>NC_140987.1:389287092-389887092 GCF_052327205.1 Somniosus microcephalus | reverse complement strand
TTGGCCAGTCATCTCGTCTACGAGGAGCAGGCTGCAGTTGGAAGGAGGGGCCTGGCCAGTCTTCTCGCTTACAAGGACCTACAATCAACGCTGGACGGATCATCGGCGGGTGGTTGTGTGTATGATTTCTTGTAATATTATTGGTGGACTGCTCGAGTAGTGGTTGGGGTTTTGAATCTGTCTTAGGAACAATAAAAGGTTAAAGACAGAACCCGTGTGTCTGGTGTAATTTCTCATAAGTCTCAAGTCCGAACTCTATAACCTGTTGGACGGGGCGAGGGGTAATTTTGCACGTCTTACAGCATCAACCTTTTCCTTCACTGGTTGCAAGCCATTTGCAACAACTATCAGACCAAGGTACACAACCTTGAGCTGCACAAAAGCACATTTGCTCCTTTTCAATTTGGCATTGTGGGAATTCAACCTGCGAAGCACTAAATATAACATTTCCAGATTTTCTTCCTTGCTGCTTGTAGCGGTCAGCACATCATCTTGATTGCATAAGCAATTTGGAACTCCTTGCAAAATCTTATCCATTGTAACCTGGAAGATTTTGGGGGAGGACTTTACATCATACGGCAGCTTGGTGTATGAGTACAGTCCCTTGTGTGTGTTAATGGTGAAACTGTTGAATTTCTTTGTTAACATTCAGCTGAGCATCAGTGTGCAACAGGTCAAGTTTGGAGAAAACCTTTGGCCCAGAGAGTGCTGCATACAAATCTTGCAATGTAGGTAATGGGTACTGCTCATTGTCAACTGCTTGGTTGACAGTAACTTTGTAGTCACCGCACAAGCGTACAGTTTTGTCTGCTTTGGGCACTACCACAATTGGGGTAGCCTATTCACTTTTGTCAGTTTTTACTAGCACTCTGTTCTCTCTGAGCTTCGATAGCTTTTCCTCTACCTGGCTTTTCAATGCATAGGGGACCGGCCTTGCCTTACAATAGACAGGCTTCGCATTGGACTTGATGCGGATTGGTCTGCTTTTGCAGCTCGCTACAATTATAGGCAGCTTTACTCTTTGTAAGTGGTACTTGATTAAACTTACTCTCATATGTGTCCTTACTCATGATAGAGCAGTCCGCCGCTATGTCGATACACATATCAGTATATTGGTCATTGATCAAAAGTTTTGTACGTAAGTTTTTCTCACGACTGCTTGCGTTGCCACTAGTGGCATAGGTACTGTAGATGCCTAGTTCTTCAACATCAGTATGTTCACTTCAATATTGTGAACTCCTCCCTTTTGTTGCCGCTGCTTTGCATTTCCACTAGAATGGTTCTTACTTCCTGCTTTAGATCTAGTTCTGCAAGCTGTTGAAATATGGCCTTGCTTCTTACAGTGAAAACACTTTGCATTTCTGTAATGGCAGGACTGTGGTGAGTGATTTCCATTGCAGTGATAACAATTCACTGAACTGTTCTCACCGACATGCTTTTGACCCGGTCTCACAGCTTTAGGTTTGGTGGTGGCTTTGTGACTGTAGACCTCAGCTGCACTAGTCACTTGAGTTGGATGGCGCTCCCTAACATTCTTAGATCCCAACTCCATAGATAGAGCAATTTTGCATGCTATGTCAAACGTTAGGTTCGGAGTGTTCAGTAACTTGGACTGTGTGCTGAAGCTACAATGCAAAGTAGTTCTTAAGAGCTACAATGTACTCACTGATGGTTTCACTTTGGTTTTGGTTTCTGATACCAAACTTATAGCTCTCTGCTATTTCTATCGGCTTTGGGTCAAAATGGTCCTCGAGTATCTTGACAATGTCCTCAAGCGACGCACGCTTCACTTTCCCTGGAGTGAGTGGGTTTGTCAACATTCTATAGACATCTGGCCTGATCTCCGTTAGAAAAATTGCTTTCTTCCATTCACAAATTACTTTATTTTGAGCTTGAACATTTTCATCTGCACCTTCAGTCTCAATAATGTTATTGGCCCTAAAAAACATCTCCAGCCACTCAATATAAGAACTGAATGGTTCACGAGCTCGATCACGCATGCCGAGGCTTCCAATGAATCCCATAGGCGCGGCCATGATTGCCCTGATCCCGTTGAACGGTGACTCAGCACACTACTGGTGTACCTGTGAGAATCAACACCGCTGTTGCTGTGTATACATGGCGAAGCACAGATGATTCTGCATCAGCATTAACAGTAAAACATCGCAAAAATTCAGTTTAGGTATCACAAATTCACCTTAAACTTTTCCACTCGAAGGTTGAGCACTGTGTCCTTCCATGATCCCTAAAAATGGCTTTGGGGCCCCATTCTCATTGCCAAAATGTAATATATGTGGGTAGAACAAATGAAGGACAAAGGCACCAGTTGCTAGTTCATGTGCTTGCTTTACTAGGCCAGAGCAAACTGAGCATGCTCACACTAAACCATGTGATAAACCATGTGATAATACATTACAATAGTGAAAGTAACCACTGTCCTGAACTTTCATGCCACAGACAGCTTCCAGAAAACAACAGCTGGTATCGGTGCACTGAGCTAATCTGCAGTGCAGACCTGTGTGCAGCTGTTAACTGGGATAGAAAGCCCATCACTGCATTACTGCTCCAGAGACCTTCAATATGAGAGACATCTGCCACAATTCCTTGAGTGCAGGGGTTAACAGGCTGCACCTAGGGCATTCTCCATGAATGTTATACAATACATGATCAGAAAATGTGTCCATTCACTCAACATCCATATGGTCTATGAACCCTTTCCATAAACTCCACACAAGAGCACAGGTACAATACACATGGCAGAGTAAAGGTGCTCAATGAGCAAACATTTTTGTATGTTGAAGCAGTGCTTCTGGTGCCTGAATGGTTTGGAGGAACCTTTGCAGTCTGCCCTTCAGACATTTGGTAAAATAGTCACTGTTTGCTGTACATTGCACAAATCACCCCTGAGGGAGGCATGAACATGGAGAGGAAAAGACAAAAACAATTCTGAGGGGAAGCATCCCACACTGATGAATTATTATTGGCTGGCAAAGAGCAGTGAGAGCAGTTTAATAGGGTGCTTCTTCACTCAAGCCCAGTGTCACATATTGGGATTTGTAATCATTTTTCCTCACAGAAAGGATTTGGGGATTGACTAACTAAATACATACTTTGGTTCTGTCTTCACAAAGGAGGACACAAATAACCTCCCAGAGATGCCGGGGAACATAGGGTCTAATGAGAGGGAGGAACTGAAAGAAATCAGTATTTGTAGGGAAATGGTGTTAGGAAAATTGATGGGACTGAAGGCCGATAAATCCCCAGGGCCTGATGGTCGACATCCCAGGGTACTTAAGGAAGTGGCCCTAGAGATAGTAGATGCATTGCTGGTCATCTTCCAGAACTCGATAGACTCTGGAACGGTACCCATGGATTGGAGGGTAGCTAATGTTACCCCACTATTCAAAAAAGGTGGTAGAGAAAAAGCAGGGAATTATAGACCGGTAAGCCTGACATCGGTAGTGGGGAAAATGCTAGAGTCTATTATAAAAGATGTAATAGCAGAGCACTTGGAAAGCAGTGACAGGATCGGACAAAGTCAACATGGATTTACAAAAGGTAAATCATGCTTGACTAATGTACTGGAATTTTTTGAGGATGTAACTGGTAAAATAGATAAGGGAGAACCAGTGGATGTGGTGTATTTGGACTTTCAGAAGGCTTTCGATAAGGTCCCACATAAGAGATTAGTGTGCAAAATTAAGGCACATGGGATTGGGGGCAAGGTATTGATTTGGATAGAGAACTGGTTGGCAGACAGAAAGCAAAGAGTTGGAATAAACGGGTCGTTTTCTGAGTGGCAGGCAGTGACTAGTGGGGTACTGCAAGGATCGGTCCTAGGACCCCAGCTGTTCACAATATATATTAATGATCTGGACGAGGGAATTGGATGTAATATCTCCAAATTTGCAGACGACACAAAGCTGGGTGGGAGGGTAAGCTGTGAGGAGGATGTCGTGAAACTCCAGTACGGTGGCATAGTGGTTAGCACTGTTGCCTCACAGCGCCAGGGACCCGGGTTCGAATCCGGCCTCGGGTGACTGTCTGTGTGGAGTTTGCACATTCTCCCCGTGTTTGCGTGGGTTTTCTCCAGGTGCTCCGGTTTCCTCCCACAGTCCAAAGATGTGCAGGTTAGGTTGATTGACTATGATAAAAAATTGACCCTTAGTGTTAGGGGGATTAAATGCGTGGGGTTATGGGGATAGGGTGGGATGTGTGTTGGTGTAGGGGTTGCAGAGATTGGGTGGGATATGTGTCAGTGCAGGCTCGATGGGCCGAAATGGCCTCTATCTGTACTGTGAGGTTTCTGTGATTTCTGTGATTTGAACAGGTTGGGTGATTGGGCAGAAACATGGCAAATGCACTGTAATGTGGATAAATGTGAGGTTATCCACTTTGGTGGCAAAAACAGGAAGGCAGATTATTATTTGAATGGCAATAGATTGGGAGAAGGGGAAGTGCAAAGAGACCTGGTGTTATTGTGAACCAGTCGCTGAAGGTAAGCATGCAGGTGCAGCAGGCGGTTAAGAAGGCAAATGGTATGTTGGCCTTCGTAGCAAGAGGGTTTGTACAGGGCCTTGGTGAGACCCCACCTTGAGTATTGTGTGCAGTTTTGGTCACCTTACCTGAGGAAGGACATTCTTGCCATGGAGGGAGTGCAGCGAAGATTCACCAGGCTGATACCTGGGATGGCAGGAATGACGTATGAGGAGAGATTGGGTCGATTGGGCTTATACTCACTGGAGTTTAGAAGATTGAGAGGGGATCTCATCGAAACCTATAAAATTCTGTCAGGTCTGGACAGACTAGATGCAGAACGGATGTTTCTGATGGCCGGGGAGTCCAGAACCAAGGGTCATAGTCTAAGGATAAGGGGTAAGCCATTTAGGACTGAAATGAGGAGGAATTTCTTCACCCAGAGAGTGGTGAACCTGTGGAATTCTCTGCCACAGAGGGTGGTGGAGGCCAGTTCATTAAATATATTCAAGAAAGAGTTGGATATATTTCTTGAGGCTAAAGGGATCAAGGGATATGGGGAGAAGGCAGGGACAGGGTCCTGAATTTGGATGATCAGCCATGATCTCATTGAATGGCGGAGCAGGCTCGAAGGGCCGAATGGCCTACTCCTGCTCATATCTTCTATGTTTCTATGTTTCCATGTTGAAGTGTCGTGTTTTACAATAAAGAAAAAAGAAAACCAAACACTGCAGTCATTAAATATAAGTACTGAAAGCAGGCGGGATAGTTTGTGGAAATCACAACTGATACAATGAGAGTCAATAGTCTCATCCCAGGCCCATTAGCTAAGATGACACTCTCTACAGCAGGCGATGGTCACTTTAAAAAATCACACCTAAGGGGGAAAGAGAGGTTTTATTAACAGCTGACTGGTAAATTAGTACCAGAGTGGATGTTAGCATCATTGTCCACGAATGAGACAAAATGGTAGTCAGGTTTATAAAATGAAAGACTGCAAAGATGTAGGGCCTGAGGCTTGGAGTTGGAAACCAAAAACGCAGATATTTTTGCAGTTACAAGTGGCTTGGTGGAAATATAATGCCAAAACCAAGTTGGCCCAGAAGAGGGTTTGGTTTATATTTTTTCCAGATTTCAGAGAGAGAAATGACATGGAGTAAAGTAAGTGGAATTTGCCATAACTGTTACTTAGTATGTTCACTGGTTATCTGTGAAAATAGAGCAGTTTATTGATTCATTTCTGACCTCACCTTACCAAGTGTTTTCCAGTCCACCTTCAAAAAGATTGGAACAACGCATGTGAGAACATGTGTGAAAGAAACAATATCCAGTTCAGACCACAAGGGGATCCCATTCTCCCAACACAAGCATAAACTGTGTAACTTCCTATTACCATCATCAGCACATACTTACTCACACAAGCTTCAATTTTTATGGATGAACCTGCTCATCACTTGTTTATAACTTTTAGATGTAGCTCCATTTCTGAGACATTCATTGGGGGAGAAATTTGGTATCGCCCCGTTTGGGGCGCAATTATCGGCTGGGCGCAAAGTTTAGCGTCTGGTGCTAATTATCGCCTCCGACTGCAAACTTGGCTTCTATCGCCCCCTGGAGGTGATTGCAGGGCTAAATCAGGTGCTACACACCTCCCTTAAGGTGCTAACGCCGAGGAGCGAGGCGCTACCTCAGAGCGCTGGCGAAGCTCATGTGATGTCAGTCAGCAATGGAACCCAGACACAATGGCGCCGGCCAGTTCTTAAAGGGGAGGGTCAATCTTGCTCTTCATCCACATCCTGCTCATTGCAGCCTTGAATCTCGGCCTGGAGAGACCTGTACATCAATTCTGTTGGAAAGAATAATGGAGAGGGCCAGGGAAAGAGCTCAGAGTGCAGCCCCCAAAGTCTCTTCTAAATCGATGCAAGGAAGGTCAAATCAAAATGAACCTGCAAAGTGCTACTCAGTACCCAAAACTCCTTCACGCAGCATTGAATCTCTCCAGAAGTCTCTCTCTCTCGCTCGCTCAGAATGCGTGGTGCAAAAACGTCGCTGACAATAAAAGGCAGGGTGCCTTTAAATGGCGCTCCCCCAGTCCCTTCCCGACTGCAAAACGCTCCGCTCTACCTGTCGTTGCTAGCGACTGACGGAAAGGCAGGGGCCGCTGCTCAATATCCGGTCCGGGGCGTTGCACGCTCGACTGACATCACGATCTGTGGGCGCAGGAGGTTGTGGTGGTACTGTTTAGTGCTGCCGCAAAATGTCTGGTCAATTTCGTGAGCGGCGCAAACATCGCCGCGCCCGGGCGCTAGTTGCTTTGAGCCTCGTTAGCGCCCTCTTAGGGTAGTTAACAAGCAGAAAATAGGATTATCCCCATTTTTAGCTCTGAAGTGCAGGCTTCCCGATCTTGGGGAACCCCACCAGGTTGTAAGAGACGAGAAGGAGGTCTGTGGGGGTCGGAGGGCTCTGAAAGTGCGATGTAGAGGTGAGTGATGGGTGCAAGTTTGGAGTGGTAATTATGTAAGGTGAGTGTTAAGTGTTATGAAACGTTCACTTACCTTTGTTTCTCCCTACAGCTTTCAGCCGCTGTGGAGTCAGAGTCCCGACATCTCCATTGTAGATATCACAGACTGGCTGTTGGATCCTCCGAACCAACAGCCAGGTGATTTCTGCAAAGTTGAAAGGTTTGATGAGTCCTGAACACAAGGCCTCATCAAACTATACAAGCTTCACAAAGCTGTCAAACGATGACATTTCTTCTTTCGAAAGTTCTTGACAGATAGCACGTCAGACGTTGATGTGCTCTGTCAGTGACTTCCTCCTAATTGGCCTACTGAGCCCGCTGGGCATGCTTAACAAGGTCAATCAGGGGAAAATCCCGCTGGTTGGCCAGAAGCTGATGGAGGCGGGATTGAAAGCCGGCAAGCAGCAGTCCCACCTCCAAAAGCTTCTCATTGAGAAAATCCAGCCCTATGCATTTGCTAATGCATTTCAATCAAATGGACTGTTTGCATGATTACCTTTTATTTAATCTAAATGCCTCAGTATGTCTGTGAGGTGCAGAGGTGAATATGCTGTGTGTAAAAGGTGAATCTGTAGATACAAAGGGCTGTATTTTACTCACCAAGATGAGTTGGGGGCGGGACTGCTGCCTTCCGGGTTCTAGTCCTGCCCCCAGTGACGTCTGACACACAGACACTATTTTCCCCTGATAGGCCTTGTTAAGCCCACCCTGCGGGCTTGCTGGCTAATTAAGAGAAAGCTGGTGTTAGATGACGTCAGTTGATAACGCTTCATCTGCCGGTTTTCTTAAAGACACATGAACCATAAATTTTTGACAGATGATTTGACAGTGTTTGACAGCATTGAGGTGCTGTCAAACACTGACAATCACTGTACACAGGTGAGCCCTTGCCCCCAGGCTCTCCAATGACTCTCTCCTTAAGAGGAAACAGATCGCAGCTGCAGTTGAGGGTACAGAAGCAATCTGTCACTTCTCCCATTGAGGTGAGGCCAAACAAAGGGCTGTATTTTGCCAATGGGGACGCGTTGGGGGCGGGACTGCTGGTTGTCGGGTTTCAGTCCCGCCCCCAATGACGTCCGGCCAACCCATGCTATTTTCCCTTGATTGACCTTGTTAAGCCCACCCTGTGAATTTTTTGGCAGATGAATTGTCAGGGTTTGACAGCTTTGAGAATCTGTCAAACCCTGACAATCTCTGTTCTATGGTGACCCCTTGCACTGAAGGCTCACCAAAACCTATTTCCTCAGCAGAAATCAGATGGCTGCTGCATCTGAGACTGCAGCAGCCATTCTGTCATCTCTGCCATTGAGATGAGGCACCTCTGGATCCCCAAGGGTTGAAGCCTGCAGAAAGAAGCAAAGGTAAGTAAACTTTGTCTAATACTTTACACTCACCTCTCATATTCACTTCTCTACACTTGCACCCATCTCTCACCTCCACATTGGACTTGTCGATCCCTCTCACCCACACAGACCCACTGCTCGCCTCGCTGACCCTGGCGGGGTTTCCCAACGTCAGGTAGCCCACACTTGCAGGGGTAAAATGGGGTAAAGCTTCTTAACTGCCTGTTAACTACCTGTTAACAGTTAATTGGCTGTAATCTCCTTCCCGCCTCAAGGAGACGGGTCCTTGCGCGAGTTGGGGACCCGCCTCCTGGGAAGATGGCACAGAGGCGGGTTGGGAGTGGTTTCCGAACCTGCTCCCAGTTTCTGCCATTTTCCCGGCAGTCCTGCCTCCATACCCACCTCCCCAGGGCTGGCAAAATTCCCCCAAACACTTCAAAGCTTGTCACCTACAGAAAAATCTAAAAACATTAAAAATGACTTTCCCAACATTTCCTTATCTCTGATACTCACCAGTGTCCTTCACGCTACTTCTGCAGCTGTCATCTGTACACCAACAGTACAACAGACCCACAGCACGCCTCACTTACCCTGGCGGGGTTCCTCAACGCCGGGAAGCCCGCAGCAGAAGTCTAAAAATTGGAAAAAGCCTCTTAACTGCCTGTTAACTACGTGTTAACAGGCAGTTAAGTGGCTATAATCCTCTTCCCACCGCTAGGAGTTGGGTCCCTGCACAAATCGGGGACCTGACTCCCGGGAAGATTGGTTGGAGGTGGGGTGGGAGCGGATTTGGGACCCGCTTCCATTCTTTTTGATTTTCCCAGTAGTCCCGCCTCCAAACCCTGGTAAAATCTAGCCTAAGGAGTTGGGTGTAATTAAATGAAAATGTGATAAATCTTTATATTATACCCTATCCTGTTGTGGTCCTAGCATCTGTGTACTTCATCTCCTTTCTGTGGCTTGCCTCAACATGCTCCACTCACCAGGGTCGTAACCAGGCCAGGGACTGAAAAGTGCCTTGAGATAAGCAGAAAAGCCATGGCTCGTTCTACCACCAACTCTGCTGAAACAGTATTATGGGATGAAATGGCACTGTTCTTATGTGAGGTGTGTAATGTGAGGAGTTATAACGGTTATGTGAGGAGGGTTCCATTATCACATGTGGAGGGCTTTGTGGTCCTTTCAGACTGCTGCCAAATTGAATGACAACTACATTTGGAGTGACAGCATGCACGCTGCTTATTTACTAATTGTCAGGTTCATTATCATCTTGTTTTATACTCCTGATTTAGTGCAAACTACTCCTCAGCTTCCAGTTCATCTATTCTCTCATTATGTTAATACCTCCCTTCAATCTTCTTTTTTCCCAGAAGAAACACATGGGCCTAGAAATTCAGTATAGCCACTTTTGGGGCGGTAAAGTCGGGCGGCCGCTAAAGTTTGCGCCCGGCGCAAAGTGGAGGCCACTTCGCCGATATTCAGTAGCTTTGGCCAAGGAGTTTGCTCGAGCGCTAAAACTGGCGATGCACGGCTATCTTTAGGCGCTAAGCCGGCGGTGCAGACTGATACCGCCGAGGCCGGGCGCAGCGCAGGTGCGGTCATTTCTTGATTGACAGCAGACACCCTGGCGCCGGCCAGCTCTTAAAGGGGGAAGGGTCGACTTGGTCTGCTGCCACGCCCTGGATACTGCAGCCCTCCAGCTAGGCCTAAACACTGCTGCTGGAGAGAAATAGCGCCAGGAAAGATGCAGAAGGCCCGTGAGCGAGCGCAGCGCTTCTCTGCCCATGATTAAAAGGTGCTGGTTAGGGCTTTGGAGAGGAGACGCCATATCTTGTTCCCGGACAGTGGCAAGAAGCCTGCCACCAGGGTGTACAGGAGAGCCTGGAGGGATATCGCCCAGAGGGTCACAGCCACCTGCGATGTCCCCAGGACTGGTGTCCAATGCCGGAAAAAGTTTAACGACCTCACTCGGATTGTCAGGGTGAGTACCCTTTCCAGTGTCCTCCTCATCCTTGCATGTGCACCTCACATTATGGGCAAAGGGACCTCAAAGCCCTAATGGCCAGCCCTCATCCAGCAGCTATGGCACTGGCATGAACATCAATTGCACTTTCTGCACTTTACACACTGGCCAAGCTATTTGACCATGGGAGGCAGTGCATACAGCAACAGGGCACCACACTGGCCAAGTTATTCGACCATGGGAGGCAGTGCACACAACAACAGGGCACCACACTGTACTTAGAGGCCGTCCTTTCTCTTGCAGGCCAAGCTGGCCCAGAATCCGAGGAGCCGGACTGACACCGGGGGAGGCCGTCCCCAGTTCCAGCAGCTCAGTGACCTGGAGGAGCGCGTGGGTCGACTCATGGGTGGCCGGCTGATTGGCCCCGTTGCATGTGGAGATGCCGACCCTGTGCTGGGCCCCAATGGTAAGGACATGACCTTTTGGACCTCTCTCGTTCCCCTTGCGCTTCAGATCTACATCCTTTGCCACTGTCCGACCAATGCGCTGAATGCCACCACTCATGCCTCCCTCGCTGATGCCCTGTCCTCACGCTAAAGCTACTCTTGTGCCTTCCTGCTTTCAGCTGGTGAGGAGGAGGTCCCTGAAGCTGCCAGTGACAGTCCCTCGGAAGAGGAGGACGAGGAGGAGCAAGAGGGAGGCGGCCCATCGGGGGAACCCTCATCCGCGCCAGGGGATGTCAATGGAGGGGACACGTCTTCCCTGGAGGAGTGCCAGGGGGACGTGTTGCAGGGGGGTGTAGCTCCTGTGCCCAGTGGCGTCGAGCCACGCGGGAAGGGTCGGGCAGCTCGGCGACCTTCTCCCCAGAGGGGGGAAGTGTTGCAGGGGAGTGTAGCTCCTGTGCCCAGTGGCGTCCAGCCACGCGGGAAGGGTCGGGCAGCTCGGCTGCCTTCTCCCCAGAGGGGGGAAGTGTTGCAGGGGAGTGTAGCTCCTGTGCCCAGTGGCGTCCAGCCACGCGGGAAGGGTCGGGCAGCTCGGCGGCCTTCTCCCCAGAGGGGGGAAGTGTTGCAGGGGAGTGTAGTTGCTGGGCCCAGTGGCGTCCAGCCACGCGGGAAGGGTCGGCCAGCTCGGCGGCCTTCTCCCCAGAGGGAGAGCCCGGCCTCCAGTCCGGAGACGGTCCTCGCCCAGGAGGTGCGCCTCCTCGATAAAATGTCCGCGGACTCGGATCGCCGGCACACCGAGTTCATGGGGGTTGTGGCATGGTTGCCTGAGGCCATCGAGTCCCTGGCTCATAGTGTGTCCGATTTCGGGGCCTCACAGGCCAGGGGTTTCGAACAACTCGGGGCAGCACAGGCCAGGGGTCTCGAACAATTCAGGGCAGCACAGGACGCGAGTCAGGCCGAATTGAGGGCAGCACAGGACGCGAGTCGGGCTGAATTCAGGGCAGCGCAGGACGCGAGTCGGGACGACTTCAGGGCAGCACAGGCAGCGAGTGGCCAGTTGATCAGTGGTGCCGTGCAGTCACTGGCTGGTCTGATGCGGGCACAGACCAGGGCAGTACGGGCACTCACTGCTGCCACACTCGCTGTGTCAGGCAGGCATCGCCAGGGCACCCGCCGCGCTGCAGCAGCACAGCGGTCTGGCCTTCAGCAGATTGCTGCGCTTGCTGCAGTGCCAGCCCGGCCGAGTGCCAGTGTCTCAGGCGAGCAGTGAGCGCCTGGCATCAGCCAGCTTGCCCCCATTGCTGCAGCCGCCACTGCCACTCCCCCAGCGAAGCCGCCACGAGCTGCTGGAGAGACTGATGCTGCCCAGCCACAGCTGCAGCAGTCAGCAGCCGGCCCCTCGAGGGCCAGAGCTCATCTAGGCCGACCCCCCAAGAGCATCTGCCGTCACGCAATGTGCCCCTCAGGAGCCTTCCCCCAGCCTTGCAGCACCCACAGGGCCCAGGTTGAGGCGGAGCAGCAGGTCAGCCAGGGGCCGGAAAAGGCTGGACAAGGACTCGCCCTTTCGGCACACAAAGCAGAGTGTGTTGCCAAATGTTTTTTTATATGGGGGTGGTTGTGTTGTCTATGGGGGGGGTTGTTTTGGTAAGGCTGAGGATGAAGGCCATTTGGATGGAAAAGTTTTGTTATTCCGCCCCAGGTTGTGGGAGTGAGTCATGTGTTTGACTGTTTTTTGGGGGTGTTGTCTGTTTTTGGGTTTCATGTGGGAAGGGCCCTGAGTTTGTTCAATAAAGCTTTTTCTTTATTCAGCTTGTCCATGTTTGATGTTTGAAGTGGTTGTTGCGTTAACCGGCTGAGGGCTTGCGGAGCGGCTGCATTCATGTCCCTTCATTGCCACAAGCCATTCCCTGACAGGGGGCCTAGAAGTGTCGTTCAATAAGCCGCCGACGGACGGCCCTTGGGCCTTGTGGCTCCCTCCTGGGCTGGTACTCCTCCTCCTCCTCCTCCTCCTCCTCATGGTCCTCCTGCTCCTCCTCCTGAGGTGGTGGTCCAACGTGAGGTGGCAGTGCCTGAGTCCTGCGGATAGCCAGGTTGTGCAGCATGCAGCAAACGACGATGAACTGGGAGACTCTATCCGGCGAATACTGCAGAGATCCGCCGGAGCGATCCAGGCAGCGGAACCGTTGCTTGAGGACACCAATCGTTTGCTCTATGATGTTCCTTGTGGCTTGATGGCTTTCGTTGTATGCCTCCTCAGCAGGGGTCCTGGGCGCGCGGAGCGGGGTCATGAGCCATGTACACAAAGGATAGCCTTTGTCCCCGATAAGCCATCCTCTTGGGGGAGGCTGTGCCTGGAACATGTCAGCCACAGTAGTCTGGCGCAGGATAAATGCATCGTGGCTGCTGCCTGGAAAGCGGGCATTGACAGCTAGGATGCGCTGCCTGTGGTCACACACCAGCTGTACATTGAGGGAATGGTAGCCCTTCCGGTTGCGGTAATCCTCGGCATTGTCGATAGGTGCCCGCATAGCCACATGCGTGCAGTCAATGGCGCTCTGCACCATGGGGAAGTCCGCGATCCTCGCAAATCCGACTGCACGCTGCTCCTGCCTCTCCAGGGTCATGGGGAAGGAGATGAATTGGTGTCTCCTTGTGAAAAGGGCATCGGTGACCTGCCGGATGCAGCGATGCACGGTGAACTGGGATATGTTAGCTATGTCCCCAGCAGCGGCTTGGACGGAGCCACTTGCATAAAAGTTCAGAGCCACCGTGACCTTCACTTCCACCGACAGAGACGTCCTGCACATCAGCTGTGGACGCAGATCTCTGTGAAGCAGCTGGCACCTCCCTTCTGAAGCGCAGCCTCTTAACACACTGCGCGGCAGTCATGGTGAGATAGGACACCTGCTGGCGGTATTCCCTGAGTGGGTAAGGCCTACGTTGCCGATGCCTGATGCCCCCTCTGCGTCTAAGCATGGCTGCCCCTCTCACACAGCGCCTGCGAGCCCTTCGCACATAATGCTGGAACTGAGGGTTGGCACCCCATGCAGCCCCCATAATATACTTGCAAACAATGAAATCACAATGAGGCAAATTTCCAAGCTCTGGCCAGAAGCCAAAAATACCTCTCCTATGTTGGGCCAAATCAGTAAGGTCCCTTCCTTGGTCTCTGTCCAGAAATCCGTTGCACAAAAGTCATTGCAGCAAAATGGCTGGCCTTTATAGTTCAGTGTAAGTGCCCTTTAATTGGCGCTCCCCGAGGCCCGCAGGGCCTCTGCTGCGTTCCACTTCACAGTTCTTAGCACCGCCACGCCCACATTGGGCGGGCACGACTGAAGTTCCGGTTTGGGGCGCACAAAGGGCGTTGCACGCCGAAATGACGTCATAAGCTGCGCGCGCAGCTGAGCGCGCGCAAACACTTTGCGCCGGCGCTAAATGTCTGCTGAAGTTGGGCGTAGGCGCAGATCGCGCTGCGCCCGGCCGCTAAGTGCCTAGCGCTCGAAGTCTACTCCTCTTAAGGCGCTAACGGCTGGCGCATGCAACTGAATTTCTAGGCCACGCTCTTTCCAGCGGTCATCATTATTGCTGTTACTCGTCTCTTCAATTCTGAACTATTAATGTCCTTCAGTTGTGTTAAAGTAGTGCAGAAAGGAATCTTATGCGTACATTTTATCTGAACAAATTAAATTCCATTAAAGGACAATTATAAAAACCTTAAAATATAATTTGTGTACAAATTATATCACTCTGCTCTTTTTGGGAGCGCTATTCCAATTGATGATGTCATTGGTAAAACAGATAATAAAGAAAATGTGACTGAGATTCACCTGAGGACATCATCAGTGGAACAGTATTTTTGGGAAATTTTGCTATTTTTCTCATATTTTAGTGATGTAAATATGAAGCAAGATTGAAAAATTATTTGTACCTCCAAAGCATTATTCTCCCTGTGGCAAAACATAAAGAAGGAAGACAAGATTATTTAAAATACTGAAGGAATAGATATACTGGAAAGAAATAACTTATTTTTATAGCACCTTTCATGACCTCAGGATGCCCCAAAGTGCTTTACAGCCAACAAAGTACTTTTGAACTGTAGTGTATACATTATATCGCACACTGTTGTAATTTAAGAAAACACGGCACCAACTTAGACACAGCAAGGTCCCACAACATCAGTGAAATAAGTAACCAGATAATCTGCTTTAGTGGTGTTGGTTTAAGGACAACTGTTAGCCAGGACAGCAGGAGAACTTCCCTGCTCTTCTAGTAGCGTCATGGGATCTTTTACATTCACCTGAGAGGACAGACACGGCCTCGCTTTAATGTCCCATCTGAAAGACATTAAGAAGTCCTTTGCACTAAATCTCGAGTGTAGAACATGCAGATAAAGAACCCACCAATTAATGAATCAACTTGTAACGAACCTTGGTTAAACCACATTTGGAGTACTGCATACAATTCTGGTCGCCATATTATGAAAAGGAAAAAGAGGCAATGGAGAGGGTGCAGAAAAGATTTACAAGGATGATACCAGAAATGCGAGAGTATACCCATCAGGAAAGGATGAACAGGCTGGGTCTCTTTTCTCCTGAAAAGAAAAGGCTGAGTGGTGACCTAATAGAGGTCTTTAAAATTATGAAAGGTTTTGATAGAGTAGATACAGAGAGACTGCTTCCATTTGTGGGGAGGAGCAAAACTAGAGGCCATCAATATAAGATAATCAGCAACAAATCAAATAGGGAATTCAGAAGAAAATTCTTTACCAGAGAGTGGTGAGAATGTGGAACTCGCTACCACAGAGTGGTTGAAGTGAATAGTATAGATGCATTTAAGTGGAGGTTAGATAAGCATATGAGGGAGAAGGGAATGGAGGGTTATGCTGATAGATTTAGATGAGGAAAGACGGGAGAAGGCTCGAGTGGAGCCGGCACGGACTGGTTGGGCCGAATGGCCTGTATCTGTGCTGTATATCCTATGTAAAACATCAATTGGAATTTTAAGGTGAAAGATGCTGTTGAAGAGAGTTGCACACTGTTTACTTAATATTACTTTGGCCGGAATTTTGCCTACCTGGGGGCAATGTCCATGGCGGGTCCTGACCCGGCCGCTGGCTCCATCCCACCTTTGAAAATGAAATAACCTTAACGTGGCCTATTAAGCCAGCCCAGCACATTACCCAGTCCAATTAGATGGAGCGGGCCTAGTGACATCATTCATGACATGTTTTCAGTTGGGATCCTTAAAGGGACCCTGGCCACATTACATTTGATGTTTAATTTAACAAAGTGGGTGTTGAATCTTTACAATAATATAATAAATGTTATATATGAGTGACAAAGAAATATTTAAGTAATATTATCATTAAGTAATATGATGCCATCTACAAATATGATCAAGAACATAATTTTTAAAAGTACATTAATTGGGAAGTTATTGGTCCTTTAGTCACAAATCTATAGACTTTTGTATCAGTAACTGGTACAAATAAAAGATGTGTAATATATAAAATTAAGCAGATTTTAAATGGGTAATTGTAAAGGGGTGGATTTACAATCTTATGCAAGTTCAGCGGAAGAGCTGCAGAATCCCTGACAAATAGTATAAGTGGTGCTTACAATGTGTTTCTGGGATTTCTGCAGCTCTTCCGTTGAAGTTAACAATGGACAAGTGAGAGAACCTCTGCAGAAATTCACCCTAAAGTCTCAGACTGAATAATTACATTAGTTATATTCAGGGACTGAAAGCAAATTGAACCAGTGGAATGAGTGATGAGAATGAAATTGTTACAGTTGATTATTTGATTTAATCTGTAACTGGACAATCACAGTATACTGTGAGAAAAACCTGACCAGAAACAACACTAACCTTTATTGAAATGGTATATGGCATTTTCTGTAGTGCAGATCAATTCACTGCAATTACTGTTGAGGTGGAAGGCAACAGCCAAGAATGGCCAGGGACTCACATCCCTTCAGGAATTTCTGAATTAACATTTACCAGTAGGTTTTCAAGTTTTCAAGTAGAACAGAATCTCCATGTAATCAACATGCTTTTATTTTGGTTTGTTTTTCATGCTGTCAAGTAATCAGCTGGAGCAATAGCCACAGAACTCACGCCTCAGGTTGACAGATGTGATTCCTGAGCTGCGGGAATCCCGTGGCCATGCAGGGAAATTTAAAAAGTAATTGAAAAAAGGCCCATAAGTGCTTGTAAACTACCTGATAATCATTTCAATTGGGTCCCCCGCCGCTGCTGGTTGGGTCAGCTCCGCAATGACAGATGCGCCTGTGGGAAAGGCAAATGGGAGTGAGATGACAGCGGGTTCCTGACCCGGTCAAAAATAGCAACTTTCCCACCTGACCCGCCACCGATCTCGCCTGCTACCACCACGGAAAATTCAGCCATTTGTGTGCTATTTTAACACAGTCTTAACCAATGGTTAATGACTGTTAAATAGTCAATTTTGCATAAACTGCGTTGGGTTTGACCATCCTGCCTAGAGGTCATTGAAGTCAGTTTTTACTGATTCACTAATAATTTCCATATTTCTTGGGTTGGATGATCAGTAAAAAGCGATTCGGTCCCGATTTCTGACTTGAAAAATCCCCAGTTCTCTTTGTTTTAAAACATTTTTTTCTTAACTCTACCGTCTATTTTGAAATAAAATTTTCCACTTGTTCATTTTTAGAATAAAATTTCTTGCCCAGCTCACTCTTTAAATAAAATTTCTTCCCCACTTCCTTTTGAAACTGTCATTGAGGTGCATAAAAGTGATGTTTGTGAACTGTGTTAATAATTGTGGGTTGTCACTTAGCTGAAACATGCTTTTGTTTGTTTCTTGAATGTTTTCTTGAGTTTTAATAATAGTCCAGAATAAAGCTATTTTTATTTTTACTGATTTTCTATTTTTGGGCTCCACTTTCTTCCCTTTGATGCTAAAAATATAAAACCTGAGTTTTAAAATCGGTTATGAATGCTGGCTTTAATGGTCTGTAATGATGTTCCATGGTCAAGTGACGCAGTAATACTCGGGGTAATTTTAACCTACCTTGCTGAATGGGAAACCCACGTGATCGGGTGTAAAGCTGGTTTCACACCCCGCCCAACAGAACTCTCCACTGACTTCAATGGACAGTAAAATCAGGCGGGGTGTGAAACCAGCATTGCACCCGATCCCATCAGATTATCGACGGGCGGGTTAGCTTAAAATTGCCACCTCAGTGTCTGGATTCTTATATGAAGAATGGCTACATGGGCAAGGTACCAAAGAGGTACTGGTGTTCTGGATTTGTAATGCAGCATGAATTGTGCTTTCAGGAGAGGAGGAAAAAAACAGTATGTCACAAACCCTAGTGCAACAAATGGGGATTAGTTGCATCAAATGAATGGTCATAGAATGATTTGAAAATATTCTTGGCATGGTTTTGTAATCAGCTTGCCAGAGTATGGCAGATTGGCTGAGTAGAAGCATTTGAAATATGTATAATTATATACAGGGTGTTATTCTGTCAGCTTGTCATCTTGTAAACAAGCTGGGTTTTTTTTCCTTCTGTTTGCCTCTTTCCTTTTGCTTTATTAGTATATTAAAGTGATGCTGTATCATTTTGGGGCAAAGTTCATCAGCTTGTTAGTGTGGATAAATCTGACTGAATATTCAGCAGCAGCTGAAGGGGTGAAAAACCAGCCAGTCAATGAACTAAATGTACTCTCCCACAAGTACCATACTACCATAATGTTCAGTTACTTCACAAACTATGTCTGGTCACTAATCATATAGAGGATATCATTGCCCTTGCCCTTGAGAAGGTACAAAAGTGAGCATTGAAGATAATTTTGAGTAACAAGAAGTTAAATTATGAAGAAAGATTAAGGAAGTTGAGTTTGTTTTCTTTGGGAAAGACAAAACTGAGGTGACTTAATTGAAGCTTTCAAGGTTACAAAGGGAATCAACATAACCTATAAAAGCTAGTTGTTTATTATAATGAGGGTTTCAAACACCCGGGGACACAAATTAAAATTAAGATGTTATTCATCCAAAGCATAATAAGGCCACAGATTAAACTATCAGAGAAAGCTGTTAAAGCAGTCTCTATAAAGTGTTTAGTTATATACCTTTTTTGGTGAGATAAGAGATTGAGGGACATGGAGAAAAGATTTCCTCTAGTCGCTATGTATTGGCCACTTTGTAAACATAGTAAGAAGATTCCACTTTATTGCTATTCCTAGCAAAATCATAAACACATTATTTTGGGATTAAGTTATGGTTTTGCCAGAAATAGGGGCTGTGAGGAATCTTCCCACTATGTTGCAGTGTTGCTAACACATAGCAATCAGACAAAATCTTTCCCCACGGCGGGAAGCTGGGGTTATTTTTTTTTGGCCTAGTAGCTTTTTCTTGTTCTTAAGAATTCTTGTATGTACCTTTTGTAAAATTTGAAAAAAAGTAAATGATGAGAGAAAAACTGTGCTGCCAATTAAGTGCCACAGGTCTGCCTAGCTTTAGAAGCTGCTCTGATCCATTTTTACCTGAAACAACCAGCAGGATAATATAGGTCCCTGAAGAGGTATTGAAGGGCAATATAGGCATCACTTGTGATGATATCTGACATTTAAATATGAGTTGAACTAAAAAATCTACATTATGACAAACACAGTCATTACAAACATAGCAAAGTACAGGACTGGAAAAGACTCTGCAGTCCACGTGACGTATCCCCAAAACTAGTATCTCTCAATTGCCCTCTCCCTCAAATATCTATCCAATTCTCCTGTAAATTTTTCCACACTATCTGCCTTAAATGCCTACCAGCATAATCCATTCCACATTCACAACTCTACTGCTAAATTACAGTATAGTTATGTTTGGTCTGCTCAGTGCTATGTGTAAATGTGTGCCAGATTGGGTCCTATGTGATATTGTTTGACTAATTGTGTTCGTGATTAAATTGGCATTTCAAAAAATGATTTATAGATGGGATCTAACTTCTAGTTCTAAACTTAGGCATGGAGGGATATCAACAGGATGAATAATGTATCAAGTCAGCCCCGATGCTTGGTTCATGGTGGCTTTTCATGGAATGTGGGCCTATAGCCAGGAGCTGTAATTTAGGTCTACACTTTTTTTTTCTCTTGCCAATTTTCTCCTCTCCTCTGCTGAAGATATTAACTCCTTACTAGAATACAGTCCCACAAGGGCAGTCACCTAACAGTACTTAGCCAAGTGACTATTATTCATATCTGAACCTTGAAAATTCAAGATGGCTCTTGAACAGGCAGCTCCCTAGAGAGCTCCTTGCTGTGCACCTCTATCCTTGGCCATCTGTTGCCATCCTTTGCCATTTCCCTTCCAATCTCCTCTCTTCCACTGTTTAAATTCCCTTGGTCTAGAAATTGGAGGTTTTAGCGCTGGCCATTAAGGACCGTTTTGGTGAAACAAATGGCAGTCACCTCACTTCCGCTCGCTTCAGGTGGGTCCCGCGGTGCCGCCATTTTCGGCAGGTCAGCAGCGCTGCTGTTGCCTGCGCTCATGGCAAGTGTTTTAATTAGCAGGAGTGCGATGTCAATCTGCGTGCATAGCGAAATTGACGCACCCATATCCATTTTGGAACTTGCAATTTCTCTTACCGCCCTCTCCAAAGTACGCCCATGTGTGCAGCCATTGACAGCATGGAGAGGTGGGAGAAAGCAGCGGTGAGCTAGAACCTGTACAGTGAACAGCTGCTGGGAAACTGTTAACTATGGAGACCTCAGACTATGTAATTGGAGTGAAAACTGCTTCCAGTGAGATGCATCAAATCTCCCCACTGTAATGATCAGTAACATGTCATTCTAGAATGGTACACTAGGTGGAGCTGTATGTTTAATAGTGGGCTACCCACAAGGCAGTAGTCAAGATGGGTGCCTGTACACTAGTCCACATGGCTGAATAAATGACTAGCTCAAGCTAGCTGTTCATAATGAAAACGTCTATTTATTTATGAACATAACATGGTATCAGGATTGGTAATATCAGCTGAATATTGTGAAATGCAACATGGAGAATTTGAAGCCACCGGAGGGTTTGAAACTCATGGGGAATGTCGACTGCAATTGGCGGACTTTCAAACAACAATTCGAACTCTACATTGCTGCCATCGGGTTCGGTACAAAGCCAGACACAAGAAAAATAGCGCTGCTGCTCACGGTTGCAGGCCCGCAGGCGATAGAGGTATTTAATACGTTTGTATTTGATCAAGAGGAGGACAGAGAAAAAATGGACGATGTGCTAAAGAAGTTTGATACACATTGTTCTCCCAAAAAGAACGAGACCTATGAGAGGTACGTGTTCCATTCACGGACACAGCAGCAAAATGAGACTTTTGATAGCTTTGTGACCGATCTGAAACTGAAAGCACAGACATGTAATTTCTCTGAACTGAAATCATCCATGATTCGTGACCAGATTGTGTTTGGTATTCATGATAAAAAGGTCAGGGAATGTTTGTTGAGAGAAACTGAACTAACATTGGAGGATGCTGTGAAAATATGCCATGCCAGTGAGCTAGCTCAACAGCACGCAAAGACTTTCAGTGAAATTAATAATAATGCGACTGTAGTGCTGCTGTCAGTGCTGTGTCCTATGAGGGAAAGAAACGTGGGCAGAACAGAAATGCAAAGCAATCGGAGGATGGAATTTTTAATTGTAAACGCTGTGGTTACCAGCACCAGACAAGACAATGCCCAGCGTTTGGAAAAATGTGCACAAAATGTAATGGAAAGAATCACTTTGCCAAACAATGCTTTTCAAAAGTAAAAACAAAGAAAGGGCAACAAGTCAGTGTGATTGAGGACACTGATTTAAGTGAGATATTTTTTGTAGGAATGGTGTCATGTGACAATATAGAAAAGGATACAGAAAATGTGCAGCCCTCAGGAATCTGGGGTTCCACACTGAAAGAACACAATGAGAGACTGACTAAAGTGCTACAGAGCATACGCTGGAATGGACTGAAGCTCAACAAAGCCAAGTGTCAGTTTGGCATCCAGGAAGTCACTTTCCTAGGAGTTAATCTCTCTGGTAAAGGAATAGAGCCAGATATGGAAAAAGTAAACGCCATACTCAACATGCCCCAACCCACTGACAAAAAAGGAGTGCTACGCATCATGGGGATGATAAACTTCATTGGAAAGTTCATTCCTAACTTGTCAGCCAAGACAGCCTGTCTGCGAGACCTGCTACATAAAACAAATGAGTTCGCATGGACAGAAAGACATGAACAAGAGTGGATGAACCTCAAAACAGTGCTGACAACCACACCTGTACTCACCTTCTTTGACCCAACAAAGAGAATCAAAGTGTCAACGGATGCATCAAAAGATGGCCTAGGTGCGGTCTTGCTACAAGCAGAGGGTGAAGATTGGAAGCCTGTTGCCTATGCCTCCAGGTCTATGACTGATTCTGAGTGTCAATACGCCCAGATTGAAAAGGAATGTCTAGGCTTGGTAGTTGGACTAGAAAAGTTCCATGGCTACATATATGGACTTCCCACCTTCACAGTTGAGACAGACCACTGCCCACTGGTTGCCATCATAAAAAAAAACCTGAATGAGATGTCTCCAAGGATTCAACGACTCATGATGAAGCTGCAAAGATATGACTTTGAACTGATCTACACACCAGGCAAACATATAGTGTTAGCAGATGCACTATCCCGAGCACCCACAATGAGTCATGTGAGCTCTACTGAGGAAGACGTGGATGTTCATGTGAGTATGGTCATTGCTGCGCTGCCCGTGTCAGACACAAAATCAGAGCAAATAGCAGAAGAAACAGTAAAAGATACAGTGTTACAAACAGTAATAGAGAACATTCATCATGGTTGGCCAAAAGGTTCCTGTCCAAAGTACTATCACATCAGGTCAGAGTTAAGTGTCGCAAGTGGACTATTACTAAAACAGAACAGAATAGTCATTCCACAGGCTCTACGTCAAGACATGCTCAAAAGGATTCATGAGGGACACCTCAGAATTGAAAAATGCAAAAGGAGAGCAAGAGACAATGTGTATTGGCCTGGCATAAATAAGGACATTGACAACATGATAGGCATATGTGAGACATGTCAGAAACACCAAAGCAAATAAGTAAAGGAACCAATGATAGTAGCTGACTTACCAACAGCACCATGGCAAAAGGTTGGTATGGACCTCTTTCATTTGAATGGTAAAGACTATCTAATAGTGATTGACTACTATTCTAACTATCCTGAGATGGCGCTGCTCTCAAGCACATCAGCAAGCAGTGTCATAATGCATGTTAAATCCATCTTCGCCAGACATGGAATATCCAGGATTGCCATTAGCGACAATGGTCCGTGCTTCAACTGTAAGGAGTGGCAACAGTTTGCAGCACATTATGACTTTCAACACATCACATCGAGTCCTCTGTATGCTCAGTCGAATGGTAAGGCAGAGAAAGGTGTTCAAGTTCTCAAACAGCTACTGAAGAAAGCAACAGAAAGCAAGTCTGACCCTTATCTCGCCCTGCTGAGCTACCGAGCCTCCCCTTTAGACTGTGGTTCTTCACCTGCTGAACTCCTAATGGGTCGCAAGTTGCGCACCACGCTACCCTGCTGTGCAAAAGAAAAGCAGAGTAAGGAACTGAGACAGAGACTTCAACTGTTAAAGCTGAAACAGAAATCAAACTATGACAAGTCATCCAAAACTCTGAAACCATTGACAAGGGATGATGTTGTCAGGCTTGAGGATCCAGATGCATGGAACAGGAAAGCTACAGTTCTTGAGGAAGTAGGACCAAGGTCATACACTGTTAGAACTGAGGAAGGACAGATTCTCAGGAGGAACCGCCGTTCCCTCCTAAAAACACAAGAAACTATCCAAGAGCAAATCGATGACAATGCCGCAACTGAATCTCGTCACTCACCACCAGAACAATCTAACACAAACACACATACAGGCTCTCATGAAAACACATCAGACCTCCCTGTGCTGAGAAGATCCACACGTGAAGTAAAAAAGCCCGATAGACTTAATCTTTGAGTATAAAGAAAACTATAATAAAAGAATGAAAAGCTTAGAGTTCACAAAGTAAAGCTTTGAAAATGTGTTGACTGTTGTGAAGATGTTTGTCGTTATGATTGATTGATATTGATTTTGTTTAACCTCTAAGGAAGGGGGATGTAATGATCAGTAACATGTCATTCTAGAATGGTACACTAGGTGGAGCTGTATGTTAAGTAGTGGGCTACCCACAAGGCAGTAGTCAAGATGGATGCCTGTACACTAGTCCACATGGCTGAATAAATGACTAGCTCAAGCTAGCTGTTCATAATGAAAACGTCTATTTATTTATGAACATAACACCCACTGGTCAGTCAAACATTATAGGAGGTAAATACTTTAAAATTAAACTGTACTGTACTACAGTTGTAATAATCTCAGGAAAAAAATCAAAGCTGCATTTCCTTAAGTTTTTTCTTTGGGGTTTCCCAGTTTAGGAACTGATAAAATGATATGCAAAGTTTCAAAGTCTGCTTTGAAAAGGCTTGACAGCATATTCTCACCAAGAGTTCTTCAAAAGTCTGCTGTTGTTAAAAATTTAATTGAATTCTCTTCTGCATCATTTACACCAGTGAACTCCTGACCAAGAGTTCATGTTTCCCCTTTTTAAAAATGTATTTCCATTGATTTCTCATGCAGCGGTTTCAGGACATCTGTACCACAGTCTTTATGTGATATTTCCAGTCACAGTCCCTCCAGATCTGAGCCTGTGCTTTAAGAGCCACTCACCAGAGAGTGAATCCCCTATGTGACCTGCAGGCTAGTGCACTGTCACTGCTAGCTGCAAGACAGTGCATCCCCCTCCCCCTCAAGCCCCATGGTGGAGCACAAACCTCCACACAGCAACCATCTGGGTGAAAGATCTGTGGAGCTATGGCAGTCAGCGAAGGTGGGAGTACCAGACAGTCTGGCACCCATTTATGGACTCTACTGTGAAAGTAAGAGGGGAGCCGTGGACAAACAAATGCCTCGTGATGTGCCACAACGCACAATGCTCCAACCCTACAACGGTTTAACGACATCTGAGCCACAGACTTTCACTGTTAATAGGTGACTGCCTGAGAACGCTGCACCAATCCTTTAGACATGACCTTCGACCTCTTGCTGATGCTACCGCCGGAAAGAACGCCTTGCACGGGAGCTTCTGCGCTCCACTCATTTAAATCAGCAGGGAGCACCAAAATATTGGCGCTGCCAGTGCTCTTTTCAGGGTGACCATTAACCCTGGCCCGCTGTCGCACCATCTGTTTTCGGGCTTAATCAAATTTCTAGGCCACTTTGTCTAGCCACGGTCCATCCCCCACCACTGCTGTTACCTGCTGAGCCTGTGACTGTACTACAGGTTTTTTAGCTTCAGCTACAGTCTGGTTCCTTTCAAAATTTCATTCTCCTGGGACGAAGTCTATTTCTTCACCGCCTTTGGATCTTATGGTGACCTCCAACTTTGTCACTGTAATGTATATACCTTTAAGTGGGGAACTCTCTTTTACAGCTAATGTATACTGCAGTACCGGCAGTGACCACACCTGTATATAGCCCTGAGTAGTAATCTGTACAGATAAGAACATAAGAACATAAGAAATAGGAGCAGGAGTAGGCCAATCGGCCCCTCGAGCCTGCTCCGCCATTCAATAAGATCATGGCTGATCTGATCCTAACCGCCAATCTACTATCACAGAACCATCTCCTGAATCTAACAGAATTAGACACATGAAATAGGAGCAGGATCAGGCTACACGGCCCCTGGGCCCGCTCCGCTACCCACAGGGCCATGACCGATCCGAACCTAGACTCATGTCCAAATTCCTGCCCGCTCCCCATAACCCTTTATTCCCTTTACTTCTAGGAAACTGTCTATTTCTGTTTTAAATTTATGTAATGATGTAGCTTCTACAGCTTTTTGGGGCAGCATATTCCATGGACCTACCACCCTCTGAGTGAAGTAGTTCCTCCTCATCTCAGTTTTGAAAGAGCAGCCCCTTATTCTAAGACTATGCCCCCTAGTTCTAGTTTCACCCATCATCGGGAACATCCTCCCCGCATCCACCCGATCCAACCCCTTCACAATCTTGTATGTTTCAATAAGATCGCCTCTCATTCTTCTGAACTCCAATGAGTAGAGTCCCAATCTACTCAACCTCTCCTCATATGTCCATCCCCTCATCCCCGGGATTAACCGAGTGAACCTTCTTTGTACTGACTCGAGAGCAAGTATGTCTTTTCTTAAGTATGGACACCAAAACTGTATGCAGTATTCCTGGTGCGGTCTCACCAATACCTTGTACAACTGAAGCAATATCTCCCTATTTTTATATTCTATCCCCCTAGCAATGAAAGCCAACATTCCATTGGCCTTCTTAATCACTTGCTACACCTGCATACTAACCTTTTGAGTTTCGTGCACCAGGACCCCCAGATCCCTTTGTACTTCAGTACTTTCCAGTTTCTTGCCATTAAGATAATAACTTGCTCTACGATTTTTACTGCCAAAGTGCATAACCTCACACTTTCCAGTATTGTATTCCATCTGCCAAATCTCTGCCCACTTACTTAGCCTGTCTATGTCCCCTTGCAGGTTTTTTATGTCCTCCTCACTCACTACTTTCCCTCCCATCTTATTATCATCTGCAAACTTTGATATGTTACACTCGGTCCCCTCCTCCAAATCGTTAATATAGATTGTAAAGAGTTGGGGACCCAGCACTGACCCCTGTGGAATACCACTAGTTACTGATTGCCAGTCTGAGAATGAACCATTTATCCCAACTCTCTGCCTTCTGTTAGATAGCCAATCCTCTATCCATGCCAGAATATTACCCCCAATCCCGTGATTTTTTATCTTAAGCAATAATCTTTTGTGTGGCACCTTGTCAAATGCCTTTTGGAAGTCTAAATACACTACGTCCACTGGTTCCCCTTTATCCACCCTATATGTTACTTCCTCAAAGAACTCCAGCAAATTTGTCAAACATGACTTCCCCTTCATAAAACCATGCTGACTTTGTCCTATTAAATTATGATTATCCAAATGTCCTGTTACTGTCTCCTTAATAATGGACTCCAATATTTTACCTACCACAGATGTTAGGCTAACCGGTCTATAGTTTCCAGCCTTCTGTCTACTGCCCTTTTTAAATAAGGGCGTTACATTAGCAGTTTTCCAGTCTGCCGGGACCTTTGCTGAGTCCAGGGAGTTTTGGAAAATTATTACCAATGCATCCACAATCCCTACCGCCACTTCCCTCAAGACCCTAGGATGTAAGCCATCAGGTCCAGGTGATTTATCCGCCTTGAGTCCCATTATTTTACCGAGCACCACTTCCTTAGTGATTTTGATCATGTTTAGCTCCTCCCCCCCTATAGCCCTCTGTTTGTCCAGTGTTGGGTTATTCTTAGTGTCTTCTACTGTAAAGACTGATACAAAATATTCATTCAGTGTTTTTGCCATCTCCATTTTTCCCACCATTAATTTCCCGGTCTCATCCTCTAAGGGACCAACATTTACTTTAGCCACCCTTTTTCTTTTTATATAACTATAAAAACTCTTACTATCTGTTTTTATATTTTTTGCTAATTTACTTTCATAATCTATCTTCCCTTTCTTAATCAATCTTTTTGTTATTTTTTGCTATCTTTTAAAGTTTTCCCAATCCTCTATCCTCCCACTAGATTTGGCTACCTTATATGCCCTTGTTTTTAGTCAAATACTATCCTTAATTTCTTTACTTAGCCACGGATGGCTGTCCTTTCTTTTACACCCTTTTCTTCTCAGTGGAATATATATTTTTTGGAAGTTGTAAAATAACTCCTTAAATGTACACCACTGATCATGTATCGTCTTACCCTTTAATCTATTTTCCCAATCCACTCTACTCAATTCCGCTCTCATACCTTCATAGTCTCCTTTATTCAAGCTTAGCACGCTTGTTTGAGATCCAACCTTCTCACCCTCTAATTGAATATGGAATTCAACCATGTTATGGTCACTCATTCCAAGGGGATCCTTTACTAGGACATTTTTAATTAATCCTGTCTCGTTACACAGGACCAGATCTAAGGTTCCTTGCCCCCTGGTCGGTTCAGTTACATACTGCTCAAGAAACCCATCCCTAATACACTCAATGAATTCATCCTCAAGGCAGCCCTGCCCAATTTGATTTGTCCAATTAATATGATAGTTAAAATCCCCCATAATTATAGATGCTCCCTTATTACAAGCCTCAACTATTTCCTGATTGATACTCCGTCCAACAGAGTTGCAACTGTTCGGAGGCCTATAGACTACGCCCACTAGTGTTTTTTTCCCCCTTATTATTCCTTACCTCTACCCAAACTGTTTCATTATCCTGATCTTTTGACCCAATATCATTTCTCTGTATTACAGTGATTCCTTCCTTTATTAACATAGCCACCCCACCTCCCCTTCCTTCCTGCCTGTCCTTCCTGATCGTTAAATAACCTGGTATGTTTAATTCCCAGGCATTGTCACCCTGCAGCCATGTTTCTGTAATGGCCACAAGATCATACCCATATGTAGTTATTTGTGCCATTAACTCGTCTATTTTGTTACGAATGCTACGTGCATTCAGATAGTTAACTTTCAAATATGTTTTGTGATACTTAGTTCCTGCTTTTGCCCTGTTAATTACTTTACCTTTTACTCCATACCTTCTGCCCCTTCCTGACATGCTCTGGTTTTTAATTTCCCCACTGCTACCTAAGTCTATGACCTTCTCTGTTGTCATTTTTATTAGTTGCTCTCTAGGAACCTCCTCCCCACTAGTTAGTTTAAAGCCCTCTCTACAGCCCTAGTTATATGATCAGTTGCAGTGTGAGCCACGTTGAGTAAACACCTGTTGTACCGTTCTCCGCAGTCTGTGTCTTATTATACACGGACGCAACATTGGCGACGAGGCAGGTTCTAACCTACCTGCAACTCTGCATCACCTCTCGGGGATTCATTCCTGGAGTTCAGTGGATTGGAGGTCAAGGCCAGAGACTCGGGCATCGACCAGGGGCAACCACCCAGTCATCCAGCAGAGACTCGAGAATTGCGGGGGAGGCTGTCGAGAGCCAGGCTTGGCTTTCCAGTCGAGGTGGTCCAGCGAAACGGGCTGGCAACAGGTCATGCGCAGACCCTTCCCGGACAGCGGCAGGCTAGAGCCTGACCGAGCGGCACAGCAAAGGGCCGAGCAGTGTCAATGGGGGAGAGAGAGAGAGGGCAGAGCGCACAGGGCGCAGCCGGTGTTCAGGGGCTGAGCAGTGTCGGAGAGAGGGAGAGAGAGACGCGCAGAAACACGCGAGGTGCCATCATTGCCACGAGGACCGCCGATAGCGGCGTTGGCAGCAGCGCAGGAGAAGCAAGCGAAACCTACAGGGCGCCGCCATTGCCATGAGAACCGCTGGGAGCGGCGTTGGCAGCAGCGGTGGAGGAAGGAAAATGCAGGAGACGCCATTTAAAACCACACCCAAAATGCCGAAGAGTGGCAGTATCACCGCATTTGACAATGAAGTCGAAGATTGGACTACATATGTTGAACGAATAGAGGTGTACTGCAAGGCAAATGAGGTGTCAGATGACAAGAAAGCGTCAGTATTGTTAAATTTAACAGGTGCAAAGACGTATGGTTTATTACGAAATCTAATAACCCCAACGAAGCCAATGGAAAAGAGTTTTGAAGACATAGTAACGATACTAAAGGAACATTTAAACCCCACACCGCTGCTGATAGCAGAAAGATTCAAGTTTCACAAACGGAACCAGCATAAGGATGAAAGCAATGCTGATTACTTAACAGAACTGCGTAAACTATCGAAGCACTGCCAGTTTGGAGCGGGACTGGCAGATACCTTAAGGGACAAGTTTGTGTGTGGGCTTCAAAGTGAAGGAACCCAGAAATGGCTTTTATCTGAAAAGGACCTTACACTGGAAAAGGCTTTCAGCATTGCGGTATCATATGAAGCAGCAGCACAGGGCTCTGCAGAGATACAACAGAGACCGCAACAATATGGCACAAACGAAATGTGATATGGAACAGAGAAGTGCTATCGCTGCGGCAGAACAACACATGACCAGAATGATTGCTGGTTCAAAGACAAAGTGTGCAGACAGTGTGGAAAAGTATAACACATAGCACGAGTCTGCAGGTCGGGAAAGAAAACCAGCAGTAAGAAACCTACCAAAGGAAAGTACAAGAAGGTACATAAGATGACGGAGAATAGTTCAGACGAACAAAAGAGTGATAATGACTCCGAAAGCAGGGAACTGAGTTGTCTGAAACTACATAATGTGATCACAACGGAGGATCACCAAAACACTTGGGTCACTTTCAAGTTAGCAGGAGTCCAGGTAAAGATGGAATTGGACACAGGATCATCCCTAACAGTCATAAACCGACGGGACTACGAGCGGCTATTCTCACACATACCCTTGAGAGACACAAAAATTATTTTGAAGACGTACATGGGGCAAAAAATCTACCCCAAAGGAAAAATAAGGGTGACCATTTTATATAACGGTAAGGAAACACCAAAACTAGACCTGTATGTATTGCAAGATGGAGGACCACCATTACTGGGACGTGAATGGATCCGGAAAATACAACTGGATTGGCATTCCATACAGGCACTGACTGTGGCTGACAAAAAGGATGATGACGTCACACCTGGGCGACTGTCAAAGATCCTAACTGACGCGAAAGAAGTGTTCCAGCAAGGACTTGGAACGCTAAAAGGCATGACAGCGACGTTTAAAATTGAAGAAAACGCAAGCCCAAAATTTTTTAAGGCCAGACCGGTACCTTATGCGATCCGCCCAGCCGTCGAAGCAGAGCTGGAGAGTCTGGAACATTCAGGTGCACTGTCCAAGGTAGACTGGAGCGAGTGGGCTACACCAATCGTCCCTGTGATGAAAAGGTCGTTGAGCAGCACGCCTGGGGAACCAAGGAAGGTTCGCATCTGTGGGGACTTTAAGGTAACAGTGAACCCAGTCCTTCACACCGTACAATATCCACTTCCGCGGATTGAAGATATTTTCGCCTCGCTATCTGGAGGGAAACGCTTCACTATGATTGATCTGGCCCAGTCGTATCTGCAAATGGAGGTAGAAGAAGCATCAATAAAATACCTCACAATCGACACCCATAAAGGTCTCTACCAATACAACCGGCTGGTATTCGGGGTAGCATCAGCTCTGGCTATTTGGCAGCGGGCAATGGAACAAGTCCTTCAAGGGATCCCAGGGACCCAGTGTTATTTGGATGACATCCTGGTCACGGGCGAAAATGACAGTGATCACCTTGCCAACCTGGAGCAGGTGCTCACTAGATTGCAGGAATATGGGCTCCGAGCTAACCGCCCCAAATGCGAGTTTTTTAGAAAACAGATCTCGTATTGTGGCCGCGTTATCGATAGAGGGGTTACATAAGTCCCCAGAGAAGATTGAGGCAGTAGTCAAGGCTCCAGCACTGGAAAATGTGTCACAACTGAGGTCGTTCCTCGGGCTGGTAAACTACTACCATAAGTTCTTGCCAAATTTGTCTACAATACTACACCCACTGAACACCCTACTGCAAACTGGGGTGCCATGGAAGTGGAGTGACGAATGTAGACGAGCTTTCAAGAAGAGCAAAACACTAATCACATCGAAAGAGGTATTGGCCCATTACAACCCAGCATTACCTATTCGGTTGGCATGTGATGCGTCACCCTACGGCATTGGAGCGGTGCTGTCGCACAAATTCTCGGACGGCTCAGAGAGGCCAATAGCCTTTGCGTCACGATCACTAACCCCAGCCGAGCGTAACTACGCCCAGATTGACAGGGAGGCCCTCAGCCTAGTGTGGGGAGTGAAAAAGTTCAATCACTATTTGTACGGGCAGAAATTCACCTTGCTGACTGATCACCAGCCTCTTGTCTCCATTTTTAATCCGAAGAAGGGCGTTCCGGTGATGACTGCGCAACGACTACAAAGATGGTCACTTTATCTAGGGGCGCACCACTATGAGATTGAATATAAGGGCACGAAACAGCATGGAAATGCTGATGGGCTATCACGCCTGCCACTACCTACTGCGGAGGAAGCACCAGCAGTGGATCCTGTCAAAATATTCCATTCGACGATAGTTGAATACCTACCGGTAACTAACGCTTGTATCGAAAAGGAAACCCGAAATGACCCAACACTGTCTCGGGTATATGATTTGACGGTGAAGGGATGGCCAGCACATGGCGACTCACTGTTGCCAGCATTCTTGACAAGGAGAGAACAGCTGTCAGTGTGCCGGGGGACCTTGATGTGTGGATCCCGAGTGGTAATTCCACCCAAGTTAAGGGATAGAGTGCTCAATGAGCTTCATGAGGATCATCTGGGAGGGGTAAAAATGAAAAGCCTAGCCAGGGCTTATGTGCGATGGCCGGGAATCGATAAACAAATCGAGGACCTGACCAAGAGCTGCTCAGGATGCCAGAAAGTCCAAAATGCACCACCACAGGCCCTTCTACACCCATGGGAGTGGCCCTCATCTCCATGGCAATGGGTGCATATTGATTTTGTTGGTCCATTCATGGACTTAATGTTTTTAATAGCCGTGGATGCGCACTCGAAATGGCCTGAGGTCATCAAAATATCCTCCACCACCACGGAGAAAACTATTGCAGTCCTACAGACCATTTTTGCCAGGAATGGCTTGCCAGAACAGATTTGCTCCGACAACGGACCACAGTTTGTGTCCGAAGAGTTCCGGAGGTTCTTGAAAAAGAATGGGGTAAGGCATTACACATCCGCCCCGTATCTTCCAGCCACAAATGGATTGGCTGAGAGGTTCGTACAAACCTTTAAGAAGGCAATAAAGGCTACGTGCAATGACAACATTCCACTGCAGCACAAGGTGGACAATTTCCTGTTCACCTACCGGAATGCGACACATGCAGTCACCAACCACGAAGGTTAAGATCTCGCCTGGATTTGCTCAGACCAAACGTACGAAGAGATGTTGAGAGTAAGCAATTCCAGCACATCCATGAGAAGCCAACAAGGAGCTTCAATGTAGGGCAACCAGTCTTGGCCCGCGACTACCGAACAGAAAAATGGCAGCCAGGAACGATATGCACACGGCAGGGTCCACTAATGTACACAGTGGACATTGGGGAGAGCATCGTGAGACGCCATGCTGACCAGATCCTAGAGTCACAGGAACAAGTCAACCCCATGCCTCGCCCATACGTACCTGGTGAGGAACCCAACGTACAGGTCGCGTCGCCCCCAGAAACAGTAGCATCGGAAGCTGATGAACCAACCGGCAACAGGGGGCCAGAATCGCCTCCGCACGAAGAGCAAGACACTCGGGAAAGGCGCTATCCAGAAAGGATCAGGAAGCCTCCCCAAAGACTGAATATATAAATAGACTATTTTCAGCTAATGTTGCATGTTAAAAGTGTTAATTGTAATTAGTTTGATATTTAATTGTTAAATGAGTGTTATGGTACTGTTAATCTAAAAGGGGAGGAATTGTAATGTATGTACCTTTAAGTGGGGAACTATCTTTTACAGCTCATGTATACTGCAGTACCGACAGTGACCACACCTGTATATAGCCCTGAGTAGTAATCTGTACAGATCAGTTGCAGTGTGAGCCACGTTGAGTAAACACCTGTTGTACCGTTCTCCTGCAGTCTTTGTCTTATTATACACGGACGCAACAGTCACCATCTTTCTGCCCACCACCTGACTCTCCATTCCCACGAAAATACCTCCAGCAGTGCATCGTCCGCTATTCTACCCTTCATAGCTAGGCTAACACTCCAGTGCAGTGCTGAGGAAGTCCTGCATTGTCGGAGGTGCCATCTTTCGGATGAGACATTAAACCGAGGCCCAGTCTGCTCTCTCAGGTGGGCGTAAAAGACCCCATGGCACTATTTCGTAGAAGAGCAGGGGAGTTATCCCTGGTGCCCTGGCCAATATTTATCCCTCAAACAACATAAAAAAAACAGATTATATGGTGATTATCACATTGCTGTTTGTGGCAAAGTGGCTGCCGCATTTCCCACATTACAACACTGACTCCACTTCAAAAAGTACTTCATTGGCTGTAAAGCTCTTTGAGACGTCTAGTGGTCATGAAAGGCGCTGTATAAATGTAAGTCTTTCTTTCTTTCTTTTTTTATAGCTTCTGGCTCATGCGTCCTCCACACCAGTCTCCGAACCTGGACATCAGTTCATCGATGCTCCAAGCTGACTCCACTCTAACCACGTTAACTTTATCCCACCACAAGACCTTTGGCTTTAACTCTGGACTCCCTCCTATTGTCTCCTCTCTACTCCCAATTTACTACCAGGACATATCTATTCAAATCTTGCTATGTAACAAGGCTGACGTAACTTGGGTTTTTCTGCAATACAAAAGTAAAATACTGCGGATGCTGGAAATCCTAAATAAAAACAGAAAATGCTGGAAATACTCAGCAGGTCAGGCAGCATCTGTGGAGAGAGAAACAGAGTTAATGTTTCAGGTTGATGATCCTTCGTCAGAACTGGAAAAAGCTGGAGATGGAACAAGTTTTTAAGCAAGTGTAGGGGCAGGGAAAGGGGGGGGAGGAAAGAACAACAGGGAAGGTCTGTGATAGGATAGAAGGCAGGAGAGAATAAGAGGCAAAAGGAATGATGGTGCAAGGTAAAAGGAGATGGTAATGGGGCGAGTTAAGAAACAAAAGATGGCTCTAGATGAAGTGTAAATGGCGCTGGCTGAAAGATCAACAGCTGCCACGTGAGAGAGAGAGAAAAACAAAATGGAAAAAACAGATGGGGCAGAGGTTATGGTCTGAAATTGTTGAACTCGATGTTGAGTCGCGAAGGGGAAGGGGTGTTGGGGTGACACCCCTTCCCCTTCGCCCAGCACCGTCATGTGCAAGCGCAGGAGATGCAACACATGCCCTTTTACCTCCTTCCTTCCCACTGTCCAGGGCCCCAAACACTCCTTCCAGGTGAAACAGCGATTTACTTGTACTTCTTGCAAATTAGTATACCGTATTCGCTGCTCACGATGTGGTCTCCTCTACATTGGGGAGACCAAATGCAGATTGGGTGACCGCTTTGTGGAACACCTCCGTTCAGTCTGTAAGGGTGGCCCCAAGCTTCCGGTTGCCTGCCACTTTAACTCTCCGCTCCACTCCCACTCTGACCTCTCCGTCTTTGGCCTCTTACACTGTTCCAATGAAGCTCAACGTAAGCTCGAGGAACAGCACCTCGTCTTTCGATTAGGCACTTTACAGCCTTCTGGACTCAACATCGAGTTCAACAATTTCAGACCATAACCTCTGCCCCTATCTTTTTTTCCCATTTTGTTTTTCTCTCTCTCTCACATGGCAGCTGTTGATCTTTCAGCCATTGCCATTTACACTTCATCTAGAGCCATCTTTTGTTTCTTAACTTGTCCCATTACCATCTCCTTTTGCCTGCACCATCATCCCTTTTGTCTTTTAATCTCTCCTGCCTTCCATCCTATCACAGACCTTCCCTTTTGTTCTTTCCTCCCCTCCCCCCGCCCTTTCCCTGCCCCTACACTTGCTTAAAAACCTGTTCCATCTCCAGCTTTTTCCAGTTCTGACGAAGGGTCATTGACCTGAAACGTTAACTCTGTTTCTGTCTCCACAGATGCTGCCTGACCTGCTGAGTATTTCCAGCATTTTCTGCTTTTATTTCCGATTTTCTGTGTCTATTCGCATGCGTGTTTTGGTGGCTAGGCCCAAGCCCATCACTTCTATATCCATTTTCTTCTCCCCTTTTTTACTTCTTTTCTCTTTACCCCTCCTAGACCCATCTGTCCTATTGCTAAGCCTCCTGTCATTTCTCCTTTCTCGGATACTCTGCCCTCACAAATCCCTACCTTGACCCTTCAGTACTCCTCGACCTTCCTACTCTCCTGCCACCGTCCCAGACTTGACTCCCTCTTAGATAAGCCTACAGTTTTCCTCTGTGCCTCTCTTGGCATCCTCTGAAGGGGCCCATGGAGGCACTCAGCACTGTCTCCTTACGAGCAGCAACCCAACTGCCCCATCTTACTCTCTTACTGACCTTCTTACTCAGTGCACCTGCAGCAGGCTAATCTTTCCTACCTCCTTCCTGTCCCACTCACCCCTCCCAATGCTGACCCTGTGGACTTTGCCACTGGATCCACTATCACCAACCCTCTCCATATCTCCTTCCAGAATGTCCGTTCACTTGTGAACAAGGCCCTTGCCATCCATGAGCTTAGTGTGGATGATTGCATCAACATCATGGCCTTGAAGGACACCTTCCCCCATTGCTTTCCGTCCTTCAATAGCCAACCGGGCCAAACTTCCTCTAAATTTACCCCTGCCCGAGACCTGAACTCACATCTTTATCCAGTTTCTCTCCTATCTCCCCACATGCCCTCTCCAAGTATGGATACGAAATTGGCTAAGTAACAGGAAACAGAGTAGTGGTGAACAGTTGTTTGTCGAACTAGAGGAAAGTATACAGTGGTGTTCCCCAGGGGTCAGTACCAGGACCTTTGCTATTCTTGATATATATTAATGACTTGGACTTGGGTGTACAGGGCACAATTTCAAAATTTGCAGATGACACAAAACTTGGAAGTATAGTGAACAGTGAGGATGATAGTGGTAGACTTTAAGAGGACACAGACAGTCTGGTGGAATGGGTGGACACGTGGCAGATGAAATTTAACGCAGAAAAGTGCGAAGTGATACATTTTGGTCGGAAGAATGAGGAGAGGCAATATAAACTAAAGGGTACAATTCTAAAGGGGGTGCGGGAACAGAGAGACCTGGGGGTATATGTGCACAAATTGCTGAAGATGGCAGGGTAGATTGAGAAAGTGTTTTTTTTTTATTCGTTTATGGGATTCGGGCATCGCTGGCAAGGCCAGCATTTATTGCCCATCCCTAATTGCCCTTGAGAAGGTGGTGCTGGTGAGCCGCCTTCTTGAACCGTTGCAGTCCGTGTGGTGAAGGTACTCCGGCAATGCTGTGAGGGAGGGAGTGCCAGTCATAGAGTCATAGTCATAGGGGGAAAAATTCAGTTGGTTTGCACCTCCCGTTAGCGCCTTAAGAGGGCACTAATGGGGTGCAAAGCAACTAGCGCCCGGGCGCGGCGATGTTTGCGCTGCTCGCGAAATTAACTAGACATTTTGTGGCAGCGCTAAACACTACCGCCACCATCTCCTGTGCCAGCAGATTGTGATGTCAGTCGAGTGCGCAATGCCCCGGTAGCGCCCCTGACCGGATATTGAGTGGCGCCCCCTGCCTTATCGCTTGCCGCTAGCAACAACAGGTTGAAGGGAGCGTTTTGCAGTCAGGAAGGGACTGGGGGAGCGCTATTTAAAGGTGACCACTTCTTGCCTTTTTTGGTTGGTGACATTTTTGCACCATGCATTCTGAGAGAGAGAGAGAGAGAGAGAGAGACTTCTGGAGAAATTCAAAGCTGCGTGAAGGTGTTTTAGGTACTGAGCAGCACTTTGCAGGTTCATTTTGATTTGACCTTCCTTGTATCAATTTAGAAGAGACTATGGGGGCTGCACTCTGAGTTCTTTCCCTGGGCCTCTCCATTGTTCTTTCCAGCAGATTTTTTTGAACAGGTCTCTCCAGGCCGAGATTCAAGGCTGCAATGAGCAGGATGTGGATGGAGAGCAAGATCGACCCTCCCCTTTAAGAACTGGCCGGCGCCAGTGTGTCTGTGTTCCATTGCTGACTGACATCACATGAGCTTCGCCAACGCTTTGAGGTAGTGCCTCGCTCCTCGGCCTTTGCGCCTTAAGACAGTTGTGAAGCGCCTGATTTAGCGCTCCAATCACCTCCAGGGACGATAAAAGCCAAGTTTGCAGTTGGAGGTGATAATTAGCGCCAGGCACTAATCTTTGCGCCCGGCCGATAATTGCGCCCCAAACGGGGCGATACTGAATTTTTCCCCCATAGAGTTATACAGCTCAGAAAGAGGCCCTTTGGCCCATCGTGTCCACGCCGGCCATCAAGCCCTGTCTATTCTAATCCCATTTCCCAGCACTTGGTCCGTAGCCTTGTATGCTGTGGCATTTCAAGTGCTCATCTAAATGCTTCTTGAATGTTGTGAGGGTTCCTGCCTCTACCACCCTTTCAGGCAGTGAGTTCCAGATTCCAACCACCCTCTGGGTGAAAAAGTTTTCCCTCAAATCCCCTCTAAACCTCCTGCCCCTTACCTTGAAACTATGCCCCCTAGTTAGTGACCCCTCCACTAAGGGGAAAAGTTCCTTTCTATCTACCCTATCTATGCCCCTCATAATTTTGTACACTTCAATCAGGTCCCCCCTCAGCCTTCTCTGCTCTAAGGAAAACAACCCCAGCCTGTCCAGTCTCTCTTCATAGCTGAAACGCTCCAGCCCAGGTAACATCCTGGTGAATCTCCTCTGCACCCTCTCCAATGCAATCACATCCTTCCTATAGTGTGGCGACCAGAACTGCACACAGTATTCCAGCTGTGGCCTAACTAGCATTTTGTACAGCTCCATCATAACCTCCCTGCTCTTATATTCTATGCCTCGGCTAATGAAGGCAAGTATCTCATATGCCTTTTTAACCACCTTATCTACCTGTCCTGCTGCCTTCAGGGATCTATGTACATGCACACCAAGGTCCCTCTGATCCTCTGTCCTTCCGAGGGTCCTACCATTCATTGTGTATTCCCTTGCCTTGTTAGTCCTCCCAAATTGCATCACCTCACACTTTTCAGGGTTAACTTCCATTTGCCATTGTTCTGCCCATCTAACCAACCTGTCGATATCGTCCTGTAGCCTGAGGCTTCCCTCCTCGCTATTTACCACTCCACCAATTTTCGTGTCATCTGCGAACTTACTGATCATACCTCCTACATTCATATCTAAATCATTAATGTACACTACAAACAGCAAAGGACCCAGCACCGATCCCTGCGGTACACCACTGGACACAGGCTTCCAGTCACAAAAACAACCTTCGGCCATCACCCTCTGCCTCCTGCCACTAAGTCAATTTTGGATCCAATGTGCCAAATTGCCCTGGATCCCATGGGCTCTTACCTTCAGGACCAGTCTCCCATGCAGGACTTTTCAAAAGCCTTACTGAAGTCCATGTAGACTACATCAACTGCACTACCCTCATCCACACACCTAGTTTTAAAGTCTGTGGGTTGTGCAGTTAATTACGACACAGACTTCAGGAGTAACATACAACAGGACTTTACTATTCGAAGGTCAGGGCGAATCTGCCCTATAAATCATGCCACAGCACTTATATACCGGTGTGGTCACCGTCGGTATTACCGTATACAGAAGCCAAACAAGTAGTGCCACACCTAAAATAGTTCTCTTAAAGGTGAACGGTTACATACAATAGTCTCTTAAAGATAGACGGTTACATACACTACAATCCTCCCTTTTTAGCTTACAACATACTATTTCTCATTAACATACATATATTCAACTTCAGGTAAACAATTTACAGATATAGTCTCTGTGGGAAACAGTTCACAGGTTCAGTCTCTGTGGGAACAGTGTATAGATTCAGTCTCTAGTCTTGACTCGGTCCGAACAACATCGCTGTGGTGTAGCCGGTTCACATTGCTAGCGTGACTCCTCCACTAGTCTTCCCCTTGACGTAACAGCTTGAACTTTCGTCCTGCTGAACCAGCAATGCTGACTTTTACAAACAGCTGTATTGCCTTGGTAATTTTTCTTACTTTCCAACTGATTTATCTCCCTTTGTAGGGCCCACGTGCATGATCTGGTAGGAGTGATAATGATTTTGATGGTTATCATCTTCTGCTTCTTCTTTTTCTTTTCTGCTTCTTGGAGACTCTCGGGGCTCCATTATCAGCTGCCAGCTGTAGCGCCACCATCTCTCTATGTTCCTTAGACTTTAAGTGCTTCATCCTGATTTCTGCACTTTGGGAGTTTTTATCACAAGCTGGGCAGACCAGATCCTCGTAATATTCAGTGTCACTCAACAGGTCATGGTAATATTCGGTGTCGTCCTGAGCTAGTCTAGCGAGAGGGCCTGCTACTTCTTCCGTACCCAACTGGACGTTAGCCGACTGTTGTTCCCTCCCTAGACATCTTTCCTGAAGAGACTTCTTCATGCGTTCATATTCATCCCGCTCTTCCTGGGTTTCCTGCAAATCCTTCACTAATGACCTCGTTTGTGATTTCAATACTTCGCCTTCCCTCGGGGATTGATTGATCAGGCTATTCAATCCTTCTACTGGAGCAGCTGTTTCAACATTCTGCTGTTCACATTGACGTGATTCAGCGTACTTTTGGCATCCCTGTAAAATCTGTGTTGCAACCTCAGCTATTTCCATAACTTTTGAGAGCTCCGAACTCCTTCCCTTTGAAGATTGAAGCTCGTGTTCAGATTGTTCCCATTGTAGAGTCTTGTCCTTCAGCATATGAAGGAGTTGGCTGACTGTTAACTCTTCCACGGGAACACTGTGGGTCAGAGTCTTCTCCATTTCATCCACCTTTTCCTCCAATTCTTTTCCTCTTGTACTTTGGCTTCCAGCGCTCGGAGAAGTTGCGCCTTGATGCTCTCTAGCTCATGTTCAGAGGCCATTCTTACAGTCTCTGTGTTTCTTACAGTTCCCTTTTCTTCCACTGAACGGATTCCCAGTTGAATCTGTTCTTCAAGTTGTTGAATCTCGGTCATTGCCGCCCCATATTTGTCTTGGGTTTCCTTTAATATTTTTATGAGTTCTTGTACATCTTGTCTTTCAGGCTCTGCCATGTCTTTCACCTCTAATTTCTCATCTATGGATGGAACTTCTACCGATGAGTCTGTCTTGGCCTTGAGCTCATCAAGAATTTCCTGCAGCCTTTGGACTTCTTGCTCATGTTCAACCTTCAGTTGCTCATATGCTTCCACTGAAACAAGCTTTTCGGAGGTTGCCGAGTTAACCCCTTCCAGAATTGTAGCCTGGGCCTGTTCATACTGTTCTTTCAACTTCTCACACTCTGCTTGTAAGGAGTCGTAGAGAAGAACTGGAATAAATTCCTGGCTTCCTGAAGATTCCTCTTCATTTGCTTTTTCCTGCAAATATTCTAACTCCTGAACAGCATAAGGGAGATGTGATCGGTAATTGGTCACGATGGCTCTATGGTCGCTCTCTGCTTGAGCTAGCTGCTTCTGTTGTCTTTCCAGATTCTCCCATTCGGTGTCATAGAACTTTTTCATTGTTTTCATCTCTTGTACGAGACGGTAACTTAATTGTTCTAATTGTTGTTGTAATTTGAAATAAGTTTGAGTCCGAGCTCGGTGTTCTTCCGTCATGGATATGTCCGTAACTTGAACAGGCTCAGAATTTTCTGTCGAACTAGGTTGTCGTTGTTCGGTGGAGTTCTGTTCTGAAACTTTGTTCTTCCCTGGAGCATAAGCCTTTATGCATGCCTTCGTTTTTCCAACCTTCGTCGGCAAGTCCATTTCAGCCTTGTCTTCCATATTTGGGTTGGTCTTATCGTCATCCGTTTCAGAATCTGAGCTGATTGTCTGCACCGAGTCCTCACTCGTTATGGCTTTTAGATAGTGCCATCCCATGTCTATTTTCTTGATCCACTCCCATCCTAGAAGTGGTGGTCCTCCCTCATGTAGTACGTATAAGTTCATTCTTGGGTGTTCTTTACCCCTATCTCTCACTTTGACTCTTATCTTTCCCATGGGGTATACTTTATGCCCCGTGTATGTCTGCAATACGAACTTGGTATCTCTTAAGGGTATATGTGAGAATAGCCGGTGGTAATCCCTTCGATTTATGACTGATAGAGCTGATCCAGTGTCCAACTCCATTTTCACTTGGATTCCAGCTATTTTTAGCATGACCCAGATAGTTTGTAGGTCAGCTTCCTTACTCACATTGTGAATTCTCAGACTACCCAGCTCCTGGCCGTTTGGGTCTGAGTCTGAATTCTGTTCGTCTGAACTCTTCTCAGCCACCTTGTGTACCTTGTTGTACTTTCCCTGTGATGGCTTCCTTTGGTTGTTGGTCCTTTGGTTGTTGGTCTTCTTCCCTGACCGGCATACCTTAGCTATGTGACCCAGTTTGCCACATTTCCTACATTCCTGGTTCTTAAACCAGCATTGGTTCTGGTTGTGTGTTGTCTTCCCACAACGATAGCATTTTGTTGTTGTCGAGGTAATTTGATCCACACTTAGTGCTGCTGTCTTTAGCTGCATTTCCGCAGTTCCCTTCGCTGCGGCTTCGTGCGATGCTGCAATAAGGACAGCCCTGTCAAGTGTAAGGTCGTTCTCTTCGAGTAGTCGCTTTTGCGTTCCTTCCTTTGCCAACCCGCACACGAACTTGTCTCGCAATGCCTCTGTCAGATTCCCTCCAAACTGGCAGTATTTCGCTAGTCTACGCAGTTCGACCAAGTATTCTGCGTTGCTTTCGTCTTTCCGTTGCGTTCTCGCATAGAATTTGAATCGTTCCGCCAACATCAACGGTGTAGGGTTCAAGTGGTCCTTCAGGACAGCCACAATATCATCGAAAGTCTGATCCGCCGGTTTAGCTGGTGCTAGTAGATGCTTCAAGAGCCCATATGTCTTTGCGCCCATCGAGTTCAGCAAGGTTATAGCTTTGTCATCTTCTTCTATTTTATTGGCCTCACAATAGATCTCAATGCGTTCCACGTACGTGGCCCAGTCTTCTACCTCGGAATTAAAATCGTTGATGTTACCACGCTTAGGCATCTTCCTCTCTTTGGGAACAACACAAGTATTTCTTTAAATTATTATTTCTTTTTTTTTCTAAGATGGCGGTTTTCCTGCGAAAATGGTGGTTTCCCGCTCTTATCTTCTCTCCCCGCCCACTTCAATAGCGGTTTCCCGCTTCTGTCTTCTTCCCCGCCTAATGGCGGCTTCCCGCGTTTCTTCCCTGGCGGGAGGGGTACACTTTCCCCATGGGCGACGGCCGCTGGCTTTCAGGTTCACAGCCTGCGCGTCGGCTTCAAGGCTTTCCCTTTTTTTTTTTAATTTTATGGCAGGGCAACCGGCTCTGGGTACCCCGTTGACGGCGAACAGGTTCAGCCGCTGGGCTGGCTCTCGCACAGTTCCCCTTGCTCGGCTCTGTCTCTCTCCCGCTCGCTCGGCTCTACCGGTGCTGGGTACACCCCGTTGACGGAAGACAGTTCAGCCGCTGGACTGGCTCTCGCACAGTTCCCCTTGCTCGGCTCTGCCTCTCTCCCGCTCGCTCGGCTCTACCGGCGCTGGTTACACCCCGTTGACGGAGGACAGTTCAGCCGCTGGACTGGCTCTCGCGCAGTCTCTCTTGGTCGGCTCTGCCTCTCCCGCTTGCTCGGACCCCAATCGCGCCTCCCAGCCCTCTCGCAGTCCGGTGCTTCTCTCCCCGGCTGCGGCTGAGTTTCTCTCTTCCCGCGCCTACGCTCCCGGTCGCAGCGCTTCGTGGCTTCGGTCACCGCCCGGCTTTTCCCGCCGGTCGCGGTCTCTCACGACGCCGTTGGACCCGACTTTTTGTCCGGCTCCATTTCCCCCTCGACCGTGGTCGAGTGCCCAGCCCTTATCCTCCGGCTATTCTTTTCACTTTCCCTTACTCACAGTCACCGTGGCAGAAGGGACAGTCAGTGCCTGTTGCTGATGGAAGTTTTTGTCGCTAAGTCTTCCTCCTTTCTATTGCTGCAGCCTTGAGTTTTCTCCCAGCCGAATGACGAGGGCAGTTGCCTCTTTTCGACGCTCTTTCGTTGCTTGAAAACATTGTTGCCGCAGGGTACGATCGGACTCGTCGCCACTGTAAAGTCTGTGGGTTGTGCAGTTAATTACGACACAGACTTCAGGAGTAACATACAACAGGACTTTACTATTCGAAGGTCAGGGCGAATCTGCCCTATAAATCATGCCACAGCACTTATATACCGGTGTGGTCACCGTCGGTATTACCGTATACAGAAGCCAAACAAGTAGTGCCACACCTAAAATAGTTCTCTTAAAGGTGAACGGTTACATACAATAGTCTCTTAAAGGTAGACGGTTACATACACTACACTAGTCACCCCCTTGAAAAATTCAATCAAATTGGTTAGACATGATTTCCCCTGACAAAGCCATGCTGACTATTCTTGATTAATCCTTGCCTCTCCAATTGGAGACTAATTCAGTCCCTCAGAATTTTTTCCAATAATTTCCCTACCACTGATGTTAGGCTCACCGGCCTGTAATTCCCTGGTTTATCCCTACTACCCTTCTTGAATAATGGTACTACGTTAGCTGTTCTCCAGTCCTCTGGCACCTCCCCTGTGACCAGAGAGGTTCTGGAAATTTTGACCCAGCAACGATGAAGGATCGGTGATATACTTCTAAGTCAGGATGGTGTGTGACTTGAAGGGGAACTTGGAGGTGGTGGTGTTCCCATGCGCCTGCTGCATATGGGATCCTGCGCTTTATAAATAGAGGCGTAGAGTACAAAAGCAAGTAAGTTATGATGAACCTGGTTCGGCCACAACTGGAGTATTTTGTGCAATTCCGGGCACCGCACGTTAGGAAGGATGTGAAAGCTTTAGAGAGGGTGCAGAAAAGATTTACAAGAATGGTTCCAGGGAAGAGGGACTTCAGTTACATGGATATACTGGAAAAGTTGGGGTTATTCTCCTTAGAGCAGGGAAGATTGAGAGGAGATTTGATAGAGGTGTTCAAAATCATGAGGGGTATAGACAGAGCAGATAGAAATAAACTGTTCCCATTGGCAGAAGGGTCGAGAACCAGAGGACACAGATTTAATGTAATTGGCAGACATGAGGAAAAACTTTTGGTTATGATCTGGAATGCATTGCCTGACTGAATGGTGGAGGCAGATTCAATTGTGGTTTCAAAAGGGAATAAGTACCTGAAGGAAAAACATTTGCAGGGCTACAGGGAAAGGGCGGGGGAGTGGGACTAGTTGCAGTGCTCTTGCAGAGAGCCGGCATGGGCACGACAGGCCAAATGGCCTCCTTCTGTGAAGTAACCATTCTATGATTCTACTATTCTATGATCTTGTCCATGAGACCCACCTCCTGCTCCCTTGACCCTATTCCCACTAAACTGCTGACCACCCAATTTCCCTTCCTGGCCGCCATGTTAGCTGATATTGTTAACGGCAACCTCTGCTCAGGTACTGTTCCCATGCCATCAAATCTGCCATCATCACCCCTCTCCTCAAAAAATAACCCTTGACCCCCTCTGTCCTTGCAAATTACTGCCACATCTCCTACCTCCCTTTCCTGTCCAAAGTCCTTGAATGTGCTGTCATCACCTAAATCCATGCCCACCATTCCCGGAACTCCATGTTTGAATCCCTCCAATCAGGTTTCTGCTCCTGCCACAGTACTGAAACGATTCTTAGCAATGTCACAAATGACATCTTATGTACTGTGACCATGGTAAACTATCCCTCCTCCTCCTTCTCGACCTGTCTGCAGCCTTTGACCTGGTTGACCACACCATCCTTCTCCAACACCTCTCTACCGTTGTCCAGCTGGGTGGGACTGCACTCGCCTGGTTCCATTCTTATCTATCCAGTCATAGCCAGAGAATCACCTGCAATGGCTTCTCTTCCTACCCCCACACCATTACTTCTGGAATCCCTGAAGGATCTATCCTTGGCCCTGTCCTATTTCTCACCTTCATGCTGCCCCTTGGCGACATCATCCGAAAACACAATGTCAGCTTCCACATGTACGTTCACGGCACCCAGCTCTACCTCACCACCACCTCTTTTGACCCCTCCACTGTCTTTAAATTGTCAGACTGCTTGTCCACCTTGCAGTACTGGATGAGCAGAAATTTCCTCCAACTAAATATTGGCAAGACTGAAGCCATTGTCTTTGGTCCCAGCCACAAACTCGGTTCCCTAGCCACCAACTCCACCCCTGTCCCTGGCAACAGTCTGAGGCTGAACGAGACTGTTCATAACCTTGGTGTTGTATTTGATCCCGAGATGAGCTCCCGACCACATATCCGCGCCATCACTAAGACTGCCTACTTCCACCTCCGTAACATTGCCCAACTCTGCCCCTGCCTTAGCTCATCTGCTGCTGAAATCCTCATCCATGCCTTTGTTACCTCTAGACTTGACTATTCCAATGCACTCCTGGCCAGACTCCCATCTTCCATCCTCCATAAACTTAAGCTCAACCAAAACTCTCCTGCCCGTATGCCAACTCTCACCAAGTCTCGTTCACCCATCATCCCTGTGCTCGCTGATCTACACTGGCTCGCGGTCCAGCAATGCCTTGATTTTAAAATTCTCATCCCTGTTTTCAAAATCCCTCCATGGCCTCGCCCTTCCCTATCTCTGTAACCTCCTCCAGCCCTACAATCCTCCAAGATATCTGTGCTCCTCCAATTCTGGCCTCTTGTGCATCCCCGATTTTAATTGCTCCACCATTGGCGGCCTTGCCTTCGGCTTCCAAAGCCATAAGCTCTGGAATTCCCTCCCTAAATATCTTTGCCTCTCTACCTCTCTTTCCTCCTTTAAGATGCTCATTAAAACCTGCTTCTTTGACCATGTTTTTGGTCATCTGCCCCAATAGCTCCTTATGTGGCTCGGTGTCAAATTTTGTTTGATAATGCTCCTGTGACACGCCTTGGAACATTTTACTACGTTAAAGGTGCTATATAAATACAAGTTGTTGTTGACACTGAGGCCTAGAAATTGGGTTTTGGCTTAGCCAGGGCTTTAGCGCCGGAAGTTAGTGCCGGCGCTAAGTCCCCCTGCGCGCGCCAAAAATTCAGCAGGGCCGCGCCCAAACGGCTGCCGGCGCTACTGAAGGGTCTTTGCGGCGGTAAATCGGCGCTAACTGCCGTTTCGCGCCGCAATTCCGGCGCTGCGGCACCCGATGCGGTGCGGCAGGCTCGGGAAGTGCAGGCCTCCTCCTTCCGTTAAGGAGGAGCTGCCTGCACCCGGCCGGGGCCCGCGCAAATCTGTCTAAAAATGAGCCCGGCACCTCGGACAAGTGCCGGGCTTGCATCTGTTCCGGGGGGTGGGGGGGAGAAGTCCGGGGAGGGAGCTGCGGGCAGGCGGCCGGCGGGAAAGCGGCCGGCCGCCGCGGGGCCTTTAATGCGCCGGCGCAAACTCATGCAAGACTCTGTTGCCAGAGTCTTAGTTGCGGCTGCCACGGGCGAGGCGGCCGCAACTGAATTTCGGTGCTAGGGCCCGTCGGCATGGCAACCGGGACGCTGCGCACACCGATGACGTCATCGGTGCCGGCGCAGCGCTACCGGTGCAACGCCGATTTAGGGCCCCAGGGAATTTTTAAACTGGCCATAACTCTGGCGCTAGTCCCTCTAGCGCCTCAAAAGCGGCGCTAAGGCAACTGAATTTCTAGGCCTAACTGTCTTTGAGCTAGTCAACTGCAGGAATCATCACAGCTGAGCTCACCCATCGTCTACACACATGCGCTTCAGTAAAGGGTCACTCGATGGAAAGCAGGAATTGAAACATTGCCTTATTTTCCTCTTCCTAACTAAAGGGTGATGAGACCAATTGTAGACACCCTATAGTCATCTCAACTGAGATCAATTTACAGTACAGGCCTGGGTCCTTCCTTGACCCTCTGTTCTTCTATTTATAGTAATTTGTAGTTTGCTTTGGTGTACTGTGAGATGTATTTTATATAAAAGTTTTATAAGTTAAATTAGGGAAATTGTCTGTGTGATTGGATGGTTGTGTTTCAACATATTCCTCATCTTTTTATTAACATTTGCAATGTTTATTTGGAATACTTTTTACTTACTTTTACTGGAGTCTATTAACACAGGGGATACTTTAAATACTACCACAGAGCTTTTCCCATGGCTCCGAGGTAAAGCCTCAGTTTCATATGCTCATAGAGGAGCAAAGTCCCAATTTAATTCATAGTTGACATGAACAGAGGTAGTGTTTCTCAAACTACGGTCTGTGGACCCCTGGGGATCCGTAGAGGCTTTCCAGAGGTTCTGTGACCGGAGGTAATTTCAAGCCTGTTCCTCTTTATAAAAGTGACACTCATTCAGTTCTTGCGAGTTATTCTCAACGGCTGGGCCTGCCTCCTCAGAGAGGCCCACAGCTCTCACTCACTTTGCAAGGAAAGCTCCCTGCTGGTTGAGGCGATTCCTCTCCCTGGGTATTATGTAACGAGAAAGGATTAATTAGCAATCTTGTTGAAAGAGGCCCCTTGGGTCGGAACGATCATAATATGATCGAATTCTTCATTAAGATGGAGAATGAAATAGTTGACTCGGAGACTAGGGTCCTCAATTTAAATAAAGGAAACTATGATGGTCTGAGGAGCGAGTTGGGTAGGATTGATTGGGGAATGACACTCAAAGGGTTGACGGTGGATAGGCAATGGCAAACATTCAAAGACCGAATGGATGAACTACAGAATTTGTTCATCCCAGTTTGGCATAAAAATAAAACAAAAAAGGTGACCCAACCGTGGCTAACAAGGGAAATTAGGGATAGCATAAGATCCAAGGAGAGGACATATAAATTGGCCAGAAAAAGCAATAATCCTGAGGATTGGGAGCAGTTTAGGATTCAACAAAGGAGGACAAAGGGATTAATTAAGAAAGGGAAAATAGAATATGAGAGTAAGCTTGCAGAGAACATAAAAACTGACTGTAAAAGCTTTTATAGATATGTGAAGAGAAAAAGATTGGTGAAGTCAAGCGTAGGTCCCTTGCAGTCAGAATCGGGGGAATTTATAATGGGGAACAAAGAAATGGTAGACCAACTAAATACATATTTTGGTTCTGTCTTCACAAAGGAGGACACAAATAACCTCCCAGAGATGCCGGGGAACATAGGGTCTGATGAAAGGGAGGAACTGAAAGAAATCAGTATTTGTAGGGAAATGGTGTTAGGAAAATTGATGGGACTGAAGGCCGATAAATCCCCAGGGCCTGATAATCTACATCCCAGGGTACTTAAAGAAGTGGCCCTAGAAATAGTAGATGCATTGCTGGTCATCTTCCAGAACTCGATAGACTCTGGAACGGTACCCATGGATTGGCGGGTAGCTAATGTTACCCCACTATTCAAAAAAGGTGGTAGAGAAAAGGCGGGGAATTATAGACCGGTAAGCTTGACATCGGTAGTGGGGAAAATGCTAGAGTCCATTATGAAAGATGTAATAGCAGAGCACTTGGAAAGCAGTGACTGGATCGGACAAAGTCAACATGGATTTACAAAAGGTAAATCATGCTTGACTAATCCACTGGAATTTTTTGAGGATGTAACTGGTAAAATAGATAAGGGAGAACCAGTGGATGTGGTGTATTTGGACTTTCAGAAGGCTTTCGATAAGGTCCCGCATAAGAGATTAGCGTGTAAAATTAAGGCACATGGGATTTGGGGCAAGGTATTGACTTGGATAGAGAACTGGTTGGCGGACAGAAAGCAAAGAGTTGGAATAAACGGGTCATTTTCTGAGTGGCAGGCAGTGACTAGTGGGGTACCGCAACGATCGGTCCTAGGACCCCAGCTGTTCACAATATATATTAATGATCTGGACGAGGGAATTGGATGTAATATCTCCAAATTTGCAGACGACACAAAGCTGGGGGGGAGGATATGCTGTGAGGAGGATGTCGTGAAATTCCAGCACGGTTTGGACAGGTTGGGTGATTGGGCAGAAACATGGCAAATGCACTATAATGTGGATAAATGTGAGATTATCCACTTTGGTGGCAATAACAGGAAGGCAGATTATTATTTGAATGGTAATAGATTGGGAGAAGGGGAAGTGCAAAGAGACCTGGGTGTTATTGTACACCAGTCGCTGAAGGTAAGCTGCAGGTGCAGCAGGCGGTTAAGGCGGCAAATGGTATGTTGGCCTTCGTAGCAAGAGGGTTCGAGTACAAGAACAAGGATGTCTTGCTGCAGTTGTACAGGGCCTTGGTGAGACCACACCTTGAGTATTGTGTGCAGTTTTGGTCCCCTTACCTGAGGAAGGACGTCGTTGCCATGGAAGGAGTGCAGCGAAGATTCACCAGGCTGATACCTGGGATGGCAGGAATGACGTATGAGGAGAGATTGTGTTGATTGGGCTTATACTTACTGGAGTTTAGAAGATTGAGAGGGGATCTCATCGAAACCTATAAAATTCTGTCAGGCCTGGACAGACTAGATGCAGGAAGGATGTTTCTGATGGCCGGAGAGTCCAGAACCAGGGGTCATAGTCTAAGGATAAGGGGAAAGCCATTTAGGACTGAAATGAGGAGGAATTTCTTCACCCAGAGAGTGGTGAACCTGTGGAATTCTCTGCCACAGAGGGCGGTGGAGGCCAGTTCATTAAGTATATTCAAGAAAGAGTTGGATATATTTCTTAAGGCTAAAGGGATCAAGGGATATGGGGAGAAGGCAGGGACCGGGTACTGAATTTGGATGATCAGCCATGATCTCATTGAATGGCGGAGCAGGCTCGAAGGGCCGAATGGCCTACTCCTGCTCCTATCTTCTATGTATCTATGTATCTATGTCACAACCCTGTACCATCCTCCTGACACGTGATCAGAGCACATGCGGGGCCCTTCAAACACATGCCTGAACGTGTTCATGCAGTTATGTACAATCCCACAGTGCAGCTGTTACAGACCATGGCAGTAGGACAGTATGGCGGTGAGTCCTGCTTCCAGCAGCATCCCAGCTTGTTCATGGGTTGCTCGTGCCCTCCCTCACCTTGGCCAGCCTGCTGAAGGCTTTAAAAATTGTCCAGCACTAAGTGGTTAATAGTGGCCATCTGTTGCTGCAGAGTATCCAAACTTGGTGTGAGAAGCAGGCACACCCATCTCACTCATATCTGTAACTAAATACCTGTTTTCATAAAAGCATTATTAAAACACTCTTTACATGCAGAACTTTCATATTATGAGTATTATATTGTATTATAATTTAGACTGGAGGTAGATGTGTGTCTTTGATTACTAATCGCTTTGAAAATGGGTCCTTCAACCATAAAAAAAGTTTGAGAACCACTACACTAGGGGTTTTACAATTGATCGCACCATTCCAGATTAGGGAAGATTAAATCAGCCTCCATTCCTGCTATTGGTGCCCAATCCAGTGGCTCCAACTGGGATGCCCATGTGTGAATGTGAGCTGAGAACAGGATTGAGGTTGGCAGAGTGATTGCAACATTTGAGTTTACCTTTTTTCAACTCACCAATAACCTTACAGACAGAGTAAAAGAAATTGCCACTCACAACTTCAGATCCAGTCAATGACATCAGTCAACCTTTGCCTTAACTATTTCAGGGGCTAGCAGTGTCTGACAGATGCTCATAATGAGCAGCCCATCTGTTTTCTCTTGGTTATCAGTTGAGAAATAAAATCGCAGGGAATGTTTATTTATGTTACTCGTAGCTCTCATCCCATGGAATCGAAATGTTATTTTAGGGCTAACTATAGAGTACCATCACAATCAGATCTGCTCCCAATTACTGCTCAAGATGTTGCTTGGCTGCCATCTTAAGTATATTTATGAAATTTGGGTTGATTACATAATCTCACTTTCTTTTCTTAGTGATATAGAGCTAAGCAATATGCTTCCTTTCATGTCTGAAAACCATTTAAACTGTACATTGTAACTATTGCCATTCATTCAATAGTGGCATTTCTGGGGGAGGTGGGACCAGTACAAACTGAACGGTTTGCACCTGGGCAGGACCGGGACCGATGTCGTGGGGGAGTGTTTGCTAGTGCTGTTGGGGAAGGCTTAAACTAAAATGGCAGGGGGTTGGAAACCTGTGCAGGGAGACAGAGGAAAGGGAAGCAAGGATAGAAGGAAAAGACAGGAAGGAGAAAAGCAAAAGTGGCAGTCAGAGAAATCAAGGGTTTAAATCAAACATGGCTACAGTAAATAATAATTCTAAAAGGTCTAAGAGTGTTAAAAAAAACAAGCCTGAAGGCTTTGCGTCTTAATGCGAGGAGCATTCATAATAAGGTGGATGAATTAGCTGTGCAAATAGATGTAAACGGTTATGATATAATTGGGATTACGGAGACATGGCTCCAGGGTGACCAAGGCTGGGAACTCAACATCCAGGGGTATTCAATATTCAGGAAAGACAGGCATAAAGGAAAAGGAGGTGGGGTAGCATTGCTGATTAAAGAAGAGATTAACACAATAGTAAAGAAGGATATTAGCTCTGATGATGTGGAATCTGTATGGGTAGAGCTGAAAAATACCAAGGGGCAGAAAACGTTAGTGGGAGTTGTATACAGACCCCCAAACAGTAATGCTGAGGTTAGGGATGGCATTAAATGGGAAATTAGAGAAGCGTGCAATAAGGGCACAGCAGTTATCATGGGTGACTTTAATCTACATATAGATTGGGCTAAGCAAATTAGTAACAATACTGTGGAGGAGGAATTCCTAGAGTGTATATGGGATGGTTTCCTGGACCAATATGTCGAGGAACCAACTAGAGATCAGGCCATCTTAGACTGGGTATTATGTAATGAGAAAGGATTAATTAGCAATCTTGTTGTGCAAGGTCCCTTGGGGCAGAGCGATCATAATATGATAGAATTCTTCATCAAGATGGAGAGTGAAGTAGTTGACTTAGAGACTAGGGTCCTGAATTTAAATAAAGGAAACTACGATGGTATGAGGCACGAGTTGGCTAGGATGGATTGGGGAATGTTACTTAAAGGGTTGACGGTGAATAGGCAATGGCAAACATTTAAAGATCGCATGGATGAACTACAGAATTTGTTCATCCCAGTTTGACATAAAAATAAAACAAAAAAGGTGACTCAACCGTGGCTAACAAGGGAAATTAGGGATAGTATAAGATCCAAGGAGAGGACATATAAATTGGCCAGAAAAAGCAGCAAACCTGAGGATTGGGAGCAGTTTAGGATTCAGCAAAGGAGGACAAAGGGATTAATTAAGAGGGGGATAAGAGAGTATGAGAGTAAGCTTGCAGGGAACATAAAAACTGACTGTAGAAGCTTCTATAGAGATGTGAAGAGAAAAAGATTGGTGAAGTCAAGCAGAGGTCCCTTGCAGTCAGAATCAGGGGAATTTATAATGGGGAACAAAGAAATGGCCGACCAACTAAATACATACTTTGGTTTTGCCTTCACAAAGGAGGACACAAATAACCTCCCAGAGATGTCAGGAAACATAGGGTCTAATGAGAGGGAGGAACTGAATGAAATCAGTATTTGTACGGAAATGGTGTTAGGGAAATTGACGGGATTGAAGGCCGATAAATCCCCAGGGCCTGATAATCTACATCCTAGGGTACTTAAGGAAGTGGCCCTAGAAATAGCAAATGCATTGATGGTCATCTTCCAAAATTCTATAGACTCTGAAACAGTTCCCATGGATTGGAGGGTAGCTAATTTAACCCCACTATTCAAAAAAGGTGGTAGAGAGAAAACAGGGAATTATAGACCGGTAAGCCTGACATCGGTAGTGGGGAAAATGCTAGAGTCCATTATAAAAGATGTAATAGCAGAGCACTTGGAAAACAGTGACAGGGTCGAACAAAGTCAACATGGATTTACAAAAGGTAAATCGTGCTTGACTAATGTACTGGAATTTTTTGAGGATATAACTGGTAGAATAGATAAGGGAGAACCAGTGGATGTGGTGTATTTGGACTTTCAGAAGGCTTTTGATAAGGTCCCGCATAAGAGATTAGCACGTAAAGTTAAAGCACATGGGATTGGGGGTAAGATACTGACTTGGATAGAGAACTGGTTGGCAGACAGGAAGCAAAGAGTTGGAATAAACGGGTCTTTTTCCGAGTGACAGGCAGTGACTAGTGGGGTACCGCAGGGATCGGTGCTAGGACTCCAGCTATTCACAATATATATTAATGACCTAGACGAGGGAACTAGATGTAATATCTCTAAGTTTGCAGACGACACAAAGCTGGGTGAACGTTTGTGCTGTGAGGAGGATGCCGAGAAACTCCAGTATGATTTGGACAAGTTGGGTGATTTGGCAGATGCAGTATAATGTGGATAAATGCGAGGTTATCCACTTTGGTGGCAAAATCAGGAAGGCAGATTATTATCTGAATGGCAATAGATTGGGAGAAGGGGAAGTGCAACGAGACCTGGGTGTCCTTGTGCACCAGTCGCTGAAGGTAAGCATGCAGGTGCAGCAGGTGGTTAAGAAGGCAAATGATATGTTGGCCTTCATAGCGAGAGGATTCGAGTACAGGAGCAAGGATGTCTTGCTGCAGTTGTTCAGGGTCTTGGTGAGACCACACCTTGAGTATTGTGTGCAGTTTTGGTCGCCTTATCTGAGGAAGGATGTCCTTGCCATGGAGGGAGTGCAGCGAAGATTCACCAGACTGATACCTGGGATGGCAGGAATGACGTATGAGGAGAGATTGGGTTGATTGGGCTTATATTCGCTAGAGTTTAGAAGAATGAGAGGGGATCTCATTGAAACTTATAAAATTCTAACAGGACTAGACAGACTAGATGCAGGAAGGATGTTCCTGATGGTGGGGGAGTCCAGAATCAGGTGTCACAGTCTAAAGATAAGGGGTAAGCCATTTAGGACAGAGATAAGGAGGAATTTCTTCACCCAGAGAGTGGTGAACCTGTGGAATTCTCTACCACAGAAGGCAGTTGAGGCCAATTCATTAAATATATTCAAGAAGGAGTTAGATATATTTCTTAAGGCTAAAGGGATCAAGGGATATGGGGAGAAAGCAGGGACAGGGTACTGAATTTGAATCATCAGCCATAATCTCATTAAATGGCGGAGCAGGCTCGAGGGGCCAAATGGCCTACTCCTGCTCCTATCTTCTATGTTTCTATGTTTCTATAGTAGTCACATTTCAATATAAAATGTAGCACTGGCTTATTATTTGTTCCATTTTTACAGTGAGTTTCAACAACTTCTTGGTTAGATTAAGAAGTGGCAAATCGTTTTAATAAAATCTGTACAGAGACCTGGAAGTCACCTTACATAACTATAGCAGTTTTTATTCATTTTCTATGTTTTCGCCAATTTTCCCTCACACCTCTTTAAGGTATTGACTTGTTTCACCCAAGAAGCCATTATTCAGTGAGGGATTGACAGTGAGTGTCAGCACCCACCTCTACATCCAGTTCAGTAATTTGCGAATCTAATCAATATGCATTGATTTTCTGAATCCACACCATTAATGTAGTTTAGGAATACGGAGCCCCTAGCACAAACTCTTCATGCACGTCACTCAATACCTCCACCTCCACCCTCTTATCATTCTTTTAACAAGTATCTACTGCTTCCTTTCCTTCAGTTAATATCTAACTTTTACCTTGGATACTCATTGCCTCAGTTTCATTAGCAGGCTTTAGTAAGGACATTTATTGAAGGCTTTCTGGAGATCTAAGTACACCAGGGTTAAATTTCCATGGGAGTTCGCTAGCTTTTCTGTCATAACGTCACAGGAACAGCCTTGGAAACCCTGGAAAAATAGAAATGCACTCCCACCATGTCCTGACAAAAACCTGCAATAAAATTAGAAAATAATCTCCACAGTGACCTAGTTGGTAAAGTCACCGACTACCATTAGTACTAAGACACACAGACCAATACCCACCCCCCAGGTTTGATTCCTCGCCTGTGTTGCTGCTTCATCTCAGCAGTTGGCTTGGCTTTGGTGTCCCTGCACTGGGGATGGGGTGGGGATCCACCAGGGCTCCTGCTTCTGATTGCTTCCAGTAGCCCCTACTGATAGCCTATGGGTGTGTAGTTTGGGAGAGAATGGAATCGGGCACAGCTGTGATGCTCCCCACTGATGACCAATTCGCTATCACTCTTTGGGGCTGAGTTTCACTGTCAGTCAATGGGCAGCCCATGGGTGCCCATTGTACATTGTCACAGAATGTACAATGGGCAGCCAATCCGCCCCTACCAAAAATACAAATTACCCCACTCTTTGGACTCGCACGTGAAGGATCACCAACTGCGTGAGATACCAAAGAGATGTCGCCACTCCAGTAAGAGTGAGCTTTCACAAAGGAAGACAGGAATTGGATTATTTTTTAAAACACACAGAAAACGCCACCACAGGTCAATTGGCATTGGAAAGAGAAAGATAAGTTAATGTTTCAGATGTAACCCATTATTTAAATCCAAACAGCCCCACTTGAAATATTAGTTTAAACATTCTCTTTTAGACGCTAATTGACTTGCTCTGCTTTTTCTGTTCTTAAACTGATCCGATTTGTGCTCCTTACTTTTTAGCAAATTAGAATAGAAATCCTGACCAGAATTCTATCACTCTCGTTCAACTTTAGTCCAGAATTCTTGTATTCGATTGTTTCGTTATACATTTAAATGTTAAAATATCTGCTTGACAACATAATCCGTATCAGTATAATTTACATAAGTGCCTGACAGATCATTAGTACACAAACGAGCCATGTTTTGAAGCTGGAGTCTGTGCTTTAATGCTCTTTTTAAAAGCTCCTTAAGCCCATGCAACTGATTCAGCCTGCTCTCAACTAATAAGGGAATAAACTAGCAAAAGCTGGAAATATTCACTGGGTCCATCAACATTGTAAAAGTGAAAAGATGGGTTAACATTTTGGATGTAAATCCTCTGTCAATATTGGAAACAGGAAGATAAAGAAAGGTCCTTTGCCTAACTGATTTAAGTAAACAGGAGAGGGGAGATCAAAGGAAGAATGAAATACGCTTTCACACTGAATCTGTGAATGGGTTTCATAGCATAGGAACAGGTTTTTTTTTAAATGGAAAGAGGTCAGAAAGTGCTAAATGATACTGAAAGATTGCTTTTATCAGTTACTCTCCTTCCCCTCCCCTCTTCACTTAGTTCAGTCGTGTAATGGATCGCAATTATTGTCTAGTTTCAGTGGTGATGAACAGTCTCTACCTAAAATGTCAGCCTGTCCTTCCTCTGTTTTCATGCTAATGCTGTGCATCTCCAACATATTCTGTTTTTATTTCAGATTACCATCATTTGCAGTTGTTTTTTTTATTTTTATATCGAATATATCGAGAGGCTGTAATATGGTTGGTTTTGTTTGGGATTTATTGCATCAGAGTAAATCCAAATCCCACAGCTCCGTGTGTTTCTTAGCAACAGTAGGCACTGATGTCAACACGCTGGCAAGCAGGCTTATTTATGGAATTCTAATCTTGTGTGTGAGCTCCCTCAGGTCTGCAGTAGTATAAACAGGGGAAGCTCCAGCAGATTGAAAGGAAATCAAACAGTGCCACTTCATGAACATAGACAGTCCAAGTCTTCTAGAACTGGAATATCCCAGTTTGTAAAATAACTCTCCTTTTCCCCTTAAAGCCCCAAAGTCTTTGAGAACATGAGCACAAATCTTGCAGTACCATGTGAGAAATCTTGCATTGGTGGACCAACATGATTCCAACACCCATCAAAACCCTAATGTTACAATAGACTACTGAGTCTTGAAAATTACTTTTGGAAATTTAGATTCTCTGATATATGTTACAATTGATTACATGAACAATTAAATTTCAGGCTTAAAGAATAAAACTACTGCTGGTTGGCAACGCTGTTATGTTTGCTTAAAATAACATTTATTACACAAAATTACTGCAGGCATGATCCACTGCTCTCATATTTACAATAACTACCCATTTTGCTTTATATTCATGTCTGCAGCATTCACTCAATTTTTCTGTTCTTAACAAGAAGTTGGGGGGGTTGGGTACGGTAAATTCAACTTTGGCAGGGGCACACAAAATGGGCAATAGCAGATCTGTTGACCGTTATACAACCCACACAATTTTCCTTTTATTGAAGTCAATGCACAGGAAAATTGGGTGGAGTGCATAACAAGCGGTTGATCTGGTATCGCCTGTTTTATACCCCTGCCGAAGTTGAATTTCACCCTCAAGGGCTTTAAAGGAGGTGCGAACATAATTTCACAAAAATGCAATTAAAATGTAGAAAATTAGCATTTCACATATTAACATTATAGCATACTAGCAGATCTCCTGTGGGGTTGTTCAGGGGATATGGTATTTTATAATGACTGGAGTACAATATTATGCACTTGATCTCGTTTTTAGTAACGGCCTTGACATAGTATCTGACCTCTAAGTGGAGGGACACTTGAGCAACAGTGACCATAATATTATTGTTATGCTAGTTCTGGATTTCAAGAGGGCTAAATTTGCAAAAATGGCAGAGGACTTAAATCGGGTCAATTGGGCAGTCCTACTAGGTGGGATAGTACTAATACAGATGAGAAATAGAATGGCCCAGAAATTCGGGTCTCCACGGGTGAGTACGCACGGGGTACTCACCCGTAGGCCGAATGGAATTGCCGGTTTCCTGCATGCACTGCGCATGCGCGGGAAACTGGCACTTCCGATCCTCTGAACGAAGAGGTTCAGAGGTCGAACGCACGCGCAGGGGAGGCTGCGCGTGCGCTTTGAACTTAGGTTTTTTTAACAGGTTTTCCCGGGATCGTAAGCCTGCAGGATTTACACATTTAAAAAGCAGGCGTAAGGCCTGCTTTTTGCAAGATAAGTGGTCAATTAATTAAAATTAAAACATTTTTTCCACAGGTTTATTATTTTTAAATACTTTAAAGCAAGGTAAGTTTATTTTTAGCCCCGTTATAATATAAAATTATTTTTTTCAAAAATTTATATTATTGTTTAAAATAGTTATTTAATGTAATTTATAGTTTATTTAAAAAGTGTGATTTAAAAAAAAATTATTTGAAAGTTTACTGCTATTTTGGGCCCATAGTATTCATAAGTTTAGACAGGTCTACCTGTCAATCTTATGAATGGGCTTTTCCCTCCTCCGATTGGCTGCCCATGGCTCACGTGATCCCAGGGGACGCATCGAACTAACTACGCCCCTGGGACACGCAAGCACAGCGCGCCGGCAGCTGGGCCAGGCCCCGGAGCGGAATTCCACGGGGCCCTACAGCTCAACTGCCGGCGCGCAAGGTAAGTGCAGGTCTGGGGCTTACACCCGCGGGAAGCCCCCGACCCGAATTTCTGGGCCCACATCTTTAAAACCATTCTACTGCAAAAGGAAAGCATGTATGTCACGAAAGTCAAGAAAGGACACACGATAGATCAAAGCCAAGATGGCTAACTGGTCATGTGCAAGAAGTAATTGGACTTGAGCAGAAATACTTTTACAAATTAAAAGAAATGAACTCTGAGGAAAATAGGGATAGGTATCATGCCCAGCTTAAGGTAATGAAAGTTGCTATCAGTGCAGCCAAAAGCTTAGTGGAAAAGAAGGTTGTGGATAATTATGGCAGCAATAATAAGATCTTTTTCAGTTCTGTTCGGAGTGAGAAGGTGATAAAGGAATGCATAGGATTCCTCCTTCACCGAACCTATGCATTCAGGTGGATTCCCAACATGTTGTGGAGGCTTTAAATGGCAACTTTGCATCAGTCATCACTCCTGTAGACTGCTTAGTTGCTATTTAGTTGACACTAATGTTGATACTAATGTAAATATTGAAGTAGACGCAGATCTAATCCTGGAGAGAATAAGGAAGAATCTAATTTCAAATCAGATCACGCTGCTGGTCCAAACGATATTTACCCGAGATTGCTCAAAGAAATAGGAGCAGTGCTAAGTGAACCCCTTATTTACATATTGAATAGTTCATTGCAGTTCCGAATGACTGGACGATGGCTGCTGTTGTACCAATATTCAAAAAGGGTAACAAGTCAAAACCGGAATATTGTAGACCCATTTGTCATGATGTCAATTATAGGAAAGTTGCTTTAAGGTATCATTAGGGCTACTCTGTATGGCTACCTTGACAGAGAAGGGGTTATTAGTGTAATGTATACAACATTGAAGGGACTACTTTGTTTTGCGGATGTACATCCTTAGTTGCGAGCGTATATAACAGACGTGTATCGATTTGTACAGTCAGTGCCGAAGTTCCAGTTACCCAGTAAAGATCACTTGAAGTTACTCTCAGTCTCTGCTGCTTTATTATTTTATGTAGTTGTGACGAGAATTATGAACCTACGTCTTCCTATTCTGGCATCGCATCCAGAGGACACTGAAATTTGGAAGAAAGGAGTGAGAAGGTAGAGAAAACGGAGCACGCTTGCTAAGCTAGGCAGGGGATACGTAAGTCAAGTGAAAAGTGCACAGGACTTGCATGATGCTAGCTAACTGGTCCATCTCCGACTCTTCCCTTCCCTTCCTTGACTTCTCCGTCTCCATTTCTGGCGATCGGCTTTCAACAAACATCCACTCCAAGCCCACCGACTCCCACAGCTACCTGGACTACATTTCCTCCCACCCCGCTTCCTGTAAGGACTGTATTCCTTTCTCCCAGTTTCTCCGTCTCCGCCGCGTCTGTTCTGACGATGCTACCTTCCATACTAGTGCTTCTGACATGTCTTCCTTTTTCCTCAACCGAGGATTCCCCTCTACTGTGGTTGACACGGCCCTTGACCGTGTCCGTTCTACTTCCCGCACTTCTGCTCTCACCCCTGCCCCTCCCTCCCAGAACCACGATAGGGTTCCCCTTGTCCTCACCTTTCACCCCACCAGCCTCCACATTCAAAGGATCATCCTCCGCTACCTCCAACGTGATCCCACCACCAAACACATCTTCCCCTCACCTCCCCTTTCAGCATTCCGAAGGGACCGCTCCCTCCGCGACACCCTGGTCCACTCCTCAATCACCCCCAACAGCCCTGCTCCTTCACCTGGCACCTTCCCGTGCAAGCGCAGGAGATGCAACACATGCCCTTTTACCTCCTCCCTTCCCACTGTCCAGGGCCCCAAACACCCCTTCCAGGTGAAACAGCGATTTACTTGTACTTCTTGCAATTTAATATACTGTATTCACTGCTCACGATGCGGTCTCCTCTACATTGTGGAGACCAAACGCAGATTGGGCGACCGCTTTGTGGAACACCTCCATTCAGTCCGTACGGGTGACCCTGAGCTTCCGGTCGCCTGTCACTTTAATTCACCGCTTCACTCCCACTCTGATCTCTCTGTCCTCGGGCTATTGCATTGTTCCAGTGAAGCTCAACGTAAGCTCGAGGAACAGCACCCCATCTTTTGATTGGGCACTTTGCAGCCTGCCGAACTCAACATTGAGTTCAACAATTTCAGATAATTATCCCTGCCCCAATTTTTCATGCAGTATGATTTTTGCCATTCCCATTTGCAACATTTTATCTTTCCTGCCTCTTATAAAAGTACAGGATGTTCTTTCTATTTCCACCTCCCCTCCTAAACCACCCCCCACCCTGTCTCTGCACCTGCTTAATATCTGTTACATTCCAGCTTTTTCCAGTTCTGATGAAGGGTCCCAGACCTGAAACGTTAACTCTGTTTCTCTCTCCACAGATGCTGCCTGGCCTGCTGAGTGTTTCCAGCATTTTCTGTTGTTGTTTTAGTAAAGAAAGAAAAACGGGTTTGGAAAAAAAAATGGCGATGATTGGCACGCTTGCAGCATTTGATAGCAGCATTGAAGACTGGGCAACTTACATTGAAAGAGTGGAGTTGTACTGTGAAGCTAACGGAGTGGAGGTAGTTTTGCTGAGTGTTATGGGCGCAAAGACATACGGGCTGCTACGTAATTTATTAACCCCTGAAAAGCCAGCAAACAAAGCATTCAAACAAATAGTGGACACACTCCAAGACCATTTAAGCCCCAAACCACTGCTCATAGCTGAAACAGAGCAAAAATGAAAGTATTTCTGAATATTTGGCATAGTTGCGCAAATTATCAGAACATTGCCAATTTGGAGTGGGCTTATCAGGCGCATTGAGGGACAGATTTGTGTGTGGCATGCAAAGTGAAAGCACACAAAAGAAGCTCCTGTCTGAAAAAGACCTTACATTGGAGAAGGCTCTAAGTATTGCAATATCAATGGAAGCAGCAGCACGTGGCGCTTTAGAAATTCAACAAAAACCTCTGGAATATTCAACTAATAAAATGTCACTGAAACAAGAAAAGAAGTGCTATCGCTGTGGCAAAATGTCACATGACCACAATGACTGTTGGTTTAAAGATAAAGACTGCAGACAATGTGGCAGGCGAGGGCACATTGAAAGAGTCTGCAAAGCAAATAAGAAGCCGAAAACTGATACAATATAGAGTAACAAAAAGGTACATTAAGTGACTGAAAACAAGAAACCTTTCAAAGATAGATACAAGAAGGTGCACCACGTGACTGGAGACAGTTCAGATAAAGAAAAAAGTGACACAGACTCAGAGGAAGAGGATCTGGCTTGTCTAAAACTATACAGTGTGAAAGAGACAGGGGATCATGGAATAATATGGGTTACTCCAGAAGTGGCAGGAATTAGGCTGAAAATGGAGTTGGACACAGGCTCAGCTTTAACAGTGATCTCTGTACATGACTACAAACGACTGTTTTCACACATAGCGCTAAGGCCAACTAAAGTACTGTTAAAGACATACACAGGACAAAGAGTGTGCCCCAAAGGTAAAATAAAAGCGACAATGACATACAAAGAAAAAAAAATACCGCAATTGAACCTCAATGTAGTGGAAAATGGAGGACCACCATTACTGGGATGCAAATGGCTCAGGAAAATACAGTTGGATTGGTACACCATCCAAGCACTGTTTGTGTCAGCAAAGGAGGACAGCAACGCCACTCCTGAGAGACTGTCATAAATACTCTCTGACTCTCAGGAAGTGTTCAAGAAGGGAATAGGAACATTTAAGGGCATGAAAGCAAAAATTAAGATTGAGGAGAACGCAAATCCAAAGTTCCACAAGGCCAGACCAGTGCCTTATGCAATTCGCCCTTCAGTAGAAGCAGAGCTGGAGAACTTGGAGCAGTTAGGGGTCCTGTCCAAGGTGGATTGGAGTGAATGGGCCACACCTATAGTTCCAGTGATGAAGAAAACCTCCAGCACAAAACCAGGAAAGCCAAGAAAAGTGCGCATCTGCGGAGACTTTAAAGTGACTGTTAACCCAGTCCTCCACACAGTACAGTACCCATTGCCTCACATTGAGGACATCTTTGCTTCCCTGTCAAGAGGGGAATGCTTCACAAAGATTGACTTGGCCCAGGCCTATCTCCAAATGGAAATTGATGATGCATCAAAGAAGTGCCTGACAATAAATACGCACAAAGGCCTTTACCAGTACAATCAACTGGTATTCGGAGTGGCATCAGCTCCTGCGATCTGGCAAAGGGCAATGGACCAAGTCCTGCAGGGGATCCCAGGTACTCAGTATTATCTTGATGACATCATCATTACTGGCAAGAATGACAATGACCACCATTCCAACCTTGAACAGGTGCTCATCAGGTTATGGGAGTATGGGCTCCGAGCGAACCGAGACAAGTGTGAGTTTTTCAAAAAGGAAATCTCATACTGTGGACATGTGATTGACAAGAACGGTTTACACAAGTCTCCAGACAAGATTGAAGCTGTGATTAATGCACCAACTCCTGAAAATGTGTCTCAGTTGAGATCATATCTTGGAATGGTGAACTACTATCAGAAGTTCTTGCCCAACCTATCCACAATGTTACATCCACTAAATGCACTGCTACAGACAGGGTCACAATGGAAATGGAGTGACAGCTGTGAACAAACTTTTCAAGAGAGTAAAAGACTCATTACTTCAGAAGAGGTGCTAGCTCACTTTGACCCATCCTTACCTATTCGACTGGCATGTGATGCTTCACCCCATGGCATTGGTGCCGTGTTGTCACATAAGTTCCCAGATGGCTCAGAAAGACCAATAGCATTTGCCTCAAGATCATTGACTACAGCTGAACGCAATTATGCACAGATTGACCGAGAAGCCCTCAGCCTTGTGTGGGGAGTCAAGAAATTCAACCATTACTTGTATGGTCAACAGTTTACACTGTTAACTGACCACCAGCCTCTCGTTTCAATCTTCAACCCAAGGAACGGCGTTCCAGTGATGACGGCACAACGGCTACAGCGATGGTCACTCTTCCTAGGGGCTCACCTGTATGACATTGAATACAAGGGGACCAAGCAACATGGCAACGCAGATGGTTTGTCACGTTTACCACTGCCGACCTCAGAGAGAACTACAACAGTTGACTCAGCAGAGGTATTTCACACAACAATAGTTGAGCAGCTACCAGTGACAAACTCCCTCATTGAAAGAGAAACATGCAATGACCCTACATTGTCAACAGTTTATGACATCACTGTGAAGGGATGGCCAGCGCATGGTGACTCTTTGTTTCCAGCATTCTCAGCTAGGAGGGAGCAATTATCAATGTGTCGGGGAACACTGATGTGCGGCTCACGAGTTGTGATTCCTCCCAAGCTTCGTAACCAAGTGCTAGATGAACTGCATGAAGGCCACTTAGGTACGGTAAAGATGAAAAGCCTTGCCCGTGGATACGTGTGGTGGCCGGGAATTGACAAACAGATTGAGGACCTGACAAAGAGCTGCTCAGGATGTCAAAAGGTCCAGAATGCACCACCACAAGCCCCTCTCCATCCATGGGAATGGCCCTCATCACCATGGCAACGTGTGCACATCGACTTTGCTGGACCGTTCATGGACTCCATGTTCTTGATTGCAGTCGATGCACATTTCAAATGGCCCGAGGTCATTAAAATGAAATTAACCACATCTGAAAAGACCATTTCAGTTCTGAGGACCATGTTCGCTAGAAATGGCCTACCAGAACAAATCTGCACAGACAATGGACGACAATTTGTCTCTGACGAATTCCAAGGTTTCATCTGCCCCGTACCATCCAGCTACAAATGGCTTGGCAGAAAGATTCGTACAGACTTTCAAGAAGGCCATCAAAGCAATGTACAGCGAGAATCTACCTCTGCAACACAAGATAGACAATTTCCTCTTTGCTTATCAGAACGCAGTACACGCAGCCACTAATCAGACTCCAGCGATGATGTTTCTGAACAGGAACCTGAGATCTCACATGGACCTTCTTAAACCGAATGTACGTCGTGATGTAGAGAACAAACAGTTCAAACATTTGAATGCTAAGCCAACAAGAAGCTTCAGTGTGGGACAGTCAGTTCTTGCTTGTGATTTCCGGACAGAAAATTGGCAACCAGGTACAATATTCACAAGAGAGGGACCACTGATGTATACTGTGGATGTGGGAGAGAACGCTTTGAGACATCATGTGGACCAAATTCTGGATGTTCAGGTGGAAAACACCCCTATACCTCACCCAGACTCACCTGAAATGGAAACAAACACTCCTGATTCATCAGCATCAGCACCAGCCTCATCCACAGCTGAGAGCTCTACCTGTGCTGATAGCTCATCTGATGCACCTGTACCTGTACAGTCTCATTCCCCAAAGCAAAAGAGTCTGGAGAGACGTTACCCAGAGAGGCAAAGGAGGCCATCCCAGAGACTTGACTTGTAAAAGGGCTGTTGACAAAATAAAATGATATGTTGGAATTTGAATTTTGTTACTTTTAAGAAAACAAAAAGGTTACTGTAAAGACAGGCTCTGTATGTTAATTATAGAAATTTTGCATTAATATACTATTAAACTAAAGGGGGAGGAAGTGTAATGTATACAACATTGAAGGGACTACTTTGTTTTGCGGATGTACATCCTTAGTTGCGAGCGTATATAACAGACGCGTATCGATTTGTATAGTCTGTGCTGAAGTTCCAGTTACCCAGTAAAGATCACTTGAAGTTACTCTCAGTCTCTGCTGCTTTATTATTTTATGTAGTTGTGTATAGCGGTACAAACACAACAATTAGGGACACAAAATATGTGGAAAAGGTCATGTCTTACCAAACTAGTTGAATTCTTTGAAGAGGTTACTAGGCTGATGAATGAAAGAAGACCTGTAGACATTGGACATTTGGACTTTCAAAAAGCTTTTGACAAGCTGTCACATAATAGGTTACTATATAAGGTAAAGTCTTATGTGTTTCAAGGGGAGATTCTGGGTTGGATAGGAAATTGATTGCATTTTCGTAGACAGAGGGTTGTCATCCATGATAGCGACTCCATGTAGAGACCAAAGTACAAGTGAAGTCCTGCAGAGATCAGCGTTTGGGCCATTACTCTTCACAACCTATATCAATTATCTAGATAAAGGCAGTGATGGAACTATCCACAAGTTTGCGGATGACATGAAGATCTGTGTTATTGTCAGAACCCCTGAAGAGATAAAAATATTACAATCTTATCCAGGTGCGATGGGGGAATGTGCCCCCATCTGGCCGATGACATTTAATGTAGATAAATGCAGTATAATGCATGTGGGTAAGGCTAATGGCAAGCATGTGTATACCATGCTGAGCTCTGAATGAAAGTCTGTTGAGAGACAAAGAGATCTAAGTGTTATAGCGCTCGAGTCTCTGAAGGTACATGACCAGTGGCAAGAGGCTATAGTGAAAGCAAATAGTGTATAGCTAGAACAATCCAATTCACACAAAGAGCACCAGTCTGGCGACGAGTCATCGACCTGAAACGTTAACTCTGTTTCTCTCTCCACAGATGCTGCCTGACCTGCTGAGTGTTTCCAGCATTTTCTGCTTATAGTTAAAGACGCTTACGGGATCCTGGGCTTCATGAATAGAGATATAGGGGGAGAAATTCGGTATCGCCCCATTTGGGGTGCAATTATCGTCCGGGCACAAAGTTTAGCGCCTGGCGCAAATTATCGCCTCCAACTGCAAACTTGGCTTCCATCGCCCCTGGAGGTGATTGGAGCGCTAAATCAGGCGCTACACACCTCTCTTAAGGCGCTAATGCCGAGAAGCGAGGCACTAACTCAGAGCGCTGGCAAAGCTCAGGTGATGTCAGTTAGCAATGGAACACAGACAAACTGGCACCGGCCAGTTCTTAAAGGGAAGGGTCGATCTTGCTCTCCAGCCACACCCTGCTCATTGCAGTCTTGCAGCTCGGCCTGAACAGACCTCAACTTCAAATCTGCTGCAAAGAACAATGGAGAGGCCCAGGGAACGAGCTCAGCGCTTCAGCGACTGGGCCTTGGTGGCTCTGGTTGGCGCAGTGGAGCGCCGAAGATCAATACTCTACCCACAGATTCGCAGGAGGCCATTGCCCCGAGACTATAGAAGAGTGTGGAGGGAGGTGGCTCAGCACTTCTCCTCCAGGAGCATGGTGCCCAGGACCCACACACAATGTCAGAAGAAGTTCAACAACCTCACTCGGGTGGTCAGGGTGAGTGGCTGCTTTTCAATACCTCTCCATCCCTCCCTCTCAACCTCACTCTGTGGCCAGATGGTATAAAAACCCCAATGCCCAACACTCATCCAAGACCTATGGCTGTCTCATAAAACACACACGCACATTCCACACCTTGCATACATTCAGGGCTGTTCAACTATGGGAGGCACATCAGGCAAGCACATGGCTGCACAGTTACTCAGACGCCGTCCTTTTTCTTGCAGGCCAAGCTATCTCATAATAGGCGGCAGCAGCAACGCACGGGTGGAGGGCCTGCTCAGCTGCAGACCCTCAGTGATCTGGAGGCGCGTGTCCACAGGATCATTGCCAGCCAGGTGCTAGGTTCTGTGGCCGCTGGAGAGGTCGACCCCCTTGCGGACAGCAATGGTAAGTTCATCAGCATTCTCTCCTCTCTTATTCCACTTGTCCCTCACAATACCAGCCTTTGACACTTTCAATCCAACTTACTAAATCTCTCCAGTCCTTGCTCCCTTACTGCCCCCCTGTCCTGACATTAAAGCCACTCTTGTACCTCCCTGCTTTCAGATAGTGAACCACCCGATGACCAGCCTGTCCCTCAACCTACCAGTAGGAATGAAGCTGCAGGCGATGAGGAAGATGAAGCCGGAGCATCAGTGTCACCCTCTCCCGAGGAAGCCCATGCCCACACTGGGAACATGTCTTCCCTGGATGGGAGCAGGGGGCAAGGGTCTGATGAGGGTGAAGCTCCGAGACCCAGCAGACTGCAGCAACGCCATGGGGGTAGGGAAGCTCGGAGGCCTTCTCCCCGGAGGGAGAGTAGGCCAGTGAGTCCTGCTGCACTGGCCGCAGAGTAGCTGCGGCTCATCGCTGAAATGAACACCCAGGTGAGCTCATGGGTGCAATGGGAAGGGTGCCCGAAAGCATTGATGGACTGGCAAGGAGTGTGGAGCACTCCGCTGCAGCACAGGCCGATGCAACGCAATGGCTTAGTGCTGCAATTCAGTCACTGGCTTCTGCCATCCAATCTCAGACAGCTCTCATGCAGTCTCAGATTGATGTAACACAAGCACTGACTGCTGCCATCGTCGCTGGTTCGGCCACATTGCCCCAGGGCTCTCAGGGCGCCGCAGCAGGCCAGCAATCTGTGCTCGAGCAGATTGCTCCGGATGCTGAGGTGCTGCCCAGTGGGAGTGCCAGTGTGTCGGTTGAGCAGGGAGGTGCTGTCCTCTCTCAGGATGACAGCATTCCTGCTTCCACCACTGGCACTTCCCCATTGCACTTGCCACCGCCTGCAACACAGCCAGCCCAGACTGCTGCTGCCCATGCAGAGTTGGTGCAGTCTGCAGCTGGGGTCTCCAGGCCCAGAGCTGGTCGAAGGCGTCCTTCAAAGGCATCTGTAGTCTCAGCATCTGACATACAGCAGCCTTCCACCAGCCTTTCTGCAGCGACTGGGGCCCCTTTACGGAGGAGCAGTAGGGTGGGAAGGGGGGAAGTGCGCAAGGGTGGGAGGTCACCCTCGAAGGGCAAACAGTAGGAGGTCTAAAGAAATGGTGGGAATGTTTTTTATTAAAGGTCGAGGTTCATCTGATAACTTTTGTTTAATGTTTTGGCCTTTATCTCCAGCTTGTGAGAATTAGTTATGTTAATTCATGATTTGTTGTGTTGGTTTCTACTAGTTTGTCATGAATAAATGACACACACAGAGTTTGTTAAATAAAAAAGTTGTTGTATTCAAAATTTACATGTTTGGCCTTTGGAATCATTGTTGCTTTGGCCGGCTATAGGGGTTATGGGTTGCTTTCCATGATGTTGTTCTCCATGCCAGAAGCCATCTTCTGAGTAGAGTCCTAGAAGCGGCTTGTTATCATCGGTTGACAGACGGCCCTTGCAGTGTCAACATTGTGGGCCTCCCTCCCGCCTTACTGCTGCTGCTGATCATCCTCCTCCTCCTCCTCCTCCTCCTCCCTCTCCTCCTCCTCCGGTGGTGCACCAATCCCTGGTGGCATTGTCTGGGTCCTCAGGATTGCCAGGTTGTGAAGCATGCAGCACACAACTGTGAAGAGGGAGACTTGCTCAGGAGAGTACTGCAGGGCTCCTCCTGAGTGGTCCAGACAATGGAACCGTTGCTTGAGCACACCGATCGTCTGCTCAATTACGTTCCTGGTGGCGAGATGGCTCTCATTGTACCGCAGCTCGGTAGGGGTGTTGGGGTTACAGAGCGGTGTCATCAGGCAGGTGCAGAGTGGATAACCCTTGTCCCCGAGGAGCCAACCACTTGGCTGATGCGGTGCCTGGAAAAGGTCTGGCACACCAGTCTGGCGCAGGATGAAAGCATCATGGCTGCTGCCAGGATAGTGGGCATTGACGGCGAGTATCAGCTGTATGTGGTCACAGACCAACTGCACATTTAAGGAGTGGTAGCCCTTGCGGTTTTGGAAAATCTCTGCATTTTGATGCGGTGCCCGCAATGCCACATGCGTGCAGTCAATGGCGCCCTGCACCATGGGGAAGCCCGTTATCCTAGCAAAGTCACATGCGCGTTCATGCTGTTTGGCCCGGGTCATCGGGAAAGAGATATACTGGCATCTCCTTTTATAGAGGGAATTTGTCTCCTCCCGGATACAGCAATGGACCGCGAACTGAGAGATATCGACAATGTCTCCAGTAGCTGCTTGAAAGGAGCTGGTGGCATAAAAATTCAGAGCCACTGTCACCTTCACTGCCACCGACAGAGGCATCCTGGTCCTCAGTTGAGGCTGCAGATCTGGTTGCAGCAGGTGGCAGAGATCAGTGACCACCTCCTTGCTGAAGCGCAGCCTGCGCAAACACTGCTCCTCAGACAAATGAATGTAGGAGAATTGCTCCCAGAATACCCTGGGAGGGGAAGGTCTCCTGTGCAGAGGCCTGTTGACCCTCCTCCATCTGGCTATGTTTGCCACTCTCTCTCTGCGTCTCTGATGCCTCCGATTCTGCAGGTGCAGGACGACGCCCCCAATCAGTGCAGCCCCCATCATCTCTTGTAAATCAATGCAAGGAAGGTCAAATCAAAAAGAACCTGCAGAGTGCTGCTCAGTAGCCAAAACTCCTTCACACAGCGTTGAATCTCTCCAGAAGTCTCTCTCAATTCTCTCTCAGAATCTCTCTCTCTCTCTCTCAGAATGCGTGGTGCAAAAATGTCTCCGACAAAAAAAGGCAGGAAGAGGCCGCCTTTAAGTAGCGCTCCCCAGCCCCTTTCCGACTGCAAAATGTTCCCCTCTACCTGTCGTTGCGAGCGGCAGGCGGAAAGTAAGGGGGCGCCACTCAATATCCGGTCCTGGGCGCTACCGGGGCTTTGCACGCTCGACTGACGTCATGATCTGCGGGCGCAGGAGATCGTGGTGGTAGAGTTTAGCGCCGCTGCAAAAACTCTGATCAATTTCACGAGCAGCGCAAACATTGCCGCGCCCGACGCTAGTTGCTTTTGCGCTCCGTTAGCACCCTCTTAGGGCACAAACGGTAGGTGTTAATCAACCAAATTTTACCCCCATAGAGTACAAAAGCATGGAACTTATAATGAACCTGTATGAAACACTTGTTCGGCCTCAGCTGAAGTATTGAGTCCAATTCTGGGCACCACACTTTAGGAAGGATTTGAAAGCCTTAGAAAGGGTGCAGAAAAGATTTACAAGAATGATTCCAGGGATGAGAGACTTCAGTTATGTGGATAGTCTGGAGAAGCTGGGGTTGTTCCCCTTAGAGCAGAGAAGTTTGAGATGAGATTTGATAGCGGTGTTCAAAATCATGAGGGGTCTAGACAGAGTAGATAGAGAGAAACTGTTCCCATTGCCAGAAGGGTCGAGAACCAGAGGACACAGATTTAAGGTGATTGGCAGAAGAGCCAAAGGCGACAAGAGGAAAAACTTTTTTACTCAGCGAATGGTTAGGATCTGGAATGCTATGCCTGAAAGGGTGGTGGAGGCAGACTCAATCACAGCTTTCAAAATGGAATTGGATAAGTACCTGAAGGAAAAAAATTGCAGGGCTACGGGGAAAGGGCGGGGGAGTGGAACTAGCTGAAGTGCTCTTGCAGAGAGCCAGCACGGGCTCAACGGGCCGAATGGCCGCCTTCCATGCTCTAACCATTCCAAGAATCTATAATACCCTAAACATGCTTTCCATTTCCTGCTTTTTCCCAGTTCTGATGAAAGGTCTTCGACCTGAAACATTAACTCTGTTTCTCTCTCCACGGATGCTGCCTGGCCTGCTGAGTTTTTCCAGTATTTTCTGTTACTATGATTCTATAACGTCTTTGTACAAAACTGGTTAGGCCCCATCTATAATACAAAATGTCCGGTTTTGGTCCCCTCACAAGGTGGAAAATCTTCTTCTTAGGCAGTCCCTCGGAACCGAGGATGACTTGCTTCCACATTAAAAATGAGTTTGCAGGTGACTGATGAGTCCAATGCGGGACCTACAGTCTCTGTCACAGGTGGGGCAGACGGTAGTTGAAGGGGCGGGTGGGTGGGGTGCTTGGGTTGACATGCGCTCCTTGCACTGCCTGCACTTGGCTTCCGCTTGCTCCCGGCGAAGAGACTCGAGGTGTTTGGCACCTTCCCGGATGCTTCTCCTCCACTTTGTGCGGTCTTTGGCCAGGGATATATATATAGAGGCACTGGAAAAGATTCAGAGGAGGGTCACTAGATTAATACCTGGTTTAAAAACCATTGATTATCATGGTAGGCTCAGAGAGCTGGGTCATAATACTCTAGAAAAGCACAGGGGGAGAAATACAACTTGGGTGGGGACACAAAGCGGGTGGTATCGCATCTGCCACCAGTTTTACGCCCTGCCTGATATTCGGTTCCATTGACTTCAAATTAACAGATTATCCAGTGGGGCATATAACTGGCAGCAGATGCAATATTGCTTGTTTTTCTACCACACTCAAGTCAAATTTTACCTCCATAGATTTTGGGGAGACTTGATAGAAATACTTAAAATGATAAAGGTTCTAGACTGTGTACACGTGGACAGAGTCGTTCAATTTGACATGTTGGGCAGAACGAGTGGATGTGTTTGTTAGTTATGCAAGCATAGAATTAGGCTAGATGTTAGAAGGTTGTTCTTTTCATTGGAGGATCATTGACCTTTGGAATAAGTTGCCAACTTGTGCAGTGGATGCAGATTCATTGCAAATGTTCAAAAGGGAGCTGGACGAGATCCTGGAGGCGGCTGATATTGCTGCATACAAGAGGTTGTTGGGGTGATATACTTTGTGGTCACTGTTATCTCCTGGAACAAAGTTTTTGATCATCTTAAGTAGTTGGAGAGGAATTGTACAGAATTCTTTCTTCCCTGAATTGACCTAGGGTTTATTATATCAGGTTTTTGGCTCTCCCAGATATGTCTGGGAACACTTGTGGGATTGTGGTCGGGAGCCTGGGAAAACTTTAGGGATAACTAGGCTCCAGCAACACTCCTTGGGAGGAGAGATCTAAGGAATGGGAATGCTCACACAGTGGTATGTGAGGTTGTGGATTACTAGAAAGGAAAGGGTTGGTGCATAGGCAGACTTGGAAGGGGAGAGTAGAAGTACTGAAGAGGAATCTGCAGTCTGACAAAAGTCAGAAGGTTGGAAATTTGGGAAAACAGTGGGGCTGGCATCTATGGATAAGCAAAGAAAAGACTGGATGCATTGGGGAGCTGGGGAATGGGATCAGTGGTAGCAGGGGCTGGGGGCATATGAGAAATGCATGGGTTGTGGTGTGGAAGTACTGGAATGGGACTGGATTCAGGCATCAATCAACAAGGGAAGATGAGACTTGGGGCTACAAATTCATGACCTTAGTGCCACTCCAGAGCACCATTAAATGATGCTAAAATGGTGGCTATCGCTCTTTCACCAGCTGTTGGCGGTTCATGTGATGGCTGCTGTTTTTACCCCTACCTTTACGCTGCCAGTAACTGGCAGCGCCATCCCCAACAAAATGGCAGCGTTGTGACATAAATTGGTGTGCAACACCAACTTTACGTCACAAGTGCGAACTTCAACCCTAGCGCTGAATGCAGCGCTGGGTCCTAAGCACACAAGCAGGCTGACAGTGGCGGTGTCTAGACCTCTTAAAGGGACACACACATCTTTCAGATATATTTGAATTAAAGGTTTTGGACCTTTTTTTTTATTTTATTGAAGTGGTGGCTTGCTCGATGTGGAAAGTTTAAGTGTGTAGGGAGTGCTGCTGGATGCTTGCAAAGGCTCGGATGGTAAATGAAGGCCTTTGAGAAGACAGAACATGCTGCGAGTACTCAGTAGGTCACGCAGCATCCGTGGAGAGAAAAACAGAGTCCACATCTCAGGTCAAGATGCTGCCTGACCAGCTGAGTATTTCCAGCATTTTATGCTGTCATTTTATATTTACAGCATCTGCTTGCAGAGGGAAGAGGAAGACACAGAAGAGGAGAAAGCAGAAGAGGAGGAATCAGAAGGAAAGATGCATCCTAGGCAGCCCCTTTGTGGCCGGGGTATCCGGGATGGAATCATTTGCCTCCAGTCCCAGTGACCACACCACCAATTTGTTGTGTCCGTCAGTAGTAAGACACAAGACTACAGGAGAACGGTACAACAGGTGTTTACTCAACGTGGCTCACTCTGGAACTGAACTGTACAGATTACTACTCAGTTCTATATACAGGTGTGGTCACTGCCGGTACTACAGTATACATGAGCTGTAAAAAGTAGTTCCCCCCTTAAAGGTATATACATTACAATTCCTCCCCTTTTAGATTAACAGTACCATAACACTCATTTAACAATTAAATATCAAACTAATTACAATTAACACTTTTAACATACATCGTTAGCTGAAAATAGTCCATTTATATATTCAGTCTTTGGGGAGGCTTCCTGGTCCTTTCTGGATAGCGCCTTTCCCGAGTGTCTCGCTCTTGGTGCGGAGGCGATTCTGGCACCCTGTCGTCGATTGGGTCATCCGCTTCCGATGCTACTGTTTCTGGGGTAGATGCGACCTGTACGTCGGGTTCCTCACCAGGTATGTATGGGCGAGGCATGGGGTTGACTTGTTCCTGTGACTCTAGGATCTGGTCAGCATGGCGTCTCACAATGCTCTCCCCAACGTCCACTGTGTACATTAGTGGGCCCTGCCGTGTGCATATCGTTCCTGGCTGACATTTTTCTGTTCGGTAGTTGCGGGCCAAGACTGGTTGCCCTACATTGAAGCTCCTTGTTGGCTTCTCATGGATGTGCTGGAATTGCTTACTCTCAACATCTCTTCGTAAGTTTGGTCTGAGCAAATCCAGGCGAGATCTTAACCTTCGGTTAAAGAACATCATGGCCGGGGCCTGGTTGGTAACTGCATGTGTCGCATTCCGGTTGGCGAACAGGAAATTGTCCACCTTATGCTGCAGCGGAATGTTGTCATTGTACATAGCCTTTATTGCCTTCTTAAAGGTTTGTACGAACCTCTCAGCCAATCCATTTGTGGCTGGATGATACGGGGCGGATATGTAATGCCTTACCCCATTCTTCTTCATAAACCTCCGGAACTCTTCGGACACAAACTGTGTTCTGTTATCGGAGCAAATCTGTTCTGGTACGCTGTTCCTGGCAAAAATGGTCCGTAGGACTGCAATAGTTTTCTCCGTGGTGGTGGAGGACATTTTGATGACCTCAGGCCATTTCGAGTGCGCATCCACGGCTATTAAAAACATTGAGTCCATGAATGGACAAGCAAAATCAATATGCACGTGTTGCCATGGAGATGGGGGCCACCCCCATGGGTGTAGAGGGGCATGTGGTGGTGCATTTTGGACTTTCTGGCATCCTGAGCAGCTCTTGGTCAGGTCCTCGATTTGTGTATCGATTCCCGGCCACCACACATAAGCCCTGGCAAGGCTTTTCATTTTTACCCCTCCCAGATGACCCTCATGAAGCTCATTGAGCACTCTATCCCTTAACTTGGGTGGAATTACCACTCGGGATCCACACATCAAGGTCCCCCAGCACACTGACAGCTGTTCTCTTCTTGTCGAGAATGCTGGCAACAGTGAGTCGCCATGTGCTGGCCATCCCTTCACCGTCAAATCATATACCCGAGACAGTGTCGGGTCATTTCGGGTCTCCTTTTCTATACGAGCGTTAGTTACCGGTAGGTATTCAACTATAGTCGAATGAAATATTTCGACTGGATCCACTGCTGGTGCTTCCTCCGCAGTAGGCAGTGGCAGGCGTGATAGCCCATCAGCATTTCCATGCTGTTTTGTGCCCTTATATTCAATCTCATAGTGGTGCGCCCCTAGAAAGAGTGACCATCTTTGTAGTCGTTGCGCATTCATCACCGGAACGCCCTTCTTCGGATTAAAAATGGAGACAAGAGGCTGGTGGCCAGTCAGCAAGGTGAATTTTTGCCCGTGCAGATAGTGATTGAACTTTTTCACTCCCCACACTAGGCTGAGGGCCTCCCTGTCAATCTGGGCGTAGTTACGCTCGGCTGAGGTTAGTGATCGTGACGCAAAGGCTATTGGCCTCTCTGAGCCGTCCGAGAATTTGTGCGACAGCACCGGTCCAATGCCGTAGGGTGACGCATCACACGCCGACCGAATTGGTAATGCGGGGTTGAAATGGGCCAATACCTCTTTCGATGTGATTAGCGTTTTGCTCTTCTGGAAAGCTCGTTTACATTCGTCACTCCACTTCCATGGCACTCCAGTTTGCAGTAGGGTGTTCAATGGGTGTAGTATTGTAGACAAATTTGGCAAGAACTTATGGTAGTAGTTTACCAGCCCGAGGAACGACCTCAGTTGTGACACGTTTTCCGGTGCTGGAGCCTTGACTACTGCCTCAATCTTCTCTGGGGACTTATGTAACCCCTCTTTATCGATAACGTGGTCACAATACGAGATCTGTTTTTTAAAAAACTCGCATTTGGGGCGGTTAGCTCGGAGCCCATATTCCTTCAATCTAGTGAGCACCTGCTCCAGGTTGGCGAGGTGATCACTGTCATTTTCACCCATGACCAGGATGTCGTCCAAATAACACTGGGTCCCGGGGATCCCTTGCAGGGCTTGTTCCATTGCCCTTTGCCAAATAGCCGGAGCTGATGCTACCCCGAATACCAGCCGGTTGTATTGGTAGAGACCTTTATGGGTGTTGATTGTGAGGTATTTTTTTGATGCTTCTTCTACCTCCATTTGCAGATACGCCTGGGCCAGATCAATCTTGGTGAAGCGTTTCCCTCCAGATAGCGAGGTGAAAATATCTTCAATCTGCGGAAGTGGATATTGCACGGTGTGAAGGACTGGGTTAATGTTACCTTAAAGTCCCCACAGATGCGAACCTTCCTTGGTTCCCCAGGTGTGCTGCTCAACGACTTTATCATCACAGGGACGATGGGTGTAGCCCACTCGCTCCAGTCTACCTTGGACAGTACTCCTGAATGTTCCAAACTCTCCAGCTCTGCTTCGATGGCTGGGTGGACCGCATAAGGTACCGGTCTGGCCTTAAAAAATTTTGGGCTTGCGTTTCCTTCGATTTTAATTGTTGCTGTCATGCCTTTTAGTGTTCCGAGTCCTTGCTGGAACCCTTCTTGCGTGTCGGTTAGGATCTTTGACAGTCGCCCAGGTGTGACGTTGTCATCCTTTTTGGCAGCCACAGTCAGTGCTTGTATGGAATGCCAATCCAGCTGTATTTTCCGGATCCATTCACGCCCCAGTAATGGTGGTCCTCCATCTTGCAATACATACAGGTCTAGTTTTGGTGTTTCCTTACCGTTATATATAACAGTCACCCTTATTTTTCCTTTGGGGTGGACTTTTTGCCCCGTGTACGTCTTCAAAATAATTTTTGTGTCTCTCAAGGGTATGTGTGAGAATAACCGCTCGTAGTCCCGTCGGTTTATGACTGTTAGGGCTGATCCTGTGTCCAATTCCATTTTTACCTGGACTCCTGCTATCTTGAGAGTGACCCAAATGGTTCGGTGATCCTCCGTTTTGATCACATTATGTAGTTTCAGACAACTCAGCTCCCTGCTTTCGGAGTCGGTATCACTCTTTTGTTCGTCTGAACTATTCTCCGTCACCTTATGTACCTTCTTGTACTTTTCTTTTGGAGATTTCTTATCGCTGGTTTTCTTTCCCGACCTGCAGACTCGTGCTATGTGTCCTACTTTTCCACACTGTCTGCACACTTTGTCTTTGAACCAGCAATCATTGTGGTCGTGTATTGTTCTGCCGCAGCGATAGCACTTCTCTGTTCTGTATTAAATTTTGTTTGTGCCATATTCTTGCGGTCTCTGTTGTATCTCTGCAGCGCCCCGTGCTGCTGCTTCATATGATACCGCAATGCTGAAAGCCTTGTCCAGCGTAAGGTCCTTTTCAGATAAAAGCCGTTTCTGGGTTCTTTCACTTTGAAGCCCACACACAAACTTGTCCCTTAAGGTATCTGCCAGTCCTGTTCCAAACTGGCAGTGTTTCGATAGTTTGCACAGTTCTGTTAAATATTCAGCATTGCTTTCATCCTTATGCTGGTTCCGTTTGTGAAACTTGAATCTTTCTGCTATCAGCAGCGGTGTGGGGTTTAAATGTTCCTGTAGTATCGTCACTATGTCTCCAAAACTCTCTTCCACTGGCTTCGCTGGGGTTACTAGATTTCGTAATAAGCCATACGTCTTTGCACCCATTAAATTTAACAATACTGGCGCTTTCTTGTCATCTGACACCTCATTTGCCTTGCAGTATACCTCTATTCGTTCGACATATGTAGTCCAATCTTCGACTTCATTGTCAAATGCGGTGATACTGCCACTCTTCGGCATTTTGGGTGTGGTTTAAAATGGCTTAAAATGGCGTCTCCCGTGCTTTCCTTCCTCCCCCGCTGCTGCCAACGCCGCTCTCGGCGGTACTCGTGGCAATGGCGGTGCCCTGTAGGTTTCGTGCGCTTCTCCTGCGCTGCTGCCAACGCCGCTCTCGGTGGTCCTCGTGGCAATGTCGGTGCCTTGCGGGTTTCTGCGCGTCTCTCTCCCTCTCCTCGACGCTGCTCGGCCCCTGAACACCGTCTGCGCCCTGTGCACTCTGCCCTCTCTATCTCTCTCCCGTCGACGCTGCTCGGCCCTTTGCTGTGCCGCTCAGTCGGGCTCTAGCCCGCCGCTGTCCGGGAAGGGTCTGCGCACTACCTGTTGCCAGCCCGTTTCGCTGGACCACCGTGACTGGAAAGCCAAGCCTGGCTCTCAACAGCCTCCCCCGCAATTCTCGAGTCTCTGCTGGATGACTGGGCGATTGCCCGTGGTTGACGCCCGTGTCTCTGGCCTTGACCTCCAATCTACTGGTCTCCAGGAACGAATCCCTGGGAGGTGATGCAGAGTTGCAGGTAAGATCGAATTTGCCTCGTCGCCAATGTTGTGTCCGTCAGTAGTAAGACACAAGACTGCAGGAGAACGGTACAACAGGTGTTTACTCAACGTGGCTCACTCTGGAACTGAACTGTACAGATTACTACTCAATGCTATATACAGGTGTGGTCACTGCCGGCACTACAGTATACATGAGCTGTAAAAAGTAGTTGCCCCCTTAAAGGTATATACATTACACAATTCCCCTTTCAACATTAGTCCCACATCTTACCTTCCATCTGTTACTGACCATCACAACATCCTCTTGGCCATGATGCTGAAATAAAACCCACCAAAAAGCAAACTTTCCAATCCACAGATATATGTCTATCCATCCAAGAAATCAACTCATCACCCGTATGCATTCTCTTAGTGATTGTCGTGTATGTCTTTGCCTATCCTCGTGATGTCACACAGTGCTACTCCAGTGGCTGCAGCATGGCTGGTGGAAGGCTGCTGACTTTCAGTGGGGGACACGGCAAATGCCCTTGCAGGTTGACCTTGAGGAGCTGGCGGCTGCGAGTGTCAAATCAATCTTCTTCTTCTGGTTCTTCTTCACTCTCCTCTCCCTCTTCTTGGTCACCCACTGGCTGGAAAGGCTGCATTTCTTGGGTGTGTGAAATGAAGAAGGCACAAGGGTGGAGTTGTGGTGCCGGGAGGGTGGGAAAGCATGAGGTGCATGCCAGAGGGAGGATAACGTACGAGGATACCAGCATCTTTTATCCTTTCAGCCCCGCCGCTGGCCAAGGACCCAGCCTGCCCCTGCCAAGAATGGCCATCATCATCTCCTCCAAGGGGGTGAAGCGAGGCTAGGAATGGGAGATGTGAGGAACTCATGGACTTCTTTGTCTTTAAGATTGAGACCATCCGTTCAGCTGCCTCTGTCACTTCCCTTCCTTCCCCTAGCCCACCAGGTCAAACTTCCTCTAAGGTACCCCCTGCCCTAGCCCTGAACTCATATCTTTCTTCAGTTTCTCTCCGATCTCCCCTCATGACCTCTCTGCGCTCATATTGTCTATGAGAACCACTTCCTGCTCCCTTGACCCTATTCCCACCAAACTGCTGACCACCTATCTTCCTTTTCTGGCACCCATGTTAGCTGAAACTGTTAACGGTTCTCTCTCCTCAGGTACTGTCCCCGTCTCACTCAGATCTGCTGTCATCACGTCATCCTAAAAAAACCAACCCTTGACCCCTCCGTCCTTGCAAACTACCGCCCCATCTCCAACCTCCTTTTCCTCTTCAAAGTCCTTGAATGTGTTGTCGACTCCCAAATCCGTGTCCCTCTTTCCCGCAACTCCATGTTTGAATCCCTCCAATCAGGTTTCTGCCCCAGCCACAGGACCGAAATAGCTCTCATCAAAGTCACAAATGACATCCTTTGTGACTGTGACAAAGGTAAACTATCCCTTCTTGTCCTTCTTGACTTGTCTGCAGCCTTTCACACGTCGTCCAGTGGATGGGACTGCACTCGCCTGGTTCCATTCTTATCTATCTAATCGTAGCCAGAGAATCACCTGCATGGGCTTCTCTTCCCGCCCCTGCATTGTTACCTCTGGTGTCTCCCAAGGATCTATCCTTGGCCCCCTCCTATTTCTCAACTACATGCTGCCCCTTGGCGACATCATCTGAAAACACGGTATCAGTTTCCACCCCTCCACGGTCTCTAAATCGTTAGACTGCTTGTCTGACATCCAGTTCTGGATGAGCAGAAATTTTCTCCAATTAAATATTGGGAAGACTGAAGTCATTGGTTTCAGTACCCGCCACAAACTCCATTCTCTAGCCACTGATTCCATCACTCTCCTGAACATCTGTCTGAGGCTGAACCACATTGTTCACAACCTTGGTCTCATATTTGACCCTGAAATGAGCTACCGACCACATATCCACGGCATAACTAAGACCGCCTATTTCCACTTCCGTAACATCGACCATCTCCGCCCTTGCCTCAGCTCATCCCTCATCAATGCCTTTGTTACCTCTAGACTTGACTATTCCAATGCATTCCTGGCTGGCCTCCCACATTCTAACCTATGTAAACTTGAGGTCATCCAAAACTCAGCTGCCCGTGTCCTAACTAGCACCAAGTCCCATTCACCCATCACCCCTGTGCTCGCTGACCTACATTGGCTCCCGGTTAAGCAACGACTCGATTTCAAAATTCTCATCCTTGTTTTTAAATCACTCCGTGGCCTCACTCCTCCCTATCTCTGTAATTTCCTCCAGCCCCACAACCCCCTGAAATGTCTGCGCTCCTCTAATTCTGCCCTCTTGAGCATCCCTGATTATAATCATTCAACTATTGGTGGCCGTGCCTTCCGTTGCCTAGGCCCTAAGCTCTGGAATTCGCTGCCTAAACCTCTCCGCCTCTCTACCACTCTCTCCTCCTTTAAGACGCTCCTTAAAACCTACCTCTTTGACAAAGCTTTTGGTCACCTGTCCTCATTTTCTCCTTATGTGACTATTGTGGTGTATGTGCCTTTAAGAGCCCCTGTGTACTGTAATGCTGTTAGTGGCCACTCGGGCTATATAAGCCTGTGTAGTGTCTTGTATCTTTTAGTTCACCTCCAGACTTTGTTCAGTAAACACCTGTTAAACCAACTCCTGCATTTTGTGTCTCCATTAACACACGGACACAACAGTGGCGACGAATTGGAAACGGACTTACCTGCAATTCGGCAGCACCTCAAGGAGATCGATTCCTCAGACGAAGGTCGAAGAAAAAAAAACGAGAAAAAAAACTGTGGTTTCACCAGCTAGCCGCGCTGATGGCAGGTACTGCAATAATCCTTCCTGGGCGGCGGGCTGGGGCTCGATCGGTTGGCTCTGCAGCGGGGCCGAGCAGCAAAGGCAGAGGCAAACAGAGACGGAGGGTGGAGCACTCGGGAGACGGCCAGCGCTGCAAAGCAGGTCGGCGTTCGGACCAAGCAGAGGGAGGGAAAAGTCCCAGAGAGTCCGGCGGGAACGAGTCTCCGACTATTAAAAATATCTGTATAAATAAAAACCGCGGAGAACAGCGTTGTCAGCAGCGGCAGCGGCGGGAAAGCGCGGGAGGCGCCATTTCTTTTTTTCAGGATGCCTAAGACTGGCAATATTACTGCTTTCGATAGTGATGTAGAGGATTGGACCACATATGTGGAAAGAGTGGAGGTATATTGCACAGCGAATGAAATAGAGGATGATAAAAAGGCATCGGTACTTCTAAATCTAATGGGCACAAGGACATACAGGCTGTTACGAAACTTAATCACTCCAGCCAAACCGATGGACAAGAATTTTAAGGAAATTGTTGATACCCTACACTGCCAATTCGGGGCAGGACTGGCAGATTCTCTACGAGACAAATTCGTCTGCGGTCTCTTAAGTGAAGGAACACAAAAAAGGCTACTTTCTGAGAAAGATTTGACACTGGACAAGGCTTTCAGTGTGGCTGTATCATACGAAGCAGCAGCAAGAGGAGCTGCAGAGATACAGCAAAAGCCACAGGGCTGCGGCACCCATGAAATGCCACGGCGATTCGAGAGATGTTATCGCTGCGGCAGATCCACCCATTACCAGAGGGACTGCTGGTTCAAGGACAAAGCATGCAGGCAATGTGGAAATATGGGAAACATTACACGTGCATGCCGATCTGGAAACAAAAAATCCACTGACAGAAAAAAAATCAATAAGGAAAAGTACAGAAAGGTACAAATGATGACGGACAGTAGCTCCGAAGACCAGAAGAACGATAGCGACTCCGGAAACAAGAGACTAAGCTCTCTCAAATTACATAATGTAATTGCCAAAGAAGATTACCAGACCATTTGGGTTACCCTCACGATAGCGGGGTCCCCAGTTAAAATGGAGCTAGATACAGGATCAGCTCTGACCGTCATAAGTCGACGGGATTACGAGCGGCTATTTCCGCATATACCTTTGAAAGACACATCCATTATCTTGAAGACATATACGGGGCAGAAAGTATACCCCAGAGGGAAAATAAGGGTGCCTGTTGTATACAACGGCAAGGAAATACAGAAGTTGTATTTATACGTTCTGCAAGATGGTGGTCCACTGCTGTTGGGACGTGAATGGATCAGGAAGATACGTTTAGACTGGCACTCCATTCAGGCACTGACGGTGACCAGTGAGAAAAAAAATGATGATGACGTCAAACCTGAACGATTAAAAGACATCTTGGCCAACGCCAAAGAAGTGTTTCAACAGGAACTAGGGACCTTGAAAGGCGTCACCGCCTCGATAAAAGTGGAAGATGCGGCAATTCCCAAGTTTTTTAAGGCAAGGCCGGTGCCATACGCAATTCGTCCAGCAGTCGAGGCAGAGCTGGAGAATTTGGAAAAGGCAGGCGTGTTATCCAAGGTAGATTGGAGCGAGTGGACAACACCCATCATCCCGGTCATGAAGAAAACGTTGAATAATGATAAACCTGAAGAACAGAGAAAAATTCGCATCTGTGGGGACTTCAAGGTGACTGTAAACCCGATCCTTCACATGGTACAGTATCCTCTTCCGAGGATAGAAGATATTTTCGCCTCACTATCCGGAGGGAAACGTTTCACCAAAATTGACTTGGCACAGGCATATCTACAGATGGAGGTTGAGGAGGCCTCTAAAATGTATCTCACGATAAACACACACAAAGGCCTGTACCAGTACAATCGACTGGTTTTCGGAATAGCATCAGCTCCAGCTATCTGGCAAAGGGCTATGGAGCAAGTCCTGCAAGGGATTCCGGGGACTCAATGCAACCTAGACGACATCCTTGTAACAGGAGAAAACGACAATGAGCACCGTGCCAATTTGGAGCAGGTGCTCACTAGGCTGAGAGAACGGGGCCTACGAGCAAATCGCCCCAAGTGCGAATTTTTCCAGAAACAAATATCATATTGTGGCCACATAATTAACGAAGAAGGGTTGCATAAGTCACCTGAAAAAATTGAAGTGGTCATAAAAGCCCCAGCACCTGAAAATGTCTCACAATTAAGGTCGTTCCTGGGATTGATAAATTACTATCATAAATTTTTACCGAACTTGTCAACTGTTCTGCACCCTCTTAACGAACTGCTACAAACTGGAGTAATTTGGAAATGGAGCGAAGACTGTAAACGTGCCTTCCATAAATGTAAAGGCTTGATCACGTCCAAGGAAGTTTTGGCTCATTACAACCCATCACTGCCAATCAGACTAGCGTGCGATGCATCCCCTTATGGCGTAGGAGCAGTATTATCGCATAGATTCCCTGATGGCTCGGAGCGGCCGATAGCTTTTGCGTCACGCTCATTGAACTCAGCTGAGCGTAACTATGCCCAGATCGACAGGGAAGCACTCAGCCTGGTATGGGGAGTGAAGAAATTCAACCATTACCTACACGGACAAAAATTTACCTTGTTGACTGACCATCAACCCCTCGTCTCCATATTCAACCCTAAAAAGGGCGTTCCCATTATGACAGCGCAAAGGCTACAGAGGTGGTCCCTTTTCTTAGGGGCACACCAATATGACATAGGATACAAAGGATCAAAACAGCATGGAAATGCTGATGGTTTATCGCATCTACCGTTGCCAACGGTAGAAGAGGCACCTACAGTGGACCCAGTGGAAATGTTCCACTCAACCATAGTGGAATGTCTACCAGTAACAAATTCTACCATTGAAAAGGGAACGAGAAATGACCCGACTCTCTCACGAGTCTACGATTTAACGGTGAAGGGATGGCCAGCACATGGCGAACCACTGTTGCCAGCATTCTCACAAAGAAGAGAACAGCTGTCAGTGTGCCGAGGAACCTTGATGTGTGGATCCAGAGTGGTGATTCCACCCAAACTCCAGGATAAAGTGCTAAAGGAGCTTCATGAGGGGCATCTGGGTGGAGTGAAAATGAAGAACCTAGCCAGAGCGTTTGTGTGGTGGCCAGGTATCGATGGAGACATCGAAGAAATGACCAAGGGCTGTCTAGGGTGCCAGAAGGTCCAAAACGCCCCACCACAAGCCCCTCTACATCCATGGGAGTGGCACTCATCTCCATGGTAAAGGGTACACATCGACTTTGCTGGTCCATTTATGGACTCAATGTTCTTAATCGCGGTTGATTCACACTCCAAATGGCTGGAGGTAATAAAGATGTCCTCCGCCACCACGGAAAAAACCATCACAGTGTTAAGGACCATATTTGCCAGGAATGGGCTGCCTGAACAGATCTGTTCTGATAATGGACCACAATTTGTGTCCGAAGAATTCAGGAAGTTCTTAAAAAAACAATGGGGTTAAGCACTACACGTCCGCCCCATACCATCCCGTCACCAATGGATTGGCTGAAAGGTTTGTCCAGACCTTCAAGAAGGCCATAAAGGCCATGGGTAATGAAGACATAAATCTACAGCATAAGGTAGATAACTTCTTGTTTGCATACAGGAATGCAACACATGTGGCTACAAACCAAACTCCCGCCATGATGTTTTTCAATAGAAGACTAAGATGCCGGCTGGATTTGATCAAGCCAAACATCAGAAGGGACGTAGAGAACCGAAAATTTCAAGGCATGAATGAAAGGCCAACTAGAACCTTCCAGATAGGTCAACAAGTTTTGGCCCGGGACTACCGTACCGAGAAATGGCAGCCTGGAACTATTTGCACACGACTAGGACCGCTGATGTATACCGTGGACATTGGAGAAAGCATAATAAGGCACCATGCTGACCAGATCATAGAGTCATCCGAAAAGGGACAACCTACACCACCACTCTGTACGCCTAATGATAAAGCCGAGATACCCATAGTATCTACCTCCGATCCGGTAATACTGGAACCAGATGAACCCGACACTGGCATTCAAGCCGAATCGACCTTGCCAAAAGAACCTACTACACCACTGAAAACTACTACACCACCAAGGCGTTATCCGGACCGAGTCAGGAAGTCTCCAGAGAGACTGACTTATAATTGATTAACTGCAGCAAATGTGTAGATTATTGTACTTGTACACATGTTAATAACAATTACTTAAAATGTTATGTACTGGTTGTCTAAAAGGGGAGGAATTGTGGTGTATGTGCCTTTAAGAGCCCCTGTGTACTGTAATGCCGGTAGTGGCCACTCGGGCTATATAAGCCTGTATAGTGTCTTGTATCTTTTAGTTCACCTCCAGACTTTGTTCAGTAAACACCTGTTAAACCAACTCCTGCATTCCGTGTCTCCATTAACACACGGACACAACAGCTTGGTGTCAATTTTTTTGTCTTATAATACTCATGTGAAGCACCTTTGGACGTTTTAGTATGTTAAAGGTGCTGTATAATTACATGTTTTCAAGCGGTCATTTTCAGTGGCCGTTAACTCCAGTTGCCAGTGACTCCAGCAACTTTACTGGTGAACATGAATTTCTCCCCCTAGGATCATTGCGAACCAAATATATTGGCTATCCTGAATGTAAGCGGATAAGAAGTTGGTTTAGGAAGCAATGGGGCAGACAGGATGTGAAGAAGTGGTAGTAGGGGGACTGGGAAGCACTTAGAGTGGATGAGTTACTAAGCTGTTTTTGGTTTCTCCTCACACTTCGCTTGCAATGCTGTGTTCAGTAAGTAAGAGCTGACACAGCAAGTCCCAGCTGCAGCACCTGGAATGCAAACCATTCGATGCTTTAAATGGGAGCTGGGTGGGTGAGCTGGGGAGGACTCCGAGTGAGGCAGGGTAGATGGAGGAAAAGTGGGCTGAACTTATTATGTCCGTGTATAATTGAGACACGGACTGCAGGAGTTGATTATAACAAGTCTTTACTGAATGGAGACAACCTGGAAACTGAAACTACAGAAGCCTGCTAGGGCCTTTTATACAGGGGTGGTCACTGCTGGTACTGCAGTCTGAGACCAGTTATTCCCTTAAAGGTACATACACAACAATTCCTCCCCTTTTAGATAAACAGTACATAACATTCATTTAACAACTAAATAATAACTAATTACAATTACAATTACGATTGCTAGATACATTGGTTGAAGTTAAGCAATTTCAGTCTTTGAGGAGGCTTCCTGATTCTGTCTGGATAATGCCTCTTTGGGATATCAGGTTCTTCTGGCAAGGTTGAGTCGGGATCAATGTCGTTGTTTGGTTCGTCTGCTTCCAATATCACCGATTCTGCGGTAGATGCAATTGGTACTTCGGTTTCATCACCAGGTGTATCAGATTGTGGTGTGGAGTTGACGTTTTCCAGTGACTCTAGAATCTGGTCAGCATGGCGTCTTACAATGCTCTCTCCAACATCCACGGTATACATTAGAGGTCCTTGCCGTGTACAGATCGTTCCTGGCTGCCATTTCTCTGTGCGGTAGTCCCGGGCCAAAACTGGTTGACCTATTTTAAAACTCCTGGTCGGCCTTTCATTCATATTCTGAAACTGTCTGTTCTCCACATCTCTTCTGATGTTTGGCTTAACCAAATCCAAGCGGCATCGTAGTCTTCGATTGAAGAACATCATGGCTGGAGTTTGGTTGGTAACCGCATGTGTCGCATTCCGGTAGGCAAACAAGAAGTTATCCATCTTGTGTTGTAGGGGTATATCTTCATTACACATTGCCTTGATAGCCTTCTTGAATGTTTGAACAAATCTCTCGGCCAATCCATTAGTGGCTGGATGATATGGGGCGGATGTGTAATGCTTAACACCATTGTTCTTTAAGAACCTCCGGAACTCTTTGCGTGTTTGCGTGGGTTTTCTCCGGGTGCTCCGGTTTCCTCCCACAGTCCAAAGATGTGCGGATTAGGTTGATTGGCCATGATAAAAATTGGCCCTTAGTGTTAGGGGGGATTAAATACGTGGGGTTACGGGGTTACGGGGATAGGGCTTGGGTGGGATGGCTGTCGGTGTAGGAACCGAGTGCTAGGGTTTGGATGATCAGCCATGATCTTGTTGAATGGCGGAGCAGGCTCGAAGGGCCGAATGGCCTACTCCTGCTCCTATCTTCTATGTTTCTATGTTTCTATGTAAACTGTGGTCCATTGTCAGAGCAAATCTGTTCAGGCAGCCCATTCCTGGCAAATATGGTTCGTAAGAATGTGATAGTTTTTTCTGTGGTGGTTGAGGACATTTTTATTACCTCTGGCCAATTTGAATGTGCATCCACCGCAATTAAAAACATCGAGTCCATAAATGGACCAGCAAAATCAATGTGCACCCTTTGCCATGGAGATGAGGGCCACTCCCATGGATGTAGAGGGGCTTGTGGTGGGGCGTTTTGGACCTTCTGGCATCCTGTACAGCTCTTGGTCATCTCTTCGATTTCTCTATCGATTCCCGGCCACCACACAAACGCTCTGGCTAAGTTCTTCATTTTTACCCCTCCCAGATGACCCTCATGAAGCTCATTGAGCACTCTATCCTTCAATTTGGGTGGAATTACTACTCTGGATCCACACATCAAGGTTCCTCTGCACACTGACAGCTGTTCTCTTCTCGGCGAGAATGCTGGCAGCAGTGGTTCGCCATGTGCTGGCCATCCCTTCACCGTTAAATCATAGACCCGGGATAGTGTCGGGTCATTTCGTGTTTCCTTTTCTATGTTTGCATTCGTCACAGGGAGACATTCGACTATAGTCGAGTGGAATAACTCCACTGGATCCACTGCCAGTTCTTCTACCACCGTCGGCAACGGTAGGCGCGACAATCCATCAGCATTCCCATGCTGTTTAGTTCCTTTGTACTCAATGTCATATTGGTGTGCCCCTAGGAAAAGGGACCACCTCTGCAGCCGTTGTGCCGTCATTATCGGTACGCCCTTCTTAGGGTTGAAAATGGAGACGAGAGGTTGATGATCAGTTAGTAGAGTAAATTTCTGACCGTGCAGGTAGTGATTGAACTTCTTCACCCCCCACACCAGGCTGAGGGCCTCTCTGTCAATCTGGGTGTAGTTACGCTCGGCTGAAGTTAACGAGCGTGACGCAAAAGCTATCGGCCTCTCTGAACCATCAAGGAATTTATGTGACAGTACCGCCCCAATGCCGTAGGGAGACGCATCACACGCCAGTCTTATCGGTAGTGATGGGTTGTAGTGAGCCAATACTTCTCTTGAAGTGATTAGGTCCTTACTCTTCTGAAAGGCCCGCTTACATTCATCGCTCCATTTCCATGCTACTCCTGTTCGTAGTAGGGCGTTCAGTGGATGCAGAATTGTGGACAAATTCGGCAAAAACTTATGGTAGTAATTCACCAATCCGAGGAATGACCTCAGTTGCGACACATTTTCAGGCGCTGGAGCCTTAACTACCGCTTCAATTTTGTCAGGGGACTTATGCAACCCCTTTTCATCAATCACGTGGCCACAATACGATATCTGTTTCTTAAAAAACTCGCACTTGGAGCGATTGGCTCGTAGCCCATGTTCATGTAGTCCAGTGAGCACCTGCTCTAGGTTGGCAAGGTGTTCACTGTCATCTTCACCTGTCACTAGGATGTCGTCCAAGTAACACTGAGTCCCCGGAATCCCTTGCAGGACTTGTTCCATCGCTCTTTGCCATATCGCCGGAGCTGATGCTACTCCGAATACCAGTCGATTATACTGGTAAATACCTTTGTGAGTGTTTATCGTGAGATACTTCCTAGAGGATTCTTCAACCTCCATCTGCAAATATGCTTGTGCTAGGTCAATTTTTGTAAAACGCTTCCCTCCAGATAGTGAGGCGAAGATATCTTCTATCCTTGGAAGAGGATATTGTACTGTGTGAAGGACTGGGTTCACCGTCACCTTGAAGTCCCCACAGATGCGAACCTTCCTTGTTTAACGTTTTCTTCATGACAGGAACGATGGGTGTCGCCCAGTCGCTCCAGTCTACCTTAGATAACACGCCTGCATTCTCCAGATTCTCCAGCTCTGCCTCGACGGCTGGGCGAATTGCATATGGTACCGGTCTTGCTTTGAAAAACTTGGGAATTGCATTCTCCTCTATTTTTATCGAGGCGGTTACGCCTTTAAGAGTGCCCAGTTCTTGTTGAAATACCTCTTTGGCGTCAGCTAAGACTGTTGACAATCGTCCAGGAGTGACGTCGTCATCCTTTTTACCAGCCACCGTCAGTGCCTGAATGGAGTGCCAGTCTAAACTTATCTTTCTGATCCATTCACGTCCCAATAACGGTGGTCCACCATCTTGCAGAATGTAGAGGTACAATTTCCGTATTTTCTTGCCGTTGTATTCGACAGGCACCCTTATTTTTCCTCTGGGGTATACTTTTTGCCCCGTAGACATCCTCAAGACAATGGATGTCTCTCTCAAGTGTATGTGTGGGAATAGCCACTCATAGTCTCGGCGATTCATGATGGTTAGAGCTGATCCTGTATCCAATTCCATTTTGACTTGGGACCCTGCTATCGTGAGGGTGACCCAAATGGTTCGGTGATCCTCTTTTGCGATTACGTTGTGAAGTTTGAGACAGCTTAGTCTCTTGTTCCCGGATTCACTATCACTCACCTGGTCTTCGGAACTACTGTCCGTCATCTTTTGTACTTTCCTGTACGGTTCCTTAGTAGCCTTTTTGTTGTCATTGGTCTTCTTCCCAGACCTGCAAACTCGTGCAATGTGTCTCATCTTTCCGCATTGCCTGCATATTTTGTCCTTGGACCAGCAGTCCTTCTGGTCATGGTTTGTTCTGCCGCAGCGATAACATTTTGCAAATCCCCGTGTCATTTCGTGGGTGCCGTATTCCTGTGGCTTTTGTTGTATTTCCGCAGCTCCCCTTGCTGCTGCTTCGTACGATACTGCCACGCTGAAAGCCTTATCTAGCGTCAGCTCTTTCTCTGAGAGTAACCTCTTCTGGGTTCCTTCACTCAGGAGTCCACAGACAAATTTGTCCCGTAAGGTATCTGGCAGTCCTGCTCCGAACTGGCAGTGCTTTGATAGCTTGTGTAGTTCCATAAGGTAATCAGCATTGCTCTCATTTTTATGCTGATTTCTCCTGTGGAATTTAAATCTTTCTGCTATCAGCAGCGGTGTAGGATTTAGGTGTTCCTGTAGGATAGCAACAATTTCGTTAAACCTCTTCGCCTTCGGTTTGGCTGGAGTAATCAGGTCCCGCAATAGGCCGTACGTTCTTGCGCCCATTAAATTTAGCAATACCAATGCCTTTTTCTCATCGGCTATTTCGTTTGCCTCGCAATATACCTTGACTCTTTCCACATACGTGGTCCAGTCTTCTATTGCATTATCGAAGGCAGTGATATCGCCAGTCTTTGGCATCTTGAAAATCTAAGATGGTGCCTCCCGCGCTTTGCCTTTGTCTCCGATGGATCAAAATGGCGCCTCCCGCGCTTTTCCTTCTTCCCCGCCGAGTTAAGATGGCGCCTCCCGCGCTTTCCCGCCGCTGCCGCTGCTCTCCGCGGTATTTTTATTTTTCTATCGTGCTTCAATATTTGCTCCGTTAATTGAAGAACCGTTCCCGTCGTGGAGCGGACCCTCTGGGACACTTCCCTCCCTCTTCTTAGGTCCGAACGCTGCCCGGCTTCGAAGCACCGGCCGTGCCCTGTGTGCTCCACCCTCTCTCTCTCTCCTTGCTTCCCGACTCGCTGCCCGGCTCCGTTGCAGAGCCACCCGATCGAGCCCCAGCCCGCCGCAGCCCAGGAAGAATCAGTGCACTACATGCCACCAGCCCGACCAGCTGAGAAACCACAGACTGGAGAACCAAGCCTGGCTCTCGACAGTCTCTCCTGCACTCCCCAACTCGATGATTTGGAGGGCGGTTGCCCACGGTCAACGCCCGTTTCTCGAGTTTCTTTGGATTATGATTTTTTTTTCTTTCTTCTGGCTTCGACCTTCAATAACGTCGTCTGAGGTGCTGCCGAGTTGCAGGTAAGTTCGTTTCTTACTCGTCGCCAGTATTATGTCCGTGTATAATTGAGACACGGACTGCAGGAGTTGATTATAACAGGTCTTTACTGAATGGAGACAACCTGGAAACTGAAACTATAGAAGCCTGCTAGGGCCTTTTATACAGGGGTGGTCACTGCCGGTACTGCAGTCTGAGACCAGTTATTCCCTTAAAGGTACATACACAACAGAACTGGACTGGGCCACAAAGCGTTTGCATCAGATTACAGCAGCGTGGTTTAAGGTGGGTTGCGTCCCTCATAATATAATAGTAAAATTGCTTCCCACAATTTCCACTGTCTGTTTTAGAGATGAGAGCAACTTCTTAAAAATTGGTATTTGATTCGCTGAAAATCAGCTCTTTACTACCAATCAAATACAGATTGATCAGTAAAAATACAGCAAACTAGGAAGGGCTGCCACTGGACGAATGAATTTGCCAATGGCCTTTGGGGCTCAATCACATCCAAATGAGTTGACTAATCCATGGCAGGGTACAGATTAAATCTGTTCTACTTATTCCTTTTAGTGCAAATAACAATGTGCGCTGTGCATTTACTATATCTGTTCGTCTATCTATATACAGGAAACTCTTGTTTAAATGGCACCTAAACATCCGGAATTCTCTATTAACCGGCAAAATTCATACTCCGAAAACAACACTTCAATAACCGGAAATGTTGCCGAGTCCGAGTCTCCCGCGGTGGCCGAGTTAGTCAGTGGGGATAGTTCTCCAAATTGCCACTACTCGGCTTCTTGGCACTATCGGAAGTCCGATAACAGGAGTCTGACTCTCCCGCGCTGCCGGTAGTCTCTTCCGATCGAAGTAAGCAGACATCCGGGACATGTTTAAGAAATCTTCCAAAAGAGTTGAAGCAGTGGAAGTGCCTGAAGAATCTGTTGAAGTGCATGATCCTGATGACACAGCTGGCATGGATATTCCTGATGAACCAGCTGACTTGGAATAAGTGTACAGTCAACTACAGTACTGTATACAGTCGTTTACTTTATAAGTTTTGTTTCACTGTTAAGTAATTAAAGAGTAATGGATTACCCACAACTGGCAGCACTGTACTTAATCAAGCATGTTCCACCATCCATTTAACACAACATTCTGTAGGTGAGTACCCAATTACTGTATACTGCACTAGAAACTTCTGCCTCTAATGAGACACGAGTTAGATAGAAAGGCCTCAATTTTCATTGAGCCATGGAGGCGGGCTTGGAGGCGTGTGGGGGGTTAAAATTGCAAAAACTGGCGGGCGGGACCGGGCGGGACCCCCCCCCACACGGCCCGGGTGAGACTCCCCCCCACACGGCCTGGTTCCCGACTCCGAGCAATTTTAACTCAGTCGTGTCTGATGGTCCCGACTCCGTTCCGCAACCAACAGACGGGACTGGTCGTTAAGGCCCTTAACAACCACTAAATGGCCTCTATAATCCTATTTTAAAAGGCCCTTGTGAATTTAACCCTTTTCCCACATGAAACACGCCTGGTGGGAAACACGAATGTGAAACCTGGCGGGAGCACTATTGGATTGCTGACTATCAACTGCAGGCCAACCATTAAAGAAGAGACTTGATCAGCCATCATTTGCAGGTGGCAGAACTTAGTGGTCTCAGGTCTGGGGCAACTTTTAGAAGGCTTAACCACACCTGTGGAAGGTTGGAGCCTGACACCCATCTCCAGTGTGACCTCCTGGGAAACCCCTCTCGCCACATTCACTCAGCACTTCCTCAACGGAGGCATAAACCAGAAGCATGGGAGCCATTTATTTCCTTCCCATCTGGGCATTAGAGGAGCTCGAGCACCAGCCGCGGCAGCAGCAGAAACAGGAACAACAGCAGCACCAGCAACAGCAGCAGCAGCAGGAGCACCAGGCTGCTACTCACCCACCTGAAGCTGCACAGGCCATAGAAACATAGAAGATAGGAGCAGAAATAGGCCATTCGGCCCCTCGAGCCTGCTCCGCCATTCAATGAGATCATGGCTGATCATCCAAACTCAGGAGCCTGTCCCTGCCTTCTTCCAATATCCCTTGATCCCTTTAGCCTTAAGAAATATATCTAACTCCTTCTTGAAAATATTTAATAAATTGGCCTCAACTGCCTTCTGTGGTAGAGAATTCCACAGGTTCACCACTCTCTGGGTGAAGAAATTCCTCCTCATCTCTGTCCTAAATGGCTTACCCCTTATCTTTAGACTGTGACCCCTGGTTCTGGACTCCCCCGCCATCGGGAACATCCTTCCTGCATCTAGTCTGTCTAGTCCTGTTAGAATTTTATAAGTTTCAATGAGATCCCCTCTCATTCTTCTAAACTCCAGCAAGTATAAGCCCAAACGACCCAATCACTCCTCATACGTCATTCCTGCCATCCCAGGTATCAGCCTGGTGAATCTTTGCTGCACTCCCTCCATGGCAAGAACATCCTTCCTCACATAAGGTGACCAAAACTGCACACAATACTTAAGGTGTGGTCTCACCAAGGCCCTGAACAATTGCAACAAGACATCCTTGTTCCTGTACTTATACCCTCTCACTACGAAGGCCAACATACCATTTGCCTTCTTAACCGCCTGCTGCACCAGCATGCTTACCTTCAGCGACTGGTGCACAAGGACACCCAGGTCTCATTGCACTTCCCCTTCTCCCAATCTATTGCCATTCAGATAATAATCTGCCTTCCTGTTTTTGCTACCAAAGTGGATAACATCGCATTTATCCACATTATACTGCATCTGCCATGCATCTGCCCAATGACCCAACCTGTCCAAATCATATTGGAGTTTCTTGGCATCCTCCTCACAGCACACACGCCCACACAGCTCTGTGTTGTCTGCAAAATTGGAGATATTACATCCAGTTCCCTCGTCTAGATCATTAATATATATTGTGAATAGCTGGGGTCCTGGGACCGATCCCTGCGGTACCCCACTAGTCACTGCCTGCCACTTGGAAAAAGACCCATTTATTCCAACTCTTTGCTTCCTGTCTGCCAACCAGTTGTCTATCCAAGTCAGTACCTTGCCCGCAATCCCCTGTGCCTTAACTTTACACGCTAATCTCTTATGCGGGACCTTTTCAAAAGCCTTCTGAAAGTCCAAATACACCACATCCACTAGTTCTCCCTTATCTATTCTACCAGTTACATCCTCAAAAAATTCCAGTAGATTAGTCAAGCACGATTTACCTTTTGTAAATCCATGTTGACTTTGTCCGATCTTGTCACTGTTTTCCAAGTGCTCTGCTATTACATCTTTTATAATGGACTCTAGCATTTTCCCCACTACCGATGTCAGGCTTACCAGTCCATAATTCCCCGTTTTCTCTCTACCACCTTTTTTAAATTGTGGGGTTACATTAGCTACCCTCCAATCCATGGGAACTGTTCCAGAATCTATAGAATTTTGGAAGATGACCAGCAATGCATCTACTATTTCTAGGGCCACTTCCTTAAGTACCCTAGGATGTAGATTATCAGGCCCTGGGGATTTATCGGCCTTCAATCCCGTCAATTTCCTTAACACCATTTCCCTACAAATACTGATTTCTTTCAGTTCCTCCCTCTCATTAGACCCTATGTTCCCCGACATCTCTGGGAGTTTATTTGTGTCCTCCTTTGTGAAGACAAAACCAAAGTATGTATTTAATTTGTCGGCCATTTCTTTGTTCCCCATTATAAATTCCCCTGATTCTGACTGCAAGGGACCTACGCTTGACTTCACCAATCTTTTTCTCTTCACATATCTATAGAAGGGGCCAGCACCTGGAAGCCCGTCGGCGCAGGAGATACCCCCCAAACAGGGTCTACAGACGCAGGGTCAGCTACCTCAACATGTCTGAGCAGCAGTGCCAAAGGCGGCTCCGACTTTCACGAGAGGTAGTGACTGGCATCTGCGCAAAGCTACAGCAAGACCTGCTGCCCAGAGGACCAGGTGGACAAGCATTACCAGTGGCCATCAAAGTCACCACCGCAATCAAATTTTTTGCCTCAGGCTCATTCCAGGGATCAGCAGACATCAGCGGCATCTCCCAGGTGGCCGCACACACTTGCAACACACAGGTAACCGATGCCCTCTTAGCCATCGCACACAGTCACATCCATTTCACCAAGGATCGAGCAAGTGTCACGGCGTGAGCATTTGGATTAGCTACTCTGGCAGGCTTTCCAAGGGTTCAGGGCGTCGTTGACTGCACACATGTGGCCCTTAGGGCACCCCATCACAATCCAGGTGCTTTTGTCAACCGCAAGGGCTTCCACTCCCTCAAAGTTCAGCTGGTGTGTGACCACAAGAAGGAAATTTTGCATGTTTGTACCATGTACCCTGGCAGTTGCCATGACTCCTTCATACTGCGCCAGTCTAGTGTGCCCCCGCTATTCAGTCCACCAGACCAACTTAACGGATAGCTACTTGGAGACAAGGGCTATCCCCTGAGGATGTGGCTAATGACGCCGTTGAGGAGGCCAGCCAATGAAGCTGAGGAGCACTACAACTCCAGCCACATTTCCACCAGATTCATTATCGAGCAAACCATCGGTTTGCTGAAGATGCGCTTCAGATGCCTGGATAGATCAGGTGGAGCCCTACAGTACTCAGCAGCCAGGGTCTCCAGAATCGTCGTGGTTTGCTGTGCACTTCACAACATGGCACAGCGTCGTGGCTTGCAGATTCCTGAGGACCAATTGGCTCCTCACATATCCTCCTCAGATGAGGAGGAGGAGGAAGAGGAGGAGGGGTGCAAAAATGAAGATCCTGCAGAGGCCCATCAACCAGCGGCAGCATTACACGAGAACATTGCTGCCCGGGATGCAAGGAACGCACTCATCCTGGCCAGATTTGCTTAGCCTAGCCAATCAAACACTTTTGCCTCGCTGCTTCTTACCAGAGCTTTGACAATGGCCAAGAACCAAAGGATTCCTAGCACTCTGACCACCATACTGACAGTTGCAATTATTCCTAAGGCCTCAATGTGGAAGTCCCAATAGCAAAATGACAGACGCCACAACTGCAACATTTGCCATCAGAATTTTTATGTTCAGTAACGATGTGATGGCATTTTTACAGTAAACACAAAATTGCACCCAAGTGACTACCCTTGTGACTATTTGTGCAGAATTTTCCGCTTACGCGTGCTCCTATGTGGTGCCTCCCCTGTGGCTTCAGCAGGTGTGGAGACCCCTTGCTCACTTACCTGCTGCTCCTGTCTCGACACCTTTGGTGGGCATCCTCTGGGGTTGCGAGCCTGTGAGGGCTCGTCAACAGTCTGCTACTCTTGCGGCTGTGCAGGGGTTGAGATGTCTATTTCACTTGGGTGTGGACTCCGGTGGGGCTCTGACCGAGGGCTCTGCAGTGGCATGGAAGTGTGAGCGCTTGGAGAGGAGCCCCCACTTTCTTGAGGTCTGCCACCAACCTCCCTCTCATGGGTCAGGTCCCTCTCAGCACCTGCAAGTGGCTGGCGAACTCCTTGCTGCACATCAGGGGGGCCATGGGGACCCGTATCTGCAATGGCAGTCCTACTCAGAAGGACTTCCATGAAGGTTTGGTTTCCCTGTTCAATAGATGCCCAGAGATGTCATTCTATTCTGAACAATGACCATGTTTTCCATACCCTGGTGACTAAGCTCCTCCATGGCCATAGCCATCCTCTCCTCTACCGTAGCCATCCTCTCCTCTACGGTAGCCAGCCTTACCACGGAGGTAGCAATCCTTTCCACGGAGGTAGCCATCCTTTCCGTGGTGATGCGTTCATGCGGCAATGACTCCACAAAGGTTCTGCTCATGTTCGCTATGGACTCCTCCATTCACTCCACACTCGCAGCGACCCTGGAGACAAAACCTGCCAGAGACTCCTGCATCTGTGCCTGGAGTTCCATCACCTCTGACCTTATGGATGGACCCAGAGGCAGAGGGTCGACATGCTGCTGAGCCGAGCTGGCAGAGTCCTGCGCCCTCCGACTAGGACTCTCCACTGCTGTCTCTGTCTCCACAATCTGCTGATGCTCACTTGTGAGCTGTGATACACCAGGTGACACTACTCTATGTCCCGAAAGTCCCACTAAGTTGTAAGCGTCTGCCCTGGTGCTGGCTGCGCTGAATTCTGGTAACACTGCGCCCTCAGAGGTTGCAGCTTCCTCTGAGGAGTCTGGCTGCTCAGCCTCTTCTTCCTGGCTACGGGGGACGGATGGTTGTGATGGTCCTGTGGGGAAGTAAAGGAAAGAGTCAGAGATATGATGCAAAGGCTACATGCACATAGCTTTTTGCTGATGCTCATAAGTCCATCTGTTATAGCTTCACAATCATTATCCGCGACTCATGCAATATCAAGGAGACAGATAGGAAACTTTTCTGTCACCAGCTTGCTGTGTTACACCCGTCTGTCCGTCCCCCACGCGCGAATCATCCTCAATGCCCATAATTTCCAGGATGGCCTCCTCCCAGTGGGTCAGGTGGGCTATTGAGGCTGTCCCTCCTCCTGTCCTGGCTCGCTCTCTTTTGTTGTGAGCTCTCTTTTCCTGCAATGAGGGAGACAAGTGGAGGTTGAGTGAGAATGAAGGAGTGAGTGTAGAGGTGACATAGTATAGATACTTAGAAGGAGACAAAGATGGAGTGAGGTTGCAAGACCAAGGGCCCTCCCTGTGTGTTGTCAGTTGTGTTCAAAGCATCAGAGTGATAGGGAGTGTGAGGGCTGCATGGTCGAATAGTTATGTGAATGTGAGCATAGAAAGAGAGGGAATGGGTAAGGGTGCATGGATGTCAGTGTCAAGTGGGATGTGGAGGAAGAGATTGCTAAAGCTGAGTGCTGGTGAGGAAAGGCAATGGGGGTCAGATTGAGGGTGATGGGAAATTCATACTCACTTTTCCAGTGCGCTGAAGGTCACGAAATCTTTCCCTGCAGTGTATCCAGGTTCTGTGGGTGACTCCCAAGGGGTTGACCTCCTCAGCCACCTGCATCCACACTGCCTTGGTCTGAGTGGGAGGCCTCTTCCTCCCTGATGAAGAGAACAGGACCTCCCTGTTGGCCCTAGCCCCATCCACTAATGCCTGCAGTGCCACCTCGTCAAAGCGAGGAGCTGATCTGGCCCTCCCGCTTGTCATATTTGCTGCAGCTCCCTCACACTGCACAGTCAAGGAGCTTGGCAGTTTGCAGAAGAAGCAAGGCTTGCTGTGGACCTTAAATGCAGCAGCAATGATGACATAATCGGAGGGGACTTTCAGTCATGAAAAACCCATTTGCTAAGGCTTCCCACACGTTGGAAATCAATTGGCCAATTCAGTTGAAATTGCGTAAATCTCCCACATCCATTTAGATTCGTGTGGGAAACACGAAATTCGAATAACACAACACCATCCCGCACCTGAGTTAAAATCCCCCCCCCCACCATAGTATCTTTAAAAAATTTCAATTAAAAAAATACCCATCTAATTCAGTCTGGGTGGTCCCTGATCTTATCTAATGTTTATTGTAATCATTCCTCCAACCTGTTCATCATATTGTGTTAATTACTTTTGCATTTAATGTTTTTTTGTTCTCAAATGTTTCAATTTAATTGTCAATAGAGCAGTGAAGTTGCTCAAAATTCAACAATAAACCAACAGGATAGTTCTTCAAGCTAACTTGGAGAAAGTCAAAGTTAACTGACAGCATCCTTTCATTATAAAAAGATTTTCTGAGATTATTGGTGAATCTTGGCAACTTCTCCAAAGCCTGGAAATTGCTGTGAACATAATCACTTGCATCAGTGGGTGTGGGTGGAGAAGAAATTCTGCAAGTTCTCGAACTCGCATGCTTCCCACCCACTGAGTGCAGCATTGAAATGTATAGGAACAGAAGTGGGCCATTCAGCCCCTTGAGTCTGTTCTGCCAGTCAATTAGATCATGGCTAAACTGTACCTCAACTCCATTTTCCCACCTTTGCTCCATATCCCTTGATACCCTTAGGTAACAACTATCTATCGATCCCAGTCTTGAAAATGTAAATGAACCCAGCATTCACAGCCTTTTGAAGGAGAGAGTTCCAGATTTCCACTACCCTTTGTGTGAAAAAGTGCTTCCTGATTTTTCCTAAATTGCCTGTCTCTAATTTTAAGATTATGCTGCTTTGTTCCAAATTCCACCACCAGAGGAAATAGTTTCTCTAATGGCCCTATTGATAATTTTAAAGACATCGATTAGATCACCTTTTAAACGCAAGGGAATAGAAAACAAGTTGTTGCAATCGTTCCTCCTATATTAACGCTAAGTCTTTTAGAATAAAAGGTCTGGCATGGAAGCAATGGGCTGCAACTAAACCAAATAGGAACAAAGAGACATACAAAGAACATAGAGACAGCCACTGATATTCATTTAAACTGGATGTGCTGGGGAGGGCAGAGAGGAGCCCAGATCCCAGATGAGACGGAGGTAGGGTAGAAGGTAGACAACAGGCAGGCAGGACTATGACACGCAGAGGGAAATGCAAGGACTGGAGACCAAGAACAGGCTAACGCTAGAGGACATGAAAGGAGATAATCCTATAATAAGATATATATGTACGTCAGTATCTATGTACATATGTATGTGTATATGTGTATGTGTGTGTGTGTATGCAGAAACATGGCTATATCCAGAGGATAGTACTTAATTTAACATTCAGGGGTATAAAGGGGGAGAAATTCGGTATCGCCCCGTTTGGGGCGCAATTATCGGCCGGGCGCAAAGTTTAGCGCCTGCCGTTAATTATTGCCTCCGACTGCAAACTTGGCCTCTATCGCCCCTGGAGGTCATTGGAGTGCTAAATCAGGCGCAACACACCTCTCTTAAGGCGCTAACACCGAGGAGTGAGGTGCTACCTCAGAGCGCTACCGAAGCTCAGGTGATGTCAGTTAGCAATGGAACACAGACACACTGGCGCCATCCAGTTCTTAAAGGGGGGAGTCGATCTTGCTCTCCAGCCACATCCTGCTCATTGCAGCCTTGGTTCTCGGCATGGACAGACCAGTACATCAATTCTGCTGGAAAGAAGAATGGAGAGTCCCAGCTAAAGAGCTCAGCTATTCAGCGACCGGGCCTTGGTGGCTCTGGTTGGTGCTGTGGAGCGGCGGAGGGCAGTGCTCTACCCACAGAGTGACAGGAGGCCATTGCCCCGTGAATACAGGAGAGTCTGGAGGGAGGTGGCTCAGCCCAGGACCCACACCCAATGTCGGAAGAAGTTCAGCGACCTCACTCGGGTGGTCAGGGTGAGTGGCTGCTTTTCAATACTTCTCCATCCCTCCATCTCAACCTCACTGTGCCCAGAGGGTTTAAAAACCCCAAATGCCCAACACTCATCCAAGACCTATGGCCATCTCATAAAACACACACGCACATTCCACACCTTGCATACAGTAAGGGCTATTCAACTATGGGAGGCAAATCAGGCAAGCACATGTCTGCATTCATTAAGGGCTATTCAACTATGGGAGGCACATCAGGCAAACACATGGCTGCACATTCACTCAGACGCCATCCTTTTTCTTGCAGGCCAAACTATCTTATAACAGGCACCAGCAGCAACGTACGGGTGGAGGACCGGTTGACCTACACACCCTCAGCAATTTGGAGGCGTGCGTGCACAGGATCGTTGCCAGCCAGGTCATAGGTGCCGTGGCCGCTGGAGAGGTCGACCCCCTTGGGGACGTCAATGGTATGTTCATCAGCTTTCTCTCCTCTCTCATTCCATTTGCCCCTCACAACACCAGCCTTTCACACTTTCAATCCAACTTACTAAATGTCTCCAGTCCTTGCTCCCTTACTGCCCCCCTGTCCTGACGCTAAAGCTACACTTGTACCTCCCTGTTTTCAGATAGTGAACCACCAGCTGAGCAGCCTGTCCCTCAACCTACCAGTGGCAGCGACGCTGCAGGCGAGGAGGTAGAGAAAGCTGGAGCCTCAGCACCAGCGACTCCCAAGGGAGCCCATGTCCACACTGGGACCATGCCTTCAATGGAAGGAAGCAGGGGGGAAGGGTCTGATGAGGGTGAAGCACCGGGTCCCAGCGGGCTGCAGCAATGCCATCGGGGTAGGGAAGCTCAGTGTCCATCTCCCCGGAGGGTGAGTAGCAAAGCGAGTCCTGCTGCACTGGACGCAGAGGAGGAGCGTGTCATCACGGAAATGAATAGTCAGGCTTGAGCATGCACACTGTGCTCATGGGTGCAATGGCAAGGGTGCCCGAAAGCATTGATGGACTGGCAAGGAGTGTGGAGCACTCCGCTGCAGCACAGGTGGACACAACGCAACTGCTTAGTGCTGAAATTCAGTCACTGGTTGCTGCCATCCAATCACAGGTGGCTCTCATGCTGTCTCAGGTTGATGTAACGCAAGCACTGACTGCTGCCATCGTCGCTGGTTCGGCCACATTGCCCTGGGGCTCTCACAGCACCGCAGCAGGCCAGCAATCTGTGCTCGAGCAGATTGGTCCGGATGCTGAGGTTCTGCCCCGTGGGAGTGCCAGTGTGTTGGTCAAGCAGGAAGGTGCTGTCCTCTCTCAGGATGACAGCATTCCTGCTCCCACCACTGTCACTTCCCCATTGCACTTGCCACCGCCTGCAACACAGCCAGCCCAGACTGCTGCCACCCATGCAGAGTTGGTGCAGTCTGCAGCCGGGGCCTCCAGGCCCAGAGCTGGTCGAGGGCAACCTACAAGGGCATCTGTAGTCTCAGCATCTGACATTCAGCAGCCTTCCACCAGTCTTGCTGCAGCCACTGGGGCCCCATTACGGAGGAGCAGTAGGGTGGGAAGGGGGGCAGTAGGGGGGAAGGGGATGGAGATCACCCTCGAAGGGCAAACAGTAGGAGGTCTAAATAAATGGTGAGAATGTTTGTAGTAAAGGTCGAGTTTCTGATTACATTTATTTACTGTTTTGGTGTTATTCTCCAGCTTGTCCGAACCAGTTCTGTTAATTCATGATTTGTTGTGTTTGTTTTGTAAGGGGTGGTGGTGTGGGTTTGGTCAGCTTCACCTCTGACTCCCTTGAGCGGTTCGAATCACTCCCACTCCCTTTTTGTTCTAGACTTTGGACTTATTTGGGGGTTGTAATGAACTTGCAACAGACACCTGGGTTGGTCAAAAGAATTGAGATCTTTATTTTGAGACAGGAAAAATATACAGTACAATAAAACTTATACTCTAAAAGGGTGGGGAACACTCAGAATATGCGAGGGAGAATTACAATAGACAAAATCCCTTACCCTCCCAACCCCACTATCCTAACTAGGTTGAAATCCAGAGGACCAGGAAATGCTCACCAAACGACTTTCTTGACAGATTGTAGAGGTTCGCGATTTCGGGGTCCTCCTTAGTTGTGGCGGTTGGGGCCTGCCGTACCCCAGACGTGGTAGAAGACTGCACCTGCGTTGGGTCTTCAGTTTGGGTTTGTCTGCTGATGTGGTTAGCTGCATAGTTTGGATGTATCGGGTAAGTACCCAATTTTCTTTGGTTAGGCTAAGTTTTAGGGTCTTTTGTGTCAAAATCTTACCCAGGGGTAAGTAAGACTAGCCTATAGAGTGGAAACAAGTCTTTGATTTTCGAATTTTCAGTGGTTGGTTTCTTGTTGGTTGCGGTGGCCCAGTATTACCTGGTTGGTGGTAATATTGGTAGTTGTTGGTTTCTTGAAGCCTTTGGTTGCTGCAATCTCCGTTTCTTCTTCTTTCTTCAAGTCTCCGATTCTCCGACTTTCTCTCCTGTACTGAACTCATGCTCTGATGATGATCTTACTGTGAACGTGCGGTTTCTGGTGAATTTGATCTTACTGTCCTCTGCTCTGGCTGACTGACTGTTTCACTGAACAAGCAGGCCTCAATTATACTGGTTTGAGGCCTGGCTTATCTGACCGCCAAATCTCTGGTTTCTTTGTTAAGTTTTAGCGGGCTCGTTATTTTTAATATGATTTAAAATTTTAATGAGCTTTGGGGATGGCCCATCTAACTTTAACGAGCTTCGGGGATGGTCCATCTATTCTTAATTGGCTATTAATTGGTTTTGGGATTGCCTTGAAACCAGTTTAAAAATGTAAAACGTTTGGAAATCGCTCTGATTGGTTTTGGACTGCTGTTTGATTGTTGTTTCCTGTTGGGCCATGTTCTTTCTTTTGTGTTGCTGTGGGCATGTACTGTTTTATTCATGCACTTTGGCTCTGTGAGTTTCGGCGGGAACAGGCTTTATTGTCTTTATGTAAAGGCTGAGGTGGCCCAGGGCATTCCCAGACGGCCCAATATCCAAACTCGGGGGCCCATCCCACCTTCCTTTGTCACAGTTTTTCGCAGGTCTGAACATGCCTTTTAAACCAGCCAAATCTTCCTGGGGTTTTGATTTTTAAATCCCTTTGGCCCAATATTTCCTTCAAACAGTCCAACATCTCTTCTTTCTTACTTTGGGGGAAATTATGTAATTTTGCGAGCCTTACAGTTTCTAATTGTTTGTCCTGAATAAATGACACACAGAGTTTGTTAAATAAAAAAGTTGTTGTATTAAAATTTACATTTTTGGCCTTTGGAATCATTGCAGCTTTGGCCGGCAATAGGGGGTGCGAGTTGCTTTCCATGATGTTATTCTCCATGCCAGAAGCCATCTTCTGAGTAGGGGCCTAGAAGCGGCTTGTTATCAACCGTTGACGGATGGCCCTTGCAGTTTCAACATTGTGGGCCTCCCTCCCGCCTTGGTGCTGCTGCTGATCATCCTCCTCCTCATCCTCCTCCTCCTCTTCCTCCTCCTTCTCAGATGGTGCACCAATCCCTGGTGGCATTGGCTGAATCCTCAGGATTGCCAGGTTATGAAGCATGTAGCACACAACTATGAAGAGGGAGATTTGTTCAGGAGAGTACTGCAGGGCTCCCCCTGAGTGGCCCAGAAAGTGGATCCGTTGCTTCAGCACACCAATCGTCTGCTCAATTATGTTCCTGGTGGCAATACAGCTCTCATTATACTCGGCAGCTCGGCAGTGGTGTTGGGGTTACGGAGTGGTGTCATCAGCCAGGTGCAGAGTGGATAACCCTTGTCCCCGAGGAGCCATCCACTTGGGTGATGCGGTGCCTGGAAAAGTGCTGGCACACCAGTCTGGCACAGGATGAAAGCATCGTGGCTGCTGCCAGGATAGTGTGTAAGATTTGCAAAATTTTTGCATTTCCCCGAAGGTTATTATTAATAAAAGGGACCCTGCGTGGACATTTTAAATCAAAAAGGGTACCCAAGATGGCGTCCGTGCCTCGTGGCAGGAAGCCTGTGAGATTTTTAAACTTGGACTCTGCAACGCAGGCAGCTTGTGGAAAAATCAAAACCAAAGCTGCAGTTTCTGTGAAGAGACTTTGGCCTAGAAATTGAGTAGCCTTAGCGCCGCATTTGAGGCGCTAGAGGGCCTAGCGCCGGAGTTATGGCCAGTTTAGAAATTCCCTGGGGCCCTAGAATCGGCGGTAGACCGGTTGCGCTGCGCCGGCACCAATGACGTCATCGGTGTGCGCAGCGTCCCGGTTGCCATGCCGACGGGCCCCAGCGCCGAAATTCAGTTGCGGCCGCCTCGCCCGTGGCAGCCGCAACTAAGACTCTGGCAACAGAGTCTTACATCAGTTAGCACCTGCGCCTTAAGGTCGCGCGGCGGCCAGCCGCTTTCCCGCCGGCCGCCTGCCCGCACCTCCCTCCCCGGACTCCTCCACCCCCCCCCCGCGGAACAGATGCTTCCGGGCTGCGAGCCCGGCACTTCCCCGAGGTGCCGGGCTCATTTTTCTGATGAGTTTACCGGCCAGCGGGCGGGTGCAGGCAGCTCCTCCTTAACTGAAGGAGGAGGCCTGCACTTCCCGAGCCTGCCGCACCGCATCGGGCGCCGCAGCGCCGGAATAGCGCCGCAAAGCAGCAGGTAGTGCCCATTTTCAGGCGCAAACACCCTTCAGTAGCGCCGGCAGCCGTTTGGGCGCGGCGCTACTGAATTTTTGGCACGCGCAGGGGGACTTAGCGCCGGCGCTAACTTTCCGGCGCTAAAGCCCTGGCGCGGCGCCAACTGAATTTCTAGGCCTTTGTATTTTGAAAACCAGACAGAACTTTGAATTATGTATTAGATCAAATTGGAGAGAAATCTAAACCCAGTTAGGCCTATAGTTAAGGCCATCAAGCAGTTTGCATAAATAATCGGCAACAGATTAACGAAGCCATCGAGGCTGGACAGGCCCATCAAGGAACATTCATAATAAAACAAGTCAATTATTGGGCCGGTAGGTGCGATTACCGGCCATCTAAAAACAGTTAGTATAGATTGCTACCATTATTTAAAATAGCCCGCCAAGATTAAGACAAAGAATTAACCTGATTTGGCGCGCAGATAAGGGTTTTCGAAAGGAGTATAATTGAAGGCCCCAGGTAGCAATTGCTCTCTCTCCCTCTCTCTCTCTGCTCTGCTTGCTCTGCTCTTCGCCCTCGTGGCTGTCGCTCTTTCCCCGTCCCGTGCTTACTCCCTGGCCTTTGCCCGTGCCTTTCCCCACTCCATCTGGAAATTGCCCAGGCACTGCATCGGGCGGACACGGACAATTCAGGCTAGGCGAGGCGGGACGCGACGAGGGGAGGAGGGAAGACCAACTGAGGAAGACCAACTGAGGAGACGAACTGAGGATAGGCTTCAAATCATCGGGCCTTCAGTCACAGCCAACCTGTGACTATCTTTATGCAAACTCAAACTCTCGACCGAGGAAGAGGAACCATCATCCCTGCAAGGTAAAGTACCCAAACAGAGACTTTAACTTTGGGGTACTCCAACCTGGACAACGCCCTTGCAGCACCCGGAGATCACCAGAGATCACCAAGAGCGAACCCGGAACTCCACCGCTGTTTTGAGTCCAGCAGACCCTTTTGATTGGTGAGCATAAATTCTGGTCCCTCATAGCTTAATCTAGTTAGGTATAGGGGGTGGGATAAGGATAAGGGGATTGTTAAGATAGTTGTTTTCCCTCGATGTGCCGTGTGTTCCCCATTCCCTGCATAAGTATAGTTATTTGTATTTGCCTGTAATTTTATACACTGGTAACTTCTCATAAGACTGTGTTATTTTCCTGTTTAATAAAATCTTGAGTTTTGCTTACATCCAAACCACCTGTCTACTCGAGTCTTTTCTGTATCGCCGCCTGTACCTAAGTCCGATGTCTAGAACCCAGGGGCGTGGGAGCGATTCGAACCGCTCATAAACAGTCAGGGGCATAACTGACTGGGCATACGCGCCAAACACCACCACACGCCACCCCCTACAAGTGGACATTGACGGCGAGTATCAGCTGTATGTGGTCACAGACCAACTGGACATTAAAGGAGTGGTAGCCCTTGCAGTTTCAGAAAACCTCTGCATTTTCACGCAGTGCCCGCAATGCCATTTGCGTGCAGTCTATGGTGCCCTGCACTATCGGGAAGCCCGCTATCCTAGCAAAGCCACATGCGCGTTTATGCTGTTTGGCCTGGGTCATGGGGAAAGACATTACTGGCGTCTCCTTTTATACAGGGCATTTGTCACCTCACAGATACAGCAATGGAAAGCGAACTGGGAGATATTGGCGATGTCCCCAGTAGATGCTTGAAAGGAGCCAGTGGCATAGAAATTCAGAGCCACTGTGACCTTCACTGCCACCGACAGAGACGCCCTGGTCCTCAGTTGAGGCTGTAGATCTGGTTGCAGAAGGTGGCAGAGCTCAGTGACCACCTCCTTGCTGAAGCGCAGCCTGCGCAAACACTGCTCCTCAGACAAATGAATGTAGGAGAATTGCTCCCGGAATACCCTGGGAGGGTAAGGTCTCCTGTGCAGAGGCCTCTTGGCCCTCCTCCCTCTGGCCATGTTTGCCACTCTCTCTCTGCATCTCTAATGCCTCCGATTCTGCAGGTGCAGGGCGACGCCCCAAATCAGTGAAGCCCCCATAATCTCTTCTAAATCGATGCAAGGAAGGTCAAATCAAAATGAACCTGCAAAATGCTGCTCAGTACCCAAAATTCCTTCACACAGCATTGAATCTCTCCAGAACTCTCTCTCTCTCTCAGAATGTGTGGTGCAAAAATGTCACCGACAAAAAAATGCAGGAAGAGGCCGCCTTTAAATAGCGCTCCCCCAGTCCCTTCCTGACTGCAAAATATTCCCCTCTACCTGTCGTTGCTAGCAGCAGGCAGAAAGGCAGGGGGCGCCACTCAATATCCGGTCCGGGGCGCTACCGGGGCATTGCACACTTGACTGATGTCACGATCTGCGGGTGCAGGAGTTTGTGGCGGTAGTGTTTAGCACCGCCGCAAAATGTCTGGTCAATTTTGCAAGCAGTGCAAACATCGCCGTGCCCGGGCGCTAGTTGCTTTGCACCCCGTTAGTGCCCCGTTAGGTCTGGGGCGCTAACGGGCGGTGCTAATCAACTGAATTTTTCCCCCAAAGTGTTCTGAAAAGACAATGTGGACCGAAAAGATGGTGTTGTCCTATATGTCCAGGACACCTGGGAGTTAATTTAATCCTGTGGGAGGAAGCAAGCTACAAAATGAACTGTTGTGGTTAGGCATCTCAAATAGGATAAAATCCAAGCTTAGTTTAGGGGTATGTTAAAGACCTCCAGGTTAGCATAAGAAGGAAGACAATTTGCTTTATGAAAGCATAGGAAGAGTATGAGAACAGGAAAGTTACTTGAATGGAGACTTCAATTGAACAAATAAATTTGGGAAAACCCACGTGGTTCAGAGTCACAGTTGGTAAATGCATGACTACTTAATGATCCAGTGCTTCAAAGAAGCAGTGATCACCTTGACATGGAATTTGTTAATGACCTAGACAATGCATGCAAAATGGAAGTCAGATGCCCACCTTAGAGAGTAAAGCTCTTGTAATTTATGACTCTTTCTCCAATTTGAGTGCATTTCCTTTAACTGTGTGCCATTTTTGTCATGCAAGCAGAGATTTGATGTCATGTCTAAGTCTTGAGATGTTGTAGCTTTAAGGGGCAGTAAACGTTAGTGGGATAGACCTCCAAACAGTAATGCGGAGGTTGGGGATGGCATTAAAAGGGAAATTAGAGAAGCGTGCAATAAGGGTAAGGGTACAGCAGTCATCATGGGTGACTTTCATCTACATATAGATTGGGCTAACCAAATTAGTAACAATACTGTGGAGGAGGAATTCCTGGAGTATTTACGGGATAGTTTCCTGGACCAATATGTCAAGGAACCAACCAGAGATCAGGCCATCTTAGACTGGGTATTATGTAACGAGAAAGGATTAATTAGCAATCTTGTTGTATGAGGCCCCTTGGGTCGGAGCGATCATAATATGATCGAATTCTTCATTAAGATGGAGAATGAAGTACTTGAGTCAGAGACTAGGGTCCTGAATTTAAATAAAGGAAACTATGATGGTCTCAGGCACGTGTTGGGTAGGATTGATTGGGGAATGTCATTCAAAGGGTTGACAGTGGATAGGCAATGGCAAACATTCAAAGAACGCATGGATGAACTACAGAATTTGTTCATCCCAGTTTGGCATAAAAATAAAACAAAAAAGGTGACTCAACCGTGGCTAACAAGGGAAATTAGGGATAGCATAAGATTCAAGGAGAGTACATATAAATTGGCCAGAAAAAGCAGTAAACCTGAGGATTGGGAGCAGTTTAGGATTCAACAAAGGAGGACAAAGGGATTAATTAAGAAGGGGAAAATTGAATATGAGAGTAAGCTTGCAGGGAACATAAAAACTGACTGTAAAAGCTTTTATAGATATGATGTGAAGAGAAAAAGATTGGTGAAGTCAAGCGTAGGTCCCTTGCAGTCAGAATCAGGGGAATTTATAATGGGGAACAAAGAAATGGCAGACCAATTAAATACATATTTTGGTTCTGTCTTCACAAAGGAGGACACAAATAACCTCCCAGAGATGTTGGGGAACATAGGGTCTGATGAAAGAGAGGAACTGAAAGAAATCAGTAATTGTAGGGAAATGGTGTTAGGGAAATTGATGGGATTGAAGGCAGATAAATCCCCAGGGCCTGATAAACTACATCCTAGGGTAATTAGAAACATAGAAACATAGAAGATAGGAGCAGGAGTAGGCCATTCGGCCCTTCGAGCCTGCTCCGCCATTCAATGAGATCATGGTTGATCTTCCAAATTCAGTACCCTGTCCCTGCCTTCTCCCCATATCCCTTGATCCCTTTAGCCTCAAGAAATAGATCCAACTCTTTCTTGAATATATTTAATGAACTGGCCTCCACCACCCTCTGTGGCAGAGAATTCCACCGGTTCACCACTCTCTGGGTGAAGAAGTTCCTCCTCATTTCAGTCCTAAATGGCTTACCCCTTATCCTTAGACTATGACCCCTGGTTCTGGACTCCCCGGCCGTCATAAACATCCTTCCTGCATCTAGTCTTAAGGAAGTGGCCCTAGAAATAGTAGATGCATTGCTGATCATCTTCCAACATTCGATGGAATCTGGAACAGCACCCATGGATTGGAGGGTAGCTAATGTTACCCCACTATTCAAAAAAGGTGGTAGAGAGAAAACGGGGAATTAAGCCTGACATCAGTAGTGGGGAAAAAGCTAGAGTCCATTATAAAAGATGTAATAGCAGAGCACTTGGAAAACAGTGACAGGATCGGACAAAGTCAACATGGACTTACAAAAGGTAAATCATGCTTGACTAATCTACTGGAATTTTTTGAGGATGTAACTGGTAAAATAGATAAGGGAGAGCCAGTGGATGTGGTGTATTTGGACTTTCAGAAGGCTTTTGATAAGGTCCCGCATAAGAGATTAGCGTGTAAAGTTAAGGCACATGGGATTGGGGGCAAGGTATTGACTTGGGTAGAGAACTGGTTGGCAGACAGAAAGCAAAGTGTTGGAATAAACGTTTTTTTTCCCGAGTGGCAGGCAGTGACTAGTGGGGTACCGCAGGGATCAGTCCTTGGACCCCAGCTATTCACAATATATATTAATGATCTAGACAAGTGAACTAGATGTAATATCTCCAAATTTGCAGACGACACAAAGCTGGGTGGGCGTGTGTGCTGTGAGGAGGATGCCGAGAAACTCCAGGATGATTTGGACAGGTTGGGTGATTGGGCAAAAGCATGGCAGATGCAATATAACGTGGATAAATTTGAGGTTATCCGCTTTGGTGGCAAAAACAGGAAGGCAGATTATTATCTGAATGGCAATAGATTGGAAGAAGGAGAAGTGGAACGAGACCTGGGTGTCCTTGTGCACCAGTCGCTGAAGGTAAGCATGCAGGTGCAGCAGGCGGTTAAGAAGGCAAATGGTATGTTGGCCTTCATAGCGAAAGGGTTTGAGTACAGGAGCAAGGATGTCCTGCTGCAGTTGTACAGGGCCTTGATGAGACCACACCTTGAGTACTGTGTGCAGTTTTGGTCGCCTTATCTGAGGAAGGATGTTCTTGCCATGGAAGGAGTTCAGCGAAGATTCACAAGGCTGATTCCTGGGATGGCAGGAATGACATATGAGGAGAGATTGGGCCGATTGGGCTTATACTCGCTGGAGTTTAGAAGAATGAGAGGGGATCTCATCGAAACTTATAAAATTCTGACAGGTCTGGACAAACTAGATGCAGGTAGAATGTTCCCGATGGTCGGAGAGTCCAGAACCAGGGGTCATAGTCTAAGGATAAGGGGTAAGCCATTTAGGACAGAGATGAGGAAGAATTTCTTCATCCAGAGAGTGTGAACCTGTGGAATTCTATACCACAGAAGGTGGTTGAGGCCAATCTTTGAATATATTCAAGAAGGAGTGAGATATATTTCTTAGAGCTAAAGGTATCAAGGGATATGGGGAGAAGGCATGTATGGGGTACTGAGTTTGGATGATCAGCCATGATCTCATCGAATGGCGGAGCAGGCTTGAGGGGCCGAATGGCCTACTCCTGCTCCTATCTTCTATGTTTCTATGTTTCTATGATGTCCTGGGGGAATGTTTGCTAGTGCTCTTGGGGAGGGTTTAAACAAAAATGGCAGGTTGTTGGGAACCTGTGCAGGGAGACAGAGGAAAGGGAAACAAGGATAGAAGCAAAAGACAGGAAGGAGAAAAGCAAAAGTGGAAGTCAGAGAAATCAAGGGTGTAAATCAAACATGGCCACAGTAAATAATAATTCTAAACGGACTAAGAGTGTTAAAAATACAAACCTGAAGGCTTTGTCTCTTAATGCAAGGAGAATTCGTAATAAGGTGGGTGAATTAACTGCACAAATGGATGAAAATGGATATGATATAATTGGGATTATGGAGACATGGCTCCAGGGTGACCAAGGCTAGGAATTCAACATCCAGGGGTATTCAAAATTCAGGAAGGACAGGCAAAAAGAAAAGGAGGTGGGGTAGCATTGCTGGTTAAAGAGGAGATTAACACAATAGTAAGGAAGGATATTAGCTCCGATGATGTGGAATCTGTATGGGTAGAGCTGAGAAATACCAAGGGACAGAAAATGTTAGTGGGAGTTGTATACAGACCCCCCAAACAGTAATGCTGAGGTTGGGGGTGGCATTAAATGGGAAATTAGAGACACGTGCAATAAGGGCACAGCAGTTATCATGGGTGACTTCAATCTACATATAGATTGGGCTAACCAAGGCCATCCCCACGCCTCCACTACTCGCCTTCAAACAGCCGCCTAACCTCAAACAGACCGTCGTTCGTAGCAAATTAACCAGCTTTCAGGAGAACAGCGACCACGACACCACACAACGCTGCCACGGCAACCTCTGCAAGACATGCCAGATCATCAACACAGATACCATCATCACACATGAGGACACCACCCATCAGGTACATGGTACATACTCATGTGACTCGGCCAACATTGTCTACCTCATACATTGCAGGAAAGGATGCCCCGGAGCATGGTACATCGGCGAGACCATGCAGACACTGCGACAACGGATGAACGGACACCGCACAACAATCGCCAGGCAGGAGTGTTCCCTCCCAGTCAGGGAACACTTCAGCAGTCAAGGACATTCAGCCTCCGATCTTCGGGTAAGCATTCTCCAAGGCGGCCTTCGAGACACACGACAACGCAAAATCGTAGAGCAGAAAATGATAGCCAAGTTCCGCACTCATGAGGACGGCCTCAACCGGGATCTTGGGTTCATGTCACGCTACATGTAACCCCGCCTGACGTAGGGTCACCCAGACTCAAGTCGTCATTGGCTTGTTCTCTCTACACAGATGCGGCCGGACCTGCTGTGATTTCCAGCAAAAAACAAAATGTTTTTTTGTCTGTTTTTTGTTTTTCATACAGACCCCAGCATCTGCAACATTTGATCCCTTGTGACTCCACCTCATTGTTCTTTGATGTAATGTTTTCCTGACTGACCTGTTTGGACACCATTCACACCTTTAATTGCTGTGATTATCTCTCTGCCGAGGTGTGATAAATGGCAGTTAGAATGATTACCTGTAATCATCTTGCATTATTCTCTGACTATATAAGCTGTGTCTTTATGCATCTCTCCACTTCGCCTGACGAAGGAGCAGCACTCTGAAAGCTTGTGATTTCAAATAAAACTGTTGGACTATAACCTGGTGTTGTGTGACTTCTTACATTTGTCCACCCCAGTCCAACACCGGCATCTCCACACTATGGCTACTATCGACACCACAAACTGCCGGCTCAAAGTGGAGAGGATCTCCAAGAAGATCGCGCATATCGACACAGACATCAAGTTTCTACAGAGATGCAAGAAAGCAGACAAGATCCCGAAAGGACTACAGATCAAGAACCCACTCAAGTCGACCTACAACACAGACTACGCTGAGAGACTCTGCCGTCGTACCTGTCGCACACTCCTCAACCATCTCGTACACCAGCTCTACAGCAAATGCCGCAACCTCGAAACCAAGATAGAATCCATGTTCTCAGCCTGTGCTCAGGACACAGCAGACCAGCTATGAGACACCACCAAACAGACAAGGCAACAGAACTACACTGCATACATGCACACCAAGAACAGGAAGCTTGAGAAACTCGGCATCACCACCAGCAGCAACCAAGCCTCCCCCGGTACCACGGTTGAAACCACAGGGAAGTCCATCGTCAACTTGTCCGACCACACCCTTCAACCAGACAAAATTGAAGTTCTCAGCCGAGGGCTCAATTTCTGCCCAACCACCAAAATGGACCCCATCGGTCTCGCAGCAGACACAGAGGAATTCATCAGGAGAATGAGGCTCCGGGAATTCTTCCACAAATCCCAAGATGTCAGCAGCGAACCCAATGAGACAACCAATGATCTGGAACAGCAGACAGAGGGATCCGCAGTGCAGCAACCGAAGAAGAAAGAGTCAAATTGGACCACTCTGGAAGGTCGCTGCCCTAAGCTTGACATGTATGCTCAAGCTGTCAGGAGATGCATCAATGCCAGATTCATCAGCCGCACTCACAAGACAGTCCAGAATGTCAGCCGAGCACAACGCAACAGCATCAACGCTCTCAAGACCAACCGCAACATCATCATCAAACCAGTAGACAAAGGAGGAGCCATCGTCATACAGAACAGAATGGACATTGCAAAGAAGCATACCAACAACTGGACAACCAGGAACACTACAGACAGTTACCAACAGATCCGACCAAAGAACACACCCGCCAACTCAACAGTCTGATCAAGACCTTCGATCCAGACCTTCAAAGCATCCTACATGCTCTCATCCCACGTACTCCCCGCATGGGAGACTTCTACTGCCTCCCAAAGATACACAAAGCCAACACACCCGGACGTCCTATCGTATCAGGCAATGGAACCCTGTGTGAGAACCTCTCTGGATACATCGAGGGCATCCTGAAACCCACCGTACAGGAAGCCCCCAGCTTCTGTCGCGACACTACAGACTTCTTACAGAAACTCAGCACCCACGGACCAGTTGAACCAGGAACACTCCTCGCCACGATGGACGTCTCGGCACTCTACACCAGTATCCCCCACGATGACGGCATCGCTGCGACAGCCTCAGTACTCAACACCAACAACAGCCAATCTCCAGACGCCATCCTACAACTCATCCGCTTCATCCTTGACCACAATGTCTTCACCTTCGACAACCAGTTCTTTACCGAAACACACGGAACAGCCATGGGGACCAAATTCGCACCCCAATATGCCAACATCTTCATGCACAAGTTCGAGCAAGACTTCTTCGCTGCACAGGACCTCCAACCAATGCTATACACCAGATACATCGACAACATTTTCTTCCTATGGACCCACGGCGAAGAATCACTGAAAAGACTACACGATAACATCAACAAGTTCCATCCCACCATCAAACTCACCATGGACTACTCCTCAGAATCGGTTTCATTATTGGACACACGAATCTCCATCAAAGACGGACACCTCAGCACTTCACTCTACCGCAAGCCCACGGACAACCTCAGGATGCTCCACTTCTCCAGCTTCCACCCTAACCACGTTAAAGAAGCCATCCCCTATGGACAAGCCCTGCGAATACACAGGATCTGCTCAGACGAGGAGGAACGTGATGGACACCTACAGACACTGAAAGATGCCCTCGTAAGAACGGGTTATGACGCTCGAATCGTCGATCGACAGTTCCGACGGGCCACAGCAAAAAATCGCATAGACCTCCTCAGAAGACAAACACGGGACACAACCAACAGAGTATCCTTCATCATCCAGTACTTCCCCGGAGCAGAGAAACTACGCCATGTTCTTCGCAGCCTTCAACATGTCATCGATGACGACGAACACCTCGCTAAGGCCATCCCCATGCCTCCACTACTCGACTTCAAACAGCCGCCTAACCTCAAACAGACCATCGTTCGCAGCAAATTACTCAGCTTTCAGGAGAACAGCGACCACGACACCACACAACCCTGCCACGGCAACCTCTGCAAGACATGCCAGATCATCAACACAGATACCATCATCACACGTGAGGACACCACCCACCAGGTACATGGTACAAACTCATGTGACTCAGCCAACGTTGTCTACCTCATACATTGCAGGAAAGGATGCCCCGGAGCATGGTACATTGGCGAGACCATGCAGACACTGCGACAACGGATGAACAGACGCTGCGCAACAATCGCCAGGCAGGAGTGTTCCCTCCCAGTCAGGGAACACTTCAGCAGTCAAGGACATTCAGCCTCCGATCTTCAGGTAAGCATTCTCCAAGGCGGCCTTCGAGACACACGACAACGCAAAATCATAGAGCAGAAACTGATAGCCAAGTTCCACACTCATGAGGACGGCCTCAACCGGGATCTTGGGTTCATGTCACGTTACATGTAACCCCACCTGACGTAGGGTCACCCAGACTCGAGTCGTCGTTGGCTTGTTCTCTCTACACAGATGCGGCCGGACCTGCTGTGATTTCCAGCAAATAAAAAAAAAATTTTTGTCTGTTTTTTGTTTTTCATACAGACCCCAGCATCTGCAACATTTGATCCCTTGTGACCCCACCTCATTGTTCTTTGATGTAATGTTTTCCTGACTGACCTGTTTGGACACCATTCACACCTTTGATTGCTGTGATTATCTCTCTGCCGTGGTGTGATAAATGGCAGTTAGAATGATTACCTGTAATCATCTTGCATTATTCTCTGACTATATAAGTTGTGTCTTTATGCATCTCTCCACTTCACCTGACGAAGGAGCAGCACTCCGAAAGCTTGTGATTTCAAATAAAACTGTTGGACTATAACCTGGTGTTGTGTGACGTCTTACATTATAAAAGGTGTAATAGCATAGCACTTGGAAAACAGTGACAGGATCGGACAAAGTCAACATGGATTTACAAAAGATAAATCATGCTTGACTAATCTACTGGAATTTTTTGAAGATGTAACTGTTAGAATAGATAGGGAGAACCAGTGGATGTGGTGTATTTGGACTTTCAGAAGGCTTTTGATAAGGTCCCGCATAAGAGATTGGCATGCAAAGTTAAAGCACATGGGATTGGGGGTAAGGTATTGACTTGGATAGAGAACTGGTTGGCAGACAGGATGCAAAGAGTTGGAATAAACGGGTCTTTTTCCGAGTGTCAGGCTGTGACTAGTGGGGTACCACAGGGATTGGTGCTAGGTCCCCAGTTATTCACAATATATATTAAGGATCTAAACGAGGGAACTAGATGTAATATCTCCAAGTTTGCAGATGACACAAAGCTGGGTAGACGTGTGTGCTGTGAGGATGATGCAGAGAAACTCCAGTACGATTTGGACAGGTTGGGTGATTTGGCAGATGCATGGCAGATGCAGTATAATGTGGATAAATGCGAGGTTATCTACTTTGGTGGCAAAAACCGGAAGACAGATTATTAACTGAACGGCAATAGATTGGGAAAAGGAGAAGTGCAACGAGACCTGGGTGTCCTTGTTCACCAGTCGTTGAAGGTAAGCATGCAGGTGCAGCAGGCGGTTAAGAAGGCAAATGGTATGTTGGCCTTCATTGTGAGAGGATTCGAGTACAGGAGCACGGATGTCTTGCTGCAGTTGTACAGGGCCTTGGTGAGACCACACCTTGAGTATCATATGCAGCTTTGGCCACCTTATCTGAGGAAGGATGTTCTTGCCATGGAGAGAGTGCAGCGAAGATTCACCAGACTGATACCTGGGATGACAGGAATGACGTATGAAGATAGATTAGGTTATAGGCTTATATTCGCTAGAGTTTGGAAGAATGAGAGGGGATCTCATTGAAACTTATAAAATTCTAACAGGACTAGACAGATTAGATGCAGGAAGGATGTTCCCGATGGCGGGGGAGTCCAGAACCAGGGGACACAGTCTAAGGATAAGGGGTAAGCCATTTAGTACTGGGGTGAGGAGGAATTTCTTCACCCAGAGAGTGGTGAACCTGTGGAATTCACTACCACAGAAGGCAGTTGAGGCCAATTCATTAAATATATTCAAGAAGGAGTTAGATATATTTCTTAAGGCTAAAGGGTTCAAGGGATATGGGGAGAAAGCAGGGACAGCGTACTGAATTTGGATGGTCAGCCATGATCTCATTGAATGGCGGAGCAGGCTCGAGGGGCCGAATGGCCTACTCCTGCTCTTATCTTCTATGTTTCTATGTTTCTATATTTTGGTCTTACTCAGCTCTGTAGCTTTCTCATTTCCACTTAATTTTCTCTTTCCATTCCCAATCTCATGCATTTCATTCCAGTTTTACTCTTATTTTCCTTTTCTTCCTGGTTTTAGTTGAATGTCATTTCAACTGCTCTGGGTCTCTGAGTTTCTCACCTTTAATGAGTCACAATTGTTCTCAGAGCACCTCAGCAAACCTCCAAATTTTTGACCTGAGTTGCCATCTCCATCTCCATCTACTGCACCAGGAATGACAGACTGGTCTTGTACACATAACTATTAATGCTACAAGCAATGTGGCCACCCCAGTATTAATCCAAATGTTATAAGCAATGTGGCCACCCCAGTATTACTCCTAATGTTATAAGCAATGTGGCCACCCCAGTATTACTCCAAATGTTATAAGCAATGTGGCCACCCCAGTATTACTCCAAATGTTATAAGCAATGTGGCCACCCCAGTATTACTCCTAATGTTATAAGCAATGTGGCCACCCCAGTATTACTCCAAATGTTATAAGCAATGTGGCCACCCCAGTATTACTCCTAATGTTATAAGCAATGTGGCCACCCCAGTATTACTCCAAATGTTATAAGCAATGTGGCCACCCCAGTACTACTCCTAATGTTATAAGCAATGTGGCCACCCCAGTACTACTCCTAATGTTATAAGCAATGTGGCCATCCCAGTATTACTCCAAATGTTATAAGCAATGTGGCCACCCCAGTATTACTCCTAATGTTATAAGCAATGTGGCCACCCCAGTACTACTCCTAATGTTATAAGCAATGTGGCCACCCCAGTATTACTCCTAGTGTTATAAGCAATGTGGCCACCCCAGTATTACTCCTAATGCTACAAGCAATGTGGCCACCCCAGTATTACTCCTAATGTTATAAGCAATGTGGCCACCCCAGTATTACTCCTAATGTTATAAGCAATGTGGCCACCCCAGTATTACTCCAAATGTTATAAGCAATGTGGCCACCCCAGTATTACTCCTAATGTTATAAGCAATGTGGCCACCCCAGTATTACTCCTAATGTTATAAGCAATGTGGCCACCCCAGTATTACTCCTAATGCTACCAGCAATGTGGCCACCCCAGTATTACTCCTAATGTTATAAGCAATGTGGCCACCCCAGTATTACTCCAAATGTTATAAGCAATGTGGCCACCCCAGTATTACTCCTAATGTTATAAGCAATGTGGCCACCCCAGTATTACTCCTAATGTTATAAGCAATGTGGCCACTCCAGTATTACTCCTAATGTTATAAGCAATGTGGCCACCCCAGTATTACTCCTAATGTTATAAGCAATGTGGCCACCCCAGTATTACTCCTAATGCTACAAGCAATGTGGCCACCCCAGTATTACTGCTAATGTTATAAGCAATGTGGCCACCCCAGTATTACTTATAATGTTATAAGCAATGTGGCCACCCCAGTATTACTCCTAATGCTACAAGCAATGTGGCCACCCCAGTATTACTGCTAATGTTATAAGCAATGTGGCCACCCCAGTATTACTTATAATGGTATAAGCAATGTGGCCACCCCAGTATTACTCCTAATGCTACAAGCAATGTGGCCACCCCAGTATTACTCCTAATGTTATAAGCAATGTGGCCACCCCAGTATTAATCCTAATGCTACAAGCAATGTGGCCACCCCAGTATTACTCCTAATGTTATAAGCAATGCGACCACCCCAGTTGCAACTTTATTAAGCTGCCGATAAGATTAACTTAATGTAGCACAGCAATATTGTTAAACGTAGCATTTAATTTGACTAAGTTCTTGCTGCTTAATTGGGCTATTTATTCCTTAACAAGAGGTCAGTTTGGCTTCCAACTGCATAATCATTTTTATTACTCAGAGCAAATTGAAGTGTCTCAAATTAAACAAATGAGCTCCATAAAAGTAACCATCTATACCATCAAAAATAACATGTACTCTGGAATGATTTTCATGAACTCCTTAATAAGAATGCTGCTTTGAATCATAATCTAGTATCCAACACTCCAGATATCTTTTATTCTCTACATTGAACCCTTAGAGTTCTTGATTAAATTGCTGTTTTTTAGTCGCTCTAATTATTCTTTAAGTAATACATCTGGACTCCATGTGAATATTTTTAACCAATGGCATCACTGATCGCACTGCTCTGATAATGCCTGAAACTGTGCATAACCATGAACAGTGATCCATGAAAGGTTAGGTATAGGAAATAAGCCTGTAGCATATTATCCATTCATCCTCCTTTGTGCAGTTTCTAATTTTGGGAATTTTCTTTCACAATTGCTCTTTTTTTGTCGTCCGGGCATTATTTTCATTAATAAGAAGGTGACTTGGTTTTTGCAAGTTCAAATTTATACAGTAATTTATTTTCTTCGCAAAATGTAATTGCTAATTTTCCTGAGTCAATTTGTGCACTTGTATATAATATAATACTGAAAGACCTGCTGCACATATTGGCACGCACAACAATGTCAGGAAATATTTACATTTGCATGATGCATCACAGATGCAAATTATACACACACATATATAATCGCATATGTGTATATACATATGTAAATGACAACTGTTTACATGTGTATATACATATGTAAACAGTGTCAACAATGGCTCAGTTGGTAGCACCCTCGCCTCTGAATCTAAAGGTTGTGGGTTCAAGTCCCACTCCAGGGACTTGAGCATATAAAGCTAGGCTGACACTCCAGCGCAATGCTGAGGGAGTGCTACATTGTCAGAGGTGCTATCTTTTGGATGAAACAATAAACCGCGGCTCCGTCTGCTCTCTCAGGTGGACGTAAAAGATCCCATGACACTATTTCAAAGAAGAGGAGGGGAGTTATCCTCGGTGTCCTGGCCAATATTTATCCCTCAACCAACATAACAAAAGCAGATTATCTGGTCATTATCACATTGCTGTTTGTGGGACCTTGCTGTGTGCAGATTGGCTGCCATGTTTCCTACATTACAACAGTGACTCCACTTCAAAAGTACTTCATTGGTTGTAAAGCGCTTTGAGACATCCGGTGCATGTGAAAGGCGCTGTATAAATTCAAGTCTTTCTTTTTAAATAACCCTGGTTGGATTGTGATTTGTAGTGTTGGTATGAAGATAAAACATTGGAAAATGCCAGACTAACTAAAATGAATGAGCTCTGCCCTTTAGTACTTGGATAAATGGATGTTTTTGTTTACTAGTGGCAATCATTTAAATCCACATACAAATGCAGAGTAATGATGTAATGCTAAAAGTGCCTTTATGTCTCGAGTATAATTTTTGAACTGGTGTTAAGTAGGCAGTAAAATTACCAACAGGCTAAAACTTCCCTTGCAAAGATAACAATGCAAATAGAAATGGAAGATCATGCAGTCAAGGGCAATTTCTCCAAACTAATGGCTGGAATTTTTACCTGGAGACCCCCCAGGAGAGGGGTGGTTGGGTGGGGGCGGGGGGGGGGTGCGGTGGCGGGGGGTCCGCTGGACTGGGTTTCCCTGCATGCTGTGGAGTTTAACTCCACAGCATGCTTGTGACGTAATGGATAGGTTCCCTGTCCTGAAGTCAGCCTGATTGACAGGCTGGCTTCCAGTCAGGCGGGGAATGCTGGACATGAGGCCACAATCCCAGGTAAGTGCGAGCCCCAATCCCAGGGATGTGGTCTGATCCTCAATGCCAGGTGGGTCCAATCCTGGGGCGGGGGGGATCAGATCCTGATGGGGGTCCAATTACTGATCCCGTGGGTGTATGGGGTGTGCAAAACCGGGGAAAGGGAAGTCCAATCGCCAACTCTGGGAGTGGGGTCCAATCCCTGACCTTGGGGGGTGGTGGTTTGTATGGCGGGGTTGTGCTGATAATGGGAGTGCTTGGGGGGAAGGAAGGAAGCACTTCTGTTCCTTCCAGCCCACAAGGCATGCTACCTGAGGCTGTCCCTGCCTCGCTGTAGCTGCTGGGGATCCCAAGGCCCAGGAACCCTGGCCGGCCATAGTTAAACCTGCAAAGCCTCATTATTATATTTAAAGTGCCAACCTGTCTCCTGGGAGTGGATTGGCTGCCCGTCCCGCCTCTGTTAAAACCAGAAGTGGGCGTGTTGGCAGTTTTTTGGGATTGGGATTCAGATTTTTAACACTTTAGCCTCCCACCCATCCACAACCTACCCGCATTTTGGAGTTAAAATTCCCCCAATGTGTGCAATTGTGCTGCTGAAGGTGTTAAAAGGAAGTATAGGTAGCAAAGCATTAACCCATAATTTTACAGCAGTTTTGTACAGAATGATTCTGTACTTAGTATATGCAAGTTGCTTAACACAATGGGGGAGAGTCTCTCTAGTCACTGTGTGCAGCCGCATTGTGAATTCCATTCAACATAAATGTGTTTACAATTTTGCTACAAACAGCAAGCAGAGCAATTCATTCCCATTGTTACTGTTCAATCAAAATTTTCCTCTGGGCGTTGATTTTTTTTTGTACAGATATGTATGTGCACATGGGTGTGAACATACCAAGCCAGTCTGGAAATGATCCAAGGTGTGCAAAGACAGAAATATTGTGAAAGGGGTGCAGATTTGGGATACAGAAAAAGTAGGTTTCAAGTGCCCTGCGACTTTCTTTTTATGTAACGGTGCTGTGTAAATGCAATTGCTATATGTAACATTTATATATGCTTTCCTCTATCCTGTCTTACTTTTCTTGTTTTTTTGATTATTCTGTACTTTCTCTCGTTTTACTCACAGCTTTGAATTTCTGTCTTTCGATATTCTTTTCTTCCATTCAGTAATGTTTGTGGAAGATTGGATGCAAGTGTAGAGCAGGAAAGCCCATGGGAAAGTCATAAGTTTTTTTTGCAAAATGTAACAAATGATAGAAAATATTCACTTTTTTCTGGCTATATTTGTTTCTCGTGGCTTTTATATGCTCAGTTTGCACGCTTTCTCTCTACTTGAAATGTAGTTGACATTTGGAACCTGTCTTGTGTCATTGGCCACATCTGGCTCACACAGCACTGCTGAGGAAATATCATCAGTAGTAATCACGGCCTTCGAGAGTCACCAAAATACTCCAAAAATCTTGGGGGGAGAAATTCGGTATCACCCCATTTGGGGCGCAATTATTGGCCGGGCGCAAAGATTAGCTGGCAGTTCTTAAAGGGGAGGGTCGATCTTGCTCTGCAGCCACACCCTGCTCACTGGAGCCTTGAATCTCGGCCTGGGCAGACCTGTGGCTAAATCTTGCAGCCAGAGACTATGGAAAGGGCCAGGGAGCGAGCACAGCGCTTCTGCGAGCAGGCTTTGGAGGCTCTGGTTCACGGGGTGGAGCGCAGAAGATCCATTCTGTACCCAAAGAGTGGCAGGAGGCCTTTGCCACGCGAGTACAGAAGAGTGTGGAGGGAGGTGGCTCAAAGCGTTTCCTCAAGCAGCATGGTGCCTCGGATATTTGTACAATGTAGGAAAATGTTCAACGACCTCACTCGGGTCGTCAGGGTGAGTGCCTTTTTTTTTCAAAACCTCTTCATCCCTGATGCGCTATCAATAACTCAAAAGACTGAGATTAAGCGAGTAATTAACAGGCTTTTATTAACAAGAGAATGAAGGTGTGCCTCAAGTGGTTGACCGGTCCAGAATGTAGAGGGACTGTGGGGCAGTCACCTTTATACCTGGACTCGTGGGAGGAGCCAGCCGAGACATGTACAGGCATGTACACAGTGGAATACAAACAGTGGTTTACCACATTCACCCGTTGTTTAAAATTGAGTCCGGCGGGGTGAAGTGTATTAAAAGTTAGTGTATTGGAGTCTCTCCGGAGGTCTTGTCTGCCGCTGTGATCGACGTGGCGACGGCAGGGGTAGTGAAGCTTCCGGCGTCGAGTCCCGCGTAGGCTGGGGCACTGGTGTGTAGTCCTCGTAGGCGTTGAGCGGGTCGCAGGGCCCAGGCCTGCCGTCTGCTGGGGCTGGATATCGGATCGTGGGGGGGGGTGGTAGTGGGTAGTGGGTTACTGCGGCCCCCGAGGGTGCGAGGTCTCGTATGGAGACTGTGTCCTCCCGCCCGTCCGGGTACGCAATGTAAGCATACTGGGGGTTGGCGTGGAGGAGGTCGACCCTCTTGACCAGGGGGTCCATTTTATGGGTCCTCACGTGTCTTCTCAGTAGGACCGGCCCTGGGGACGTCAGCCATGGCGGTAGCGATGTCCCCGATGTGGACTTCCTTGGGAAGACAAACATTTTCTCATGAGGGGTGGCATTAGTGGCAGTGCAGAGCAGTGACCGAATAGAGTGGAGCGCATCGGGGAGCACATCCTGCCAGCGGGAGGTCGGAAGGCCCCTAGCCTTTAAGGCTAGCAGGGCGGCCTTCCAAACTGTCGCATTCTCTCTTTCCACCTGTCCGTTCCCCCGGGGGTTGTAACTGGTGGTCCTGCTTGTGGCAATACCCCTAGCTAGCAGGTACTGACGGAGTTCGTCGCTCATAAACGATGAGCCCCGGTCGCTATGGATATAGCTGGGGAAACCGAACAGGGTGAAGAGGTCGTTCAGACATTTAATGACTGTGGCACTGGTCATGTCCGGGCAGGGGATGGCGAACGGGAAACGGGAGTACTCATCAATAATGTTGAGGAAGTACACATTGCGGTCGGAGGAGGGGAGAGGCCCTTTAAAATCAACGCTCAGGCGCTCGAAGGGGCGAGTGGCTTTTATCAGGTGAGCCCTGTCTGGTCTATAAAAGTGCGGTTTGCACTCAGCGCAGACTTGGCAGTTCCTGGTCATGGTCCTGACCTCCTCAATGGAGTAAGGCAGGTTGCGGGCCTTGATGAAGTGGAAGAACCTGGTGACCCCCGGGTGGCAGAGGTCATTGTGGAGGGCCCGCAGTCTATCGATCTGCGCGCTGGCGCAGGTGCCACGCGATAGAGCATCCGGGGGTTCGTTGAGCTTCCCGGGCCGGTACAAGATCTCGTAATTGTAGGTGGAAAGTTCGATTCTCCACCTCAAGATCTTGTCGTTTTTGATTTTGCCCCTCTGCTTGTTGTTAAACATAAAGGCAACTGAACGCTGGTCAGTGAGCAGGGTAAATCGTTTTCCGGCCAGGTAGTGCCTCCAATGACGCACAGCCTCCACAATAGCCTGGGCCTCCTTCTCAACAGCGGAGTGTCTGGTCTCCGGTCCCTGGAGGGTTCGTGAAAAGAAGGCCACTGGTCTTCCCGCCTGATTAAGGGTAGCGGCCAGGGCAAAGTCGGACGCGTCGCTTTCCACCTGGAAGGGGATGGATTCGTCCACTGCGTGCATGGTGGCTTTGGCAATGTCTTCCTTGATATGGTGGAAGGCTAAGCGGGCCTCTGCCGTCACGGGAAAGGAGGTGGACTTGATCAGCGGACGGGCCTTGTCCGCATAGTAGGGGACCCACTGGGCGTAATAGGAGAAAAACCCTAGGCACCTCTTCAGGGCCTTGAGGCAGTGGGGCAGTGGGAGTTCCATAAGGGGACGCATCCGGTCGGGGTCGGGACCGATGACTCCGTGTTCCACAACACAGCCAAGGATGGTGAGGCGGGTTGTGCGGAATATGCACTTCTCCTTGTTATACGTCAGGTTCAGGAGTTGGGCGGTGCGGAGGAATTTTTCGAGGTTTGCGTCATGGCCCTGCAAGTCATGGCCGCAGATGGTCACATTGTCCAGATATGGGAAAGTGGCCTGCAACGCATTTTGATCGACCATCCGGTCCATCTCCCTTTGGAAGACGGAGACCCTGTTGGTGACGCCAAAGGGAACCCTAAGGAAGTGATAGAGGCGGCCGTTTGCCTCAAAGGCAGTATACTGGCAGTCCTCAGGGTGGATAGGGAGCTGGTGGTACGCTGATTTCAGGTCAATGGTCGAGAAGACGCGGTACTGCGTGATCTGGTTGACCATATCAGCTATGCGGGGGAGTGGGTAAGCGTCCAGCAGGGTGTAGCGATTTATTGTCTGGCTGTAGTCAATGACCAGGCGCTGCTTCTCGCCAGTCTTAACAACCACAACTTGGGCTCGCCAGGGGCTGGTGCTGCCCTCAATAATCCCCTCCTTCAGGAGCCGCTCCACTTCGGTTTTAATGAAAACCCTGTCCCCGGCACTGTATCGCCTGCTCTTTGTGGCGATGGGCTTACAGTCGGGGGTGAGGTTAGCAAACAGTGGGGGGGGGGGGTGACTCTGAGTGTGGAGAGGTTGCACCTGGTGCGCGGCGGGCAATTTTGAAGCTGCTGGCTGCGGACTGTGAGTTGGGGGAGGGGTCCACCGTACACCATCGTAACACTTTTAAGGTGGCACTGAAAATCTAACCCCAGTAGAACGGCAGCGCAGAGGTCGGGCAGGACCAGAAGTTTAAAATTATCGTACACAGTCCCGTCTACTACGAGTGTCACCACGCAGTAGCCGCCAATGTCCGCCGACTGGGACTCGGAGGCCATAGAAATCCGCTGGTGCGCAGGCAGGACTGGGAGAGAGCAACGCCGCACCGTGTCGGGGTGGATGAAGCTCTCCGTGCTCCCAGAGTCAAAAAGGCAGATTGTTTCGTGACCATTTACCTTAATGTCCATTGTGGACCGGGCCAGTTGGTGCGGTCTCGCTTGGTCCAGCGTAACGGAGGCCAGCGTAGGGGTCGGTGTGTCGCTGCGGGTATCAGATGAGGCGGTGTTGGGGGCCTGTTGTGTCCCGGCTGTTGTCCAAGATGGCGGCGTCCATGATCCCCATGTGGCTGGAGGCGTCCAAAATGGCTGCTATTCCGGTGGTTCGCACATGGCTGGGGAGGCCCAAGATGGCGGCCCGCACGGCCCACACGCGGCGCTGCTGGGGTTCAGGGTGGCTTTGGCTCTGCAGACGCTGGCGTAGTGTCCCTTCTTCCTGCAGCCCGAGCAGGTCGCATTTTTCGCCGGGCAGCGCGCTCTGGGGTGTTTGGCCTGGCCACAGAAGTAGCATTTCTGGCCTTGGGGCACTGCTGTCTGGCCTTGGGATACTGCTGCGGTAGTTGGGCCGTTGCTGGGCTGTGGCTGGGGTGGCACGGCGCTATGAGACGGTCCTACCGTGTCCCAGGCTGTCGTTCCCCGCGGCGTCCACGGTGCAGAGGAGTAGGCATCCATGCCCCGGTAGGCTGCGTCCAATGATAGTGCGAGATCAGAGGCCTTGCTGAGATCGAGGTCACTCTGCTCCAGCAGTCGCTGTCGGGTGTAATTGGACCTGTGGCCCGCTACAAAAGCGTCCCGGGTAAGTTCCTCTGTGTACACGGCGACCTTTACATCCTTACAACCACAGGCCCGGCCAAGCACAGACAGTGCCTGAAGGTATTCCTCGGTCGATTCCCCAGGTTGTTGTTTACGACTCCCCAGGAGGTGCCTAGCGTACACCTCGTTCACTGGGCGCGTGTACTGGTCCTTGAGGAGCTTGATAGCATCCGCATACGAGGTCGCATCCTGGATTACCGAGAACACTCGGTGGTTCACTTTGGAGGCCAGGACATCCAGTTTGTCCTCGTCCGATTTGATTGCAGCGGAGGCGGTCAGGAATTTTTCTGAACACCTAAGCCAGTGAGTAAACTTGGTGGGTGAGTCCGCCTCCCGATGATCTAAGTCCAGGCATGCTTGTGTGAGGATCTTCTCCATTATAAAAATCTTGTTAATAAAATTGATGCGCTATCAATAACTCAAAAGACAGATTAAGCGAGTAATTAACAGGCTTTTATTAACAAGAGAATGAAGGTGTGCCTCGAGTGGTCGACCGGTCCAGAATGTAGAGGGACTGTGGAGCAGTCACCTTTATACCTGGACTCGTGGGAGGAGCCAGCCGAGACATGTACAGGCATGTACACAGTGGAATACAAACAGTGGTTTACCACAATCCCTCCATCTCAACCTCACTTTATGGCCAGAGGGTCTTGAAAGTCCCAATGCCCAACACTCATCCAACACACACGCACATTCCACACTTTGCATACAGTAAGGGCTATTCAACTATGGGAGGCACATCAGGCAAGACCATGGCTGCATACAGTAAGTGCTATTCAACTGTGGGAGGCATATCAGGCAAGACCATGGCTGCATACAGTAAGGGCTATTCAACTATGGGAGGCACAACATGCAAGACCATGGCTGCATACAGTAAGGGCTATTCAGCTATGGGAGGCACATCAGGCAAGACCATGGCTGCATACAGTAAGGGCTATTCAACTATGGGAGGCATATCAGGCAAGACCATGGCTGTATATTTACTCAGACGCCGTCCTTTTTCTTGCAGGCCAAGCTGCCTCATAATAGGAGACAGCAGCAATGCACCGGTGGAGGGCAGCCTCAGCTTCAACCCCTCAGCGATCTTGAGGAGCGCGTCCACAGGATTGTGGCAAGCCGGGTGATTGATCCCGTTGCCACTGGAGATGCCGACCCCGTTCTGGACAGCAATGGTAAGGTCATCAGCTTTTTGTCCTCTCTCCTTCCACTTGTTCCTCACAACAGCAGCCTTTGACACTTTCAATCCAAATCACTAAATTGCTGCACTCATGCCTCCCTTGCTGCCACCCTGTCCTCACGCTAAAGCCACTCTTGTACCTCCCTGCTTTCAGATGGTGATTCACCAGGTGAGGAGATGGGCCCTCAAGCTGCCAGTGAGAGTGAAGCTGAAGGCGAGGAGGAAGAGGAAGCCGGACCATCAGCGCCACCCTCAACCGAGGCAGCCCATGCCCATACTGGGGACACGCCTTCCCTGGAGGGGAGCAGGGGGGAATAGTCTGATGAGGGTGAAGCTCCAGGACCCAGCGGGCTGCAGCAACGCGATGGGGGTAGGGAACCTCGGGGGCCTTCTCCCCGGAGGGAGAGTATGGCCTCGAGTCCTGCTGCACTGGACGCAGACGAGGAGCGGGTCCTTGCTGAAATGAGTCCCCAGGTGGAGCAAAGACACACTTAGTTCATGGCTGCAGTGGCAAGGTTGCCCGAATCCATTGAATCACTGGCAAGGAGTGTGGAGTCAGTGGCTGGTCTCATGCAGACACAGATTGAGGCCACGCGAGCATTGACTGCTGCCACTCTCGCTGGATCAGGCACATTTCCCCAGGGCTCTCACTGCGCCGCAGCAGGCCAGCAATCTGTGCCCCATTAGATTGCTCTGGATGCTGAAGTGCTGCCCCGTGGGAGTGCCAGTGTGTCAGTCGAGCAGGGAGTTGCTGTCCTCTCTCAAGATGCACTTTATTATGGTTATGTTTATGTTAATGTATTACAAGCCAAATGTATGTTGAATGTTTAAATGTCTTAATCTAAATGTACACTCTCGGGAGCCGCAAGCCTACATTTCGTTGTACTGCACTTGTGCACTAACAATGACAATAAAGTTGATTATTATTATTATTCCTGCTGCCACCACTGGTACTTCTTCACTGCAGTTGCCACCGCCTGTAGGACAGACTGCTGCCGCCCATGCAGAGTTGGTGCAGTCAGCAGCCGGGCCCTCCAGGCCCAGAGCTGGTCCAGGCTGTCCCTCAAGGGCATCTGCAGTCTCAGTTTCTGACACTCAGCAGCCTTCCCCCAGCCTTGCTGCAGCCATTGGGGTTCCATTACGGAGGAGCTGCAGAGTGGGAAGGGGGCAATTTCGCAAGCGAGGCAGATCACCCTCGAAGGGCAAAAAGTAGGAGGTGTGACAAAATGTTTTTCATTGTTTTATTAAAGGCCGAGGTTCGTGGTCAAATTTTTGTAACTGTTTTGGACATTGTCTCCAGGTTGTGAGAGCCAATTATGTGAATGACTGCTTTTTTTTGTGTTTCTTTCTATTACTTTGTCATGCGGAAATGAGACACACAGAATTTGTGAAATAAAGAAGTGTCTGTATTCAAAATGTACATGTTTGGTCTTTGCACTCATTGTTGCCTTGTCCGGCTTAGGGGTTGCGGGATGCTTTCATTCAGGTTGTTTGAATGGCAGAAGCCATTCCCTCAGATGGGGCCTAGAAGCAACTTGCTATGAGCCTTTGACGGACGTCCCTTCCACTTTGTGCCTCTCTCCCGCCTTGGTGCTGCTGATGATCATCCTCCTCATCTTCCTCCTCCTCTGCTGGTGCTCCAATGTCTGGTGGCATTGGCTGGGTCCTGATGATTGCCAGGTTATGCAGCATGCAGCACAAAACAATGAAGTGGGAGATTCGCTCAGGCGAGTACTGCAGGGCTCCTCCAGAATGGTCCAGACAGCGGAACCGTTGCTTGAGCACGCCGATTGTGTGCTCAACGATGTTCCTGGTAGCTTGATGGCTCTCGTTGTATCGCAGCTCAGCAGGGGTGCTGGGCGAATGGAGCGGTGTCATCAGCCAGGTGCACAGAGGATATCCCTTGTCCCCGAGAAGCCAACCTCCTGGGTGATGCGGTGCCTGGAAAAGGTCTGCCACAGAAGTCTGGCACAGGATGAAGGCATCGTGGCTGCTGCCTGGAAAGTGGGCATTGACAGCGAGTATCAGCTGTCTGTGGTCACAGACCAACTGGACGTTTAAGGAATGGAAGCCCTTTCGGTTGCGGAAATCCTCGGCATTCTCTTGCAGCGCCCGCAAAGCCACATGCGTGCAGTCAATGGTGCCCTGCACCATGGGGAAGCCCGCTATCCTAGCAAAGCCCATTGTGTGTTCTTGCTGCTTGTCCGGGGTCATGGGGAAAGAGATGTACTCTTGTCTCCTTTTAAAGAGGGCATTTGTTACCTGATGGATGCAGCAATGCACCGCGAACTGGGAGATATTGGTGATGTCCCCAGTAGCTGATTGAAATGAGCCGGTGGCATATAAGTTGAGAGCCACTGTTATCTTCACTGCCACTGACAGAGACGTCCTGCTCCTCAGTTGAGGCTGCAGATCTGGCTGAAGCAGGTGGCAGAGCTCAGTGACCACCTCCTTGCTGAATTGCAGCCTTCGCAAACAGTGCTCCTCAGACATATTGGCCCAGAAATTCGGGTCTCCACGGGTGAGTACGCACGGGGTACTCACCCGTAGGCCCAATGGAAGTGCCAGTTTCCTGCATGCACTGCGCATGCGAGGGAAATCGGCACTTCCGTTCCCCTGAAAGGAGGGGTTAAGAGGTCGAATGCATGCGCAGTAGAGGCCGCGCCTGCGCATCGAACTTCATTTTTTTTACAGGTTTTCCCGGGAGGGTAAGTCTCCAGAAGTTTTTTAGCCCCGTTTTTAGCCCCGTTAGAAAATAAAATTATTTTTTCAAAAATTTAAATTATTGTTTAAAATAGTTATTTCATGTAATTTATAGTTTATTTAAAAAATGTGATTTAAAAAAAAATTTATTTGAAGATTTAGTGCTGTTTTGGGGCCGTAGTATTTATAAGTCTTGACAGCACTTCCTGTCAGCCTTATGAATGGAGCATTCCCCATGGCCCACGTGATCCCAAGGGATGCATCGAACTAACTGCGCCCCTGGGATACGCAAGCACTGCGCACCGGCAGCTGGACCAGGCCCCGGATCGGAATTCCATGGGGGCCCACAGCTCAATGGCCGGCGCGCAAGCTAAGTGCAGATCGGGGGCTTGCACCCGCAGGAAGCCCCCTGTATTGGTTTGTATGTGGGTTCAATGACTACACATTGATGAAAGAGAATGTCTTTTATCTAAAGTATGTTCAACTCAGTTAACAGCATTACAGGAGACACCATCTTAGAGATCCATCTAAAATGAAACTAAAACTAAACTGTCTCTCTCACATGCCCTCTGCTGGTAAGGCATAAATAATCAAACAGGCAAATATGCTGGTAAGGCATAATAATCAAACAGGCAAATACCATCACTATTTGCTGATATCATTACATCTCCTTTTCTTAAAACAAAAGTATTTTACTTTTATCTAACAACATGTTTTCTTTGTATTACTCTGCATTTTAACTGTAACACTTAATGAACTTACATTATCATTATCATTATCAAGGTTTTTTAACCTTGTTTTGTGTGTTCACATGAAATATGTAAATACACTATAACTTGAAGAGAGAATAAGATAACATTACTTCCTTCTATAACAATAGTCCTTAAACTTGCTCAATGAGTCTCTCAGGAGGCTTCACGTGTCTTGAGGATTTTCTGATTGATTGTCCTTGAATCTGAGTTATTGCCTCAGATGATGGTTTCTCAGCTGTGTGATCAGGTTGTTCACCAGTATCAGTCTTTTGACCTGCTGTGGCTGGTCCCATGAGAAGATCCCGATGATTTCTTCGCAGAACAGCACCCTCATCTGTCTGACTGGTGTATGATCTTGGTTGAACTTCACTCAGGACAATCCCACTTCTGACACCATGTATTGGTTTGTATGTGGGTTCAATGACGACACATTGATGAAAGAGAATGTCTTTTATCTAAAGTATGTTCCACTCAGTTAACAGCATTACAGGAGACACCATCTTAGAGATCCATCTAAAACGAAACTAAAACTAAACTGTCTCTCTCACATGCCCTCTGCTGGTAAGGCATAAATAATCAAACAGGCAAATATGCTGGTAAGGCATAATAATCAAACAGGCAAATACCATCACTATTTGCTGATATCATTACACCCCCGTCCAGAATTTCTGGGCCATTAATGTAGGAGAACTGTTGGCGAAAAACCCTGGGAGGATAAGGTCCCCTGTACCGAGGCCTGTTGGCCCTCCTCCGTCTGACCATGATTGGCACTCTCTCTCTGCATCTCTGTGCCCTCCGAATGTAATGGAGAAGGCCGACATTCCCATCCATTGCCGTCCCCATAGTATTTGGGTAATCAAAGTTATGACGGTCAAAAAGCAAAGTACCTGCAAAGTTATGGTCAGAAGCCAAAACTACCTCAGACAGCGTTGACTCAATGCAGAAGTCTCTCTTTCTCTCTTTGTCTCTCTGCAAATCTCTCTGTCTCTCTCAGAACGAGTGGTGCAAAAATGGCTACCACACAAAAACTAGGCAGAGGCCCCCTTAAATAGCGCCCCCCCAGCCCCACAGCGACTGGGACGCGTTCCAGTCAACCTGTCGTTGATAGCGCAAGGCGGAAAGGAGGGGAGCGCCACTGAATTTCAGGTCCGCGGTGACCCAAGGGCGTTGCACTCTCGAATGATGTCAAGATCTCCGTGCGCAGGAGATCAGGCGGTATTGTTTAGTGCCACTGCAAAATGTCCGGGCAATTTCGCGAGAGGCGCAGATATCGCCACGCCCGGGCGCTAGTTGGTTTGCACCCCACTTAGCGCCCCCTTAAGGCGCTAACGGGTGGCGCTACCAACTGAATTTTTCCCCCTTGGTGTTTATTTGAAAGCACATTGCAAAAACAACAACCCAAAGCATTATAACTGAATGGGATTTAATATTTCCATGTCTCTATCTGAACTCCCACTGCAGTTCTTGGTAAACATGGGAATTCTTGTAGATCTGGGAATGAAAGAGTTCTGAAGTGTGAATAAGATCAAACTCTATTTGTATATTAATCCCTTCAGTATTTTAAATCCAGATAATTTACCTCCCAGTTATGTTTTGGGGGGAATTTTAAGCCTCTTGATAATTTTACTGCCTACTTAACTCTGTAAAAATAATTTTAGACAGATGACTTACATTGCGCATTATGCCATTACAATACATTTTCTACGATAATAGAGAATGGGATTGTACCTGTATTCACTCCTAAATTATTTCCTAACCTGAGTCAAGGTGGGAGGCAAACTACTTCTTCATATTTCAGAGGACGAAAGGCACTTTACAAGTTTATTGAGCTTGCATCAATCTCAAGGACCTCTCTGTGTCCAACTACAATAAATCGGGGAATGGGTCAATGAGCCTTATTTCCTTGCACCACGTACCAAATAATGACAAAGGGGAACTAAGATCTGAATAGGTGGAAAAACATTAAAAAAATTTGGCACCATCCACATTTCTTCACAGCACCATTTGATTTTTCAAACACAGTAGCCTGTGCTCAGTAAATTAGCAATTAAGCAAACTCGACAAATGGTTCATGATAAATACTATTAAATCATACAGATTTTTTTTCACTTGTCTTGTTTTGAGGTTGGGGTGCAGCAAGGTAATTCAGAACAATTCAATCAAGTTATTTTAACTGTACTGGTGCACAGTTCAGTATTTAGAGCCAGCACAGTTTTAGCAGATAAAATGGAAGTGTGATATAATCCAGACTAATATTAAAAATATGTGTTTAACAATTACCCCTGGGGGGTGGGTAGTATAAAATAAAGTATCTTCATTGACATTTGCAGTCGCTCTCCCACCGAAGAATCAGCCATGGACCAGCTGGTGCCTCCACCTCCACATAGAAACATAGATACATAGAAGATAGGAGCAGGAGTAGGCCATTCGGCCCCTCGAGCCTGCTCCGCCATTCAATGAGATCATGGCTGATCATCCAAATTCAGTACCCTGTCCCTGCCTTCTCCCCATATCCCTTGATCCCTTTAGCCTTAAGAAATATATCTAACTCCTTCTTGAATATATTTAATGAACTGGCCTCCACCGCCCTCTGTGGCAGAGAATTCCACAGGTTCACCACTCTCTGGGTGAAGAAATTCCTCCTCATTTCAGTCCTAAATGGCTTACCCCTTATCCTTAGACTTTGACCCCTGGTTCTGGACTCCCCGGCCATCAGAAACATCCTTCCTGCATCTAGGCTGTCCAGGCCTGACAGAATTTTATAGGTTTCGATGAGATCCCCTCTCAATCTTCTAAACTCCAGTGAATATAAGCCCAATCGACACAATCTCTCCTCATACGTCATTCCTGCCATCCCAGGTATCAGCCTGGTGAATCTTCGCTGCAATCCTTCCATGGCAAGAACGTCCTTCCTCAGGTAAGGCGACCAAAACTGCACACAATACTCAAGGTGCGGTCTCACCAAGGCCCTGTACAACTGTAGCAAGACATCCTTGTTCCTGTACTCGAACCCTCTTGCTACGACGGCCAACATACCATTTGCCTTCTTAACCGCCTGCTGCACCTGCATGCTTACCTTCAGCGACTGGTGCACAAGAACACCCAGGTCTCTTTGCACTTCCCCTTCTCCCAATCTATTGCCATTCAAATAATAATCTGCCTTCCTGTTTTTGCCACCAAAGTGGATAACCTCACATTTATCCACATTGTAGTGCATTTGCCATGTTACTGCCCAATCACCCAACCTGTCCAAATCGTACTGGAGTTTCACGACATCCTCCTCACAGCATACCCTCCCACCCAGCTTTGTGTCGTCTGCAAATTTGGAGAAATTACATCCAATTCCCTCGTCCAGATCATTAATATATATTGTGAACAGCTGGGGTCCTAGGACCGATCCCTGCGGTACCCCACTAGTCATTCCCTGCCACTTGGAAAATGACCCGTTTATTCCAACTCTTTGCTTTCTGTCCAACAACCAGTTCTCTATCCAAATCAATACCTTGCCCCCAATCCCATGTGCCTTAATTTTGCACGCTAATCTCTTATGTGGGACCTTATCGAAAGCCTTCTGAAAGTCCAAATACAACACATCCACTGTGTTTTGATTTCTTTTTGGGTTCAATAAAGACTCATTTCTGAAAGAGAATGTTGTTTAATCTAAAGTCTTGTTCAAGACTTTCTACAGCTTTTTACAGAACACACTATGCTGTGATGCATCTAGAATGAAACTGAAAGTAAAACTCCTCTGCACTGCTTGTCTCTCACATGACCTCTGCTGGTCAGGCACAAGTAATCAAAAACACAGACAAATATGCTGTAAGGCATAAGTAATCAAACACAGACAAATATCATCACTATTTGCTGATATCATTACATCTCCCTTTCTTAAAACAAAAGTATTTTACTTTTAACTAACAACATTTAATGAACTTACATTATCATTATCATGATCAAGGTTTTTTACCCTTGCTTTGTGTGTTCACATGAAATATGTCAATACACTAGAACTTGAAGAAAGAATAAGATAACATTACTTCCTTCTTTAACAATAGTCCTTAAATTTGCTCAATGAGTCTCTCAGGAGGCTTCACGTGTCTTGAGGATTTTCTGATTGATTGTCCTTGAATCTGAGTTGTTGCCTCAGATGATTGGTTCTCAGCTGTGTGATCAGGTTGTTCACCAGTATCAGTCTCTTGACCTGCTGTGGCTGGTCCCATGAGAAGATCTTGACGATTTCTTCTCAGAACAGCACCCTCATCTGTCTGAATGGTGTATGATCTTGGTTGAACTTCACTCAGGACAGTTCCCTTCTGAGTCCATGTGTTTGTTTTGTCTTTCAACCTTACTTGGTCACCAGTGTGGAGTTCAGGTAGGTTTTGTGTTCCTCTGTCATAGTAGTACTTTTGCTTTTCTTTCTGTTGCTCTTTGAACTTCCTCACTTTCTCCCCCTCTTTTGTTTTCAGGAGGTTCTCCGGGATGGGTAGGTTTGACCTTAGCCGACGTCCCATCAGGAGTTGGGCTGGTGACATACCACACTCGAGCGGCGTTGTGCGGTATACAAGCATGCTTTGGTAGAAGTCAGTTCCACTGTCTTTTGCCTTGTACATCAGTCTTTTCACTGTCTGGACCGATTTTTCCACGAGTCCATTGGACTGTGGATAGTGAGGACTTGACGTTGTGTGGACAAAGTCCCACTCTTTGGCAAAGTGTCGGAAATTTGCATTGTTAAACTGGGGTCCGTTGTCTGTGAAGACCTCGCTTGCCACGCCACGTCTGGAGAATATGGCTTTCATACTTCTTATCACAGCTTCTGCAGTGGCAGTGTACAGTCTACAAACCTCTGGATACAGGGAGTAATAGTCTGTGATGACAAGATAGTCCTTCCCTTGACATACGAATAGGTCAGCGCCTACCTTCTGGTAAGGTCTGTCTGGTGCTGGGTGTGGCTTTAGTGGTTCTACCGGATTGCTTGCTCGATATTTCAGGCATATTGTACAGTTTGACACCTCATTTGTCACATCTTGGTTGATTCGTGGTCAGTACATCACCTCTCGTGCTCTTTTCTTACACTTTTCGATTCCCAGATGTCCTCCATGGATCTTTTTTAGCATCTCTCTTCTCAGACTCTTTGGGATAACTATTTTACTTCCTTTGTAGATGATGTCTTCGACCACTGATAGTTCCGCCCTGCAGTTCCAGTACTCTGCTATATCAGGTGAGCAGTCTTGCTTCATGTTGGGCCATCCATCCAAGATGCTTTTTCTCAGTCGTCTCATTGTTTCATCTTTGTTTGTCTCAGTCTTTATGAGCTCCATTTTTGCATCTGCTATGGGCAGTGCACTTGTGATCATGTCCACGTAGGCGTTCACTTTTTCATCCATTGTGGTGTTTGCGGGCTCACTTGGGTCAACAGCTCTGGACAACGTGTCTGCTGTATACATCAGCTTACCCGGTGTGTACGCAACATTCAGTGTATAGCGTTGCAGCCTGATCATCATTCTTTGTATTCTAAGTGGACAGCTATTCAGTGGCTTTTGGAACAATGCAATCAAGGGCTTATGGTCAGTCTCTACACTGATTGCTTGTCCTGCCACAAACTGGTGAAATCTTTCACAGGCGTATGTGATGCTGAGCAGCTCCTTTTCTATTTGAGCATATCGCGTCTCCGGGTCTGTCATTGAGCGTGATGCATATGCAATAGGTTGCCAGTAGTCATATTGTTGCAGAAGAACGGCACCGAGCCCACTCTGTGATGCATCTGATGATATCATGATGGGTCTCGCTGGGTCATAAAACCTCAGAACTGGTTCCTCTGTGAGCAGTTTCTTTAGATTGCTCCATGACTTCTCATGCTCATGATTCCATTCCCATTCTATGTTCTTTTCAGTTAGTCTTCGCAGTGGCGCTATTTTTTCTGAGAGGTTGGATATGAATTTACCCATGTAGTTGATCATTCCATTAAACCTCTGCACGTCCTTTTTGCATTGTGGCCTTGGCATATTCTCAATGGCGGACACCTTTCTGGGATCTGGTCTGATGCCCTCACTGCTAAGGATATCTCCCATGAATGTCAGTTCTGTCACCCCGAGCTGGCATTTCTCTCTATTCAGCTTCAGGTTTGTTTTCCTTGTTGCTTCCAGCACTTTTTTCAGTCTCTCGTCATGCTCAGTTCTCATGGTTCCCCATACTATGATGTCATCCATTGATGTATCAACTCCCTCCAGGTGCTCATAGATCATATGGATAGTCTTGTAATACACTTCAGGAGCTGAGGCAATGCCAAATGGTAACCTTAGGAATCTGTATCTGCCAAATGGACTGTTGAACGTGCACAGTCTTGAACTTGCTTCGTCCAGCTTCATCTGCCAAAATCCTGAGGATGCATCTAACTTGCTGAAATATTTTGCATTTGCAAACTGTGCCATGATTTCCTCACGTGTAGGAAGCTTGAAGTGCTCTCTCTTTATTGCTCTGTTTAGATCTCTTGGATCCAGGCAAATTCTGAGCTTTCCATTCTTTTTGTCCACTACGACGAGGGAACTCACCCACTCAGTTGGCTCATCTATCTTCTGAATCACGTTCAGGCTTTCCATCCTGTCCAACTCTGCCTTCAGTTGCTTTTGAAGAGCAAACGGAACTTTTCTGCATGGATGTATGACCGGTGTCATACTTTTAACTACTCTGATCGTGTGTTCTCCTGGAATGCAGCCTAGACCCTTAAATAGGTCTTTGTACTCTTTCATGAGTTCATCATAGACTGTCTCTCCTTCGCTTTCCACAATGAGGACTCTCTTTACCAGGTTCAGTCTCTCACAGGCTTTTAACCCTGGTATGGCTTGCACATCCTTTGGCACCACGATTAATGCTAGCGTGTGCTCTCTGTCCTTGTGTGTTACTTTGACAATGCATTTTCCTTTCACTGGTATATCAGTACCTGAGTATCCGGTCACTTTCACTTGTATTCCATGTAACTTTGGTCTGGGTCTAATTCTCTCAAAATCGGTCTCTGATATCACATTAACTTGTGCTCCAGTATCCAATTTAAATGGAATGTGTATGTCGTTCACTTTTAGTGTCAACATCCAGTCTCTTTCTTCTTTTTTGTTTTCAGACACCACATCTACATAGAATTCCTCTATCTCGCTTTCATCTACTGTATGGACCTTGCTTTGTTGCGCTTTGTTCTTACAGCAACGGGCATAATGGTTGCTTTTGTTGCATCTATTGCATGTTTTACCATATGCTGGACACTTTCTTGGTGGATGCTGTGTATCGCATCGACTACTTGACTTCCGATTGTCTCTTTCATTTTCGTTTGCTGGCCACGTCTCTTTTTTCACATTGGCGCTCTCTTTGTTAAACGGTTTGTATCCGTTCTTTCTAATTGCATCCACGTTGCAGCTACTGTCACTGAACAGCTCCTTTGCCTGCAACTTCACAGTCTCTGTAGCCCTACACAATGCTATGGCTTTTCCCAGGTCTAGATCTTGCTCTCTTAGCAGCCTTTCCCTTAGACCATTATCTGGAATACCACACACCAGTTTGTCTTTTATCAGCGAGTCTGTGAGTCCCCCAAATTCGCACGATTTGCTCCGGTTTCTCAGTTCAGTCACATACTGATCAATAGTCTCGCCGATTTTCTGTACACATTTGAAAAATTTGTGCCTCTCAAAGGTCACGTTGCGTTTAGGTATGCAGTAGGCCTCAAACTGTTCCATTATTTTATCTAGCTTCATTTTGTCTCCATCAACAGCAAATATGAAATTATTATATACCTCCAGCGCTGCATCACCCACGACATGTAAGAACACGGACGATTTTTGTTTATCACTTTTCTCGTCAGCGCCGATTGCTGCTAAATACAACTCTAAACGTTGTTTGAACCTTCTCCAATTTTCAGCCACATTACCTGTCAATTGAAGCGTCGGCGGTGGGAGTAAACCTTCCATTTTTTCACTTCGTTAGCTATTCTCTAATGGTAAGCAACGATGTTCTCTTCTGGCTTGCTAATATGTGGAGAGCTGATTTCGCTTACTTGCCACAACTGCTTTCACTGTCCCATCAAGTTGCTAACTTCAGATTTTTTCTCTTTCAGCCACTTCTGACATCATGTTTTGATTTCTTTTTGGGTTCAATAAAGACTCATTTCTGAAAGAGAATGTTGTTTAATCTAAAGTCTTGTTCAAGACTTTCTACAGCTTTTTGCAGAACACACTATGCTGTGATGCATCTAGAATGAAACTGAAAGTAAAACTCCTCTGGACTGCTTGTCTCTCACATGACCTCTGCTGGTCAGGCACAAGTAATCAAAAACACAGACAAATATGCTGTAAGGCATAAGTAATCAAACACAGACAAATATCATCACTATTTGCTGATATCATTACACACTGGTTCTCTCTTATCTATTTTACCATTTACATCCTCAAAAAATTCCAGTAGATTAGTCAAGCATGATTTACCTTTTGTAAATCTATGTTGACTTTGTCCGATCCTGTCACTGCTTTCCAAGTGCTCTGCTATTAAATATTTTGTAATGGACCCTAGCATTTTCCCCACTACCGATGTCAGGCTTACCGGTCTATAATTCCCCGCTTTTTCTCTACCACCTTTTTTGAATAGTGGGGTAACAGTAGCTACCCTCCAATCCATGGGTACTGTTCCAGAGTCTATCGAGTTCTGGAAGATGACCAGCAATGCATCTACTATTTCTAGGGCCACTTCCTTAATTACCCTGGGATGTAGATTATCAGGCCCTGGGGATTTATCGGCCTTCAGTCCCATCAATTTTCCTAACACCATTTCCCTACAAATACTGATTTCTTTCAGTTCCACCCTTTCATCAGACCCTATGTTCCCCGGCATATTTGGGAGGTTATTTGTGTCCTCCTTTGTGAAGACAGAACCAAAATATGTATTTAGTTGGTCAACCATTTCTTTGTTCCCCATTATAAATTCCCCTGATTCTGATTGCAAGGGACCTACGGTTGACTTCACCAAACTTTTTCTCTTCACATATCTATAAAAGCTTTTACAGTCAGTTTTTATGTTCCCTGAAAGCTTACTCTCATTATATTTTCCCTTTCTTAATTAATCCCTTTGTCCTCCTTTGTTGAATCCTAAACTGCTCCCAATCCTCAGGATTATTGCTTTTTCTGGCCAATTTATATATCCTCTCTTTGGATCTTATGCTATCCCTAATTTCCCTTGTTAGCCACGGTTGAGTCACCTTTTTTGTTTTATTTTTATGCCAAATTGGGATGAACAAATTTTGTAGCTCATCCATTCGGTCTTTGAATGTTTGCCATTGCCTATCCACCATCAACTCTTTGAGTGCCATTCCCCAATCAATCCTACCCAACTCGCTCCTCAGACCATCGTAGTTTCCTTTATTTAAATTGAGGACCCTAGTCTCTGATTCAACTACTTCATTCTCCATCTTAATGAAGAATTCGATCATATTATGATCACTCCGACCCAAGGGGCCTCGTACAACAAGATTGCTAATTAACCCTTTCTCGTTACATAATACCCAGTCTAAGATGACCTGATCTCTGGTTGGTTCCTCGACATATTGGTCCAGGAAACCATCCCGTAAACACTCCAGGAATTCCTCCTCCACAGTATTGTTAGTAATTTGGTTGGCCCAATCTATATGTAGATTAAAGTCACCCATGATGACTGCTGTGCCCTTATTGCACGCTTCTTTAATTTCCCTTTTAATGCCATCCCCAACCTCCGCCTTACTGTTTGGAGGTCTATATACCACTCCCACAAACGCTTTTTGCCCCTTGGTATTCCTCAATTCTACCCATACAGATTCCACATCATCAGAGCTAATATCCTTCATTACAATTGTGTTAATCCCTTCTTTAACCAGTAATGCTACCCCACCTCCCTTTCCTTTTTGTCTATCTTTCCTGAATATCAAATACCCCTGAATGTTGAGTTCCCAGTCTTGGCCATCCTTGAGCCATGTTTCAGTAATCCAAACCAAATCATATTTGTTTACCTCTATTTGCGCAGCCAATTCATCCACCTTATTACAAGTGCTCCTCGCATTAAGACACAAAGCCTTCAGGCTTGTTTTTTTAACGCTCTTAGACCTATTAGAATTATTATTTACTGTGGCCATGTTTGATTTAAACCGTTGATTTCTCTGACTGCCACTTTTGTTTTTCTCCTTCCTATCTTTTGCTTTTGTCCTTGTTTGCCTTTCCTCTTTCTCCCTGCTCAGGTCCCCAATCCCCTGCCATTTTAGTTTAAACCCTCCCCCACAGCACTAGCAAACACTCCCCCTAGGACATCGGTTCCAGCCCTGCCCAGGTGCAAACCGTCCGGTTTGAACTGGTCCCACCTTCCCCAGAACCGGTTCCAATGTCCCAGGAACTTGAATCCCTCCCCCTGGCACCATTCCTCTAGCCACGTATTCATCTGAAGTATCCTTCTATTTCTACTCTGACCAGCATGTGGCACTGGTAGCAATCCTGAGATTACTTCCTTTGAGGTCCTGTTTTTTAATTTACCTCCTAACTCCCTATATTCCGCTTTTAGGACCTCATCCCGCTTTTTACCTATATCGTTGGTGCCTATATGCACCACGACAACTGGCTGTTCACCCTCCCCTTCCAAGATGTTCTGCAGCCGCTCGGAGACATCCTTGACCCTTGCACCAGGGAGGCAACACACCATCCTGGAGTCTCGTTTGCGGCCGCAGAAACGCCTGTCTATTCCCCTTACAATTGAATCCCCTATTACTATGGCTCTACCCCTCTTTTTCCTCCCATTCTGTGCAGCAGAGCCACCCCTGGTGCCAGGAAGTTGGCTGCTGCTGCCTTCCTCTGATAAGCCATCCCCCCCAACAGTACTCAAAGTGATGTATCTGTTGGAGAGGGGGATGGCCACAGGGGACCCCTGCACTACCTGCCTGCACCTAGTACTCTGCCTGTTGGTCACCCATTCCCTTTCTTCCTGTCTAACCTCTACCTGCGGTGTGTCCAACTCCGTAAATGTGATATTCACGATGTGCTGAGCATCGTGAACGCTCCAGTATGCATCCAATCGCAGCTCCAGTGCTGCAATGCGGTCTGTCAGTAGCTGCAGCTGGATGCACTTCCTGCACATGTAGTTGTCAGGGGCACAGGAAGTTTCCCTGTGTTCCCACATACTGCAGGAGGAGCATACAACGGGGCTGGGCTCTCCTGCCATGACTTACCCTTTAATTAATTTAATTTAAATTAAATCAATCAATCCCACTATTTACACTACAGTTAACTGGTTTACCAACAGTCCCTGCTACACCAGAGAGACCTTAGTAACTATAAACCAGAGTTAAAGTTTAAAAAAGAGAGAAATACTCACCAACAATCACTTTCCTGCTTCCTGGTGACATCACACTTTGGTTACTTTTTACCTCTCTCCCCGCTGTTGAATTGGTCGGGCCTCGCTCACTGCCGCCGGTTTTAAGCTGCCGCTGCTCCCACACAGGTCCGATGCTCTGGTCGGGCCTCGTTCACTGCCGCCGGTTTTAAGCTGCCGCTGCTCCCACACAGGTCCGATGCTCTGGTCGGGCCTCTTTCACTGCCGCCGGTTTTAAGCTGCCGCTGCTCCCGCACAGGTCCGATGCTCTGGTCGGGCCTCGTTCACTGCTGTATTTCAGGGATTTCAGGATCTGAGAGCTGTCATTAGACCATTCATCCCACTGATCAGTGGAGACATAGAACCAGGGCCCAGTAGAATGGCTGAAGCTGGAATAGACCTGCTGGGGCTGCCATCTTTCAGGACAACAGCACATGCCAGACATTCAGGGCTCGATTTTGCCAGGCCCAAGGAGGCGGGATTGGAGGCGTGTGAGGTGGTAAAATCACAAAAAATGGTGGGCGGGCCCGATCCCACCTCCATCCCACCTCTGAGCAATTTTCCCAAATGCGTGTTTTCTGACCCCATTTCCATCCCGCCTCCAAGAGGCAGCATAAGCCCTTAAGGCCCTTAACAACCAGTTAAGTGCCTCTATAATCCCATTTTGAGAGACCTTTCTGATTTTCGCACTTTTCCCACATCCTGCACGTCTCCTCTGGAACATGCTAGTGAATCCTGGCGGCCTCACAAGTGAACTGCTTACTAACAGTTGCAGTTCCACCATTAAAAAGGAGTTTTCAGCAATCATCATTTGCAGGTGGCAGAACTTTGTTGTCTCAGGTCTGGGGGAACTTTTAGTAGGCATACCCATTGTTGTGGAAGTTTGGAGCCTGACACCCATCTCCAGTGTGACCTCCTGGGAAACCCCTCTCGCCACCTTGACTGAGCGCTTCCTCAACTGAGGCACATACCAGAAGCATGGCGAACATTGAATTCCTTTCCTACTGGACATCAGATTTGGACGAAGACCAGCCTTGGCAGCAGCAGAACCATGAACAGCACCACCAACAGCAGCAGCAACAATAGGAGCGCCAAGCTGCTGCTCACCCACCTGAAGCTGCACAGGCCAGAAGGCGCAGCGTGCGACCACATTGCTGCACGGGATGCAAGGGATGCACTCATCTTGGCCAGATTTACTTTGCCTGCACAATCAAACATGTTTGCCTCGCACCTTCTTATCAGACCATCGACAATGGCCAAGAACCTACGGATTCCTATCACTCTGACCACCATACTGACAATTGCAAGTCATCCTAAGCCCTCAATGTGGAAGTCCCATTAGCGAAATGACACACGCCACAACTGCAACAGTTTGCCATCAGAATTTTTTATGACAATAAGCAACTAATTGCTTTTCAAAATTAAACACATTACACCCAAGTGACTACCCTTGTGACTACTTGTGCATTATCTTCCTCTTATGCGTGCTCCTACGTGGTGCTTCCCCTGTGGCTTCAGCAGATGTGGAGGCCCCTTGCTCACTTTCCTGCTGCTCCTGTCTCGACACCTTTGGCAGGCGTCCTCTGGGGTTGCAAACCTGTGAGGGCTCGGCAACAGTCTGCTGCTCCTGTGGCTGTGCAGAGGTTGAGACGCCGATCTCAGTTGAGTGGGGACTCTGGTGGGGCTCTGACCGAGGGCTCTGCAGTGGCATGGTCATGTGAGCACTTGGAGAGGAGCCCCCACTTCCTTGTTGTATGCCAACAACATCCCTCTCATGGGTCAGCCCCACTTCAGAGCTAGCAAGTGGCTGGACAGCACCTTGCTGCACTTCAGGGGGGCCATGAGGACCCGTTTCTGCACTGGAAGTCCTACTCCAGAGGACTTGCATGAAGGTCTGGTTTGTTTGCTGAATAGCTGACCATCGCTGCTCAAGAGATGTCAGTCTGTTCTGAACAATTACCATGTTTTCCATATCCTGGCGACTAAGCTCCTCCATGGACATAGCCATCCTCTCCTCTACCGTAGCCATCCTCTCTTCTATGGTAGCCAGCCTTACCATGGAGGTAGCCATCCTTTCCAAGGAGGCTGCCATCCTTTCCGTGGTGATGTGTTCATGCGCCAACGCCTCCAAAAAGGCTCTGCTCATGTTAGCAATGGACTCCTCCATTCGCTCCACACTCGCCGCGACCCTGGAAACAAAACCTGCCAGAGACTCCTGCACCTGTTCCTGGAGTTCCAGCACCGCTCTGCTTCTGGATGGACCCGGAGGCACAGGGTCGACATGCAGCTGAGCCGAGGTGGGAGCGTCCTCTCCACTGTGACTAGAACTCTCCACTGCTGTCCCTGTCTCCACCATTTGCTGATGCTCACTTGTGAGCTGTGATACACCAGGTGACAACTCTACTCTATGTCCTGAAGGTCCCATCGAGGTGTGAGTGCCTGCGTTGGTGCAGGGTGTGCTTAATTCTGCTGATGGAGCGCCCTCAGAGGTTGCAGCTTCCTCTGAGGAGTCTGGAAGTTCAGGCTCTTCCTCCTGGAAAGTGGGGACGGAAGCTCTCGATGGTCCTGTGGGGGAGTAAAGGAAAGAGTTAGAGATGCATGCACATTGAATTGTGCAGATGATCATAAGTCAATCTGTTAGAGCACCAGAATCATTATCAGTCACTCATGCAGTGTCAATGAGAGAGATGCCAAACTATTCTGTCACCAGTTTGCTTTGATGCGGCCGCCTGTCCGTCCCCCACTTGGGAATCCTCCTCGATCCCGGCAATTTCCAGGGCCGCCTCCTCCGAGGTGGTGAGCTGGGCTACTGAGGGTGGCCCTCCTCCTGACTTCACTCTTTCCCTCTTATTGTGGGCTCTCTTTTCCTGCAATGAGGGACACGTGGAATTTGAGTGAGAATGAAGGCGTGAGTATAGAGATTCTATAGCATAGATGCTTAGAAGGAGACAAGGGGCCCTCCCTGTGTGCTGTAAGTTGTTGTTATTGTGTCACAGTGATAGGGAGTGTGAGGGCTGCATGGTCGAATAGTTAAGTTAATGTGATCATAGAGAGAGAGGGAATGGGTAAGGGTGCAGGGGTGTCAATGTCAAGTGGGATGTGGAGGAAGAGGTTGGCAAAGCAGAGTGCTGGTGAGGAGAGATGATGGGGATGAGATTGAGGGTGATGAGAAAGTCATACTCACTTTTCCTATGCGGAGAAGGTCATGAAACCTCTTCCTGCACTGCAGCCAGGTTCTGCGGCACAAAGAGATGGCATTGACCTCCTGGGTCACTTGCAGCCACACAGCTTTAGTCTGTTGTGGCTTTTTTCTCCCTGAGGAAGGGAAGAGCACCTCCTTATTAGATCTTGCTCCCTGCACCAGAGCTTGGAGGGAGGGCTTATCAAAGCGAGGTGCACACTTTTGCTTGCTGGTGGACCTGATCGGTAAATGAAGTCCTTCATACAATGTCCAAAGCGTTTCCAGTCTCCAGAAGAAGCAAGGCTGCTTGCAGGCCTTAAATCCAGCAGCACTGATGACGTCATCGGAGGCGACTTTCAGGATGGAAAGACTAATTGGGTCAGGAGTTCCCACACGTTGGAAATCAAGTGCCCAATTAGGGGAAAATCGCCCTTTTTCCCACTTCACATCGGAGTCGGGGTCCTGACACGAAAACCACCTGACACGCCCCATCCCGACCGCAATGGCAAAATCTAGCCCTCAGTCTTTCCCCTCAGAACACCAAGCCAGTGGCATGTAGGAGGTAACATGAGGCTGCCTAGGCACAAGCACCAGAGAGGCAGCCAGCAGCAACTCCCTGCCAGGAGCCAGCTGCTATAAGAAGAGGGCCACCTTGCTCCCATGAGCCTTTTGCATTACAGGAGCTGCCTCTCTGGTTGTACCCAAGAGAAGCATTGGAAAAGGAGAAAAAAGGGATGTTTAGACATCCAGGGATAGCTCATGTAAGGAAACAATAGGTTGGCTTCTCTTCACTTTGCAGTTAGTTGTATTAAAAGTGAATGTGTACTTGCGCCCTGCTTTGTATTTCATGAAGGTATACCAGAAAAGATGCATCTGTTTGGTTCTGAATTACTTAATCAGCTGATTATTAGTGGCACGGTCATGGAGGACCAAAGAGGTCTGATGTGTTGTGATGTTCAAGGATTGAAGGAGAAATCCTTTATTTGAAAGTTGAGGAGAGCTGTTATGGCAGTACGGATGAAGGTAGACTTTGGTAAACAGATCAGAACACCTCATTAATCAGTTATGCTCTGATGCCACTTGCAGCAGTTACTGAGGAATCCTTGGTGTGACAGTCATCCTGATACTCTCCTCTATGTAGTTTTGACTCCAAAGCAGCTATGCCCACTTTCCTGGGAACGTCCATTATTGGATGGTAAACTTGTGCAGGGCATAGCAAGCTTCAACTATGTATAATGTATGAGCTGGAGCACACTACAGAGTTCTCCCTGACCTCTTAAGGCAGGGAAAGTGCTCCTTAAGAGACCCCATTGGCCCTCTCGATGACCAGTCTGTTCGGGGCATGTGCTTCGTTGTAGTGCTGCTTGGCTGCTGTTCATGCAACGCTCAATAGGGTTTATTTCTGGCAACAGAGGTATTCCTTTGTTATCCACAAGCCATCCATTAACATGATTTTCTTCCTTTTTAAAGTGCTAAAGGAGGACCAAATTCCAAAGGATAAATACGTTATGGCAACTGCCAGAAAATCTCACATTGATGGGCAAGATTATTTGCATGTTGTCACACACAAATTGATTGAGTGATAGCCCTTTTGGTTCAGTGAGTTGAGAGGATTTACTGTGGGAACTCACAAAGTAATGTGGGTGCTACCTATTGCACCCTGAACCTTGGGAAAGCCAGCAACCCATAAAACTGTATGGTCCTATCTCACTGCTGCCTTGCTGTGATCCCAAACTGGATGAATTCTCCAGCTCTGTAGAAGAGTGCGTCAGTCACCTGACACGCAAGGACAGCACCCTACATGACATTGTACAGTTCCACTATAGCTGCCTGAAAAGACTCGGTGCATGAAATTTGAGTGTGCTATTGACCTTCATAGCTAGAAGCAGAACTTTCTGGGCAGATGGCACAGCTCTCCTATTGGCTCTTTGGTGAATTGCACTCGTCTAATATACAGGTCCTCACTAAGGTCTTCACAGGACCTGAGTTGTCTATATTCTTCAGACAGATCACACGAAGAGTCAAAACACATGTGGAAATTTAGGCACATTAATTTTGGGTGGAAAAAGCAGCAGAAACAGCTTCTGTCCCAATTCGTCAGCCAGTAAAAATAATGCTTGATTTTAGGCCCCAACAATGCCAAAAAACAGCATGGAATTTTTATTTTATAGACATTTCTTTCCTTCTATGTGGTATTTTGTGTGCTGAGGTTGTGTCACTAATTAGATTATCCGTATCACTCATCATGGCAATGAGCTGCATTTATCTGATGGTGGCATGAAGATTGAGTTCCCAATCCATCTAAATGTGCATTGATTGATTGTCTTACAAGCCCTACTACATACTGTGTGGCCAATTCTTCCTTCTAACAATGGAAAACTTCTGACATATAAATAATTCCATTTAGTATGTCTAGACGCAGCGGTAAACATTTCATTTTCTTCACTTTTAATGGATCAGATTGGGAACGCAATCTTCATTCCAGCATCAGAAAAGTGCAACTCATCACCATGATCTATGATATCGATAATCTAACTAGTGACACAACCTCAGCGCACAAAATACGACATAGCTAAGAACATTGAGTTCAGAAAGATATCTTAGCTGCAGTGCATTTCAACTTTCTCATGAATTAGGATAAATAATATTATGCTGGGTCGCAAGTAGCCATATATTTCTCATCTTAAACTGGAGGAGCTTTATATATGCAATCATGCTGATGTGATTTGATACTAATCCTTTTAAATCTTGGTTTGTGTCCAATGTAATAATATCTCCAGTCATTGACTTGACTCCCACATGTCTTTTTAGTTGCTTTGCTCAGCCAACAATGATGGTGCTCATATGGTTTTCATAGTTAGCATGTGGAATAGTAACCTCAGAGGTTTGTTAACCAAAGTTGGAGACTGAAGAACACATTCTCTGTAATTCAGAATTTATTTGCATGTTCATGCTTGTTTATGCCATAGAATCATTTTCGCTTGGGACTGAAATCATACCTGATTTAATTTGTGATTAGTTAGATGGACATTGGATTCTTAAACATATTATGTGGAGCCTGACATGACTTGCCCTTTTATCGGGGATACATTATTACAAATACTGAATAAATTGAATCCAAACTGGGAAGACTTTTACTGGGAATCCCAGAAGTAAGCCTGAAATCAGAATAGAATCTAAATGTCAGCAGCCATCTGGTATTGAGATAATAATGTTATGAGTTGGAATTCTCTTCAACACAGCTGCATGAAGCGCAGGATACTGGGTAACGGAGCTTGCTTGTGCCAAAACATAAAGTACATAATTTTTCTAAGAAGATTGAGTACCCCTTACATGCTCATATAAAAATATATATGGGATGTAATAAAACAAGTTTGGATTGTGCACTCCAAGGTTGCAGCACACTATAATGATTTAATAGGGAGTTTGTGTAATCTCGCACCACTTGGGCTTCCCAACTGCAAAGGAATTGATGTAGAGCAATCCTTTGAAAAAAACCTTTCATTTTAAATTGTAAAAACATTTCAGGGATCACTTTTCTAATGTAAAAGAAGCTGACAGAATGGTCAACTCTTCGCCAACATTTAAAAAAATTGTGAGCATTTGGATGCTAGTTAGCGGAGCACTGCATTAGCATGCACATTTGTGTAAGAACATGTCAGGATTCTCCTTTCTCCAGGTCTGGGAGTAGCTTGGAGCTGGTCGGCTAACTCAGTACTGCTGGCTCACATTGTTCTAAAGCAGGTACTGGTGTCAAACTGGTAATTGCACTTTAACAGCACAAAATGGCATGAGTTTTGTGCTGGTGAATTTCTTCATCCACCCTCCTTGACTGTGTTCTATATGTTATTATACTCTTGACAGTGTAGCATTAATTTTAATGATCAGCAAAGGGAAAAATAACTGACTGCTCTAAGGTGCAGCTATCTTTTCATTAGAGATTCTGTTTATGTCATCCTTTCACATAGCTGTAGTTGGACTAACATTTCAGGGGTTTTTTGGTGTGCTTTTCAGTCTAAATATATAACAATTTAAGATCCAGTGGAACTGCGTGAATCAGTTCCAGGATTTGTTGACACTAGAGTTTGTCAATTACAAATGGCTGCAGGTGAGTGCCATACGGTACAAAATAATACTAGAACTGTTAAAAGCAATTTAATGCACGTTAAATCTTTAAAATATCTTGGGATTCAGGTGACTTTTATACCCCGAGTTTCAATTTTACAAGGTATGATATAACATTACAGTAATTGTTTTTTCCCAGTTTTCTCCATTTTGTGAAGTACTGATTCCGTTGAGTACTGGAATTCATGGGAAGTGGGAGGTCTCTGGAACCTCTATTCCTGTGCTCATGATCTGCAAAGTATTAATCACTAGTTTTAATGTGCAAGAAGGAGTCAAGAGCAGACTCCTAGTACAGATCTAAGGACCTGTATGCAAAATGGTAAAATGATAAATAATATCAAATGTGAAAGCACTCTGAGACATGCCATGGCAACAAAATGCTCTCTGGTGGAAACAACCAATCTGTTTTCCTCTCTCTTCAGTGGAGAGATGCTTGGCCTGCACTTGGCACCTCCTCATGCAGTAGGACACGTACTCACAGCCCCCAGTGGATCAGCAATTAGCTTTGTCTCTATAAACAGATTCTGACAACTTCCTGGCTCAAATGAGCATTGAGGCCCATTGATACTTCTGATGATGCCTGCATATTAGTAGAATGGTGGTTTGAAATTTACAACCCATTACTCCATGACACCACATGTTGGTACGTGGATAAATAGCAGCATTAGATGGAGGTTGGGGTGACGCATTATTTAAAGGCACTGGAGAGCTACTATGGGCTGTCTTAAGATGACAGTGAGACAGGCCTTAGATTAACTTGATCTTGATTGACAATTGTTCCTTCTGCTCCCATGTCAAAGCGACAGATGTTACATTAGAGTGGATTTCTCAAAGGCTCAACAGCTTAAATTTAAAAAAATAATTCTGACTTTGTATCTTTGGTACAACTGGCAATGCCAGGGAAACCAGAGGCTCAAGAAAATTCTGAACTTCTGTCTCAAATAATGACTGAGTAGAACACTTCTGTCGTAGGGCTGCTCAAGTTAGAGCTGACTCTTGTCTTGCTGCTAACTCACTAATAGTGGACAAAATGATCAATTATGTACCATGTAGCGTTGGAAGGTGAAGTGAAACTATAGATATGTACAAAAAATTAGGCCGCAATTTTCCCAGCAGTCGGGTTGGAGTCGGGTTGGCTGGTCGGCAGGTTCCGGTCCCGCTGCCGGTTTCAGCTGCTCCGATATAACTATTTTCACTTAACTGGGCTTATTAAGCCCGCCGAGCGCGCTACCCGGCCCAATCAGTGGGTGCGGCGCTGCTGCTCGCCTCTGCTGACGTCTTCCATTCAGGAGATTTTAAGGGGCCATTTCATTTCATTTCCTTTCAGCTGCTCCTGAAAACGGGTGTTTGGAAGATGACTGCTGCAAGATGTAAGGCTGCTCCTCGATTTGATGATGACTCCCTCCATGCTCTTGTGGAGGGAGTAAGAGAGCGCCAGGAGGTTCTGTTCCCTCCCGATGGATGCAGGAAGCCTCCTCAGCAGACAAAGGCAGCCTGGCTGCAAATTGCTGAGGAGGTAAGCGCTCGGTCGTTGTGCTTACACACCTGGGTGCAGTGCCAAAAACGGTTCAATGATCTGCTACGCTCAGCAAAAGTGAGTATAACATCAGACTTACCTTCAATCTGCTTCCCATCTCTTCTCATCACCAGCACTCTGCATTGTCAGCCTTCTCCTGCACATCCCACCTTACCCTTACTTCCCTTGCACCCCTACCTACTCCTCTCTCTCTATGTACAGAATCACTTCACCATCCTACTATGCACCCCTCACACTCGCTCTCACTGTTATGCAATGACAACAACTAACAACACACAGGGAGGCACCTTGGTTTTGGCACCTCACTCCATCTTTGTCTCCCTCTAAGCTTCTATGTTATGGATTCTTTACACTCACTCCATCAATCTCGCTGAAACTCCACTTGTGTCCCTCATTGCAGGTAAAGAGAGCTCACAATAAGAGGGTGAGAGTGAGGACAAGAGGAGGTCCACCATCCCTTGCAACTTTAACAAACACTGAGGAGGCTGCTCTCAATATTGTTGGAAATGCAGAGGAGCTGGAAGTGGGGGACGGAGAGATGGGCGCAGTAGAGCAAGCTGGTGACAGAATATATTTGCAACCCTCTCATTTCGATTTCATGAATGACTGATACGGCATCTGATTATCTTACAGATTGACTTCTGATCATCTGCACATGAGGTTGCGTCTGCTACCTAAATATCACATGTTTAACTCATGCCATTACTTCCCCACAGGACCATCGAGAGCCCCCCTCCCCACTGTTCAGGAGGAAGAACCGGAAGACTCCTCAGAGGAGCCTCCAGCTTCTGAGGGAGCAGCATCAGCAGAATTGAGCACACCCAGCTCCAGCGCAGATACGCACACCTCAGTGGGTTCTTTGCAACATAGAGTAGTGTTGTCATCTGGTGTATCACAGCTCACAAGTGAGCATCAGCAGATGGTGGAGACAGCAAAAGCAGTGGAGAGTCCTCGTCAGAGGTCGCAGGATGCTCCTAGCTCTGCTCAGCTGCATGTAAACGCTGTGCCTCTGGGGCCATCCAGAAAGAGAGCGGTGCTGGAACTTCAGGAACAAGTGCAGGAGTCACTGACAGGGTTTGCTTCCACAGTAACTACGAGTATGCAGGAAATGAAGGAACACATCTCAAACCAATGCTGTGGTGCACGCAATGGCGAATGTAGGTGCCACCATGGAAGGGATGGCAACCTCCATGGAGGACATAAATCGCCAGACTCAAATGAACATGGTGACCCTTCTAAATAGATAGTCAGCTATGGAGGATAGATGGGCATCTATTGAGGAGAGGAACCAGAGGTACATGGACGTCCCCATTATGAGGACTGTCAGTACAGAGATGGGTCCTCATGGCCCCACTGATGTGCAGCAAGGTGCTCTCCAGCCATTTGCTAGCAGTGAAGTGCGGGTGATCCCTGAGAGGGATGTTGGTGGTCGACAACAAGGAAGTGTCGGCTCCTCTCCAAGCGCTCACACTACCATGCCACTGCGGAGCCCTCGGTCAGAGCCCCAGATTCCTCAGCCAACTGAGATAGCCGTCTCAGCCCCTGCACAGACGCAGGAGGAGCAAACTGTTGCGGAGCCCTCCCAGGTTCCCAAACCCAGAAGACGCCTGCCAAAGGCGTCTAAGCAAGCGCAGCATAGAAGTGAGCAAGCTGCCTCTACATCTGCTCAAGCCGCAGGGGAAGCACCACATAGAAGCATGCGTAAGAGAATGTTAACACATAAATAGTCACAAGGGTAGTCGCTTGCGTGTTTTCATCTGATACAAACGTTTTTCATCGTTCTTATAAATGTATTAAAGAAAAGTGATGGCAAAGATTCAAAGAGTTGGCCTATGAGTGCTCAGAAATGGAAGTTGCACAGTGAGGGGTCAGGGTGCCTTTCATTTGTAATGATGGTGGTGAGAGTGATTGAAAAACACAGTTTATTATACAGATGCTGTATGGTATGTTAAGAAGGTCGGTCAGACATTCATTTCCATGTGCCAGCCTTATGTGGTTAATGCGTCAAATTACGCTAATCTGGCATGGATTAGTGCAACCCTTGCCTCACGGCCAGCAATGTGCTGGTGGAATTGGCACATCCACCCCCGCTAGGCGTCCCTCATCTGCCGCCTCAACCTCCTCCTCCTCCTCTTCTGAGGAGGCTGTGCGCTGTGCCACTTGTTCCTCGGGCAGCGGTAAGCCACGCTGCTGTGCAATGCTGTGCAGGGCACAGCAGACCACAGTGATTCTGGAGACCTTGGCTGGTGCATGTTGTAGGGCTCCACCAGATCTGTCGAGGCATTTGAATTGCATTTTCAGCAAGCCTATGATTTGCTCTATGATGCTTCTGGGGGAAATGTGGCTCACATTGTACCACTCCTCAGCTTCATTCGATGGCCTCCTCATCGATGTCATTAGCCACTTTTTCAGGAGATAGCCCTTGTCTCCAAGCAGCCATCTGGAATGTTGGGTTGGTGGATTGAACAGCTGAGACACAGTAGATTGCCGCAAGATGAACGAGTCATGGCAACTGCCAGGGAACTTGGCGCAATCATGCATAATGTTCTTCCTGTGGTTACACACCAGCTGGACATTAAGGGAGTGGAAGCCCTTAAAATACAGTTGGGTTGTGATGGGGTGCCCTAATGGCCACATGTGTGCAGTCTACGATGCCCTGCACCCTTGGGAAGCCTGCCATATTGACAAAGCCAACCGCACGCACAGTTACACTTGCTTCATCTGTGGGGAAGTGGATGTAATTTTGCATCTTTGCAAAGAGGGCATTGGTAACCTGCATGGCGCAAGTGTGTGCGGGCGACTGGGAGATGCCGCTATTGTCTGCTGATGATCCCTGGAAGGGCCCTGGAGCAAAGAAGTTGAGTGCAGTGGTGACTTTAACAGCCACTAAGGCATGTCCACCCACTCCTCTGGGCTCCAGGTGTTGGTGCAGCATTGTGCAGATATCAGTGACTACCTCTCGCGAAAGTCTCAGCCTCCTTTGGCACTGCTGCTCACTCATGTTGAGGAAGCGCATCCTTGGCCTGTAAACCCTGTGTTGGGGTATCTCCTGTGGCGAGGTGCAGCCCAGCGCTGATGACCTTTGCCCTGTGCCTCATCAGGTGGGTGAGGAGAAGGATAGCGCTCCTGCTGTTGGTGCTGCTGTTGTACCTGGTTCTGCTGCCGCGGCAGCTCTTCCTCTGATTCTGAGGACCAGGATGAGAGGGTATAAATGGTTCCCATTCTGCTGGTATATATCTCAGTTGAGGAAGAGATGTTATAAGCGCTCAGTCAATGTGGCCAGAGGGTATTCCAAGGAGGTCACAGTGCATATGGATTTCAGCTTAAACACTCAAAATCTCAAAGCACAAAGTTCTGGCATCTGAAAGTCAGCCATGTTGCAGGTCCGCTTTTATGCTGTAGGAGCAGCTGTCAACAATTCAGATCCTTGCTGAACCCGGCACAATCAGCTGGCGTGTTTGTCACACGATGGGCAACACACTGAAAATGTAGTAAAATGACAAGAGCCAGTAAAGAAGGGATTATGTAGGCAGTTAACAAGCTGTTAACTGCCTTAAGTGCCTCTCCCGCCGCTTGGTGTCGGGTCTGATTGGGACTCGCAAAGTTGCGTGGTGAAGGGGTTCGCAAAATTTCATATGTTCCCCCCTCGAAGATTAATTGGAGTTATTAAAGAAACCTTGGAGTGACTGTGTTTTAAAAATCCAGGGCCTCTCAAAATGGCTGCGGTCAGACACATGGCCAAAGGGCCTGCGGCATCCATATGGATTTTCTGATAGCTTCACAGACTGCATGTTTAATTTGAACAATGCAGTGAGGCAAGCTCAGTTGTATTCATGCCCTGAGGCAGGTTATCAATTGTTTGCCTACACAATCTAAGTTCGGGCGGAGATAGTCCCAGTTGCTTGAGGAACATTCAGAACAATTGAGGAACATTCAGCAATATTAAGGACATTCAGAAAACAATGGAAAGGCAGTTGTGGTACTGATCGGTGCCATCAACGTAAATGGGCCAAAATCAAGGTCCTCTTGTCTTACGTTTTCGAGCCCAAATCGGACAATGGAATGGACTGATGAGGCGCGATAATGACCCATTGCCGAGAGGATATAACTGGGGCGGCCCAGCACCTCGCTCTCTCTCTCTCTTCGCCTCGGCCCAGTGTCCTGTTTGTCTGCTAGCAACCAAGAAGGAAAACCATCTAGAAAGCATCGCAAGCACATTTCGACGGCAGCAGCGAGGCACAAGGGCCAGGCCTTTTCATCTGTTTCACCGGTGAGCATTATCTTTCTGGCCGTCACAAGACAACCTAGCTAGGTGTAAGGGTGGGAGTTAAAGGGGTATTACAAAATTGTGATTTTAGAATTTTTCCCTCGTTGTGTCCGTTTCTTCTCCCGTTAAGTGTAAAACTGCATTGCATCCATAGCGATTTCTTTTATCTTCTGTATAATACTGTTTTTCTTGTAGTGTTAGCTTTTCTAATTAATAAACATTGGTTTTCCTTGCACCAATCCACTGGTCTGTTCGTTTGTCCTTGTTACCACTCGATAAGTCCTGAGCTCAGAATCAGGAAGGGGAAAGCGATTCGCAACCGCACAGCGGGCAGGGCAGCTCAGGAAAACATAACTGGCTGACCTACAATAAGCCCCTGGAACAAAACCCCCTACAGAAATGGCAAGCCAGCCAGGAGGTCAGGCGAAAGTGTGTAACAAGGCAGACAGTGGTGCGGAGGAGGAATCTGCAATGGAGGAAAGGTTGTCTACCTATGTGTGCGGCAAGGTAAATATCGTGAAAAAGTGGGTGAGCGATATGTTAAAAGCCGAGCGTCCCCTAGAGGCAGCCGCCCAGTGGACGGCTAGTAAAGAGCGCCGCAAGGGCATTGAAAAAGCGGTATGGCTTATGTGTTATATAAAGCAGTTTCTGATAATGGACCAAGCAGTGGCCAGTAAGGGAACTAAAATAAGGCATTTGTCCCGGGAGCTGCAGGAAAAGGTTGCAGCGGAAGGGAAGGTGCTAGTGGCCCTGGAGGCTGTAAGCCAAGAGAGGGCAGCGATGTTCCGGGACCATCGGGGGAAGGTAGAGCACATGGAAAGCCAGGCCGCTGAAGTGCAGCGTGAGCACCAGGCCAGGGTAGGAAGGCTGGAAGGCAAGATAGCTGAGCTGGAGGGGAGCGCTAGGTTCAGGGCAGAACACGTAGAATATCAGGCAAGAGAATCCAGGGAGAAAGAGAGGAGATTAAAGACGGAGATTGGCCGCCTCACGGGGGAACTGAAGGCACAGGAGGAAAAGGTAGGCGAAGTAAAAGCAGCCTTTAAGCTGGCCTGCGCTCGGGGGTTTGAGGAGGCAGATCATGGCCCCTGCAGGCAAGAAATAGAAAGCTTGAGCATGGCTTTAGCGAGGGCGAAGGGCATGGTATGCCTCATTAGCCCGAAGGCAGGCCAGTCGGATTTTACCGGCAACGCAAGCAGGGAAGTCCCACAGGCAGCTCCCAGAACGATACTGGTTAGGGAACCAGAGGTTTCACGGCCACCACCCATAGCCCCGAGTTTTCAGGAGGTCTGGCAGCAAGGGGGGGTGGAGGATGAAGCATTAGGGGAGACCCAGCAAGCCCTGGTAGAGAGACCGGGACCGGGACCGGGACCAGTGTACCCTCTCCAACAACGGAGGTATGGCCCGCCCGCCGATGGCGAGGACCTAGGGGCCATGCAGAACCAGTTTGTAGTGCCGCATGGCACCCAACAGCTCCGGGCCATGGTTAGCCATATCCCTAAGCTTACAGTGAAGGGAGACCCCTCTCTACACTTCCGTGAGATAGAGCAGGGAGCGTGCGTTAATGACTGCGATAAAGCAGAACAAACAAAAATGCTGCTGTTTTCTCTGGGTAGTGACCTCCTCCAAACCTTATCAGATGAGTGCAAAAAGGGGCAGAAGGATTACGAGGAGTTAAGGGATGAGATATTGGAGGCCATGGGACTAAATGACGGGAGTCCATTCGCCCGGGTGGAAAAAACGGTACAGCTCCCCGGGGAGTCCCCACAGGCGTTTGCAGACAGGCTGTGGCCAGTCTACCGGAGCGCATGCCCGGGAATGCCAGTGCGGGCATTCCTGAACAGAGATCAATTGGCCCATTGGCTCCGCTGTCTCACGACAAACTGCCTGCCCCAAATTCGAACTCCAGCTGTGGCCTGGTTTGACCCCCGAAGCCCCCAGACCACCGAAGAAACGGTGATCCGCCAGCTCACAGTAGCGTTTAGAAATATCAGGGGTATCGAGACGCCCCAACCCAAGGGGAAAGTCCACGAGGTTAAACCAGGGGCCCAGCATAAAAGGGAATGGCACCAGGAAGGGAATCGCCCCGCCCAGGCTAAGTTAAACTGCTATGGGTGCGGGAAGGATGGCCACTGGCGCAAAGATTGTAAAAACCCCTGGAAGGACACCAAGGGAAAGAATCCCCCCGCCCCAGCCCAAAAGGCAGCGACGGGGGAGGCAGAGACAGGAATTACCCCCGCTGCCATGGAGTCATTTTTTGAAGCCATGCGATCTTTTATGGCCAGCCAGGGAAAAATAGCAGCCACTACCGGTGTGGTAGCTCCCTCAACCCCCTCTGACGAAGCCCCGCAATGACTAGAGCCCGCACAGCCTGTCTACCTGTGTGCTCTCCGGTATGATGGATGGACGAGACCGCTCGTGCAGATGGAGGTAGAGAAGGTTAAAGGGACTTATTTGCTGGATACGGGGGCATCATGCACCGTGATCCATGCAGCTAATCCCACCACCTCACATCTGTCTAGCGGAGTTCCATACGTTCTATCGGGGTTCACCGGTAAGGAACAGGCGGGAGCATTCTCCAAGCCGCTCTCAATCCGCCTGGGCCCACTCCAAACCAAGTGGACGTGTGTCCTGGCGAGGTGGGAAGCGGAGGGAGGAAAGGGGATCCTCGGGGCTGACTTCATCGTGGGCCACGGGATCCTCGTGGATCTCCGAAATCATTGCCTTTGGGGAGCCGACACGGGTGAGGAGAATGGTGTGGTAGTTATCCCACGAAAAGAAGGGAAGGGAACCCTGTGTACTGTGAAGCCGAAAGGAGGTTACGACCTCGGGCTCATGGTGGAGGGTGTCCCGGAGGAATTTAAAGCATTCGTGCAGGCTCACCTAGCTGCGTTCGCCACACACAAACACGACTGCGGGAGGGTCACTGGGTTTGAGGTCAGGGTAGACGGGGACCCCATGGCCTGGCCACAGAAGCAGTATAACTTTCCTAGAGAAGCAGAGCCTGATATGGAGATGGCCATATCCTCATTGGTGCAGCAGGGAGTGTTGAGGCCCATAGCCACCCATGTTAATTCTCCGCTTTGGCCGGTCAAGAAACCGGACAATTCATGGAGAGCCACGGTGGACTATCGGGTGCTCAACAGCAATATCCCCGCGTGTGCCCCCACAGTGGCAGCAGTCGCCGACCTCATCGGAAGCATTCCAGCATCCGCGACTACGTTCACGGTGCTGGATATTTCGAATGGGTTTTGGTCGATCCCCTTAAGGAGGGAAGACCAGTATAAGTTCGCCTTTACTTTTAAAGGGCAACAGTATACTTGGAACTGCTTGCCGCAAGGTTTTCATAACAGCCCCAGCATCTTTCACCAGTGCATGGTGAGTAGTTTAAAGGAATTTAGCCAGCCCACCCAATTGGTGCAGTATGTAGACGACCTGCTCTTGTTTACCGACTCAGTCGGAGAGCATGGCCCGCTACTGGCCGAATTGCTGGAGCTGCTCCAGAGTAAAGGGTTTAAGGTCAACCCAAAGAAGGCGCAGATTGGCCAGCGGGAAGTTAAATTCCTGGGCCTGACCGTCCGCGCAGGAGAACGAGCCATAGACAGGGCTAGGAGGGAAGCGGTCCAAGAGCTACCAGTCCCCAGTACTGTGAGGGGTGTGAGGTCGTTCTTAGGGCTAACCGGGTACTGCAGGGATTTTATTGAGGATTATGCAGCCACGGCAGCCCCCCTGCTCCGACTCCTACACAAGGGAGTGGAGTGGTCTTGGGATGAGGGGTGCCAGGCAGCATTTGTCCAGCTCAAGAGGGACCTGCAGACCGCACCAGCCCTGGGAGCGATAGATGGAGGGAGAGAGTTCTTTCTGGAGGTAGCGGCCAGCGGGGATAATCTCAGTGCTGTGCTGCTCCAGGAGCGGCACGGCAGGCTAAGACCCGTGGTCTACTCCTCCAGAGCACTCACTGACGTGGAAAGGAGCTACTCAATTTGCGAGCGGCACCTTTTGGCCACGTATTGGGCCGTGAAAAGATCCTTGATCTTCACAGGCACCTCTCCTATCACCCTCCTCATGCATCACACGCCCACCCAGATGCTTCTGGATGGGAGGATTAAAGATGGGACAGTCGGCAGTGCCCGCATTGCGCGCTGGACCCTCCTCCTTTCCCAGATGGATCTGAGGGTGAGGGGCCTTTGCGAGCCGAAGCTCGCGGCTAACATGGTATATCCCGGAACAGCCCATCAGTGTTCCATAGAAGGGGTATGGGAGGTGAACATTGGTCTACGGGCCGGGATACATCCCACAGGCCGTGAGATCTATGTAGACGGTTCCAGCATGGTATCCGCTGGTGAACGTCTCACGGGATGTGGAGTCTATGACCCATCGGCTAACCTTGCCTTGGCGATCAAGCTCCCCAGCACCATGAGCGCCCAGCAGGCTGAACTGTCCGCGGTGGTGTACGTGGTTACCCACCCCGAAATCTTTCCCACCCCATACACGATTTGCTCGGACAGTATGTTCACTTGCAACTCGTGCACGGAATACCTGGCCATCTGGTCCCGTCGCGGATATACCTCCGCCGACGGGAGGCCCTTAACAGTAAAACCCCTGCTAGAGAAAATCCTGGCAGTCGTGGGGGAGGAAGGCGAGGTCTTCATCCACAAAGTGAAGGCCCACTCCTCCACAGAACCCCGCAGCCAGGGCAACCAGCAAGCCGACACGCTGGCCAAAGAGGGTGCCCGCACCGGCATTTTCTGGGACCCCTATGGGTCCGGGCCCATGGCGGCAGTTAGAGGCAGGGGTGGGACCCAGAGGAACTTAGGGGTAGCATTAGCCCCGGATCTTAAAACGGTCCAAGCCCAGGACCCTGTCCTGAAAACCATCACTAGCGCACTGAGCGAGAGTAGGAGGATAGAAGGCCCTTACGGCGTGGCAGCCCTCTCCATAAGAGAAGGCATGCTGTTCAAGGAAGGACAGTGGGTAGTACCCCAGCAGCACCGGAGGGAGTTCCTTCAACTGGCCCATGAAGGGCCGGGAGCAGGACACCCCGGGCCTGAGGCCACCTGGCAGCGGGTGGAACAGGCGGGATGGTGGCCAGGACTCCGGGAAGATGTCCGCGAGTTCTGCGCTAGCTGTCTTGTGTGCGCTGCAAATAACCCCGACCCCCACAGAAGGAAGGTGCCCATGGGACACGTTAGGAGGGTAGAGGGACCATGGCAGTCGATCCAGATCGATGACATCGGGCCCCTGCCCACCACCCAGGGAGGCTACAAATACTGCCTTGTCCTGGTGGACGTGTTTTCCAAGTGGGTCGAGGCCTTCCCCTGTAGAAAAGCCACAGCATTAGGGACTGCAAGGATCTTGGTACGGGAGGTGTTCTCGCGGTGGGGGCTACCCCAGTTTGTGGAGTCTGACCAGGGAAGCCACTTCACCGGCCGGGTCATGCAGAATACCCTTATGCTGCTCGGTATTCAGGGGAAGTGGCACATAGCCCACAATCCACAGTCCTCAGGGATTGTGGAACGCATGAACCACACCGTCAAAGAAAGGCTGAGGAAGGAGACAGTGGACTCGCCCCAAAAATGGGCAGAGGTCCTGCCTCTAGTCCTCATGGGGATCCGGGCCAGTCAGTCAAAGAGTACGGGGTATTCCCCGCACGAGCTCATGACCGGTAGGGTCATGAGAACCCCCACCCATGTCCTAGCCCCAGTTTTTACTGAAGGGCAGCTTCGGGAGGTAAACCGGGATAAATTCACCCGAACACTCCTTGAGCGCCTGAAGCAGATTTACGAACAGGCAGCAGGTAGTATGGGGAAGGAGCATCTTAATAACCGATTGCTACTCGAGCCTAACAAAAGTCATCAGTGGGAGATAGGGGACCAGGTAATGGTGAGGAACTATGCCCGAGTAGGGAGTTTGGAGCCACTGTACATGGGACCCTATAGCATAGTAGATAAAGCCAGCCCCATGGTTTACGCTGTAAAATTGCCCTGGCGGACGAAATGGTTTCATATAAACCAATGTAAGCTGTTTAGACCAGAGGCGAAAAAGCAGGCAGCTGGGATCCAACCCGAGGTTAGAAATCCTCAGCTCCCAGCAGGTCCCAGCTCACAGGCAGCACATGCAGGCACAGTCGCGTGTGTCAGAGGAGGAGTCACCCAGGCCCCTGTCCAAACCACTCCCCCTCTCTTCTGGGACTCAGATGGGGAGGAGGAGGAGCCTGAGGCAGGTAGCCCCGCCCCCGACCCAGGTTTTGAACCTGGAGAGGAAAACTCCCAGCCACCGGCAGCAGGCAGCGAGCGGTTGCTTGTCCCCAGCTCAGACTTGGGAAGGGAGGAGCCACAGGGGAAAAGCCCCCAGCCAGTGAGGGCTGTGACCCACAGCAAGGGTCCGCTCAACAGGGTAGCCCCACCAATAGCACTTCCTAAGAGGTCCCCTCGGACACACCAGCCTAGGAAGACATGGTCGCCGGCTCCCCAGTTTAAAGGGGCTGCCTCCCGTGTTAAAGTTAAGTCGAAAGTCAAAGGTCCTCAGCCAGCAGTCGCGGGCTGTGAGGGACCGGAAGTAAAGGTCAGTACAGCCATGCCGCAGGGAGCAGCCTGCAGCAGTCCTGACAGAATTTGAGCTGGCCGCTCGGAGACGGGCGGCGGATGTATATAACTTTAGCAGTTAAGTTTGTAGTTTTAAGTTAGGATGTTTAGGTTAATTATAAGGTGTGGAACCATAGTGTAATTTTAAGATGGAACCGTTCCAGTGTTGTCTACGTGAGCCGAGGTCGAGGGACCCGCTCACACATCACCCGAGCCAGGAAGCCTACAGGGAGCCCGGCTAGATGTTCTTTATCTTTTACAGGGAATTAAAAGGGAATGTTCGGAGGCGTGATCCTGCTCGCCCTGTCTGGGCTGAGCCTCGCGAGAAGGGGTGACACCGAGGACCACCACATCTTCGGATGCTCCGGAAAAACGGCGCCCCCCTAGCCCACGATGGGAGTGGCCTACGCGAGGCAGATGAAATCGCCTTGTACACTCACGAGGGGAGCTGGCCCGGATGGCTGGGGTCAAATTCGACCCAGTACTCGAGCCAGACCGGTTTTTCATATGGGAGACCTCCCTCCAGTGCCCGAGGATACGAATTGTCACCCCAAGGATTAGCGTCACCGTGGGAAAAGGAATATGTTTGTCATGTAAAGGCAACGTTCCCCTGGATAGATGGTGGTGGCTTAGAAAATTAAGTAAGGATATGGGGAACCCCAGGGTAGAGTGGGAGAGGTTAGGGAATAACACCCACAGGACCATCACAGGGACCCAGGGAGGGTTAAGTGTGTGCTGGGACAAATGGTGGGAACCGGATCAGGGGATCTATGTCTGTATGTGGGGTGCAGAGAAGGTCTGCCCCACAGGCATTTCCATCATTTTCCGCAGCCAGTGGCAAGATAATGGGAGGGGGATGGATTGGGAATCGCGCCTGGACGCATGCGCGATCCCATACTCCCCAATCTCGGTTAATGCCACTGAATTAGTGACCCATCCCTGTCAGTCCCTGCCCAAGGCCCCGACGTCACAGACTGTAGCAGAGGGATGCCCCACCACCACCAAGGGACCAGGGAACGGCCTGGTGCTGATACCCACAGACCAGGTGCTGTATCAAGGGGTGCATTGCGCGGTGGCCTCGGTGATTTTAAATCTCACAGAGGTGCACTTGCCCGTGTGGTGCCCTGCAGAGATGGCCAAACTATATCAAGCCCTGTTAAAAGAAATGTTTCAAAGGTTTTATGAATTCGATTTTTCGGAGGCCGATAAGACCAAATTATATACGCATAGCCGCGAGGCTGGGGACTGGGTGGGGAGACAAAAGAGGGGTAGTGTTAACGATGTGTTAACGGGTTTTAATACGGGGTCTTCGGTTATTAATAGTTTAGATGACATTGAACTGCAGTCGCAGATCAACGGTTTAAAGGCCCAGTTAAAGAAGGTTTTGACTGATGAGAATAAGGTGGTGGGTTCGGAACTGCAGGAAGACCAGGCCATGACACTCCATTTAAAGGAGATCATAGCGGAGCTGGAGAAGCATGCAAAGACGGTGAATGCGCTCATTAGGGAGGATCGGAATGCGTCAGACCAGGCGGCGCAAAACGAGGTGTGCGTTTTGTACGGGGCATGGTTGCTAGGCGAGGGCCGCAATAATCTGGAGGATCTAAAACAAGGTTTGGTCCCTTCCTGGATCAGCAACAAGCACCTCGCAGCCCTCCACCCTTTTGAGAACACATTAAGTCCGTGACAGCTCCGCCTAGCTTCTGAGGCCTACCCAGTCCCAGTGGACTGTGGGCGTTCCAACCACACCATCATAGGGATAGTTGTAAGGATGCCAGTCATGGGCGGGACAGCCCGACCTGCGCCGGTATACAGGGTGGAGAACATTGGAGTCATTCAGGGGGGTGCACACATTCGTTTTACAGCAGTCCCGCCCTACGTCATAAAGTGGGAGCATGCTATGACGGGTACTGACCTCTCGGGGTGCCGTAGCCGGGGATCACACATAATCCGGTGTCCCCAGCACTTGAACGCCTATTCAAATCCACAGTGCGGGTTCAGAGCTGCTGACGCAAAGCCTATAAACTGCACCATGGAAGCCATGGCACAAGGCCATGTTCCCCCACAGGTGGCGTATATAGGAGGTGGGACATACTGCGTCACCACAGCAGCGTCCCACTACCAGCACGGTCAGCACAGCTGGTGCGCGGTGAGTGACAGCAGTTTCTGTTTTAAACCCGAGGCAGAAGTTCAAGTGGCACAGGCACGAATTGTCCCCATCCCTGAACCATCCACTGTTCACCTCACTGTGAAAGAAAATTTCACCAACCTCCAAAAGTATGTAGCCCACTTCGGCTACCAGATCCCCACTCTCCCAGAACACCTCGTTAAACTATTAAAAGCAGTAGTGGTTTCCCAAAAACACTTTTACACGCTGGAACAGAAGACTGTCCAGATAGGGGCCGATATTCTCAGTATTACGACCCCACCCTGGTGGGACATCTTTGAGAATATAGAAGTCCCCTCCTGGATTTGTCTGGCATCGCACATACTAGTAATCTGTCAGCTCGGGATCGTCCTCTACCTGGTTTGCGTCCAGTGTAGGAAAAGGAGTCCCGAGGTGGTAGTTAGAACACAAAGGGTATGGAAGGACCAGTATGCTCGGGTAGACGGAACACCCGTGTGAGTTCTGTGATGCATCACTTGCGAGTGATGGCAGCCTGTTTCATTATTTTAATAAAGAATGCATAGTATGTGAAATACTGTTTCATCCCAAGTGGTGCAGGGGTATTTGGACCCCTCCATGCTGGGATTGTTGTAATTCAACCTTGTTTTCTATCCGAATGCCTGCCGTACACTGGGGCTCTCTCCAAGTAAGGGAATGTATGTGTCGAGGGATTGGGGATAGGTAATAAAGGGGAGGGTTGTTTGCGGCGGTCCGAAGTTTGCTCACCTTGAATGGACACTTCAAGCAAGTTTAAGTATCCACAGGGGGGACTGAAGGGGTTCGCAAAATTTCATATGTTCCCCCCCCGAAGATTAATTGGAGTTATTAAAGAAACCTTGGAGTGACTGTGTTTTAAAAATCCAGGGCCTCTCAAAATGGCTGTGGTCAGACACATGACCAAAGGGCCTGCAGCATTCATATGGATTTTCTGATAGCTTCACAGACTGCATGTTTAATTTGAACAATGCAGTGAGGCAAGCTCAGTTGTATTCACGCCCTGAGGCAGGTTATCAATTGTTTGCCTACACAATCTAAGCTCGGGCGGAGATAGTCCCAGTTGCTTGAGGAACATTCAGAACAATTGAGGAACATTCAGAATAATTAAGGACATTCAGAAAACAATGGAAAGGCAGTTGTGGTACTGATCGGTGCAATCAACGTAAATGGGCCAAAATCAAGGTCCTCTTGTCTTACGTTTTCGAGCCCAAATCGGACAATGGAATGGACTGATGAGGCGCGATAATGACCCATTGCCGAGAGGATATAACTGGGGCGGCCCAGCACCTCGCTCTCTCTCTCTCTTCGCCTCGGCCCAGTGTCCTGTTTGTCTGCTAGCAACCAAGAAGGAAAACCATCTAGAAAGCATCGCAAGCACATTTCGACGGCAGCAGTGGGGCACAAGGGCCAGGCCTTTTCATCTGTTTCACCGGTGAGCATTATCTTTCTGGCCGTCACAAGACAACCTAGCTAGGTGTAAGGGTGGGAGTTAAAGGGGTATTACAAAATTGTGATTTTAGAATTTTTCCCTCGTTGTGTCCGTTTCTTCTCCCGTTAAGTGTAAAACTGTATTGCATCCATAGCGATTTCTTTTATCTTCTGTATAATACTGTTTTTCTTGTAGTGTTAGCTTTTTTAATTAATAAACATTGGTTTTCCTTGCACCAATCCACTGGTCTGTTCGTTTGTCCTTGTTACCACTCGATATGTCCTGAGCTCAGAATCAGGAAGGGGAAAGCGATTCGCAACCGCACAGCAGGCAGGGCAGCTCAGGAAAACATAACTGGCTGACCTACAATAAGCCCCTGGAACAAAACCCCCTACAGTGGAGGCGGGATGGCGGCAGGTTAGCAACCCGCTGTCTATCATCTGGATTTTTACTCCCGACCTGCCTCCAAACCCGCCCTCTGAGCGCCGGCAAAATCGTGGCCTAAGTGTTTGTGTGTTGTATGCATTATTATGGTATGAACATTTATAGATGTTCATTTATCACACTAAGCGTAAATGTTTTATATCAGTTTGAATATTAATTTAGAAACATTAACGTAACAATTGATGAGGTCCACTCTAGCTTAGACAGCAAGACTGCAAGATGGAGTTTGTCAGCAGAGGCTCAGCTGCTGTATATAAAGTTATTTAAAACCTTAATAAAGTTACTACTTTTTCATTCTCGGATTACCATGATCTCGAAAAGAAGTTCAAAATAAGAATATTACACTCTGAATTTAACTGCATGGGATTAGGGTGGGATCAGGATATAGTATTTTATTAGAAACAGAAAATGCTGGAAATACTCAGCAGATCAGGCAGCATCTGTGGAGAGAGAAACAGAGTTAACGGGCTGGATTTTCATTCAGAAGTCGGGAAGGAGGCGGGACTACAACTTTCAGGTTTTAGTCCCGCCTCCATCGAGATGCGGCCAATCCACGCGATTTTCCCTTGATTGACCTTGTTGAGCCCGCCCAGCGGGCTCAGCAGGCCAATTAAGGGCTACCCGGCAACAGGTGATGTCACAGACCGAAATTTCATCTGTCAAGACGTGTTGACAGATGAAATGTCAGTGTTTCACAGCTGTTTGAAGCTGTCAAACACTGATAGTCTTACTTCTAACCTGAGTCCTTCTACGCAGACTCAGTTAGAAATCTCACTGGCACTGAAAGCTGTAGGCTGTCACTTTTGACAGATCGCAGCCATTCTGCTTTCTGTGCCAGCTGAATGATGGACTCCCGAAGCCTAGAGGAAGAAAGGCTGTAAATGTAAGTACAGGTAATTTAAACTTCTTTACACACTTTAGACACACCAAACACACTTACATAGAAACATAGAAGATAGGAGCAGGAGTAGGCCATTCGGCCCCTCGAGCCTGCTCCGCCATTCGATGAGATCATGGCTGATCATCCAAACTCAGTACCCCGTACCTGCCTTCTCCCCATATCCCTTGATACCTTTAGCTCTAAGAAATATATCTAACTCCTTCTTGAATATATTTAAAGACTTGGCCTCAACCGCCTTCTGTGGTAGAGAATTCCACAGGTTCACCACTCTCTGGGTGAAGAAATTCTTACTCATCTCTGTCCTAAATGGCTTACCCCTTATCCTTAGACTATGACCCCTGGTTCTGGACTCTCCGACCATCGGGAACATTCTACCTGCATCTAGTTTGTCCAGACCTGTCAGAATTTTATAAGTTTCGATGAGATCCCCTCTCATTCTTCTAAACTCCAGCGAGTATAAGCCCAATCGACCCAATCTCTCCTCATATATCATTCCTGCCATCCCAGGAATCAGCCTTGTGAGTCTTCGCTGAACTCCTTCCATGGCAAGAACATCCTTTCTCAGATAAGGCGACCAAAACTGCACACAGTACTCAAGGTGTGGTCTCACCAAGGCCCTGTACAACTGCAGCAGGACATCCTTGCTCCTGTACTCAAACCCTTTCGCTATGAAGGCCAACTTACCATTTGCCTTCTTCACCGCCTGCTGCACCTGCATGCTTACCTTCAGCGACTGGTGCACAAGGACACCCAGGTCTCGTTCCACTTCCCCTTCTCCCAATCTATTGCCATTCAGATAATAGTCTGCCTTTCTGTTTTTGACACCAAAGTGGATAACCTCGCATTTATCCGCATTATATTGCATCTGCCACGCTTCTGCCCAATCACTCAACCTGTCCAAATCATCCTGGAGTTTCTCGGTATCCTCCTCGCAGCACAAACGCCCACCCAGCTTTGTGTCATCTGCAAACTTGGAGGTATTACATCTAGTTCCCTTATCTAGATCATTAATGTATATTGTGAATAGCTGTGGTCCAAGGACCGATCCCTGCGGTTCCCCACTAGTCGCTGCCTGCCCCTCGGAAAAAGACCCGTTAATTCCTACTCTCTGCTTTCTGTCCGCCAACCAGTTCTCTATCCAAGTCAATACCTTGCCCCCAATCCCATGTGCCTTAACTTTACACGCTAATCTCTTATGCGGGACCCTATCGAAAGCCTTTTGAAAGTCCAAATACACCACATCTACTGGTTCTCCCTTATCTATTTTCCCAGTTACATCCTCAAAAAATTCCAGTAGATTAGTCAAGCACGATTTACCTTTTGTAAATTCATGTTGACTTTGTCCGATCCTGTCACTGTTTTCCAAGTGCTCGGCTATTACATCCTTTATAATGGACTCTAGCATTTTCCCCACTATTGATGTCAGGCTTACCGGTCTGTAATTCCCCGCTTTCTCTCTACCACCCTTTTTGAATAGTGGGGTAACATTAGCTACCCTCCAATCCATGGGTACAGTTCCAGATTCCAGCGAATTTTGGAAGATGATCAGCAATGCATCTACTATTTCTAGGGCCACCTCCTTAAGTACCCTAGGATGTAGATTATCAGGCCCTGGGGATTTATCGGCCTTCAATCCCGTCAATTTCCCTAACACCATTTCCCTACAAATACTGATTTCTTTCAGTTCCTCCCTCTCATCAGACCCTATGTTCCCCGGCATATTTGGGAGGTTATTTGTGTCCTCCTTTGTGAAGACAGAACCAAAAAATGCATTTAATTGGTCAGCCATTTCTTTGTTCCCCATTATAACTTCCCCTGCTTCTGACTGCAAGGGACGTACACTTGTTTTCACTAATCTTTTTCTCTTCACATATCTATAAAAGCTCTTACAGTCAGTTTTTATGTTCCCTGAAAGCTTACTTTCATATTCTATTTTCCCCTTCTTAATTAATCCCTTTGTCCTCCTTTGTTGAATCCTAAACTGCTCCCAATCCTCAGGGTTACCGCTTTTTCTGGCCAATTTATATGCCCTCTCCTTGGATCTTATGCTATCCCTAATTTCCCTTGTTAGCCACGGTTGAGTCACCCTTTTTGTTTTATTCTTATCCCAAACTGGGATGAACAACTTCTGTAGTTCATCCATGCGGTCTTTGAATGTTTGCCATTGCCTATCCACCGTCAACCCTTTGAGTGACATTCCCAATCAATTCTACCCAACTCGCTCCTCAGACCATCGTAGTTTCCTTTATTTAAATTCAGGACCCTAGTCTCCGAGTCAACTACTTCACTCTCCATCCTAATGAAGAATTCTATCATATTATGATCGCTCTGACCCAAGGGGCCTCGTACAACAAGATTGCTAATTAACCCCCTCTCATTACATAATACCCAGTCTAAGATGGCCTGATCTCTGGTTGGTTCCTCAACATATTGTTCCAGAAAACCATCCCGTAAATATTCTATACTAATTTGGTTAGCCCAACCTATATGTAAATTAAAGTCACCCATGATGACTCCTGTGCCCTTACTGCATGCTTCTCTAATTTCCCTTTTAATGCCATCCCCAACCTTCGTATTACTGTTTGGAGGTCTATATACCACTCCCACTAACGTTTTCTGCCCCTTGATATTTCTCAGTTCTACCCATACAGATTCCGCATCATCAGAGATAATGGCCTAGAAATTCAGTTGTTTGCGCCAGCCGCTAGTGCCTTAGGAGGAGGAGATGTGGGGCGCTAGGCGGCTAGCGGCCGGGCGCAGCGCAATCTGCGCCTCTCCCCAACTTCAGTAAAGATTTAGCGGCGGCGCAAAGCCTTTGCGCATGCTGAGCTGCGCGCGCAGATCCTGACGTCATTTCATCGTGCAACGCCCTTTGTGCGCCCCAAACCGGAAATTCAGTGGCGCCGGCCTATTGTGCGCCTGGCGCCCCTAGCGACTGGTAGAGGGGAACGGTTCCCAGTCGCTGCGGGGCGAGGGGGGCGCAAATTAAAGGGCACTCCTCCTGCAGTAGAATTGGCAGCCATTTTGCAACACTCCTTCTTTGTGAGAGACGGATCTTTGCAGAGAGACAAAGATAGAGAGCTTTCTGGTTTGGCTCAACACTCGCACAGGTACTTGTGGCTTCAGGCCACAGCTTTGCACTTGTCTTTAACTTCAGAGCCATAGCATTGATTGGAGACATATAATGGGGGCTGCAATGGGTGCAAACATTGGCCTTCTCCATAGTCCTGGGCGTTGTACAGATCAAGCAGCAGTGGTCAGGCCTTGCTTCAGGGCTGCAGTGTGCAGGGCGTGGCAGGCAAACAAATCCACCCTCCCCCTTTAAGAGTGTCTGCCGTCAATCAGCAACTCGCCGAACCTGCGCTGCGCCCGCCCTCGGGGGTATCGCCCCGGGCCGCCAGCTTAGCACCTAATGATAGTCGTGCATCGCCTGTTTTAGCGCAGCAGCAACCTCTTGGGGCGATGCCACTGAATATCGGCGAAGGTGGCGCGAAGTTGCGCCGGGCGCAAACTTTAGCGGCCGCCCGGCTGTAGCGCCCCAAACGTGGCTATACTGAATTTCTAGGCCAATATCCTTCCTTTCAATTGTGTTAATCCCCTCTTTAACCAGCAATGCTACCCCACCTCCCTTTCTTTTTTGCCTATCCTTCCTAAATATTGAATACCCCTGGATGTTGAGTTCCCAGCCTTGGCCACCCTGGAGCCATGTTTCTATAATCCCAATCAAATCATATTCGTTTACCTCTATTTGCGCTGCTAATTCATCCACCTTGTTCCGAATGCTCCTTGCATTAAGACACAAAGGCCTAGAAATTCAGTTGGGCACGCCAGCGGTTAGCGCCTTAGGAGGAGTAGATCTCGAGCGCTAGGCGCTTAATGCCCGGGCGCAGCGCGATCTGCGCCTTGCCCCAACTTCAGTAGACATTTAGCGCCGGCGCAAAGTCTTAGCGCGCGCCCTGCTGCGCGGGCAGATCATGACGTCATTTCGTCGTGCAACGCCCTTTGTGTGCCCGGAACCGAAACTTCACTCGCGCCGCCCCATTGTGCGCCGGGCGGCCCTAACGACTGTGAAGTGGAATGGTACACAGCCGAGGCGGGCCGCGGGGAGCGCAAATTAAAGGGCACTCCTGCAGTAGAAAAGGCAGCCGTTTTGCAACACTTTGTGAGAGACAAAGATGATGATGATGATGGATGATGGATGATGGTTGATGGATGATGGATGATGGATGATGGAGGAGGAGGAGGAGGAGGAGGAGGAGGAGGAGGAGGTGGTGGTGGTGGTGGTGGTGGTGTGCCGGTACCACATAACAAATTGATGGAGAGAAGCCCTCCCCAACAACACAAATACAGCAGTCTCGGCCGTTCAAAAAACCAAATCCACCCTCCCCCTTTAAGAGCTCACCAGAGCCAGAGTGTCTGCCGTCAATCAGCAGCTCGCCGCACCTGCCCTGTGCCCACCTTCCGGTGTTAGCGCCCGGGCCGCCGGCTTAGCGCCTAAAGAGAGCCGTGCATCACCAGTTTTAGCGCTCGAGCAAACTCTTAGGGCGAAGCTAATGAATATCGGGGAAGTGGCCTTGAATTTGCGCCGGGCGCAAACTTTAGCGGCCGCCCGACTTTACCGCACCAAAAGTGGCTATAATGAATTTCTAGGCCAAAGCCTTCAGGCTTGTTTTTTTAATGCTCTCAGACCTATATGAATTATTATTTACTGTGACCATGTTTGACTTAAACCGTTGAGTTCTTTGCCTTCTAATTTTGCACTCATGCACCCATCATTCACCTGAACACTGATATCTCGACCCCTCCAAGTCCTTCAACCCGATGGCCCGCCTCCTCTAACCTGGCGTGGTTTGGAGCCATTAGGAATCCCACACGACACCCTTCAAAATAGGGATTAGGCTAAAAACTGCCTGTTAATTACCTGTTAACAGGCAGTTAATTGGCACTAATCCCTTCGCGCCTCGGGTCGGCGGGTCCCAGTGCGGGGTGGGTACCCGCCTCCTTTGAAACTTACGTGGAGGCGGGTTTTGCGCGGGATGGTGTCGGGACCCCCGAATTTGGGATTTTTGCCCCCTCGCATGCCTAAAAGCCCGCCTCACGGCACACTGAAAATCAACCCCAACGTTTCAGATCGATGCCCCTTCATCAGAACTGGAAAAAGCTGGCGATGGAACAGGTTTTTAAGCAAGTGTAGGGGCAGGGAAATGGGGGAGAGGAGGAAAGAACAAAAGGGAAGGTCTGTGATAGGATGGCAGGCAGGAGAGATTAAGAGACAAAAGGGATGATGGTGCAAGGCAAAAGGAGATGGTAATGGGACAAGTTAAGAAACAAAAGATGGCTCTAGATGAAGTGTAAATGGCACTGGCTGAAAGATCAACAGCTGCCATGTGAGAGAGAGAGAAAAAATGGAAAAAAAAGATAGGGGCAGAGGTTATGGTCTGAAATTGTTGAACTCGATGTTGAGTCCAGAAGCCGGTAAAGTGCCTAATCGAAAGATGAGGTGCTGCTCCTCGAGCTTACGTCAAGCTTCATTGGCTACAATAGTATTGTATTGTTTCTCAATTTTCATTGGCAGAATGGTACTTGAAATTTCAATGCAATGATACGGGGGAGCACAATCAGGAAATTCCACCACCATGTCAAACATAGGTAGTAGAATCCAAACACTAGCATTTAAACAACCCTCAAAGGCTGAAGGGAACTGCAGAGTACAACACAGAATTTATGAACCAAATAAATAATAGTTGTTGGAGTTTTTCCAGAGTTTGTCTACAAGTTTGTAAACCTTGATCTAGCATGACCTCACTCTAGCTTATGCTGGCCAGCAGATGGGTACTTTATGCACATAAATCCAACATGTTTTCATTGTCAGTGGATTTGGCATTCAAGTAAGAATAACTCAGATGTGTGAAACTTCAGCACCTGGAATAACTCAATTGTTTTTTGATTACTGCTGCCAGTTGCCAATCCAAAGATACAGTGGCGTACATTGAAGCACCTGCTAACAACGTACTCACCATCCCTTGTGGGACGGCAATTAGCTCTGCAGCTTTAAGTAGATTCTGAAACAGCGACCATTTCCTGGCTCGAATGAGCATCAAAGCCCATTGATACTGTCTGAAGATACCTGCATATTCCAATACCTGACCTTTCAGAGCCCTTTGTTGCCTAATTGGGACCAGCCAGCATTCACAGCAGGTAACTAATGTGCCTAAAACTGACTTTAACCTTCACCCAGACATGGGAATGTGGATTTAATTTCCAACACTGGTAAACAGTAATCAAGTGAAAATTATACCCTCAAGTCTTATTAATAACAAGATTCTTGATTTGTCATATCAAGAATAGATTTGTATCCAAAGTTATATATAAGAATTCATCCAACAGCTTTCCGAACTCTAGTCACCTTATGGTACTTCGTCCAGTGGTACTATGCATACCAGTACAAGAGATAAATAAATTATATATACTGCTTTCCATGACCGATGGCCCAAAGTGCTTCACAGCCAATGAAGTACTGTCACTGTTGTAATGTAGGAAACACGGCAGCCAATTTGCACACAGTAAGGCCCCACAAAGCCATCCTTTGTTCCTTGAATATCTCTTAATGTCTCTCAATGTCTCTTAATCTCTCCTGCTTTCTATCCTATTACTGACCTTCCCTGTTGTTCTTTCATCCCCTCCCCCTTTTCCCAGCCCCCACTTGCTTTAAAATCTATCCCCTTTCCTGCTTATTTTCCCAGTTCTGACGAAGGGTCTTCGACCTGAAACATTAACTCTGTTTCTCTCTCCACGGATGCTGCCCTGGCCTGCTGAGTTTTTCCAGCGTTTTCTGTTGTTATTTCGGATTTCCAGCATCTGCAGTATTTTGCTATCCCACAAACAATAATCTGTTTTAGTGATGTTAGTTGAGGGATAAATACTGAGCCAGGACACGATGGAGAATCCTCTGTTCTTCAAAATAGTGCCATGGGATCTTTTACATCCATCTGAAAGGGACAGACAGCCTTGATTTAACATCTCATATTGAAAGAGTGCAGCACTCCCTCAGTGCTGCATTGGAGTGTCAACCTAGATTTTGCAGTTAAGTCTCTGGTGTTATGTATTGTGTGTTCTCCTCCCACCTGTGGTGGCGCTGTCACAGGAGATAAATGGTATGGGTGTTCTCTGTTAAGTTTAGCTCTCTTTGTTCGGAACTTTCCAGAACTTCCTTTCCTTCCAATAAAGCACTTCATGTTTGAATCTCTGAGTTCTGAGTCCTAAATTGTGTCTAGGTAGAAAGGTACCGACACAACAAGTGGCAACGAGGAGCGGACGAATCTGCATACGTTACGGGTGCAGTGAGTAAACAGAAAATTTAATTTGAAACATGAGATGGCTACTATATTAGGAAACATCGGTGATTTTGATGAAAACGTGGAGCAATGGAGCGCTTATACAGAACGTTTTGACTATTTTGTATTGGCGAATGCGGTGGCAAATGAAAAGGTTGTGCCTACCTTTTTGAGTGTAATCGGGCCGAAGACATTCAATTTACTTCGCAGCCTCGTGCAACCAGATAAGCCAGGAGCTAAAACATATAAGCAACAGTGGAAATTCTTGGAGCACATTTTTCACCAAAACCTCTGGTTATTGCTGAGAGATTTAGATTTCATAAACGGAATCAAGAGGAGGGGGAATCAGTGACGATGTTTATTGCTGCTTTAAAAAGGTTGTCGGAACACTGCCAGTTCAAGGAGGTGCTGAATGACACCATTAGAGACAGGCTGGTGTGTGGTCTGCAAAATGCAGCCACACAGAAGCGCCTTCTTACTAAGGACAACCTTACTCTTGAAAAGGCCATTGAAGTTAGTGTCTCCATGGAGATGGCGGAAAAGGAGGCTCACCAGCTGAGTTCAACAGGGAGAGTTCACAAGGTGTCGTCTGAGCCTAAAGGTGCACGGAACGGCACATGTTACCGTTGTGGGAAAATGGGCCATCACGCTAATGACTGCTGGTGTACGGAGCTGGAATGCCGAAATTGTGGCAAAAAGGGTCACGTTGAACGCGCCTGTAGAGGTAAAAAAAGAACAGACAGAGCTGGGAAGCATGGAAGCAAAATGTCTGTATTTGGACAAGAGAGGAAAAAGAGTGTTCATTCAGTGCAGTATGATGGAATAAGCAAAACAGAGGGGAGCGACACCTCTGAGGAGGAAGAGGTGCACATACTGACAGTTGCAGGTGATTTAAATGGCTACTGGGTGTCACCACTGGTGGAGGTGGACACAGGCGCGGCTGTGTCCCTTGTTTCAGACACTGTCTACAACAAAATGCTGAAGCATCTTACCCTTCAGCCAACAAACATTGTGCTAAAGACGTATACCGGCGAACCTGTGGCCATGAGAGGCGTCATTGAGGTGACAGTTAAATTGAACGGACAGACTGCAAAACTGCCACTATATGTGGTAAAGGGAAATTATCCATCGCTACTGGGACGTGCGTGGCTAGAGAAAATCACGCTGGACTGGCCTGCAGTCCGCATGATGTCAAAAGGGGAGTCAGGTCTGACTGCAGTGTTAAACAAACATGCAGAACTCTTCAATGGGGAACTTGGGAGCATGAAAAAGATCAGCGTGAGACTGGACATTAAACCTGATAGCAAGCCGAAGTTTCACAAAGCCCGACCTGTACCCGATGCAATTAGGCCAAAATTTGAGGCTAACTTGGAGGCCTTAGTCGAGAATGGAGTCCTGGAGCCTGTGAGCGTGAGAAAATGGGCCACACCCATTGTTCCTGTCCTGTAAAAGGATGGATCTGTTCGAATCTGCGGGGATTTTAAAGTGACTATTAACCCAGTGCTGTCTGTGGAACAGTACCCTCTTCCCCTCATTGATGATCTTTTTACGGGCCTGGCCGGAGGGCAAAAGTTCAGCAAAATAGACTTATGCCAGGCTTATCTACAAATGCATGTCGATGAAAAATCAAAGGAGCTGCTGACAATTGTGACACACAAGCGGCTATACAGGTACTGCCGCCTTCCGTTTGGAATTACGTCGGCCCCTGCTCTATTCCAAAGGGCAATGGTTCAGATTTTGAGTGGACTGCCAGGAGTCCAGTGCTACCTGGACGACATCCTTGTCACTGGGACAAATGAGGAGGATCATCTTCTGAACTTGGATGCGACACTACAACGACTGAAAGAGTACGGACTCAGAGTTCGTAAAGACAAATGTGAATTCTTTCAGTCTTCAGTTGAGTACCTGGGGCATGTGATTGATGCTACTGGCCTGCATAAGGCGCCGTCAAAGGTCAAGGCGATCGTGGAGGCCCCAGCACCCCAGAATGTGAGCCAGTTACATTCATTTCTGGGGCTACTTAACTACTATGGGAAGTCTATTCCAGACTTAGCAACATTGCTGAAGCCGTTACATCAGTTGCTATGTCAAGGCAAAATATGGAAATGGACTGAACTGTGCAACGAAGCTTTCGCCCAAGCAAAGAAAGCATTGCTGAAATCGGAGGTCCTGACACACTTCGACCCAAAGCTACCCTTACAGCTATCATGTGATGCATCACCATATGGTGTGGGAGCAGTCATATCCCACATCATGCCTTCGGGTGAAGAGAAACCTATCGCCTTCGCATCACGCACCTTGAACAAGGCTGAGAGTAACTATGCGCAGATTGAGCGCGAGGCCTTGGGAATCGTTTTTGGAATTCGAAAATTTCATCAGTACCTGTTTGGGAGAAGGTTCACACACCTGATGGACCACCGTCCATTGACTTCAATCTTCGGGCCCCACACCAGAATTCCGTCTCTCGCTGCAAGCAGGATGCAAAGGTGGGCTTTACTGTTGTCAGGACACACATACGACATCAAATATCACAAATCAGACTTGCACGGCAATGCAGACGGTCTCTCGAGGCTACCCTTGCCTGTTACTCCCCCAGAGCCTCGTCAGATAGACATCTTCTACTTTAGACAAGTGGAGGGAGCACCTGTCACTGCAGTTCAGGTGCGAAGGTACACCCGCAACGATCCAGTCCTGTCTGAGGTAATGGACGATGTCATTCGAGGGAGAGCTATAGGAGATTCTCCTAGTTTGAAACATTACGTTTCAAAAAGAAATGAGCTCTCCGTCCAGGCAGGTTGTCTTCTTTGGGGACGCCGTGTCATCATTCCGCCACCTCTGAGGAAAACTATACTGGAACAACTTCATACAGGCCACAGTGGGATGGTTCGGATGAAGGAAATGGCAAGAAGCTACTTCTGGTGGCCAGGTCTCGATGGGAATATTGAGGAGAAAGCCAAAACATGTTCCCCATGTCAAAGGGTCCGGAATGTTCCACAGCTGGCAACCCTACACCCCTGGGATTGGCCTGCAGAAGTGTGGCAGCGAGTACATGTGGACTTCGCCGGTCCTTTCGAAGAGAAGATGTTTATGGTGGTTGTGGACGCTCGTAGCAAGTCGCCGGAGGTTGCTGTGATGAGGTCTACCACGGCAGAGAAAACAATTGAGAAACTTGGTGAGATGTTCAGCCGTTATGGCTCACCGGAACAACTCGTAAGTGACAACAGTCCACAATTTGTATCACAGGAGTTTGCAACCTTCCTGCATGTGAATGGTGTCCAACACATCAGGTCTGCACCCTATCATCCCACTACTAATGGCCAGGCAGAAAGGTTTGTGCAAACTTTGAAGCACGCCTTGAAGGCATTGCAAGGTCAGGGCTCAATCCACCAACATCTGAACAGCTTCCTGTTGTCCTACAGGAACGAGCCGCATGCCACAACCAAAACTTCCCCCGCTTCGCTCATGATGAAGAGGCAGTTGCAGACAAGTTTTGACTTACTCAAACCTCCAAGGGCAGACAGGTTGTCCATCGTCAACAACAAGCTCAAGTTGAAAAGAGAGAGAAAAGAGCCAAGGAGAGACAGTTTCACCCTGGAGAGCAGGTCCTAGCTTGAAACTACAACACTGGAACGAAAATGGTTCCTGCTATGGTGATCGCGCAGACGGGCCCTGTGTCTTACACGGTTGAGACTGCTGAGGACGTCGTCTGGAGAAGACACACAGATCAACTGTTGCTAGGAGCAGAGACAGCCACAGAGGCTCCAACGGCTGATTGGCCTGAACTGTTTCCGGATGATACCGCAAACCAGCATCCTTTGCCACAGTGCTCTTCTCCAACACAGGAAGTCAAAGAGACTGTTCCACCTGTGCAAACTCCTGACTTTCGACTGACACAGGCACCTTCTCCATCCAGGCCTGTGTCAATGCCTACTGCTGTGGAAGCCAGCGATGACCGCCGGTATCCTGTCAGAGAGCGGCGGCCTCCAAGACGCCTGGATCTGTAGGCTTAGTGACTTACCCACACGACTGGGGCAGAATAAACCCCAGGGTAAAGTCAGGGTTTGGGGCAGTCTATCTCTACCCTAGGTTCGTTGAGTGCATTGAAAGTAACTTACCTGTTGAGGAATAATGTGGACCTTCCATTTAAGAGGGGAGGAAATGTTATGTATTGTGTGTTCTCCTCCCACCTGTGGTGGCGCTGTCACAGGAGATAAATGGTATGGGTGTTCTCTGTTAAGTTTAGCTCTCTTTGTTCGGAACTTTCCAGAACTTCCTTTCCTTCCAATAAAGCACTTCATGTTTGAATCTCTGAGTTCTGAGTCCTAAATTATGTCTAGGTAGAAAGGTACCGACACAACATCTGGAGTGAGACTTGAACCCATAACCTTTTGCCTCAGAGGCAAGATTGCTACCACTGAGCCACAGCTGACAGAGGGAAGGCAAAGAACAATAGAAAGGAAGAAAGGCTTGTCAGCATCAGCAAACTTAGGAGCCATGGGATTTTTTTTTCATGGCATCAGTTCTTTGCAAAAAGTAAACATTTTGAGAACTACTAAATCAGAATCAGATTCATTTCACATTTATTGTCAAGGTGGACATTTGAATGGAAACGTTGTCTTAAAATATAAAAGTAACATACCTTTTTTGCTCCAGTGCTTTAAAGTATTTTCTCCAGCAAAATTAGATGTGCCCAATTCCTGTGTCACCTACTCCCATTAACTTCTCCTGAAGCCCCATTCCCAAATGTGAATTAAGCCTATATTATGTCAGTGCACAGCCTGTACATGGCTTTGATGTTAAAAAGTCCCCAGTCAAGCTGATGCTGCCCATGTGATGGAAGGCTGGCCCATCAAAGGCAGCTGTCAGATGGTAAGATGATTGACTATTTTATTTCTCTGGGATCTGACCTTTGCTGAAAACAGTTTAAGGTGAAAGGTTTCAATTTAGTTCTTATACTCAGTTTCTGAATCTTGTTGAGCAGAAAAGAGAAGCATCTGTGCCCTTTGAAATTCAGCAGTAATTGCACCAAGGACTAGTCTATTTAATATTATCTGACTTTGTGTCTACTGTTACTTGATTGTGGTGAGCCCGATGAGTGAGTGAATAGCATAGACTCAGCATTTTGACTTTTGAGGATTGGGATTTGACAATGGTCAATAGCAAAGCACATTATGCATCTAAGGTGGCTCCTAATGACAGGACTCAAATATAAATCTGGCATTAGTGATTTATAATAACTGATGGTTAAGACGGATACAATCTGAACTTCCTTGCTGTACGTTGTATGTTAGCTAATGTGCTCTATCAGAAGATGTTTGAAGAAGGATCCAAAGCAAATATTGAACTCTCAATTTATTTGAGTGTTGGAGGGAACTAGCTTTAAAAGATAAACTAAGTGGTGAAGGATATAATTGAAAAAATGAACATTTATCCATTAAAAGTATCAGCATTTATGACTGATTGCAATTTACATGTATAAGGCATGGACTTATGGTTTGAAAGCACACTTTCTTAATGCAGTATAAGTATGTGCATTACTAACATACTAGGATTTGTGAGGCTTTTTAAAAACAAATTCAATGCAACTAAAGAGTTTGTTGCAATAAAAAAAAGCCTTTGCAGCATGTAAAACACAGCTGAAAGGAAAAATGGAATTTGTGGCTCAAAGCAACAGGACACAACGAGCATCTTTATAATTATGATTATACTGAATTAATTCAAGAGGAGCAAAGTAATCATGTAAGTGAAGTAACACAGAATGTGCATGAACTGGCCTCAGATGACAGTGTGAATGTACAGCTTGACATGCTTCGTACATATGTTACTCAATCTGAAGAAAGTTAACAAAATATGACAGACCAAGAAATATGTCAGCAACTACGAACATACGTGTACAGCAAATCAGCACTCACCACACGAGCCGGTAACTAGTTCCAGAGGTCGTCTATTCGGTGGCAACAGAAGAATTGATTAACACTTAAACTAATTCCACCCTTGCATAACTTATAAATGTGACCTCTGGTTCTTCCCAACCTATCTAATTGAAATGATTTGTTAATGTGGACGCAATGTTGTCCCTTTATTATTTTATCGATCTCGGTCAAATCGGCTTTGAGTCTAGGCTGTTCTAAAGTTTAAAACTAGGAATCAATCTTATGCTCTTCCTCTGAACCTTTTCCAAAACCTCAATATCATCCACCATATGAGGAGACCAAAACTGGACACAGCATTCTAATGAGGCCTAACCAAGGTCTGTTATAAGGACAAAATGGTATGTTTTGTTTTATATTAAATAACCCTGTGAATGCAGCGCAGTACCCTAGTTGCTTTAGATGTAGCTTCATAGTCATGGGTCTTTAGAGTGTTCTGACCATGACACCAAGATCTTTTTCTTTCTCCACAGACTTTAGTCCTGTCCCCTGTAGGTTGGTTTTGTCCACATGCAACACACTGCACTTGTCTACATTAAATACCATTTGCCAGTTTATGATATTCATAAGTTAAGGACACAGGCTAAGCTGAAATGACGGGGGGAAATTTTAACCTAAAAAACAGGTAGGTTGGGGTCAAGTGGGAAGGTAAAGTGTTAAAAATCTGAATCCCGACCAGAACCCATTTCCAACTCGCCTACTTCCGGTTTTAACAGATGCGGGAGAGGGGGAGGGCAGCCAACCTGCTTCCAGGAGACGGGTTATCTATTTAAATATTATAATGAAGCTGGAAGCCTCTGCTTTAACCTCCATTTTGCAGGCCTCGTGAAATCTGCCAGCTAATGCAAGGCGAGGATTGCGAGATCCAGGAGGTAAGTGCCTTTACACTTACCTCCTGGATCCAGGGTCCCTACCTAATCCAACCTCTGTGATCGGAGACACCCCCATGAGGCATTCGATCCCCTCCCACCTGGCCTCCAATTTTTCCCCCCCTGCCCCGGCCTCTGATTTCCCACCACCCCCACCCCCCCTCCCCCACTTCTCCTGCCCCTCCCTCCTTCTGCTCCTCCGGCCCTGATCTTCACCTGACCTTCCCCCGCTTTTCCGCCCCCGATCCTTCTCCGACGCTCCCTTCACCCCCAGTGCTGGTCCCGGCCCTGATCCATCTCTGCCCCCCTCCTCCGCCCCATCACCCCCCACCCCCACCTCATGCTGGCCCCAGCCCCTAATCCATCTCCGCCCCCTCCCTCGCCCCTCATCCCCCACCCTCACCTCATGCTGGACCCAGCCCCTGATCCATCTCCGCACCCCTCCCTCGCCCCATCACCCCCCACCCCCACCTCATGTTGGACCCAGCCCCTGATCTATCTCTGACCCCCTCCCTCGCCCCTCACCTCCCACCCCCACCTCATGCTGGCCTCAGCCCCTGATCCATCTCTGCCCCCCTCCCCCGCCCCATCACCCCCACCTCATGCTGGACCCAACCCCTGATCCATCTCCGCCCCCCTCCCCCACCCCATCACCCCCCACCCCCACCTCATGCTGGACCCAGCCCCTGATCCATCTCTGACCCATCCCCCTGCACTTGTCCTGGCCCCCAATCCTTTTGGCTATGCAAATCAGTGCATGCTATAATCTAATAATTCTAAGTTTAAAAAGAGAAAAATCATGGTAATAACAAAGTAACAACAACAACTTGCATTTATATAGTGCCTTTAATGTAGTAAAATGTCTCAAGGCTCTTTACAGAATCGTAATCAAACAAAATTTGGCCACTGAGCCACATAAGGAGATCTTAGGACAGGTGCCCAAAAGCTTTGTCAAAGAGGTAGGTTTTAAGGAGCATCTTAAATGAGGAAAGGGAGAGAGAAATAGTGGATGTGCAAGAGGCCAGAATTGGAGGAGCACAGAAAGGGTTATGGGGCTGGAGGAGGTGACAGAGATAGGGAGGGGCTAGGCCATGGAGGGATTTGAAAACAAGGATGAGAATTTCAAAATTGAGACGTTGCTGGACCAGGAGCCAATGTAGGTCAGGGAGCACTAGAGTGATGGGTGAACGGGACTTGGTACGAGTTAGGATATGGTAGGATTAATAGAGAAAAGAAGCTTGGGGTTATCTTTGCATTCCAGTATTATCCTGGAATAGAGGCAGAGGAGAGCAGGACCCAATGGTGCTTTATGTAGTCCAGCCAGACCTGGTGACGAATGGCTAAACCAGTTGTCCGCCATAAATGTTCAAGTCTGCATCCCTTAGACTTAAGGAAGTGGACATAAGGGTCATACCAGGGTGAGAGAGAGTAATGGTTTTAATGGGGGCTAGGGCCTCAAAGATGGAGGTGAGGGTGTGATTGAGCAGATCAGTAGCTGCAGAAATGTCATGGTGAATGGTGGGCCAATGGCTAGTCAGTTGGGAATTTGAAAGTCCAGTTGTAAGTGACTTGGGAGAGTTTTTTCCAGGGCGGGCATAGAAGGAAGTAGGGTTGGGAGGGAGAAGTGGGGTGTGGGTGGAGAACAATACAAGGAAGTGATCAGAGAGGGCCTTATCTGTGATTGACATGATGGGAGTAGCGAGTCTACATGAGATAGCAAGGATAAGTGGATGGCCATGAATGAGATGGAGGTTGAGGGAGGAAAACTGTGATGATATCTCGGTGAGAAATTTGCCGTGGTACTCGGGTGGCCAGTAGAGAATGAGGATTTTAAATGAGAGGTGAGAGGTGTGGAACAAGGTGAGGTGCTCAAAGGAGGAGAAGGTGGCAGAGGAGTAGGGGGCCAGACCCAGGTGTGATTTGGTGATGAGAGCCACACTGCCACTGCGGCGGTTTTGGCGGGGCAAGTGGTCGAAGGTATAGTCAGGTGGGGAGGCTTCAATTAGGGGGAAGGTGTCATCACCCCTCAGCCAGGTTTCTGTCAAGGCCCTGATTGTAGTGTATGTACCCGTCTACCTTTAAGGGAACTATTGAATGTAACCGTTCACCTTTAAGAGAACTACTTTAGGTGTGGCACTACTTGTTTGGCTTTTGTATACTGTAATACCGACAGTGACCACACCAGTATATAAGTGTTGTGGCAGGATAACTAGGGCAGATTCGCCCTGACCTTCGAATAGTAAAGACCTGTTTGTTTGTTACTTCTGAAGTCTGTGTATTTATTAACTGCACAACCCACAGACTTTACAGTGGCGACGAGTCCGATCGTACCCTGCGGCAAGACTACCAAAGCAACGAAGAGCGTCGAAGAGAGGCAACCGCCCTCGTCGTGCTGCTGAAAGAAAATACGAGGCTGCAGCAGGAGGAAGGAGGAAGACTTTAGCAACAAAAGCTTCCATCAACAACAAGCACTGACTACCCTTCTACCACGGTGCGGAGTGAGCCGATCAGCAGGGAACAAGGCAGCCGCGGAGACTGTGAGTAGGGGAAGGTGTAGAGAATATCCGGAGGATACGGGCTGTGCACTCGACCACGGTCGAGGGGGAACGGAGTCGGTCAGAAAGTCGGGTCCAACGGCGTCGTGAGACAGTCGGACCTCGATCGGTGGGAAAAGCCGGGCAGCGACCGCAGCCATGAAGCGCTGAGACTGGGAGTAGGCGCAGGAAGAGAAACCCAGCCGCAGCCGGGGAGGGAAACACCGGTCTGCGAGAGGGCTGGGAGGCGAACAGGAACCGTGCGGGTGGGAGAGAGAGACGGAGCCGAGCAAGGGGAGAGAGACTGCGCGAGAGCCAGTCCAGCGGCTGAGCTGTTCTCCACCAACGGGGTACCCAGAGCCGGTGGAACCGAACGTGCAGGAGAGAGAGCGACAGAGCCGGGTACGGAGAGAGAGACTGCGCGAGAGCCAGTCCAGCGGCTGAACTGTCCTCCATTAACGGGGTGTACCCAGCGCCGGTAGAGCCGTGCGGGCGGGAGGAAAAGACAGAGCCGAGTAAGGGGAGCTGTGTGGAAGCCAGCCCAGCAGCTGAACCTGTCCGCTGTGGGGGAAGCGTACCCCTTCCACCGGGAAGAAACGCAGGAAGCCGCCATTAGGCGGAGAAGACGACAGAAGCGGGAAACCGCCATTGAAGTGGGCGGGGCGAGAAGGAAAGAGTGGGAAACCGCCATTTTCGCGGGAAACCCGCCATCTTAGAAATAAACAAATAAATAAGGATATTTAAAGAAATACTTGTGTTGTACCCAAGGAAAGGAAGATGCCTAAGCGGGCGGACATCAACGAGTTCAATTCGGAGATAGAAGACTGGGCCACGTACGTAGAATGTATTGAGATACATTGTAAGGCTAACAAAATAGCTAAGGATGAAAAAGCTTTAACCTTACTTAACATGATGGGTGCGAAAACATTCGGGTTGTTGAAGCATCTTCTCTCACCAGCTAAACCGGCAGATCACACTTTCGATGATATGGTAGCAGTGCTGAAGGATCACTTGAACCCCACACCATTGATGCTGGCTGAACGATTCAAATTCTACGCAAGAACGTAGAGGAAAGACGAAAGCAATGCGGAATACTTGGTCGAACTGCGTAGGCTAGCGAAATACTGCCAGTTCGGAGGGAATCTGACAGAGGCACTGCGTGACAAGTTCATATGCGGATTGTCCAAAGAAGGAACGCAGAAGCGACTACTGGAAGAAAATGACCTCATACTGGACAGGGCTGTCCTCATAGCTGCATCGCACGAAGCCGCAGCGAAAGGAACGGCGGAAATGCAGCTAAAGGCGGCGGCACTAGGGGTGGACCAAATTACTTTGAGCACAATAAAATGCTACCGTTGTGGGAAGACAACACACGACCAGAATCAATGCTGGTTTAAGAACCAAGAATGTAGGAAATGTGGCAAACTGGGTCACATCGCTAAGGTATGCCGGTCAGGGAAGAAGACCAACAACCAAAGGAAGCCACCACAAGAAAAGTACAACAAGGTACACAAGGTGGCTGAGAAGAGTTCAGACGAACAGAATTCAGGCTCAGACCCAAACAGCCAGGAGCTGGGTAGTCTGAGAATTCACAATGTGAGTAAGGAAGCTGACCTACAAACTATCTGGGTCATACTAAAAATAGCTGGAGTCCAAGTAAGAATGGAGTTGGACACTGGATCAGCTCTATCAGTCATAAATCGAAGGGACTACCACCGGCTATTCTCTCACATACCCTTAAGAAATACCAAGTTCGTATTGCAGACATACACGGGGCATAAGGTACACCCCATGGGGAAGATAAGAGTCAAGGTGAGAGATAGGGGTAAAGAACACCCAAGAATGAACTTGTACGTATTATCTGAGGGGGGACCACCACTTCTAGGACAGGAGTGGATCAAGAGAATAGACATGGAATGGCACTATCTAAAAGCCATAATGAGTGAGGACTCGGTGCAAGCTATCAACTCAGATTCTGAAACGGATGACGATAAGACCAACGCAAATATGGAAGACAAGGCTAAAATGGACTTGCCGTCTATGGTGGAGAAAACGAAGACATGCATAAAGGCTTATGCTACCGAGAGGAATAAAGCTTCAGAGCAGAACTTCAGTTTGACAGAGAATTCTGAGCCTGTTCAAGTTAAGGACTTATCCACGACGGAAGAACACCGAACTCGGACTCAAACTTATTTCAAAGTACGACAACAATTAGAACAGTTGAGTTACCGTCTCGTACAAGAGATGAAAACAATGGAAAAGTTCTGTGACACCGAATGGGAGAACCTGGAAAGACAGCAGAGGCAGCTAGCTCAAGCAAAGAGCGTCCATAAAGCCATCGTGACAAATTACCGATCACATCTCCCTTATGATGTTCAGGAGTTAGAATATTTGCATGATCTAGAGATACAGCATAAAGGCAAACCACACTACACTGAGGATTTTGTTCTGCAATTGGAGACGGAGCTAGTGCAGGCAAGATTAAGAGAAGCTGAATCGCAGTGTGCACTTAAAGAGATGCAGAAAAAAATCTTGGACATGGAAAAGAGAAACGCTTCTTTACCTGATGTGAATAATGTGGCCATGTTGCAAGAGGAGCTTATAGGGGCGAAACTGAAAGAAGCTAAGCAAAGGATGTTGGAACTTGAAACGCAGAACCAAATCAGCAGTAACCAGCTATGTCGAGCAGAGAAGGAGTGCTATGGTCTACATGAGAGGGTGCAATATCTCTCAGCCCAGAATAAGGGACTACTCACTCAGTTAAATGAAAGTAAATGGAAAATGGCTGAGATAGACTGCAAGAATAAAGAAGATTTGATGGCAGTGAGACTTCGAGAGGCAGATAGCATAGCAGCCTTGGCTGAACTCCAACAGGAAATTGCGAAAGAAGCAAATGAAGAGGAATCTTCAGGAAGCCAGGATGTTATTCCAGTTCTTCTCTACGACTCCTTACAAGCAGAGTGTGAGAAGTCGAAAGAACAGTATGAACAGGCCCAGGCTACAATTCTGGAGGGGGTTAACTCGGCAACCTCCGGAAAGCTAGTTTCAGTAGAAGCATATGAACAACTAAAGGTTGAACATGAGCAAGAAGTCCAAAGGCTGCAGGAAATTCTTGATGAGCTCAAGGCCAAGACAGACTCACCGGTAGAAGTTCCATCCATAGATGAGAACTTAGAGGTGAAAAACATGGCAGAACATGAAAGACAGGATGTCCAAGAACTCATAAAAATATTGAAGGAAACCCAAGACAAATATGAGGCGGCAATGACCGAGGTTCAACAACTTGAAGAACAGATTCAACTGGGAATCCTTTCAGTGGAAGAAAAGGAAACTGTAAGAAACTCAGAGACTGTAAGAATGGTCCCTGAACATGAACTAGAGAGCATCAGGGCGCAACTTTTCCGAGCGCTGAAAGCCAAAGTACAAGAGGAACAGAAGGTGGAAGCATTGGAGGAAAAGGTGGATGAAATGGAGAAGACTCTGATCCACCGTGTTCCCAGGGAAGAGTTAACGGCCAGCCAACTCCTTCATATGCTGAAGGACAAGACTCTGCAAGGGGAACAATCTGAACACGAGCTTCAATCTTCAGGGGGAAGGAGTTCGGAGCTCTCAAAAGTCACGGAGATAGCTGAGGTGGCAACACAGATTTTACAAGGATGCCAAAAGCACGTTGAATCACGTCAAGGTGAACAGAAGAATGTGGAAACAGTTACGTCAGTAGAAGGATTAAATAGCCTGATAACGCAATTCCCGATGGAAGGGAAGGTATTGAACTCACAAATGAGGTCCGTCGTGAAGGAATGGCAGATAACCCAGGAAGAGCGGGATGAATATGAATGCATGAAGAAGTCTTTTCAAGAAAGATGTCTAGGGAAGGAACCACCGTCAGCTACCGTCCAGATGGGTGAGGAGGAAGAAGAAGGCTCTCTCGCTGGCCTAACTCAGGACGAACCCGAATATTACCATGACCTGTTGAGTGACACTGAATATTACGAGGATGTGGTCTGCCCAGTTTGTGATGAAAACTCCCAAAGTGCTGAAATCCGGATGAAGCACTTAAGGTCTAAGGAACATAGAGAGTTGGTGGCGCTACAGCTGGCAGCCGAGAAAGGAGCTCCGAGAGTTTCAAAAAGGCAGAAAAGAAAAAGAAGAAGCAGAAGATAATAACTGTCTAAAATAGTATCACTTCTACCATCTCAGGCGGGACACTACGAAAGGAGCTAAATTAGTTGAAAAACCGGAAATTAGCAAGACAGCCAGTTGGTTGTAAAAGTCCGCACTGCTGGTTCTACAGGACGAAAGTTCAAGCTGTTACGTCAAGAAAAAGGCTATGGAGGAGTCACGCTAGCCATGTGAACTGGCTACCCCAAAGAGATACTGTTTGGAACGAGTCAAGATCAGAGACTGAATCTATGAACTGTTTCCGCAGAGACTGAACCTGTGAACTGTTCCCACCAAGATTATATCTGTAAATTGTTATATGAAGTTGAAGTTATGTATGTTTAACGGGGACTCTGTAAGTAATAAGCTAAAAAGGGAGGATTGTAGTGTATGTACCCGTCTACCTTTAAGGGAACTATTGAATGTAACCGTTCACCTTTAAGAGAACTACTTTAGGTGTGGCACTACTTGTTTGGCTTCTGTATACTGTAATACCGACAGTGACCACACCAGTATATAAGTGTTGTGGCAGGATAACTAGGGCAGATTCGCCCTGACCTTCGAATAGTAAAGACCTGTTTGTTTGTTACTTCTGAAGTCTGTGTATTTATTAACTGCACAACCCACAGACTTTACACTGATGTTGATGCAATCATCCACAATAAGCTCATGGATGGCAAGGGCCTTGTTCACAAGTGAACGGACATTCTGGAGGGGGATGCGGAGAGGGGCGGTGATAGCTGATCCGCTGGCAGAGTCAACAGGGTCAGCATTGGGAGGGGTGAGTTGGACGGGAAGGAGGTAGGAAAGATTAGCTCCTAACGGGCACGCTGGGTAGGAAGGTCGGCGAGAGAGTAGGATGGGGCTGTTGGGGTTGCTGCTCATAAGGAGACAGCGATGAGTACCTCGATGGGTTCTTTGGAGGATGCAAGAGAGGCAAAAGGAAAGCTGTAGGCTTATCTAAGGGGGAGTCAAGCCTGGGATGACAGCAGGAGAGTAGGAAGGTCGAGGAGTGCTGATGGGTTGGGGTAGAGATTTGGGAGGGCAGAGTACCCGAGAGGGGAGAAATGAAAGGAGGCATGATGACTGGATAGACGGGTCTAGAAGGGGTAAAGAGAAAAGAAGAAAAAAGCGGGGAGAAAAAAGCGGAAATAGAAATAATGGGCTCGGGTCCAGAGCAGCAGCCAAAACACGCATGCAAATGGACACAGGAAACTCAAGTTACATAGGCATGGCTTTGTAGCAAGATTAGGATAGATATGTCCTGGTAGCAAACGTGGAGTAGAGAGGAGACAATAGGAGGGAAGAGAAAATAAAAATAAAAACATGCATTTATATAGCGTCTTTCATGACCTCTGGACGTCCCAAAGCGCTGCACAGCCAATGAAGTACTTTTTGAAGTGTAGTCACTGTTGTAATGTGGGAAACGCAGCAGCCAATTTGTGCACAAAAGCTCCCATAAACAGCAATGTGACAATGACGATATGATCCGTTTTTGTTATGTTGATTGAGGGATAAGTATTGGCCAGGACACTGGGGAGAACGCCCCTGCTCTTCAAAATAGTGCCATAGGATCCTTTATGTCCACCTGAGAGGGCAGACAGCACCTCAGTTTAACATCTCATCTGAAAGACAGCACACTCTGACAGTGCAGCTCTCCCTCAGCACTGCAGTATCAGCCTAGATTTTTCTGCCCAAGCTCTTGAAGTGGGATTTGAACCCACAATCTTCTGACTCAGAGGCAAGGGTGCTACCAACTGAGCCATGGCTGACACAGAGGGAATTCAGAGTTAAAGTCAGAGATTCTGTGGTGTGACGTAGGTAGGGTGGAATCAGCTTGGAGCATTGACGAACTGATGTCCAGTTCGGAGACAGATGTGGAGGGCGAGTGAGTCCAGAAGCTATTTGAAGGGTATTGATATAACGGATATTGTTAATGGTTCTCTCTCCCTTTCCTTCAAATCTGCCATCATCACCCCCTCCTCAAATAACCAACCCCCGACCCCTCCGTCCTTGCAAACTATCATCCCATCTCCAACCTCCCTTTCCTCTCCAAAGTTTTTGAAGGTGTTGTCACCTCCCAAATCCATACCAATCTTTCCCAGAGCACCTTGTTTGAATCCCTCCAATCAGGCTTCCGCCCCTGCTACTGTACTAAAACGGCTCTTACCAAGGTCATAAATAACACCCTAATTGACTGCGACAAAGATAATCTATCCCTTCTTGTCCTTCTGGACCTGTCTTCAGCCTTTGACATGGTTGACCGCAAAGTTCTGCTCCAATGCCTCTCCACCATCGTCCAGCTGGAGGGGACTGCACTCGCCTGGTTTTAAGTCCTATCTTTACAACCATAACCATAGAATCACCTGCAATGGCTTCTCTTCCCAATCCCGCACTGTCACCTCTGGTGTCCCCCAAGGATCTATCCTTGGCCCCCTCCTATTTCTCATCTACATGCTGCCCCTCGGTGACATCATCCACCAACACAACGTGAGTTTTCATATGTGTGCTGATGATAACCAGCTCTACCTCTCCTCCACCTCTCTCGCACCCTCCAACATCTCTATACTATCAGACTGCTTGTCTGACATCCAGCACTGGATGAGTAAAAATTTCCTCCAATTAAATATCGGGAAAACCGAAGCCATTGCTTTGGTTCATGCCACAAACTCCATTCCCTTTCCACTGATTCGATCTCTCTCCCCGGCAACTGTCTAAGGCTGACCAAGTCTGTTCGCAACCTTGGTGTCATATTTGATCATGAATTGAGCTTCCTACATTATACCCATTCTATCAGTGAGGCTGCCTTCATAATATCGCCCGTCTCCACTCTTACCTCAACTTATCTGCTGTTGTAACCCTCATCCATACCTTTATCACCTCTAGACTTGACTATTCCAATGCACACCTGGCCGGCATCCCCAGTTCTACCGTCCATAAACTTGAAGTCATCCAAACTCTACCGCCCGTGTGATAACTCACACCAAGTCCTATTCACCCATCTCCCCTGTGTTCACTGACCTACATTGGCTCCCAGTTAAGCAACGCCTTGATTTTAGCATTCTCATCCTTGTTTTCAAATCCCTCAATGGCCTCGCCCCTCCTTATCTCTGTAATCTCCTCCAGCCCTATAATCCTCCTAGAACTCTGTGCTCTACCTATTCTGGACTTTTGAACATCCCCGATTTTAAATGCTCCACCATTGGCGGCCGTGCCTTCAGCTGCCTAGTTACTAAGCTCTGGAATTCCCTCCTTAAATCTCTCCGCCTCTCTAATTCTCTTTCCTCCTTTAACTCTCTTTAAAACCTACCTCTTCGACCAAGGTTTTGGTCATCTGCCCTAACATCTTATATGGCTTGGTGTCAATTTTTTTTTGATAACACTTTTGTGAAGCACCTTGCGACGTTTTATTACATTAAAGGTGCTATATAAATATAAGTTGTTGTTATAGACTGTAGCTGAAGCTGAAAAACCAGTAGGACAGTCATAAGGTCATATAGCACAAACTGTAACTATGTAGGTTAACAGGATCTAAGCTTGTGATGTGATTCCCTGGCAAGTGAAATTGGGTACTTACCTGGGCAACCTGAATGAAATTTAACGAATAACACCATTTATATTATGGGAAAACTACCACGGGCATTTTTGAAGCTGTCAAAATTGCAATTATCTGTCAAGTATTGCGATGAATAGTGTTGCTGCTGAATGAAGTACAGAAATGTGTTGACTCACATCCAGTGTAGAACCTCAGCATGTATAACCAGCGGGCACAAAATAAGGCACGCTGAACTAATATGACTTGAATAGACAAAAGGAAAACTAAATACTTTGAATTGTTCTCTTGGTTTGAAATTCATAAATATTAAACTAGTACAACTTAAAGAAGAAAAAATTAATTTTGCTTGTTTCAAGTGCATTTAAAATGTTTATTTACAGTTGCAAATTGTTTAAAATGCATGCTGTTGATGCATGTCTTCCAATTGTATGCAAAACATATTCATGTTAAAATGTGATATTTTCAACAACTGAAGGTAAAATAATTTTTTAAATGCCAATTGGAACAAAACCAATTAATCTTATTCAAGCTGCTCTCATTTAAATGGCATTGCTGGGGATAGAAGTTACAGGGGGGTAAATTTCACTTTTATCACTGGTCGAATAACAGGTGAAAGTGACCTGACAGCCATTTTACACTGCAGTAATTTTACACTATTGCTCGGTGACAAAAGTGAAAATTAACCCCCTCGTGTATAAGAGACTGGCCTTGAAGTGTGGGAATCTTACACAATTTCACCAGCATAGGAGAATGAACTCCAGCGTAACTACATTCATAATGGGAACTTTCAGAAAGCTCAATCAAAATAGCAATTCAATAGAACTAGTGGTTGCCACAGATAAAAATATTTTATGTATAGCAAATTCCTTCTACTTGTCTGCGTGAATTTCTAGATTTTTGCCTGCAACTGTCCCATGATTTATGGTGTAGGAACGGAGGTTCCTATCTGAATAAAGGTATTCGACTCGATGAATCAAATCAACAGGTTTTAATGAACAACGAAGTTAACAGGGAAACTACAGGAGAAACAGTACACAGGTCTAATCAGCTTGCTGGGCACTCGACGACTGCTGGAAGATTCTGAAAGCTGACGTCATGACGTCATCGCGTTCTTCGCGCTACTGGTGGTCACGTGATCAGCGTCGTGACATCATCACGTGGAGTGCAGGAAAATACAATACAGTACAGTTAACAGGCAGTTTAAAGGTGCAGTCCGCGGCTGCACTACACTGTAGTTAAAGGGATTATTACTAATTGTTCTGAGATCCTTGGTGGCTCCGCCACAGGCGCCCCCCCAGAATCCACTTTAACGGACATTTAACGGAGGTTTAATGATCCTGGCCGAACGACGACGAAAATCAGGCAGCGGAAACGGAGCGTTGGTAGACGAACCAGTGCCGGGTTGCGGCAGAAGCGGCATCTCAGGCGAGGCAGAAATGGTAGTCAGAGGTGCAGGCGTGTCTGAGGCCGAATCGGGCTGTTCGACGGTGGGCTGGTGCATGGCTGGTCTGGCGGTCAACGGCAGTCGGCCACGGCGAGGCGGTTGGGCAGCCACGACAGGCTCACTCCGATCTAGGTGGGCTGGTTTAAGCCGGTCGATAGAGATGGTATCGGACTTGCCACCGACTTCGACTGTGAAAAACTTTTCCCCTGATGAGAGGACACGAAACGGTCCGGTATAAGGCGGCTTGAGCGGGTCTCTGTGACCGTCCTGTCTAATAAAGACATAGTCCGAACTCATGAGTTCTGTCGGGACATGAGGCCTCTGCAGGTCATGATGCAAGGTTGGGATAGGCAGGAAATTCCTGGCCGCCTCCTGATGTAGCAGGAGCTGTTGAGCTGCAGACCGTGGTTCGTTGTGTGGAGGGAGAAAGTCACCTGGCACTCTGAGTGTCTGGCCATAAACCAGCTCAGCCGATGAAGACTGGAGATCCTCCTTTGGGCTGTCCGGAGGCCTAGCATCACCCATGGGAGCCTGTCCACCCAGTTGGGTCCCCTCAAGCTGGCACGGAGGGATGCTTTGAGAGACCGATGGAACCTTTCACACAGACCATTCGCCTGCGGATGGTACGCGGTGGTACGGTGCAGCTTGGTACCCAGGCCCTGTGCCACTGCGTTCCACAGCTCTAATGTGAATTGTGGACCACGGTCCGAGGAGATGTCAGATGGCACCCCGAACCGAGTCACCCACGACGAAAGAAACGCCCTGGAGACGTCTGCTGCAGTGGTAGCAGCCAAGGGAATCACCTCTGGCCACCTGGTGGTCCGGTCTACTACCGTCAGGAGGTGTGTGAATCCTCGTGACCCGGGAAGGGGACCTACTAAGTCCACGTGAACGTGGTCGAAGCGGCACTCAGGCACCGGGAAGTTGGCCACTGGAGCCTTGACGTGACGGTGGACTTTGGATTTTTGACATTCGACGCAATTGTTTGTCCAGTCCTGGACGTCCAAATGCATGCCTTTCCAAACAAATTTGCGGGACATGAGCTGTTGAGAAGCCCGCATCCCCGGGTGAGATAATCCGTGGATTGCCTGGAATACCTTCTTGCGCCATTCGACCGGCACAATGGGCCAGGGCACTCCCATGGATGTGTCGCACAAGAGCGTGGTTCCTGCCGCTTGAAACGGCACGTCTGCAACCTGCCAACTGGAAGGCGTGGTCCTAAACGCTTGTACCTCTGGGTCTGCGAGTTGATCCTCTGCCAGTCCGACGAAATCGATGCCCAGGTGGACTGCCTGGACTGGAACCCGGGAAAGGCAATCCGCCACGAGATTATCCTTGCCTGACACGTGCCGCAAATCCGTTGTGAATTCGGATATAAACATGAGGTGGCGCTGCTGCCGAGCTGACCAAGGTTCCGCCGTTTTGGCCATGGCGAAGGTGAGCGGCTTGTGGTCCACGAATGCAGTGAATGGACGGCCTTCTAGAAGGAAACGGAAATGCCGGATGGCCAAAAACAGGGCTAGCAACTCTCTGTCAAAAGTGCTATACTTTCGCTCGTTCTTGCGCAGTTGGCGGCTGAAAAAGGCTAACGGCTGCCAACTCCCGTCGACCCACTGCTCTTGAACTGCCCCGATGGCGTAGTCGGAGGCATCCGTAGTGAGGGCAACAGTCGCACCCGGGAGTGGGTGTGTGAGCATAGTTGCATCCGCCAACGCCGCCTTGGTATCGCGGAATGCCTGGTCCATTTGCGGTGTCCAAGTGAGAACATCCTTGCCCGACTTTCCTCTTAGTGCTTCATACAGAGGTTGCATTAACCGGGCCGCCTTGGGGACGAAACGATGATAAAAATTTACCATCCCCAAGAACTCTTGCAGGGGTTTGACCGTGTGAGGCCGCGGGAATGCGGTAACTGCCTCTACCTTGGTGGCTAGCGGGACGGCACCTTCCGGGGTAATCCTGTGTCCCAGGAAATCAATACTGGATACTCCAAACGTGCATTTGGCCGGATTGACAATAAGGCCGTGTTGGCTGAGCCGGGCGAAAAGTGTGCGTAAATGAGCCATGTGATCTGCCGTATCCTTGCTGGCTATTAGGATGTCATCCAAATACACAAAAATGAAGGGCAGATCCCGTAAGACAGAGTCCATCAACCGCTGGAATGCTTGAGCTGCGTTTTTCAGACCGAACGGCATGCGGAGGAACTCAAACAGGCCGAACGGAGTGATGACTGCCGTTTTGGGGATGTCTGGAGGGTGCACCAGAACTTGGTGATATCCACGAACGAGATCCACTTTAGAAAATATAGAGTTGCCAGCCAGATGTGCCGAAAAGTCTTGGATGTGGGGAATAGGGTACCTGTCCGGTGTCGTGGCGTCGTTTAAGCGTCTGTAATCCCCGCAAGGTCGCCATCCGCCGCCTGGTTTGGGTACTATATGCAGTGGGGAGGACCAAGGGCTGTCCGAACGACGGATGATCCCGAGGCGCTCCATGGTCTGGAACTCAGCCTTTGCGGCTGCCAGCTTGCCGGCTTCTAATCGCCGCGCCCGGGCGTAAACGGGTGCTCCGGTCGTGGAAATATGGTGCGCCACCCTGTGCCGTGTGACTGCAGCCGAAAAGGTAGGCCTGGTGAGCTCCGGGAATTCGCCAAGCAGGCGCGTAAACCCGTCTTGCGACGGAACCGCACAGGCAACCGACTAGGACACGGCGGTGCTGCGGTGGCAGGGCACTGCGTGGAAAGTGGACGCATTAATGAGTCGGCAGTGTTGGACGTCGACCAGCAGACCGTTGGCACAGAAAAAATCAGCCCCCAGGATGGCCTGTGAGACCTTAGCTGTAATAAAGTCGCAGACAAAACGCTGACCGGCGAAGGTTAAGTTTACTGCCCGTTTACCGAATGTACGCATGGCAGCGCCGTTTATTGCCATGAGGGAAGGCCCATGGCTGCCAGATAGTAGGTCCAGCTTTGAAGCTGGCAGGATGCTGCACTGTGAACCAGTGTCGCACAGGAATCATCGGCCCGTAACGGAATCTATAACGTAAATGAGTTTGCCCGCTGAGCCCACCACCATAGCTAACTTGCCGTGCTTTTCAGACCTTGTCGTCCATCCGGGAGGGCGCGGCCTTGTTGGAGTTTTTTTTTCTTGAGGGAATCTGCAAGGCAGCCGGCAGCATCGAGCTTTGGCGCCAAAACGGGCGTGGTACGCGCACCATCCTGCTGGGGGAGGGCTGGGCTTCGCTCACGTGGGGGAAAGGCGCCTCGTGGCTGCACAACATTGCTGAGTAACAGTAAATATCTTGTCTGCCTCTGCAGCGAGTTCGGCACCGTCTGTGATGGCAGTGTTGGCCAAGGCCGCCTGAACCGGTTCGGGTAGCTGGCAGAGGAAAAGCTCACGGAATAAAAAGCATTGGGGTTCCGCGCCCAACAGCGTGAGCATTTGACTCATCAGTTCTGACGGTTTTGAGTCCCCGAGGCCGGGCATGGAAAGAAGCTTGCGTGCACGCTCCGACTTATTAAGATCAAATACCTGTAGCAAACAGGCTTTAAGCGCTTCGTACTTGCCCTCCTCCGGTGGGTTGCCAAGGAGGCTGACGACCCGCGAGGCCGTGGCACTGTCGAGAGTGGAAACCACATAATAAAAACGGGTCAAATCCGCTGTGACCTCCCGGAGAGCGAACTGTGCTTCTGCCTGGAAAAACCATGCTGCTGGCTGCTGTTCCCAGAAATGCGGCAGTTTAAGGGCGACGGCATTCGTGTTCATCCTCGACGAAAGTTGTCCGACGAGATCAGGGTCACCAATGTAGGAACGGAGGTTCCTATCTGAAAAAAGGTATTCGACTCGATGAATCAAATCAACAGGTTTTAATGAACAACGAAGTTAACAGGGAAACTACAGGAGAAACAGTACACAGGTCTAATCAGCTTGCTGGGCACTCGACGACTGCTGGAAGATTCTGGAAGCTGACGTCATGACATCATCGCATTCTTCGCGCCACTGGCGGTCACATGATCAGCGTCATGACATCATCACGTGGAGTGCAGGAAAATACAATACAGTACAGTTAACAGGCAGTTTAAAGGTGCAGTCCGCGGCTGCACTACACTGTAGTTAAAGGGATTATTACTAATTGTTCTGAGACCCTTGGTGGCTCCGCCACAGTGGCATGTTTTGCGGCACCAATTCACTTGGCCACTTATGGCCCTGCAATACTCAAGGTGCCAGTTTGACGTTAGTACTTGATTTAGAGAATAACTGCATGCCTCCAGCTCAGCACTGCTTTCCGGTCAGACAAAATGGAGCTCTGTACATGTGAGAAAAGAGCTGATGAGACAATTGCACAACACCCGAATTACAGTCGTAACATTGATCAGAACACCTTCCTATTGAAGAGATTCCAAATGAAATCACACTGGATTGTTGCACAGCAGCCAGGAGGTCACCCAGCTGGCAGAGATAAATGTGGATGACGTCCCAATTATCCGTTAATCCATCATTTGGTCAAGACCGCAAGCTATTCCTAATGTCAGCAAAATGAGAAATCATAGCTGAATGTATTCCAGCCGAACATTAACAAAATCAAGATGCACAGCAGATTGCATCTCAGCAGCTAGTCCACTACAACTACCAAGTGAGAGCAGACTGTTACCCAGGCCCATATTGATTAGGCTATCCAGCATGGTGTGCTGAATCTCTGCCAACCCAATACATCATGTAAGCCATGAATAGAATCCTGCATGTTTCATTGTCTCCAGCACTCCTGCCTCATTGACTACGTGCTATGCAAAGTGAAATGCATTTCCTAAGGATTTGCTCTATGGAAGTTTGTGGTGCGTTAGCACCTTCTTCCATATCTTGTCATTAAAACACTGTTCTTCTACTGTAGGGGCAAAGAGATAATTTCTTCTTTGCTTTGTACTTCTTCTCTCACTCCTTAATATGCTGAACCGATTATTTTTTCCACTGATAGAGACACATCTTCTTGTATTAATGATGCTAATGTTATGTTGATACTCTGGGATGCTTGTGCTGGTGCATATTACTGTGTTGAAAGAAAAAAAGAAGACTTGGATTTATATAGCACCTTTCATGACCACCAGACATTCCAAAGTGCTTTACAGCCAATGAAGTACTTTTTAACTGTAGTCACTGTTGTAATGTAGGAAATGCAGCAGCCAATTTGCACACAGCAAGCTCCCACAAACAGCAATGTGATAATCTGTTTCAGTGATAAATATTGACCCAGACACCAGGGATAGCTCCCCTTCGAAATAGTGCTATTGGGATCTTATACATCCACCTGAGAGTGTAGACAGGGCCTCAGTTTAATGTCTCATCTGAAAGACGGCTCCTCCAACAGTACAGCACTCCCTCAGTACTCCACTGGAGTATCAGCCTAGATTGTTGTACTCAAATCCCTGGAGTGGGATGTAAACCCACAACCTTCTGACTCAGAAATGAGAGTGCTACTCACTGAGCCACAGCTCAGTTGGTACAAATACTTGTTCAGGTTCGTGGATGTTGTGGATAGCTGATCTGGACCTTCACCTTGCTGGGAGACTATGATATCTGTATTTCTGATATCCACTTTATTTTCCAAATGGTGCTGACCTTCTATCTGAAGCTCAAGAGTTGCTAGCACTAGAGTCTCATATTTCTGTCAGGAACATAGAATTCTATTGGTGCGCCAGAATATAATTGTGTATAAAACTGACAGCTCAGCCACATTTTAGCGATGCTTTAGAGAACAGAATCAAACATAGCATAGACATTATGAAAGTAAAGTTTATTAACATTGTGCCTGAGAGGAGATTACACAGCATTTGCACAGAATGTTTCATCAACAAGGCCCTGAGAAGCATTAACGTGCTTTTGATAAGATTATTTTATGTATTAATTTTGCCACTTCAACACTTGATGCCTTGAGGGAATGCTTTGAATAGTATTAGTAGCATGGTTTTTGCTCCATTTTCACTGTCAAAATGTTTTTTCTCCGGTGTTAATGTGTAACTGGTTTAACACATGCTGTGTAACAAGTGGATGACACAAGAAAAATATGGGCTATAATCCATGGCAGCAAGCATAGATAATATAGACATAAAGGGGGTGAAATTGGTCAACACTCTTATGTTCATTAATAAATAGACATTCTTATTATGAACACAGCTAGCTTTTGCTAGACACTTTTATTGAGCACATGTGGACTAGGTACAGTATCTGTAGAGGCATCCATCTTGACTGCTGCCTTGTGGGTAGCCTAGTGCCTCATGGGTAATGTAGTCTTAATATACATACAGCTGGGTAGTGTAGTCTTATATACATACAGCTATATACAGCTCTACACAGCTCTACGGCTCCACCTAGTGTCTACTATAGAGTGACATGTTATTGATCATTACAAACACCATTAGTGTAAAATGGGCTAATAGGGAATCAACAGCCTGCTTTGTGCTTTTCTTAGATATTTAAAAAAAACAAGATCAACATTCCCTGTACATAGTCTGCCAAAGATATAGGCTGAGTGACCATTTCTAATTCTTTCTTCTGCCCTTATGTTCTTAGAAATATATATTTTTTACTGATTTCCAAATGGCTACTTACAATCCAAATACTGTGATGTTAGAGGAAGCATTAGATTAATTGAAGAACCTTTTTTTAAACATCTCAAACAATATCTCTTAAACAAAGTTGATTGGTCAAAGTCCCTGGGTAATTTGATGGTGCTAATCACATATTTGACAGGTGTAGAAATAGAACTATACCCTCAGAGAGTTCATTAGCACTTCTGCAGTGTTGGAATACCAGAAGACTTGGGACAATTACCAAAATATAATGGAGCTAACATGCGACCATTATATCACAGTTAAAATGCATGTAATGTTTTCAAGGTAATGACAAATGTAATGTGACACTGACAAAATGGATTCCTCCAAGTTGCTACAAATTCATCGATGTGGTTTACTTTTGGATCAGCATTGTATAATAATGAGACCTGACTCATGCATGCTGTATTGGTTTCCTATACATCCAAGTATATTTTTGATGAGAGAGGGAATAAAAATGACCTGAAATGGATAATGTCAAATAGGCAGATTTTGCTCATTAGAATCTGACTTAACTTAAAATTCACAGCCAAAAACGTCAATTTAATTTAACTGCAGCAGAAAATAATCATATCTGAAATTACCTACTGTTTATAAGGGGTAATATTTTGAGGTGAGACTCCCAGAGTAACCCCTCACTAGATGGGGGCATGGGTTAGAGATAGGACTATAACACTATAGGGTCAATTCTATAACCCACACTCCCATTTAACGATTCTCCATGCTGGAAGTGAAGCCCGTAAAATCACTTTACTAGTGTGATTCTATAGTTGGTTACATTTCCTGAAAAACTTGTTGTTGAATGTTCTATAGTTTCAGTTATTTAAAAGAAACAATTTCTCTCTAGAAATTCACAAAAGTGTCTCATACAATCTGAAAACTGTATTTCAATTGATAATCTGCTCTTTGCAGAGTTTTGTGACCGTACAAAGCAGGAAAGAGATCTGTGGGTTTTGGCACAGGTTAAAACCATTGGTTATGAAAGTAAATAAATTGGTGGGATGTATAGTTAATAGTGTGACGTGTAGGTCTAAGGTGATGATGTTGAACTTGTGTGCGTGAGGCTGCCTCTGCAGTACTGAGTTCAGTTTTGGCTTCTGCATTACAGGAAAGATAGTCTTATTGGACAGAACCCAGAGAAATGGTTTCAAGCTGTGTCCTGAACCTAGAGGAAAGATTTTCTGCCCTGGGGATTTTACTCCCTTGAGGAGGATGAACAGGGACTTGATAGACATCTTTAACATTGTCAGGATAAGGGAGAATTTTGGTTTGGGAAAGGTCTTCTGTTGGTACAGGATTCAGAGACCGAGGAAACAGTCTTAAATTCAGAGTTTCAAAAGAAAACAGGAAATTTAGACTTTTTTTTTAGTGAGCGCATAATAGAATTGTGGAACAGATTACCAGCAGGGGTGGTAGAGCATAAAGCCATAGCAAGTTCTGAAAAAGGACTGGATGAATCCCTATTGAGGAAAAGGGTTACAAGCTCATTGGTTCCAGAATCATGGTAAGGAACCTGATGGATTGCTTAAAAGGTAGGCTCGCTGGAAACATGATTATATACTACTGTTACTATGTACTATGCATCTCTCTTACACACAGAGAATTTGTCAACAGAATTTGAGAACCCCAGTTCCCAAGGCTCAGATGAAATTTCCAATTCTAGGATAGATGCAGAGCTCAGGCCTTGGGTCCCAAGGAGAGGGGGCCTAATATTATGGACACATGTAATGATTTTAGCACCAGTAATTTATTTTTTATGTGCTTATGTATTCGCTTGGAACTCCTATGAAAAAGTTACATTGAAAAGCATTTAGAAAAACAATCATAATGAGTAAATTCATCTTTCATTTCAGGCCCCTGTTCGCGTTACCAATGCCACAAATGATGCATACTTCTGTAGATTTTTAATTGCCTCACATGTTATCAATTCTGTGTTTTGCAATGTTTCAGCATTGAAGAAATAATGTGCGATAAATTATAGGGTGAGTTTTTGGGGAAACAAGGACTAGGAATGTTCCAGGTATACCACCCACATCCCAAAATCTCATTAGGTTTGACTAAACCTATGACTAAGGATAACAGTAACAATACACCTGCAGAAAATCACAGGCTTGTGCTAAAATACAGACCTGATGCTATCTCGCTCCAAGGTAAAATTGTGTCAGTAAATGATTCAGAATTCTTCTGCAATTACATTCTTAAACTAAATGTTTTATCCTTAAGCATGCAAGAATCAGTACATGTGTGTGTCTAGCAATAGCTGACCTTTACAATCTGAAAATCAACCAGTGTGAAAGGAAAGGATTACATAGCCAGAAAGATTAGCAGTGTCAAATTAAGGAAACATGCTTATTGAAGACTGGAGATGCACATCAATGCTTTCATTTTGAAATGGTTTTAATTACCCTGTAGCTGCTTAACTGAAAACTGACTGGCTATGTGGGGAGCATTTGGTACTAATGATGCGATGCTTGCAGCTTTCAACAATGCAATCACTATCTGCATCAATCAGGAAATGAAGGTAAAGTTGTAATCAATTCTTAATTGACTTTGGCAGTGAAAAAGGAGGCAGTAGAGATAATGGATGGGATAAAAATTGATAAGGGGGAGGTATTAGAAAGGCTGACTGTACATAAAGTAGATAAGTTATCAGGACCGGATGGAATGCATCCCAGGATGCTGAGGGAAGTTAAGGTGGAAATTGCGGAGGTACTGGCCATAATCTTCCAATCCTCCTTAGATACAGGAGTGGGGCCAGAGGACTGGAGAATTGCAAATGTTACACCCTTGTTCAAAAAAGGTGCAAGGATAAACCCAGCAACTACAGGCCAGTCTGTTTAAGCTCAGTAATGGGGAAGCTTTTAGAAACGATAATCAGAGACAAAATTAACAATCACTTGGACAAGTGTGGATTAATTAAAGAAAGCCAGCACCAATTTGTTAAAGACAAATCATGTTTAACTAACTTGATTGAGTTTTTTGATGAGGTAACAGAGAGGGTTGATGAGGGCAATGCGGTTGATGTGGTGTACATGGACTTCCAAAAGGCATTTGATAAAGTGCCACATAATAGGCATGCCAGCAAAGTTGATGCCCATGGAATAAAAGGGACAGTGGCAGCATGGATACAAAATTGGCTAAGTGACAGGAAACAGAGAATAGTGGTGAACGGTTGTTTTTCAGATTGGAGGAATGTATACAGTGGTGTTCCCCAGGGGTTGGTACTAGGACCACTGCTTTTCTTGAACTTGGGTGTACAGGACACAATTTCAAAATTTGCAGATGACACAAACCTTGGAAAAATAGTGAACAGTGAGGAGGATAGTGATAGACTTCAAGAAGACAAAGACAGGCTGGTGAAATGGGCGGACACGTTGCAGATGAAATTTAACGCAGTAAACTGCGAAGTGATACATTTTAGTGTGAAGAACGAGGAGAGGAAATATAAATTGAAGGGTACAATTCTAAAGGGGGTACATGAACATAGAGACCTGGGGGTATATGTGCACATATCTTTGAAGGTGGCAGGGCAGGTTGAGAAAGCAGTTAAAAAAGCATACGGGATCCTGGGTTTCATAAATAGAGGCATAGAATACACAAGCAAGGAATTTATGATGAACCTTTATAAAACACTGGTTCGGCCTCAACTGGAATATTGTATCCAATTTTGTGCACCACACTTTGGGAACGATGTGAAGGCCTTAGCGAGGGTGCAGAAAAGATTTACGAGAATGGTTCCAGGGATGAGGGACTTCAGTTACGTGGATAGACTAGAGAAGCTGGGGTTGTTCTCCTTAGAGCAGAGAAGGTTGTGAGGAGATTTGATAGAGGTGTTCAAAATCATGAGGGGTCTAAATAGAGAGAAGCTGTTCCCATTGGCGGAAGGGTCAAGAACCAAAGAACACAGATTTAAGGTGATTGGCAAAAGAACAAAAGACGACACGAGGAAAAACTTTTTTACGCAGCGATGGTTAGGATCTGGAATGCACTGCCTGAAAGGGTGGTGGAGGTAGGTTCAATCGTGGCTTTCAAAAGGGAATTGGATAAGTACCTGAAGGAAAAAAATTTGCAGGGCTATGGGGAAAAGGCGGGGGAGTGGGACTAGCTGAAGTGCTCTTGCAGAGAGCCGGCACAGGCTCGACGGGCCGCATGGCCTCCTTCTGTGCTGTAAACATTCTATTATATGATTCTATGAGAGACATCCTCAATGCAGTCTTATCAGTGTGATAATGTGAGGCAATGAGCTGCTGGTATGGCATTGGACGGGGCAAAGGAGAGTGGAGAGCTTGGGCAATTTGACAGTTACTTGTTGTGAATGGTTGGTAGAAAGAGGTATTCTAGCCTACATTATTGCAACTATAAAATGCCAGCATTGACCATATACTGCAAATGTACCAATTAGATAGTGGTGGACATGCAGGATAGGAGTGGCTGAGAAAGTTGGGTTGAAAATGATGGGTTAGTGGATAATGGTGTGAGTGTGGGAGGTGTAGAGATGAAGGAACAGTCTTTCAAATTGTGAGTTGCAGTTCTATACGAGATCAGTTTTCTTTGCCAATGCTGCTTGGATTGTGAGAGCATTACTCTATGTCCAGCTACCTGTGGCCAACAGTACTTGTGTTTCTTGCCCAATTGGGTATCCTGATGGTGAGGTCTTCTTGACTAAAGTCTATTCCTAATTTCCTACCTCCAATTATGTGAAATGGAGGCAGCTCAATATAAATCTAAAAAATGTTCAGTAAAATGATGGGGGAAAACAAACTTTTGTTGCAATCTAATTTCCAGAAAAAAATATATGATGGATGAAAGGAGGTAGATTGCAGTGAAGAGGGAAACTGATGACAATGGAAGGGGAGGTAAATGGGTGAAAATATAAGGAAGGGGGAAATGGATGTCAATGAAGGGGAGAGTGAAAGAGGCAGGTACTGGGAACAGTCCTTTGAGGGAACAGGAGAGAAATTGAGATTGCATTTTGGGTTGTGGTGGCGGGGGTGGGGGGGTGTGGGATGGTGGGCGGGAGGAGTGCAGCAACATGAATGGGAGGGGCTAAAAGTACTAGCATGAATGCTGCAGGGAGAAAGGAGCACCAGCTTAAGTTTAGGAGAGTGCAAGAAGAGTACCAGATTAATTAGGTTGGAGAGAGAGAGCAGTGCCAGTTTGAGCTGGTGAGGGAGAGGTAATAGAATGCTAGTATGAACTGGGAGGGTTGGAGAAAGATGGGCAATTGGATGGAGCATGGTGTCTCTGTGAACTGGGTCTGGAGTGTTAGATCCGTGTATCTTGATGTTGAGTCCTTCAATAATTAGACAAGAGACTACAGGGAACGATCAACAGGTGTTTACTGAATGAGGGTTACTCTAGAACTAACTGTACAGATCACTACTCAGGGTTTATATACAGGTGTGGTCACTGCCGGTACTACAGTATACAGGAGCTGTAAAAAGTAGTTCTCCCCTTAAAGGTACATACATTACAATTCCTCCCCTTTTAGATTAACAGTACCATAACACTCATTTAACAATTAAATATCAAACTAATTACAATAAACACTTTTAACATGCAACATTAACTGAAAATAGTCTATTTATAAATTCAGTCTTTGGGAAGGCTTCCTGATTCTTTCTGGATAACGCCTTTCCCGAGTGTCTCGCTCTTGGTGCGGAGGCGATTCTAACACCCTGTCGTCAGTTGATTCATCAGCTTCCAATGCTATTGTTTCTGAGGTAGATGTGACCTGTACGTCGGGTTCCTCACCAGGTACGTATGGCCGAGACATGGAGTTGACTCGTTCCTGTGACTCTAGTATCTGGTCAGCATGGCGTCTCACAATGTTCTCCCCAACATCCACTGTGTTCATTAGTGGCCCCTGCCGTGTGCATATCGTTCCTGGTTGCCATTTCTCTGTTCGGTAGTTGCGGGCCAAGACGGGTTGCCCTACATTGAAGCTCCTTGTCGGCTTCTCATTGATGTGCTGGAATTGCTTATTCTCAACATCTCTTCGTACATTTGGTCTGAGCAAATCCAGACGAGATCTCAACCTTTGGTTAAAGTACATCATGGCCGGGGCCTGGTTGGTGACTGCATGTGTCGCATTTCTGTAGGCTAACAGGAAATTGTCCACCTTATGCTGCAGTGGAATGTCGTCATTGCACATGGCCTTTACTGCTTTTTTAAAGGTTTGTACGAACCTCTCAGCCAATCCATTTGTGGCTGGATGATACGGGGCGGATGTGTAATGCCTTACCCCATTGCTTTTCATAAATCTTTGAAACTCTTCGGACACAAACTGTGGTCCGTTATCAGAGCAAATCTGCTCTGGCAAGCCGTTCCTGGCAAAAATGGTCCGTAGGACTGCAATAGTTTTCTCCGTGGTGGTGGAGGACATTTTGATCACCTCTGGCCATTGAGTGCGCATCCATGGCTATTAAAAACATTGAGTCCATGAATGGACCAGCAAAATCAATATGCACCCGTTGCCATGGAGATGAGGGCCACTCCCATGGGTGTAGAGGGGCATATGGTGGTGCATTTTGGACCTTCTGGCATCCTGAGCAGCTCTTTGTCAGGTCCTCGATTTGCTGATCAATCCCTGGCCACCAGACATAAGCCCTAGCAAGGCTTTTCATTTTCACTCCTCCCAGATGACCTTCGTGAAGCTCATTGAGCACTCTCTCCCTTAACTTGGGTGGAATTATCACTTGGGATCCACACATCAAGGTCCCCTGGCATACTGACAGCTGTTCTCTTCTGGATGAGAATGCTGGCAACAGTGAGTCGCCATGTGCTGGCCATCCCTTCACCGTCAAATCATATACCCGAGACAGTGTCGGTTCATTTTGGGTCTCCTTCTCTATACCAGCGTTAGTTACTGGCAAGCATTCAATTATAGTCGAATGAAATATTTCGACAGGATCCACTGCTGGTGCTTCCTCCGCAGTAGGCAGTGGCAGGCGTGATAGCCCATCAGCATTTCCATGCTGTTTCGTGCCCTTATACTCAATTTCATATTGATGCGCCCCTAGAAAAAGGGACCATCTTTGTAGCCGTTGCGCAGTCATCACCGGAGCGCACTTCTTTGGATTAAAGATGGAGACAAGTGGTTGGTGGTCAGTCAGCAAGGTGAACTTCTGCCCGTGGAGATAGTGATTGAACTTTTTCACTCCCCACACTAGGCTGAGGGCCTCCCTATCAATCTGGGCATAGTTACGCTCGGCTGAGGTTAGTGACCGAGACGCAAAGGCTACTGGCCTCTCCGAGCCGTCCGGGAATTTGTGCAACAGCACCGCTCCAATGCCATAGGGTGATGCATCACACGCCAACCGAATTGGTAGTGCTGGGTTGAAATGAGCCAACACCTCTTTTGATGTGATCAATGCTTTGCTCTTCTGGAAAGCTCGTTTACATTCGTCACTCCACTTCCATGGTACCCCCGTTTGCAGTAGTGTGTTCAGTGGGTGTAGTACGGTAGACAAATTCGGCAAGAACTTATGGTAGTAGTTCGCCAGCCCGAGGAACGACCTCAGTTGTGACACATTTTCCACTGCTGGAGCCTTGACTACTGCCTCAATCTTTTCAAGGGACTTATGTAACCCCTCTTTATCAATAACGTGGCCACAATACGAGATCTGCTTCTGGAAAAACTCACATTTGTGGCGATTAGCTCGGAGCCCATATTCCTTCAATCTAGTGAGCACCTGCTCCAGGTTGGCGAGGTGATCACTGTCATTTTCGCCCATGACCAGGATGTCGTCCAAATAACACTGGGTCCCTGGAATCCCTTGCAGGACTTGTTCCATTGCCCTTTGCCAAATAGCCGGAGCTGATGCTACCCCGAACACCAGCCGGTTGTATTGGTAGAGACCTTTATGAATGTTGATCGTGAGGTACTGTTTCGAGGCTTCTTCTACCTCCATTTGCAGGTACGCCTGGGCCAGATCAATCTTAGTGAAGCGTTTCCCTCCAGATAGCGAGGCGAAAATATCTTCAATCCGCGGAAGCGGATATTGTACAGTGTGAAGGACTGGGTTCAATGTCACCTTAAAGTCCCCACAGATGCGAACCTTCTTTGGTTCCCCAGGCGTATTACTCAATGACCTCTTCATTACAGGAATGATGGGTGTAGCCCACTCGCTCCAGTCCACTTTGGACAGTACTCCTGAACGTTCCAAACCTTCCAGCTCTGCTTCGACGGCTGGGCGGATCGCATAAGGTACCGGTCTGGCCCTTAAAAACTTTGGGCTTGCAGTTTCCTCTATTTTGATCGTCGCTGTTATGCCTTTTAGTGTTCCGAGTCCCTGCTGGAACACTTCTTGTGCCTCAGTTAGCATTTTTGACAGTCGTCCAGGTGTGACGTCGTCATCCTTTTTGGCATCTACAGTCAGTGCTTGTATGGAATGCCAATCTAGCTGTATCTTCCGGATCCATTCACGTCCTAGTAGTGGTGGTCCTCCATCTGACAATACATATAGGTCCATTTTTGGTGTTTCCTTGCCGTTATATATAACGTTCACCCTTATTTTTCCTTTGGGGTAGACTTTTTGCCCCGTGTACGTCTTCAAGACAATCTTTGTATCTCTCAAGGGTATATGTGAGAATAGCCGCTTGTAGTCCCTTCGGTTTATGACTGTTAGGGCTGATCCTGTGTCCAATTCCATTTTCACTTGGACTCCTGCTATCTTGAGCGTGACCCAGATAGTTTGGTGATCCTCCGTTTTGATCACATTATGTAGTTTCAGACAACCCAGCTCCTTGCTTCCGGAGTCTATATCACTTTTCTGTTCGTCTGAACTACTCTCCGTCACCTTATGTACCTTCTTTTACTTCTCCTGTGGAGATTTCTTGCTGCTGGTTTTCTTTCCCGACCTGCAGACTCTTGCGATGTGTCCTACTTTTCCACACTGTCTGCACACTTTGTCCTTGAACCAGCAATCATTATGGTCATGTGTTGTTCTGCCACAGCGATAGCACTTCACTGTTCCGTATGACATTTCATTTGTGCCATATTCTTGCGGTCTCCATTGTATCTCTGCCGCACCCCATGCTGCTGATTCGTGTGATACTGCAATGCTGAAAGCCTTGTCCAGCGTAAGATCCTTTTCTGATAGAAGCCGTTTCTGGATTCCTTCACTTTGAAGCCCACACACAAACTTGTCCTTTAAAGTATCTGCTAGTCCCCTTCCAAACTGGCAGTGTTTCGATAGCTTGCGCCGTTCCGTTAAATACTCAGCATTACGTTCATCTTTATGCTGGTTCCTTTTGTGAAACTTAAATCTTTCTGCTATCAGCAGCGGTGTGGGTTTTAAGTGGTCCTGTAGGATTGACACTGTGTTTTCAAAATCCTTTTCTACTGGCTTCTCTGGGGTTACTAGGTTTCGTAGTAAGCCATACGTTTTTGCACTCATTGAATTCAACAATACCAGCGCTTTCTTGTCATCTGGCACTTCATTCGCCTTGCTGTATACTTCTATGCATTCGACATATGTCGTCCAATCTTCGACTTCATTGTCGAACGCTGTGATACTGCCACTCTTCGGCATTTTTGGGTGTGGTTAGACTGGCTTAAAATGGCGTCTCCCACGCTTTCCTTTCTTCCCCACTGCGGCTTAAAATGGCATCTCCCGAGCTTTCCTTTCTTCCCCGCTGACGCTGCTCGGCCCTTGAACACCGGCTGCGCTCTGCGCGTTTTCCTGCGCGCCTCTCTCCCCCGTTGACGCTGCTCGGCCCTTGAACACCGGCTGTGCTCTGCTCTCTCTCGCCTCTCTCCCCCGTTGACGCCGCTCGGTCCCGAACACCAGCTGCGCCCTGTGCGCTCTACCCTCTCTCTCTCCCCCGTCGACGCTGCTCGGCCTTTTTCTGTGCCGTCGGTCGGCTCTAGCCGCCGCTGTCCGGGAAGGGTCTGCGCAGTACCTGTTGCCAGCCCGTTTCGCTGGACCACCGTGACTGGAATGCCAAGCCTGGCTCTCGACAGCCTCCCCTGCGATGCTCAAATCTCCGCTGGATGACTGGGGGGTTTCCCGTGGTCGACGCCCGTGCTTCTGGACTCGGCCTTCTTCCACTGTTCTCCAGGAGCGAATCCCTGGGAGGTGATGCAGAGTTGCAGGTAGGTTTGAATCTGCTCGTCGTCAATATTAGATCCGTGTATCTTGATGTTGTGTCCTTCAATAATTAGACAAGAGACTGCAGGGAACGATCAACAGGTGTTTACTGAATGAGGGTTACTCTAGAACTAACTGTACAGATCCCTACTCAGGGTTTATATACAGGTGTGGTCACTGCCGGTACTACAGTATACAGGAGCTGTAAAAAGTAGTTCTCACCTTAAAGGTACATACATTACATGGAGGAGATAGAGTTCCTTCAAAATGTACTATATAGACTCACAAATTAAAAATTCTTGGAGGGACATGCCCCCAGGCTCCCCAGAACATAGATTTTGCACCAGCAGAGCTCACTTTCAGCTTCAAGAATTTTTATAGCCAAACATTGCACTACTGTATACTTCAATTTCCCCCTATAATAAAACTGCAGGACTATTGGGTACTGCCTGCAGCTTTACACATGAAATATCACATCCCACGGCACTTTTATTGAAAACTATTTCTTTGCATACATGAGACCACTGAGTTTCAGTTTTCACAGAAAAACAAACTGAATTGTGGAATATGATCCCAAAACACTAATTAAAATAAGTTTCCTTAGTCAGAGGCATTTTTTCAGGGTCATTTTTCACTTGCATATTTATTGCGTTGTCAGGTGTTTAGGGTTGACTGTCAGTTTTTCCAAGTTTTGTAGGTTGACCTGTATATTGAACAGAGACTAAAGTCTCTCAGCTTATAAAGACAATACTAGCAAAACAAGTTCACTTGATTTGTTTTTAATTGTACTTTCAGAAATTACAAGTTTCAAACTTATGCATAATTGTAAATTCATTAGCGGCTCATTAATTAAGATGAAAAACAGCCATTTCTCCCATTTTACATTGACAGAGGACAATCCTCTTAAACTAAATATAATTCCCATTCTCCGTGTTGTGGACCTTCAATGATGGGTTAAAGTACATCTATCGTAAAAGAGAAAATAAATTGTGCAACATTTTTGCATCCTAGCTCCAGTTAAACATCAATGTTTCCTCTCAAAGTAATGTGCTAACACTAATGAAATTCTGATATATTTATTAGATTCATAATGCTAATAAAATCAAGAATTGTATCTATAGTGAAATGAAATCCATGTAGGTACTATTAACAATCTGATGCTAATACAGTACAATGCTAATTGCCTTTACCTGGAGTATTACACATTAAACTAAAATATGTATGTTATTGCTTATTTCATTATCTATCGATATAATGGATTGAAGATAAACATAACAATAGCATTTTTTTAAGGTTTATATTTGTTAATACAATTTTAAATGCTTCCCACACAACTCAGTTTACAGAAGCTGTGTTAACTGAGCCTTAAAGAAGGTCTGAAGTTCAGCTGGTACGTGCTGTTGTAGTTGATCTTAGGCAGGATGGCAATTGGGATGCTACCGTGTGCTCCACCGCCCATGAGCTGTAAACAGTGCTAGAGGGGGAAAATCAGTTTGGTTCCTGATCGCTATCCAGGGACTCTATGCTAGTAAGTGCAAGTATGTGGATATTGTGCCTGGAAGTAATTGGCAGCATGCCTTTTACCAAATAATACACTTTAAAAGCTGCATGATTCTCACTGACTTCCTCACCCCCGTTCAGACTCAGTACCCAATCAGAAAAGTATCACAAGGGTGAGGACCGGATTGAGCTCCATGGTTAAACAGCCTGCTGACATTCATTATCTAGGCTGAAACGTGAAGAATGACCACTTGGATAAGGTCTGAGGGTCGGAGGTGGCCAACACTGTGGAACTAACATAAGTAATTGCCTTCAGGAGAGAAAGGGAAAATAATAATGTGACATTACGTTTGAGGAGGAGTGGGAAAATTTCATTATGAACCATAACAATTAAGTAGGAATGTTTTTGGTTAATACAGTGCAATCTTATAATACTTCCTGTCTAAAATGAGTCATAATTCCATTTACTTTTGCTTCTGTGTAAAAGACAGCAGGGTAGGAGTAGATGTCATAAAGTTGCAGTATTGGAAATGTCATTATTATAAATCTAACTCCATCTATTTTTGTGAAATGAAAAGGAAATAATGATGCTATTCAGGGTAACATATTATTCAGCTATATGAGTTAAACAACTACATATGTAAGTTAGTCAATGATAAAATTAACTTTCATTTAGAACTCCAAAGTGATAGTGGGCCCGAACTTGCTGAAAACTTGGAATGGATTGAAAACTAAGGTAGGGTAGAGTGTGTACCACCTGAAGATTAAGACATTTATGGGCCTGAATTTGCTGAAAATGGTACACGCCATTAGTATGGTGCAGGAATTCCAGGAAATTATGGCGTGAGTGACTTATGCCATTCCTTATACCATGTCATAATTTGCTGGGCCTTTTACATTGCTTCGGAGACCCTCACCAAAAAAGTCGAACAGCTCATTATCATAGCTCCGCCCCTCATTATAACCAAAGGTGACTGCGAATTTGCTGCATTTAAGCCAGTCTTCCCGTTGCTGCCACTTAGACTTAAAAATAATAGCGCTGGGGATCTGGTAGCAGCATTATTTATGTACTAGCTGGAGTGCCCGGCGGTGCCGAGGCTTTTTTGAGGGCATGTTGTTGTTGGAAGAGAGAGAGAGAGCGACTGGGGGGGGGAGAGAGAGAGAGAGCGACTGGGGGGAAGAGAGAGAGCGACTGGGGGGAAGAGGGAGGGGGGAAGGGAGGGGAGGAGGGAGAGGGGAGGGAGGAGGGAGAGGGGAGGGGGGGAGGGAGGGGGGGAGGGAGGGAGGGGAGAGGAGGGAGAGGGGAGGGGCGAGGGAGGAGGGAGGGGGGGTGAGGACGTGAGGGAGGGGGCAGGGAAGAGGGGGAGCAGGGAAGAGGGGGGGCAGGGGGAGAGGGAGGGGAGAGAGGGGGGGAGAGCGAGGGAGGGGGGAGAGAGAGGGAGGGGGGTAGAGAGAGGGAGGGAGGGGGAAGGAGATAGGGAAGGAGGAAGAAACCGGGCAGCCCAGACTAAAGATGGCGCTGTTCGGGCCCACATTGAAGTTCCGCCATGATCAAAGATGGCGTCACGAGGAAATTGTCGTGCCGCCAGGATCAAATATGGCACTGTGGTGTCGCTGCATTGAACTGCTGCCAAGATGAAAGATGGCCGGGCCCAGTTGCCGGGGTAACCCTCCTCCCCTCCCGATCTCCAGAGCCGGTTGCCGGGTTAACCCTTGAGAGGGGGGGGAGAGGGGATAGGGGGCGGGGGCAGAAAGAAAAAAAAGCTGTCTGCCAGCCTTCAGGGCGGGTGCGGCCAGCCTTGAAGGTGCGTGAAGAAGCCGGCGGCCATTTTCTCATGTCGGTTGGAAGCACGGAAAAAAAAAATTCTTAATAAAAACTGCAAAATTTCTTTACTTTTAAAAAAAGTAGCTGCAAGGTACAAAATCAGAAATCTTCTAACTTTATATGTTCTTTCCTTAAAAACTTTCGGCTTTTGTATATCTTCTAACTTTATATCTTCTTTCGTGAAAAACTTTCGGTTTTTGTATATCTTCTAACTTTATATCTTCTTTCCTTAAAAAACTTTCGTCTTTTGTATATCTTCTAACTTTATATCTTCTTTCCTTAAAAAACTTTCGCCTTTTGAAAACCGAAAGTTTTTTACGGAAAGAAGATATAAAGTTAGAAGATATACATAGAAACATAGAAACTAGGAGCAGGAGTAGGCCATTCGGCCCTTCGAGCCTGCTCCGCCATTCAACGAGATCATGGCTGATCATCCAAACCCTAGCACCCGGTCCCTACACCGACAGCCATCCCACCCAAGCCCTATCCCCGTAACCCCGTATTTAATCCCCCCTAACACTAAGGGCCAATTTTTTTTTTTATCATGGCCAGTCAACCTAACCCGCACATCTTTGGACTGTGGGAGGAAACCGGAGCACCTGGAGGAAACCCACGCAAACACGGGGAGAATGTGCAAACTCCACACAGACAGTCACCCAAGGCCGGATTTGAACCCGGGTCCCTGGCGTTGTGAGGCAACAGTGCTAACCACTATGCCACCATATAAAAGCCTAAAGTTTTTAAGGAAAGAAGATATAAAGTTAGAAGATATAAAAACTGAATTATTTATTCTCTATCTCTTCACTTACATTGCAATAGTTGCTGCAGTCGCTCCAGTGCTCGCGAAGACTAAAGTAACTTTTATTTATTCTGTCTTATTAAGCATCAGGCCCCGCCCACACACGCCATAGGATTGGTCAACCATCACGTGATGGGGGAGACCGAAGGGGGGGGGTGAGGGGTGGGAGGAGCTTGCCAGAAAACAATTGCCTAGGGTCCAGCATGGCTGGCAACAGACGCCCAGGCTTAGAGGCCTACCTGCAAAAATGGGGAAAGGTAGGAAAATTAATGAGATTAGATAAAAGATTTAGAAAGTAATTAACTTTTTTTTAAAACAATTCCTGAAAGTAATTAACTTTTTTTAAAAAGAATTTCTGTTTTAAAAGGAACTTTTTTTTTTAAAGACGCAGAAAGCGGGAAAAAGAAAGGAAAAGTTTGGAATCAAGATGGCGGCGACTCACCTCGGTTCAGAACGATAAGGCCCACCCACACAGGCACCGATTGGTGGACCATCAGGTCACCGAAGCGTAGGATTGGTCAATCATCCCATCACTCGACCGTAGGAGGGCCCGGCCGCACGCGCCAGCAACCCGCCGTACGATTGGTCGACCTCGACGTCACTCGATGCTAATGAGCAGATAATGAGCGGAATGTTGAACGTTTTTTGGATACCGCGGGCGCAATTTTTGTCCGGCCGAAACGTAAATATGCTTAGGACGGTTCTGGAATCGTCAGCTTTCTTTCGACGTAACGCACGTGTAGGTACGCTCTATAACTTTCGAGTTAATTCAAGACAGACAGACAGAAAGACAGACAGACAGACGGAATGACAGACAGAAGTATCCTTTTATATATATAGATTTATTTAAGATGGTCACTTCTGATGCCTCATTATCCACACTTGGTGCACACAAGATCAATCCAAAGAGAATCTACAGATAATAAATATCTCATACATCAATTTCAAAGCACTATGTTTCTGAGAGACCCCACAAGGCGCTAAATAAATGTAAGTCTTTGTTAGTAGTTATAAATTTTAAAATCGATAGCCCCACATGCATTTAAAATCGATAAGTGATGATGTAGGCAAGGGTTAAATTATACATCCAGGGAGCATGAAGTAAACATACCCTCAGTAAAGTAATACATCAGATACAATTAGAAACTGCAGGTAACCATTCACTAGTTTGGAGTTTTTATTTTGCATTTTCAGAATTGTGATTAAATGCCGGCAATATATGGAGAATTCAAAAGTAGCTTTTATCACTAGCAGGAATGTGAACAACCACAAGCAGCAGGCTACGTTTCACAGAGACAGCTCTTGCTGTTGATCAGTTGAACATTTTCTAGTTAAAATTTAAGCTTTATTAAGCAAGTGGATTTTATGGCATTAGAATGCCATGTTGTATCAGCAAAAAGGTGCCCAGTGGATATTATCTTGACTATTAAAATAATTTATAATGTGAAAGTCCTCTTGGTGCACGTAAAGCACTTACAGGTGAAAATAATAGCAATTCCTCCAGTGTTTAAAAAATATATAGGTTTGGTGTGTGTGTGTGCGTAGCTAGGGAAAAAAACTTCCGAGATATTCCTAAATGCCAGTTTCCCAAAATTACTATTTACAAAAGTGGACTCAATCCTCGCCATCTTGGATCTGTATCAGACATTGGCTGTGCCGCTTTGACTCACTGCGATGCTCGCTCTGGCGTATCCTAATCAGTTCTCCAGCAAATTGCGGCATAAGTTCGCCACTGGAGGATCAAGAGCACAATGGTCTCATTCATGGGGGTCTATTTTCATTGACCCGTGGAGTCAGGATTGGAGGTGTGCAGGGGGTTAAAGTCCCGAATTTGGGGGTCCCAACACCATCACACCCCCAACCTGCCTCCATGTAAGTTTCAAAGGAGGTGGGTACCCGCCCTGCACTGGGACCCGCCTACCCGAGGCGGGAAGGGATTAGTGCCAATTAACTGCCTGTTAACAGGTAGTTAACAGGCAGTTTTTAGCCTAATCCCTATTTTAAAGCTTGAAGTGTGGGATTCCCGATGGCTCCAAACCACGCCAAGTTAGAGGAGTCGGGCCGTCGGGTTGAAGGACTTGGAGGGGTCGAGATGTCGGTGTTCAGGTGAGTGATGGGTGCATGAGGGCAAAGGTAAGTGTGTTTGGTGTGTCTAAAGTGTGTAAAGAAGTTTAAATTACCTGTACTTACCTTTTTAGCCTTCCTTCTTCTAGGTTTCGGGAGTCCATCATCTAACTGGCACAGAAAGCAGAATGGCTGCGATCTGTCCAAAGTGACAGCCTGCAGCTTTCTGTGCCGGTGACATTTCTAACTGAGTCTGTGTAGAAGGACTCAGGTTAGAAGTAAAACTTGTCAGTGTTTGACAGCTTCAAACAGCTGTGAAACACTGATATTTCATCTGTCAAAAGGTCTTGACAGATGAAATTTCAGTCTGTGACGTCACCTGTTGCCGGGTGGCCCTTAATTGGCCTGCTGAGCCCACTGGGCGGGCTCAACAAGGTCAATCAAGTTAAAATCGTGTGGATTGGCCGCATCTCGATGGAGGCGGGACTACAACCCCAAAAGTTGTAGTCCTGCCTCCTTCCCGACTTCTGAATGAAAACCACCCCTTGGTGTTCATTGCCAATATAGCCACTGCAGTAAATTCTGGGCCATCAATTCTTTTTCATTGCTGTACAGAATAATAGAATGTTACAGAACAGAAATGGACCATTTGACACCAGTGCTTTTCGCTACATGAACCACCTAAGAACAAAAGAACTTGCATTAGTATAATCCCACTTTCCAACTCTCTCCCAATACCCTTTAATAATCCTATTTTTCATGCAACTATCTAATCCCCTTTTAAAAGAATTTATGGGCTTTGTTTCAACAATGGTTTGTGGCAGAAAATTCCACATTGTAACCACTCTCTGTATAAAGAAATGTTTTATTACCTCCCCTTTAATTCTTTTTGTTATTATCTTAAATTTGTGACCTCTTGTTACTGTCCTGCTGACTAATGGAAACAGTCTAATAATCTTTAGCTAATCATAAGCCTTCATAATCTTGAAGCGTTCTATCAGGTCAGCACTAAACCGACTAAGCTCTAATCAAAAAAGCCCTAATTCTTCATAACTGTGACTCCTCATGTCTGGTAATGTCCTAGTGAATCTATGCTGCACCTTTTCCATTGCTTCTATATCACTTCTTATACTGGGATGGCCAACACTGTACAGAATACTCCAACACTGTACAGTAGCCTGACTATGTTTTGTATGCATTCACATTACCTCCTTGCTTTTGTACCCCATGTCTCGGGATACAAAACCAAGGATTCTGTTTACCATTTTTATCGTCTTATCCATTTGTACTATAACTCTTAGTGACCTGTACATCTGCTTACCAATGCTTCTCTACTCCATTTCAAATCTTAGGCCTAGAAATTCGGTTGGTTGCGCATGCAATTAGCACCTAAAGAGCCTGAGATTTGGGGTGTTACCCAATATTCGGACGTGCGCAGTGATCCTAGCGCATCCTGCCATATTGAGTAGCCCGTTAGCGCCAGCGCTAAGTCTTTGCGCCCGCTCGCGGGCGCAGCCAGATAATGACGTCATTTCATTGTGCAACGCCTTTTTGGCGCCCCGTACTGGAAATTCAGTGGCGCCCCCCTCCGTTCTGCCTGGCCCTATTAGTGACAGTTGGATGGAACGTTACCAGGTCCTTCTTCGACTTGGGGGGCGCTCTTTAAAGGGGACAGCACTAGTATAAAAGCGGCAGCCATTTGGCCTGGCCATACTGCTCGCTGCTGGAGAGAGTTGCAGACCTTCAGTTACACAGACTTGTTCTTATTGAGCCAGAGGAGCCTTGGGACCTTCAGCCCTGTCCAGAACAGTTGGATCCAGAAAGCTGACTGCGTCTTACTCGTCGGCTAAAATAATGGGAGCTGCTTTGGAGGGGATCGTCATCCTGGCTGAACAACTGGCAAGGGCACAGAGACGGAGGGAGAGAGGGCCGGGATTGGCCAGAAGGAGGAGGGCCAATGGACGTTGCCAAATCCGACCATACACTGCCAGGGTTTTCAGGCAGCAGGTCCCCTACCTTACCATGTCGGAGGAGCAGTGTCTGCGAAGGCTCAGATTTGGTAAGGATGTTGTCACTGAGCTGTGCCACCTGCTTGCTGAGGATCTGCAGCCGCGGATGCGGTGCAGGACCTCTCTGTCGGTGGCTGTGAAAGTCACTGTTGCACTCAACTTTTACACCAGCGGATCGTTTCAGGCAGCAGCTGGGGACATATCAAATATCTCTCAATTTGCGGTGCATTGCTGCATCCGGCAAGTGACAGCTGCCCTCTACAAAAGGAGGCGCGATTTAATCACCTTCCCTGTGACCCTGGAGAAGCAGGGGGAGCACGCACAGGGCTTTGCGGCTATTGCGGACTTCCCCATGGTGCAGGGGACCATTGATTGCACACACGTGGCTTTGCGGGCACCATTACAGAATCCGGAGGAGTTCCGTAACCGAAAGGGGTTCCACTCCCTTAATGTGCAGCTGGTCTGTGATCACCGGCAGATGATCATGGCGGTGAACGCACAATTCCCTGGCAGCAGCCACGACGTGTTCATCCTGCGGCAGACCTCAGTGGCTGACCTTTTTGAGGCCCCAGCTCACCCACGAGGCTGGCTTCTGGGTGACAAGGGCTATCCTCTCTGCCCATGGCTCATGACCCCGCTCTGTTTGCCCAGCACCCCGGCAGAAGAGCATTACAATAACAGCCATCAGGCCACCAGGAACATTGTGGAGCACACAATTGGTGTGCTGAAGCAGCATTTCCGTTGTCTAGACCATTCGGGGGGGCGCCCTACAGTACTCGCCGGAGCATGTGGCGCGCATCGTTGTTGTCTGCTGCATGCTCCACAACCTGGCCATTCGACGCACCCAGCCAATGCCAGCCGACCCTCAAGGTCCAGCAGAGCAGGCGGACAAGGAGGAGGAGGAGGAGGAGCATGCGGGCAAGGAGGATCAGGAGGAGGAGGAGGAGGAGGAAGATGGGAGGGCTCCAGAAACTGGAAGGGCCGTTCGTCAGAGGCTCATAAGGACTCGGTTCTAGGCCCCTCGGACGGAATGGTGGCTGTGAATCGAACAGTGCCCTCCGGTTCGCTGTAAGCCTATGAAGGCCTCGATGATTGTAAATAGTGTACAGCTCGATTGTAAATAAAAAGTTTTCTTTATTTTCAAATAAGTGCTTCCTTCCAGCATGACAACGTAATGGTAACAGAAATCACAACTAACAAACTAACAGATAACTGTCTGGCAACCCGGCGAAACTAACCAAACCATAACAAACAAACACAGCAGGTGTGGACGGCCTTAAATCCGGAAAAAGAGACGTCTTAGCACCTCCCTCTACTGGTGACCCCTTGATGGAGACCGACTCCTCTTACGAGGTCAGCCCCTTCCCTCCCTGCAGGTCCTCCGTAATTGGACCCCAGTGGCTGCGCCAAGGCTGGGGGACGCTTGCTGAGTGTCTGGAAGCGCTGAAGCCCCTGAGGGACGGCCTGGACGACCTCTGGGCTTGGAGGTCCCGCAAGCAGGCTGCTCCAACTGGGCATGTCTGCTAGCAGTCTGCTGCGCAGGTGGTGGCAGCTGCTCTGCTGACGTGCCAGCGGTGGCATCAGGACTGCTCACATGCAGAGAGAGGACACCTGCACCGTGGTCAGCCGAAACACTAGCACTCTGACGGGGCCGCACAGGATCATACGCCACAATCGACTGCTCCACAGATTCATGGTCTGCTGTGGTGCTGCAAGGGCCTGGGTGATCCTGCCTGATGCAGCTAGGGTGGCAGCAGAGAGTGTTCGTGTGGCCTCAATTCGTGTGTGGACGAGGCCAGCAAGTGACTGCGTGGCAGCAGTGAGGACCTGCGTGGCAGGTGCCAGTGCTTCGGATAAGCCATGGACAGTCCTTTCCACTGCTTCGGACAAGGCCGGAACAGTCCTTTCCACTGCTTCGGACAAGGCATGGACAGACCTTTCCACTGCCTCGGACAAGGTATGGACAGACCTTGCCACTGCCTCGGACAAGCCCTGGACAGATGTTTCCACTGCCTCGTACAAGCCCTGGACAGACCTCTCCACTGCATCGGACAAGCCCTGGACAGACCTTTCCATTGCTGGGCCGAAGCCCTGGACAGACCTTTCCATTGCTGGGCTGAAGCCCTGGACAGTCCTTTCCATTGCTGCCCCAAAGTCCAGCACACTCTTTGCCAGTGTGTCGATCGACTCAGGCATCCTCCCCACTGCAGCCATCAGCTCAGTGTGCCTGAGCCGGGCCTGGGCGCTCATCTCGGCAAGGCTACGCACCTCCTCTGCACTCTGTGCAGCAGTCATGGTGGCCTGCCTCGCCCTCCGGGGAGATGGCCCCCGAGCGTCCCTACCCCCCTCGCGTTGCTGCAGGCCACTGGTTCCTGCAACTGGCTCCTCATCAGAGCGCCCCCCCTCCCCTCAAGGGAACTACTATCCCCAGTCTCCAGATGCGGTGGCTCCCCTGAGGCTGGCACAGATGGTCCGGCTTCCTCCTGGTCGTCGCCTCCGGAGGCATTGGCACTGGCAGCTTGAGGGGCCGGCTCCCGAGCTGGTGATGCAGCATCTGAAAGCAGGGAGGTTGAAGAGTGGCTTTAGCAAAAGGACAGTTTGGCAGCAAGGGATGCAACAGTGCGGCAATGCTATGACATGGCTCCACATTGAGAATGCATGCTGGCGGGGGAAACAACTGGAAGGTGACAGCTGTAATAGTAGAGAACCTTACCATCGCTGTGGACAATGGGGTCGGCAGCTGCAGTGGTGACAGGACCACTCAGACGTCCTCCCACAATCTGGTGGACTCTCTCCTCGAGATCCGTCAGAGGCTCCAGTTGAGGACGGCCTCCTCCGGTGCGAAGCTGCTCCTTGCGGTTTCTCGCCAGCTTGGCCTGCAGGGTAATGGATGGGAAGTGATGTTACATGATGCCCTGAATGATGATCTCATGCCCCCCATGGTGGAACAGCCCTTACATGATGCCCTGGGTTATCATCTCATGCCCCCCATGGTGGAACAGCCCTTACATGATGCCCTAGGTTATCATCTCATGCCCCCCATGGTGGACCAGCCCTTACATGATGCCCTGAGTCAAATGTGCATGTGTGTGACCAGAAAGGGCCATGGGTGCTTGCTGACAGATGGCCAGTGGGGCATAGCACACCCTGTAGCCATAAAATCAGGTGCTAATGGAGGGATGCATAAGTTTACATTAACTCCACTCACCCTCACGACCCGAGTGAGGTCGTTGAATTTCTTCCTGCACTGCACAGGGCTCCTGGTCGCCATGCTGCTGGAGTTGACCCTCTGAGAAACATCCCTCCAAGCTCGTCAGTAGTCCTTATGATTAGGCCTCCTGCCATTGTCGGGGTAGAGGACATCTCGCCGGCGCTCCACTGCGGCCACCAATTCCTCCAGAGACTCATTGGTGAAGTGCTCTGCTCTCTGCCTCACCCTCTCCATATGCTCCAAGTTTTTTGCGCCAGAGAAGGGCCTGCGCCGATTTGAAGGCCTACAAGGCACAGAGTGTGGATGCTGGAGCTGCCTGACCCACCCCTTTAAGAGCTGGCCAGCGCCTGGAAGTCTTGTGGTCATGGGTAATTGAGAGCACCTGCGCTGCGGCTGGACGCCCCGATATTGGGTTGCTCCGGCATGTTAGCGCCTTAGGTGCCCCGTGTAGCGCCTGAACTCGCGCCTCAATCACCTTTGGTGCGCTGCAACCCAATATCGCACGAGGTGTCGATAAGTTGCGTCTGGCTATAAAATTTGCGCTCCGCCAATTCTAACGTCCCAAGCGGGGCTATACCCAATTTCTAGGCCTTACTGTTTAAGATGTTTGCTGTTTTTCATTATTAGTTTACTTTTAAAACAAATGGTTTCAAAGGACAGATGTGCTATGAGCACATTGGAATGTCTTATAGATAAGAGAATAGATACTTAGAGAAAAATCCAGCGAAAGAAATGTCTGACCATTACCTGACCTCTCTACTTTAATTCTGGAAATGCCATTACGCCATAAAATTTATAGTACTGTAAAAACACAAGTGAAAAGGAGAAAAAAAAGAACATGAATTTATTTAGCACCTTGCACAACCTCAGGACATGGTGAGATCTCTCCAGGATGCCTAGACATCCTAAAGTGCGTCATAATTTTTGACTGTGCTCATGTTGTTATGTTGGCAATTACTTAAATGGCTGATTACTTATGCAGTTTCTTAGAATTAAGGAGATGCTAATTTCTAACTGTTAATTATGTTGAACCCAAAAGCGATCTAAGGGCATGATTTCTGTTCTTGGTTCTCAGAGTGGTAATTATCCCAATTTTTTGTATTTATTGCTAATATTCCTTCGCATGAAATTCCTCTGTTTTTTGCTACTCTCAACACTTTGGCGTGATTGTTAATGCTGGAACTTTGGCCAGTTTTGATTTGCCTAATTCCATACTTTTTTTTGAAGTGGCTTAACAGCCATTTAACTGATACACATAACACTCAGAAACATCAGCTGCAGAGCGTGTAATTCTGCTGCTAATTTGTCTCAGCTGTGCACAAGAAAACCTTGCTTCATGATTACTTCTCTGTCTGAACATATTTAGACGCTGGTCTAAAGTGGGGAGGCCCTTTTTTGGTTCAGTGAGTGTTACCTCCACCAACATTATGCACCAGTGTGCCTGACCTGGGTAACCCAATAGGTGAAAGGTGTGCACCTGATCCCCTGGATCATGGATAAGGTCAATAAGAACCATAGTCCCACTGAACCAGAGACATTAACAGTACAAAACAAAGTTATTCAGCGCATTGGTTTTGTGCTGGCTCTCTGCTGGAGCAATCCAAAACCAATCCCGTTGTCTTGCCATATCCTTGTACCTTTGTTTGCTTCAGATATTTATCCACTTTTCCCTTGCAAGATGCAATCATCTCTGCTTCAACTACTCAATAATTTGTACAAAAGTAAATAGGTAAGTCGTGACTAGCTATCTATCCAAACTGCTTACAGTGCAACTGACTTGTACCACCATATGATATGATACAAATATGGTGTAACTGTTGAAATTAATATACAAATAGGTCTACAAGTTGTACAGGCCCCTGTATACAGTGAAACTCAACCTTTCAGTTATTGTAAATTTGTATAGAATCATAGAAAGTTACAGCACAGAAGGAGGCCATTTTGGCCCATCGTGTCTGCGTCGGCCAACAAAGAGCTATCCAGCCTAATCCCACTTCCCAGCTCTTGGTCCGTGGCCCTGCAGGTTACAGCATCCCAAGTGCACATCCAAGTACTTTTAAAATGTGGTTAGGGTTCCTGCTTCTGCCACCCTTTCAGGCAGTGAGGCCCAAACCTCCACAACCCTCTGGGTGAAGACATTTCCCCTCAAATCCCCTCTAAACCTTCCCCCAATTATTTTAAATCTATGCCCGCTGGTTTTTGATCCCTCTGCTAAGGGAAATAGGTCCTTTCTATCCACTTTATCTATGCCCCTCATAATTTTATACACCTCAATAAGGTCTCCCCTCAGCCTCCTCTGTTCCAAGGAAAACAGACCCAGCCTATCCAGTCTTTCCTCATAGCTAAGATTCTCTACTCCCAGCAACATCCTTGTAAATCTCTTCTGTACCCTCTCTAGTGCAATCACATCTTCCCTGTAATGTGGTGACCAGAACTGCACGCAATACTCTAGCTGAGGTCTAACTAGTGTTTTATACAGTTGAAGCATAACCCCCCTGCTCTTGGATTCTATGCCACGGCTAATAAAGGCAAGCATTCTGTATGCCTTCTTAACCACCTTATCTACTTGGCCTGTTACCTTCAGGGATCTGTGGACATGCACTCCAAGGTCCCTTTGTTCCTCTACACCACTCAGTGTCCTACCATTTAATGTGTATTCCCTTTCCTTGTTAGCCCTCCCCAAATGCAATACCTCACACTTCTCTGGACTGAATTCCATTTGCCACTGTTCTGCCCACCTGACCAATTTATTGATATCTTCCTGCAGTCTACAGCTTCCTTCTTCAGTATCAGCCACACAGCCGATTTTAGTATCATCTGCAAACTTCTTAATCAAGATCGTTGATATATACCACAAAAAGCAAGGGGCCTAGTACTGAGCCCTGCGGAACCCCACTGGAAACAGCCTTCCAGTCACAAAAACACCCATCAACCATTACCCTCTGCTTCCTGTCTCTGAGCCAGTTTTGAATCCAATTTGACACTTTGCCCTGGATCCCATGGGCTTTTAACTTTGTGACCAGTCTGCCATGTGGAACCTTATCAAAAGCCTTGCTAAAGTCCATATACACTACATCAAGTGCACTACCCTCATCAACCCTCCTTGTTACCTCCTCAAAAAATTAAATCAAGTTTGTCAGACACGACGTTCCCTTAACAAATCCATGCTGACTATCCTTGATTAATCCATGGCCCCGATTTTCTCCCAGCCGTCGGGCGGGTTTTCAGGCGGGCGGGGCTGAAAATCGCAGAAATAGGGGGTCGCGACCCCCCCGGCCCGATTCCCCGCCCCGCCCGACTTTCGCCCCCGTGTTTCAGCATGACCCGAATGAGTCCCGCCCGCCGCAGGCGGGAATGTTCGGCGGGAGCCTGATGATCAATTATTGGCATGTTTAATCCTATTTTCAAGGGCCCTTGCAATTTTCAGCCTTTCCCCACGTAAAACACGCCTGGTGGGAACACCGCTGATGAAACCTGGTGTGAACAGAGTTGGCTTGCTTGCTTTCAGCTGCAGGTCAATCAGGACTGAAGAGATTTAATCAGACAGCATTTGGAGGCTGCAGGACCTTGTTGCTGAAGGCTTGGGGCAACTTGTTGAAGGCTTAGGCACAGCTGTGGAAGCCTCACACAGTTCTCCAGTGGAAGGTTGGAGCCTCACACACTTCTCCAGTATGAGCTCTTGGGAAGCCCCTCTCACCACCCTAACTCAGCGCCTCCTCAACGGAGGCATCTGCCAGAAGCATGGGAGGCCTTTTGTTCCTTCCCTTCCTGGCATTAGAGGATCTCCAACAGCAGAGGAGGCTGGAGCAACTCCAGCAACAGCAGCACCAGCAACAACAGCAGGAGCGGCAGGCTGCGGCTCAGCCACCTGAGGCAGCACAGGCCAGAAGGGGCCAGCGCATGGAAGGCTGTCGGCGCAGGAGATACCCCCCAAACAGGGTCTACAGACACAGGGTCAGCTACCTCAACATGACTGAGCAGCAGTGCCAAAGGCGGCTCCGACTTTTGCGAGAGGTTGTGACTGACATCTGCGCAATGCTGCAGCAAGACCTGGAGCCCAGAGCACCAGGTCCACACTACTTACCAGTGGCCATCAAAGTCACCACCGCACTCAACTTTTATGCCTCAGGCTCCTTCCAGGGATCAGCAGCAGACATCAGCGGCATCTCCCAGGCGGCCGCACACACTTGTATCACGCAGGTAACCAATGCCCTCTTTGCCCTCGTGCACAATCACATCCATTTCACCAGGGATTGCGCAAGCGTGAGGGCGTCAGCACTTGGATTAGCTCAGCTGGCAGACTTTCCAAGGGTGCAGGGCGTCATTGACTGCACACATGTGGCCCTTAAGGCACCCCACTGCAATCCAGGAGTTTTTGTCAACCGCAAGGGCTTCCACTCCCTTAACGTTCAGCTGGTGTGTGACCACAAGAAGGTGATTTTGCATGTTTGTGCCAAGTACCCTGGCAGCTGCCATGACTCCTTCATACTGCGCCAGTCTACTGTGCCTCCGCTATTCAGTCTGCCAAGCGAACTTGAAAGATGGCTACTTGGAGACAAGGGATATCCCCTGCGCTCTTGGCTAATGACGCCGTTGAGGAGACCATTCAGCGAAGCTGAGGAGCGCTACAACACCAGCCACATTACCACCAGATACATTATTGAGCAAACCATCGGATTGCTGAAGATGCGCTTCAGATGCCTCGATAGATCAGGTGGAACCCTACAGTACTCATCAGCCAGGGTCACCAAAATCGTCGTGGTATGCTGTGTGCTTCACAACATGGCACAGCGTCGTGGCTTGCTGATTCCGCAGGACCAAGAGGCTCCTTACAGAGCCGCCTCGGATGAGGATGATGCTGAGGATAATGCTGAGGAGGAGGAGGAGGAGGACGGAAACGAGCATCCTGCAGAGGCCCGCCAACCAGCGGCACCAGTGCGCGAGAACATTGCTGGGTGGAATGCAAGGAACGCACTCATCCTGGGCAGATTTGCGTAGCCTGGTACATCAAATACTGCAGCCTCACTGCTTCTTAACTGACCATGGACAGTGGCCCATGTAATGTATGTACCTTTAAGGGGGAGAACTACTTTTTATAGCTCCTGTATCCTGTAGTACCGGCAGTGACCACACCTGTATATAAACCCTGAGTAGTGATCTGTACAGTCAGTTGCAGTTTGAACCCTCATTCAGTAAAAACCTGTTGATTGTTCCCTGCAGTCTGTTGTCTCATTATTGAAGGACACAACATTAAGATACACGGATATAACATTGGTGATGACGCAGATTCGAACCTACCTGCAACTCTACATCACCTCCCAGGGATTCGCTCCTGGAGAACAGTGGAAGGAGGTCGAGTCCAGAAGCACGGGCGTCGACCATGGGCAACCGCCCAGTCATCCAGCGGAGATTTGAGCATCGCAGGGGAGGCTGTCGAGAGCCAGGCTTGCCTTTCCAGTCACGGTGGTCCAGCGAAAAGGGCTGGCAACAGGTACTGCACAGACCCTTCCCGGACAGCGGCGGCTAGAGCCGACTGAGCGGCACAGAAAAAGGCCGAGCAGCATCGACAGGGGAGAGAGAGAGGGCAGAGCGCACAGGGCGCAGCCAGTGTTCAGGACCGAGCAGCATCAACGGGGGAGAGAGGCGAGAGAGAGCAGAGCGCAGCCGGTGTTCAGGACCGAGCGGCGTCAACGGGGAGAGAGACAAGAGAGAGCAGAGCGCAGCCAGTGTTCAAGGGCCGAGCAGCGTCAACGGGGGAGAGAGGCGCGCAGGAAAACGCGAGGCACTGCCATTGCCATGAGGACCGCCGAGAGCGGCGTTGGCAGCAGCGTGGGAGATGCCATTTTAAGCCGCAGCGGGGAAGAAAGGAAAGCGCGGGAGACGCCATTTAAAGCCGCAGCGGGGAAGAAAGGAAAGCACGGGAGATGCCATTTTAAGCCAGTCTAACCACACCCAAAAATGCCGAAGAGTGGCAGTATCACAGCGTTCGACAATGAAGTCGAAGATTGGACGACATATGTCGAACGCATAGAAGTATACTGCAAGGTGAATGAAGTGCCAGATGACAAGAAAGCGCTGGTATTGTTGAATTCAATGGGTGCAAAAACGTATGGCTTACTACGAAACCTAGTAACCCCAGAGAAGCCAGTAGAAAAGGATTTTGAAAACATAGTGTCAATCCTACAGGACCACTTAAACCCCACACCGCTGCTGACAGCAGAAAGGTTTAAGTTTCACAAAAGGAACCAGCATAAAGATGAAAGTAATGCTGAGTATTTAACGGAACTGCGCAAGCTATCGAAACACTGCCAGTTTGGAACGGGACTAGCAGATACTTTAAGGGACAAGTTTGTGTGTGGGCTTCAAAGTGAAGGAACCCAGAAACGGCTTCTATCAGAAAAGGATCTTACGCTGGACAAGGCTTTCAGCATTGCAGTATCACACGAAGCAGCAGCACGGGGCGCTGCAGAGATACAACGGAGACCGCAAGCATATGGCACAAATGAAATGTCATACGGAACAGTGAAGTGCTATCGCTGCGGCAGAACAACACATGACCATAATGATTGCTGGTTCAAGGACAAAGTGTGCAGACAGTGTGGAAAAGTAGGACACATAGCAAGAGTCTGCAGGTCGGGAAAGAAAACCAGCAGCAAGAAATCTCCACAGGAGAAGTACAAGAAGGTACATAAGGTGACGGAGAATAGTTCAGACGAACAGAATAGTGATACAGACTCCGGAAGCAAGGAGCTGGGTTGTCTGAAACTACATAATGTGATCAAAAAAGAGGATCACCAAACTATCTGGGTCACGCTCAAGATAGCAGGAGTCCAAGTGAAAATGGAATTGGACACAGGATCAGCCCTAACAGTTATAAACCGAAGGGACTACAAGCGGCTATTCTCACATATACCCTTGAGCGATACAAAGATTGTCTTGAAGACATACACGGGGCAAAAAGTCTAACACAAAGGAAAAATAATGGTGAACGTTATATATAACGGCAAGGAAACACCAAAAATTGACCTATATGTATTGCCAGATGGAGGACCACCACTACTAGGACGTGAATGGATCCGGAAGATACAGCTAGATTGGCATTCCATACAAGCACTGACTGTAGATGCCAAAAAGGATGACGACGTCACACCTGGTCGACTGTCAAAAATGCTAACTGAGGCACAAGAAGTGTTCCAGCAGGGACTCGGAACACTAAAAGGCATAACAGCGACGATCAAAATAGAGGAAAATGCAAGCCCAAAGTTTTTAAAGGCCAGACCTGTACCTTACGCGATCCGCCCAGCCGTCGAAGCAGAGCTGGAAGGTTTGGAACATTCAGGAGTACTGTCCAAAGTGGACTGGAGCGAGTGGGCTACACCCATCGTTCCTGTAATGAAGAGGTCATTGAGTAATACGCCTGGGGAACCAAAGAAGGTTCGCATTTGTGGGGATTTTAAGGTGACAGTGAACCCAATCCTTCACACTGTACAATATCCGCTTCCGCGGATTGAAGATATTTTCGCCTCGCTATCTGGAGGGAAACGCTTCACTAAGATTGATCTGGCCCAGGCGTACCTGCAAATGGAGGTAGAAGAAGCCTCGAAACAGTACCTCACGATCAACACTCATAAAGGTCTCTACCAATACAACCGGCTGGTGTTCGGGGTAGCATCAGCTCCGGCTATTTGGCAAAGGGCAATGGAACAAGTCCTGCAAGGGATTCCAGGGACCCAGTGTTATTTGGACGACATCCTGGTCACGGGCGAAAATGACAGTGATCACCTCGCCAACCTGGAGCAGGTGCTCACTAGATTGAAGGAATATGGGCTCCGAGCTAATCGCCACAAATGCGAGTTTTTCCAGAAGCAGATCTCGTATTGTGGCCACGTTATTGATGAAGAGGGGTTACATAAGTCCCCTGAAAAGATTGAGGCAGTAGTCAAGGCTCCAGCACCAGAAAATGTGTCACAACTGAGGTCGTTCCTCGGGCTGGTGAACTGCTACCATAAGTTCTTGCCGAATTTGTCTACCGCACTACACCCACTGAACACCCTACTGCAAACGGGGGTACCATGGAAGTGGAGTGACGAATGTAAACGAGCTTTCCAGAAGAGCAAAGCATTGATCACATCAAAAGAGGTGTTGGCTCATTTCAACCCAGCACTACCAATTCGGTTGATGTGTGAGGCATCACCCTATGTCATTGGAGCAGTGCTGTCGCACAAATTCCCGGACGGCTCGGAGAGGCTAGTAGCCTTTGCGTCTCGGTCACTAACCTCAGCCGAGCGTAACTACGCCCAGACTGACAGGGAGGCCCTCAGCCTAGTGTGGGGAGTGAAAAAGTTCAATCACTATCTGCACGGGCAGAAGTTCACCTTGCTGACTGACCACCAACCACTTGTCTCCATCTTTAATCCAAAGAAGGGCGTTCCGGTGATGACTGCGCAACGGCTACATAGATGGTCCCTTTATCTAGGGGCGCACCAATATGAAATTGAGTATAAGGGCACGAAACAGCATGGAAACGCTGATGGGCTATCACGCCTGCCACTGCCTACTGCGGAGGAAGCACCAGTAGTGGATCCTCTCGAAATATTTCATTCAACTATAATTGAATGCTTGCCAGTAACTAACGCTGGTATAGAGAAGGAGACCCAAAATGACCCAACACTGTCTCGGGTATATTATTTGACGGTGAAGGGATGGCCAGCACATGGCGACTCACTGTTGCCAGCATTCTCATCCAGAGGACAACAGCTGTCAGTATGCCAGGGGACCTTGATGTGTGGATCCCGAGTGGTAATTCCACCCAAGTTAAGGGAGAGAGTGCTCAATGAGCTTCACGAAGGTCATCTGGGAGGGGTGAAAATGATAAGCCTTGCTAGGGCTTATGTGTGGTCGCCGAGGATCGATCAGCAAATCGAGGACCTGACAAAGAGCTGCTCAGGATGCCAGAAGGTCCAAAATGCACCACCACATGCCCCTCTACACCCATGGGAGTGGCCCTCATCTCCATGGCAATGGGTGTATATTGATTTTGCTGGTCCATTCATGGACTCAATGTTTTTAATAGCCGTGGATGCGCATTCAAAATGGCCTGAGGTGATCTAAATGTCCTCCACCACCACGGAGAAAACTATTGCAGTCCTGTGGGCCATTTTTGCCAGGAACGGCTTGCCAGAGCAGATTTGCTCTGATAACGGACCACAGTTTGTGTCCGAAGAGTTTCGAAGATTTATGAAAAGCAATGGGGTAAGGCATTACACATCCGCCCCGTATCATCCAGCCACAAATGGATTGGCTGAGAGGTTCGTACAAACCTTTAAAAAAGCAGTAAAGTCCATGTGCGATGACGACATTCCACTGCAGCATAAGGTGGACATTTTCCTGTTAGCCTACAGAAATGCGACACATGCAGTCACCAACCAGGCCCCGGCCATGATGTTCTTTAACCAAAGGTTGAGATCTCATCTGGATTTGCTCAGACCAAATGTACGAAGAGATGTTGAGAGTAAGCAATTCCAACACATCAATGAGAAGCCGACAAGGAGCTTCAATGTAGGGCAACCATTCTTGGCCCGTGACTACCGAACAGAGAAATGGCAACCAGGAACGATATGCACACGGCAGGGGCCACTAATGTACACAGTGGATGTTGGGGAGAACATTGTGAGACGCCATGCTGACCAGATCCTCGAGTCACAGGAACGAGTCAACCCCATGTCTCGGCCATACGTACCTGGTGAGGAACCCGATGTACAGGTCTCATCAACCTCAGAAACAATAGCATTGGAAGCTGATGAATCAACTGACGACAGGGTGTTAGAATCGCCTCCGCACCAAGAGCGAGACACTCGGGAAAGGCGTTATCCAGAAAGAATCAGGAAGCCTCCCAAAAGACCGAATTTATAAATAGACTATTTTCAGTTAATGTTGCATGTTAAAAGTGTTAATTGTAATTAGTTTGATATTTAATTGTTAAATGAGTGTTATGGTACTGTTAATCTAAAAGGGGAGGAATTGTAATGTATGTACCTTTAAGGGGGAGAACTACTTTTTACAGCTCCTGTATCCTGTAGTACCGGCAGTGACCACACCTGTATATAAACCCTGAGTAGTGATCTGTACAGTCAGTTGCAGTTTGAACCCTCATTCAGTAAACACCTGTTGATCGTTCCCTGCAGTCTGTTGTCTCATTATTGAAGGACACAACATTAAGATACACGGATATAACAGCCCATGCCTACAAATTCCTACCTATTTGACCAGCTTGCTGACATCTGCAAGTTATCCTAAGGCCTCTATGTGATATCCCCATTCGCCAAATGACAGACGCCATAACTGCAGCAGTTTCCACCAGATTTTTTATGTACAGGAAAATGATGGCATTAAAACTCTTTACAAGTCTTTTCACCCAAGTGACTACCCATGTGATTAGTGGTGCTTTATTTTTCTCTTTTGCGTGCTCCTACGTAGTGGTTCCCCTGCGGCTTCAACAGATGTGGAGGCCCCTTGCTCACTTTCCTGCTGCACCTGTGAAATAAAGAATAGATTGGCCTTCCAAAGCTAGGCTTTATTAACTTTAAAATCAGCAGCATATCTTTCCACATCCAGTCCCAACTAAAGCTAGAAAAGGACTGAATTTAAGGTAGCCACAACACATCATGTGATCATCAACTACCAATGAGATTACAACACATATCCCAAGGCAGTTAACAAACAACGAATCACAATACTTTTACTAATCAAGGAATAATCACCACATTCACCCCTCCTTTTAAAATATACTCCAACCTAATAACTTTTACAATTTACAATTAATTATTTACAACTAAACTATGCACGAGAATAAAACTATTTACATAACACAATACTAAATGAACAACAACAAATAATAACATTACGCATAAGTATTAAGTATCTCTCAACTAAAACAATATACTATAATATTTCAACAATTTTTAAAACATTACTATCAATTTAAAAGTCCATTTTCAATCGGTCGACCGGATATCTTGTTCGTGTCGACCTTCTTAACCTTGGTGAAATTCCTTGCCCTCCCACGCCAGAAGGCACAGAAGTATCTTCAACAGGAAGGCTATCCATATCCCGATTCTCAACGGTTTCCAGATTAGAAATCCCATCAGAAGATGAACTGGGACGGTCATAAACATCTATCAAAGGCTGACTAATAGAAGTATGATTATCTGCAATCGGATTGGAAATATTCGTAGTATCTGTAACAGCATCCACATTATCCGAATCATGACCATTATTAATATCCTCAGAAGAGGGCTGGCCCCCACAAGGAGCCAAGTCTTTAATTGAAACAGTACTTTCTTTCCCATCTTGGAATCAAATATGAGCATATTGGGAATTTGCCTCCAACATCTCCACCTCCTCCACCAAGGGGTCATATTTTGACAATCTAACATGGCGTCGAAGCAACACAGGTTCCTGCATAGTAAGCCATGAAGGTACCGAATATCCCGTAGTAGATCTCCGCGGATAGTTAAAGAGCCTTTCATGGGGGGGTCACATTAGTAGCCATTGAAAGCAATGATCTAATGGAATGCAGGGCATCAGGCAGCACCATTTCCCACTGTGTATTCTTAAGGTTCCGGGATGTCAACGCCAACATAACTGCCTTCCAGATCACCCCATTGTATCGTTCACACTGTCCATTACCCTGGGGATTATACGGGGTAGTTCTACTAGTAGAAATTCCCCGACTCTGAAGGTATTCCTTCAACTGGGAAGACATAAAAGAACTTCCCTGATCCGAATGGATATACGCAGGCATCCCAAAGATGACAAAAAGTTGAGTCAAACATTTAATAACTGTAGCAGCTGATACATCTGCACAAGGGAAAGCAAAAGGGAACCTTGAAAACTCGTCCACAACAGTAAATATATATCGGTTTTGAGTAGTTGAAGGAAGAGGTCCCTTAAAATCGACACTCAAACGTTCAAAAGGAAAAGTAGCCTTTATAAGATGAGCTCGTTGAGGCTTAAAGAAATTCGGTTTACACCGAGCACAGATAGAACATGATGAAGTCATCCGCTTGACGTCTTCAACTGAAAAAGGCAAGTTCTTACTGCGTACAAAGTGTATCATCCTCGAAACCCCAGGATGACATAAGGCATTGTGAAGATTAATAAGCGTATCTCCGTGAATCACAGAACAATAAGCCCTCGACAGTGCATCAGCAGCAACATTATCCTTCCCCGGACGATAAACTATGTCAAAATGGTAACATGCCAACTCAATCCTCCATCTCATTATTTTATCATTTTTAATCTTTCCAAAATGTTTAACATCAAACATAAAGGACACAGATTTTTGATCAGTTACCAACGTGAAATGTCGCCCCGATAAATAATGTCTCCATTTACGTAATGCTTCTACTATTGCGTATGCCTCTTTTTCTATTGAGGAATGTCTTTTTTCACTATTATTCAAAGTACGTGAGAAAAAGGCCACAGGTCTTCCATTTTGGTTCAAAGTGGCCCCAATTGCAAAATCCGAAGCATCCGTCTCAATCACAAAGGGAACCTGCTCATCAATGGAATGCACAACTGCTCCTAAAATATCCTTTTTAAAATTCTCAAAACATGTCCTGGCCTCCCATGATAGAGGATATGTCATAACCCGAATAAGAGGCCGGATCTTCTGTGAAAAATTTGCAATCCAATTAGAATAATAAGAAAACAGTCCAACAACTCATTGCAAAGCCTTAGAATTAGTAGGACAAGGTAAATCGATCAATGGTCGCAGACGTTCTGGATCTGGTTTAATCTTATTTCCCGAAATAATATACCCCAATAGATTTACCTCAGTAGTCGAAAAGATACATTTCTCTTTGTTAAAAGTTAAACCAACTTTTTCCGCAGCTTGAAGGAATCTTTTTAAATTAGAATCATGCTCCACCCTTGATTTGCCACACACTGTGATGTCATCTAAGTATGAAAAGGTGTCAGAGAGGGAGTTATCACTTATAAAAGCATCCATTGCCCGTTGAAAACAAGCAACACCATTAGTAACACCAAATGGTATTCGGCAAAACTGATACAGCTTTCCACCAGCCTCAAAGGCCGTATATGGTTGATCCTTCTTAACAATAGGAATCTGATGATAAGCACTCTTTAAATCAATAGTGCTAAAAACTTTATACTGAGATACTTTATTGATAAGCTCATCAATCTTAGGCAAAGGGTACGCGTCTAATTGAGTATACCTATTAATAGTTTGGGAATAGTCTATCACCATTCGTTTCTTGTGTCTCTCATTAGTCGTGACAACTACCTGTGCTCGCCAAGGCGAACAACTAGGTTCAATGATTCCTTCCAATAAGAGACGTTGAACTTCAGAATTAATAAATTCTCTATCCTGACTACTATATCTTCTTGACTTGGTAGCAATTGGCTTACAATCCGACATCAAATTGGAAAAAAGTGATAATGGAGGAATAGATAAAGAGGTTAATCCACAAATAGATAAAGGTGGCTTAGTCCCTCCAAATGAAAGACTAAGAGACTCGTGTAACTGAAGCACATCATGTCCAATCAAAATATCCGCACAGAGATTAGGCAAAACAGATAGGCGTATATCAGTATATGTATTACCTAGAAGAACCATTTTCACAAAGCAACAACCAGCTATTTGTGAAGTAAGGGTCGTCTGAGCCATACACACCTGATACGTAACAGGCGAAATTTTCAAATGCTTCTCCTTCGCAAACTGAAGACTTATAAAACTCTCAGTACTGCCCGTATCTATAAGGGCCTTCACTTCCAACCCATTAACTTGAGCCGTAACTATAGCTTTGTTTAGGCCATGAGCAAATGCAGCAGAAATTGATGCAATTAACGCCCTATCTAAAGGCTGAATAGTCACAGAAGAGGTAGTGGAGGAAGACCCTCCCACACCAGGAGAAGGGAAGGTAATTGAACCTGATGATTTGCACACACGTGCATAATGACCTCTCTTGCCGCATTTACTACACACAGCCTCCCGAGCAGGACACTTCAGACGAGGGTGCCGGATATTCCCACAAAAATAACACTTCTGAATCCTAGAGGCAACGGCCGCCGAAGTAGAAACTGTTTCAAAATCTAGTAAACCACTCCCATTAAGTCCACATAATTCCTTTTCATCCGAAACTGCCGAAACCATAGTCGCAGGCCGATTAAAAAGAGCATAAGAATCCGAACTTCTCTGAGCCACATCCAATGTAGAAGCTTGCTCAAAAGCACTTTTAAGATCCAGAGTCTTATTTTCTAACAACCGCTGGCTAATTGATCTAGACAGTAATCCATTAATAAAAGCATCCTGTACCGATTCGTCCTTATATTCTTCAGCCGTCACAGCCTTATAATTACAGTCAACACTAAGGCACCGAAGTGCTTGTAAGTAAGTATCCAAAGATTCTCCCACCTGCTGCCTACGGGCAGATAGAAGATGACGTGCAAATACCTCATTCTTTGGTTTAACAAAAATCTTTTCCAATGTAGAAATAGCCTCTTCATAAGTTTTACAGTGCAAAATATATTTATATACATCCGGGTCAATGTAGTTGATCAGCATATTCAGCTTATTTAGAGCCTCTTGATCCAACACGCCCAAAAAGTTTTTAAATGTACAATACCAATGTTTCCATTTATCATCCACTCCAGCAGAATTGGGGTCAGCCTTTGAATCGTTCTGGTTGAAGATATCGCTCCATTCTAACATAAAGTTAATAAATTGAAATAAAGAATAGATTGGCCTTCCAAAGCTAGGCTTTATTAACTTTAAAATCAGCAGCATATCTTTCCACATCCAGTCCCAACTAAAGCTAGAAAAGGACTGAATTTAAGGTAGCCACAACACATCATGTGATCATCAACTACCAATGAGATTACAACACATATCCCAAGGCAGTTAACAAACAACGAATCACAATACTTTTACTAATCAAGGAATAATCACCACAACCTGTCTCGACACCTTTGGCGGGCGTCCTCTGGGGTGGCGAGCCTGTGAGGACTCACCAGCAGTCTGCTGCTCCTGCGGCTGTGCAGGGCTTGAGACTCCTATCTCACTGAGGTGTGGACTCCGGCGGGCCTCTGACCGAGGGCTCTGAAGTGGCATAGAAGTGTAAGCGTGTGGAGAGGAGCCCCCACTTCCTTGAGGTGTGCCAACAACTTCTCTCTCAATGGTCAACTCCCCCTCAGCGCCTGCAAGTGGCTGGACAGCACGTTGCTGCACATCAGGGGGGCCATGGGGACCCGTCTCAGCACTGGAAGTCCTGCTCAGGGGGACTTCCATGAAGGTCTGGTTTCAGTGCTCAATAGATGCCCATTGCTCCTCAAGAGATGCCATTCTATTCAGAGCACTCACCATGTTTTCGACACCCTGGCGATTAAGCTCCTCCATGGCCGTAGCCCTCCTCTCCTTGGCTGCAGCCCTCCTCTCCTCGGCCACAGCCCTCCTCTCCTCGGCCGCAGCCCTCCTCTCCTCGGCTGCAGCCCTCCTCTCCTCGGCAGTAGCCAGCCTTACCACGGAGGTTGCCAACCTTTCCGTGCTGATGCTTTCATGCGCCACTGACTCCACTGAGCCTCTGCTCATGCTCGCCATGGACTCCTCCATTCGCTCCACACTCGCAGCGACCCTGGAGACAAAACCTGCCAGAGACTCCTGCATCTGTGCATGGAGATCCATCACCCCCTCTCTTGCGGATGGACCCAGAGGCATAGGGTCGACATGCAGCTGAGCTGAGCTGGCAGAGTCCTGCGCCCTCTGACGAGGACTCTCCACTGCTGTCCCTGTCTCCACACTCTGCTGATGCTCACTTGTGAGCTGTGATACACCAGGTGACAACACTACTCTATGTCCCGAAAGTCCCATCGAGGTGTGAGTGTCTGCGCTGGTGCTGGGTGCGCTTACTTCTGCTGACGCTGCACCCTCAGAGGCTGGAGCTTCCTCTGAGATGTCTGGCTGCAAAGCCTCTTCCTCCTCGGCAGTGGCGATGGGGGCTCCGGATGGTCCTGTGGGGGAGTAAAGGAAAGAGTTAGAGATGTGATGCCAAGGCTACTTGCACATTGGATTTGGCATATGCTCATAAGTCCAAATGATGTGGCTTCAGAATCATATCAGCAACTCATGCTATGTCAATGAGAGAGATGGGGAACTATTCTGTCACCAGCTTGTGGGTTTGCACCTGTCTCTCCTGCCCCAGCATCCACAGGCATGTCAGCCCCAGCAATCTCAATCGCAGCTTCCTCCCAGGGGCTCAGGTGGGCGACTGAGGGTGGTCCTCCTCCAGTCTTCGCACGCTCTCGTCTATTGTGAGCTCTCTTTTCCTGCAATGAGAGAGACAAGTGGAGTTTGAGTGAGAGTGCAGGAGTGAGTGTAGAGATTGCATAGCATAGATACTTAGAAGGAGACAAAGATGTTGTGAGGCTGCAAGACCAAGGGCCCTCCCTGTGTGTTGTCAGTTGTGTTCCAAGCATCAGAGTGAGAGGCAGTGTGAGGGCTGCATGGTGGAATAGTTATGTGAATGTGAGCATATAGAGATACGGAATGGGTAAGGGTGCATGGATGTGACTGTGAAGTGGGATGTGGAGGAAGAGATTGCTGAAGCTGAGTGCTGTTGGGGAAAGGCAATGGGGATCAGGTTGAGGGCGATGGAAACTTCATACTTACTTTCCCTGTGCGGTGAAGGTCATGGAAGCGCTTCCTGCACTGCATCCAGGTGCGACGGGTGACTCCCAGAGAGTTGGCCTCTGCAGCCACCTCCATCCAGGCAGCCCTGGTCTCTTTGGGAGGCCTCTTCCTCCCTGAGTGAGGGTAGAGGACCTCCCTGTGGGCCCTTACCCCATCCACCAAAGCCTGCAGTGACGTCTGGTTGAATTTGGCGGCAGCTCGGCCTCTGCCGCTGGCAGCAGCTGGTGCAGGCTCCTCTGCCATTCTGCAAGAGTGGTTGAGAAGCCTGCAGAGGTGGAGAAGCTTGCTATACACTTTAAAAGCACCACGAATGATGACAACATACTGTGGGGCTTTCTGAATGGAAATGGACAATTAGCAAGGCTGCCCACGCGCTGGAACTTAATTGGCCACTTGAGGGAAAATTGCGTGCAGCTGGCTGACCCATTTTTTTTTGGGTCGGAACCCGACATTCGGGGAACCCGAAAATTTCCCTCACGATCCAGAAAATCGGACCCCATGTCTTTCTAAATGAAGATTTATCCTGTCCTTCAGAATTCTTTCCAATAATTTTCCCACCACCGAGGTTAGGATGACTGGCCTGTAATTACTCGGTCTATCCTTTTCTCCCTTTTTAAACAAGGGTACCATATTAGCAGTCCTCCAGTCCTCCGGCACCACACCTGAAGCCAGAAAGGATTGAAAAGTGATGGTCAGGGCCTCTGCTATTTCCTCTTTTGCTTCGCTTAACAGCCTGGGATACATTTCATCTGGGCCTGGGGATTTATTCACTTTTAAAGCTGCTAAACCCTTAATACTTCCTCTCTCACTATGCTTATTTCATCTAATATTTCACACTCCTCCCCCCCGATAGCAATGTCTGCTTCACTCCTCTCCTTTGTGAAAACAGACGCAAAGTATTCATTAAGAACCCCACTGACGTCTCCCGCCTCCACACACAGATTACGCTCATGATCTCTAATAGGTCCTATCCTTTCTTTAGTTATCCTCTTACTCTTAATGGCCCAGATATTCCGATCACAGGCCTCCCTCAGGTGGAGGACTGCGATCTGGAAAAATCTGTGCCCTTACCTGAGGGCTCCCGGGAGGTGCAGAATTCCGGTGCTGGGCCTCCAAACTGCCGGTGCGCAGGGTCCACGTATCCCAGAGGCGCAGGTAGTTCGCAGTGTCCCTGGGATCACATAGGCCATGGGGAACCAATCAGAGAAGGGAATCTCCCTTCATACATTTGAGAGGAAGACCTGTCAAATATATGAATGGAGATCACCCCCAAAACAGAGTAAAACTTTAAATAAATGTTAAAAAAAATCACATTTTTAAAATGACTTGAAAGTACAATAAATTAACTATTTTAAACAAAACTTAAAATTTTTCAAAAAATAATTAAAGTTTTTTACGGGGCTAAAAATAAACTTACCTTTTTTTAAAGTATTTTTAAATGATAAATCAGTGGAATTTTTTTAAAACTTTTTTCGACTCTTATCCTGGTAAACGCAGGCCTTATGCCTGCTTTTACCAGGTGCAAGAATTGTAAGTGTTTTCTGTGGGCGGAGGGTCTCCAAAAAGCGGAACTCTCCGCCCGCAGAGGCCCTGCTCCAGCGCAGCCGGAGGATCTGTCCAGAGCTTTCCTGACAGATCAGAAATGCCAGTTTCCAGTGCATGCGCTGTGCATGCCTGAAACTGGCATTTCCGATGTCACTACGAGTGGGTACACAGCACGTACCCACCCGTAGGGATCGGAATATCCGGCCCAATATATTTATAAAACATCTTTGGGTTTTCCTTGATTTTACTTGCCAAGAATTTTTCATGCTCTCTCTTTGCTTTCCTAATATAATTTTTAATTGCACCCCTGCACTTTCTGCACTCCTCTAAAGATTCTGGAGTATTTAGCCCTCAGTATCTGTCATACGTCTCCCTTTTTTTCTTTATCCTACCCTGCATGTCTCTAGAATATTTGTAAGTAAAGCTCTAACTGTCCAAAAAGGTAGTGCTTCTTTGGAAAGGTGGAAGGAGGCTTTATAGGGGCAAGGAATATGTATGCTAACTGTCACTCATATCCTGTGTTTGAGTTGGTATCAATAAATTGGTATGCCGTATGCATAATATAGCACACCAGGATATGAAAGGCATACGTTACCCTAGAAGTCAAAAGTGCTACTCCAGATTTTTCCATGCAAAAAATGCTACACCTGTGTACCTTCTTTATCAGTAACATTTATTAATAATATTTTGTTTCTTCTATGCCAAGCTGCCTTATAATTGAACCAGAATTGGCACCAGAGAGAAATGGTTTAGTAGAAGACCCAGTTGCACGGGGGGCCCCATCTACTTAAGTTCATCAACACAACGTCTTTCTAGAAGGACTCCCCTAGATAGATGGAACACAACCTCACAAAATTATGTTCATGCCCTCCTACATGCCAACAGTTGACCTAAGGAGCCAATCAAGTTAATGGGTAAATTATTGTTGTCATTTGCAATGTCACAGTCATGACATGTACTAGATTATGGACATGGTGTTGGCTCCTTCTGCTACACTGGAGCTGACACAATAATACCTTCAAACCGCCAACTGGGGTACATTTCAGTGAAAATGAAATTAACATCCCATACTGGGATTTTGTGCTACATTTCTGACCAGAGCAGTATGACTTGTTTATGAAAATGTTAGCACATCGAGAGCATTAATTGTGTAAGGCATGTATAGTTGACCTTGAGGAAACGTAACAGAAATTCATCTGTCTTCGCTGTTCATTGTTCAATTTGATTAGGTATCCTAGATATCTGCTTGGATTTATTCTAATGAGAAACCAGAATCAATAATGTTCATGATTGGCTCAGTAGTTTATTTGAGAGCTCCATCAATCATTGATTTTGAATTTAATTTTCCAGTATGCCTTGGACAATACAAATAAGAAAAGAAATAAAGGAAATCAAGTGAAGATCTATTTCTCTGAAAATGCAGAATCCAGTTCACAAATTTCATCGTCAGCTTTTAGGAAATGACTATCAATGCAACCACAGTGGAAAAAAAAAACAATAGAACTGATTTGTACCAAAGGTACAAAGGTATCATTCAACTCCTTTTTACATTTACGATTTACTGTAAAGTGATTTTAGACATCCTTTGCTGACCTTATTAGTCACAAGTCTGTTGAATAACTAACTCTGATTAGTGCAATACTTAAAATTAATAAAGTGAAATTTGATAAATTTCAATCGAGGGAAACGCATACAAAGTGACATATATCTTGATCCCTCCAGCTGAACAATTTTCCCATATCTCATCACTCGAAGACTGGTTATTGTATTTATAAGCACTCATTAGTGTAAAAGCATTACATTTGGCCCATCAAGCACATTTTTTCCAACAGACCATGTACAATTTACTTAGTCATTGACTCTACCCAACTTGTTTGAGTGCAAAGGGAGGCAAACAATCACATTTAAAACTTCTAAGGTAACAAAGTTCCGTTAGTATCTCACTCAGCCCCAAAGGTTATTTAGTCAAAACTCTAAAATAGCAATGGCCCGGATTTTGTGCTTAAAAATTGTGGCGAGCTTATCAGCACTAACCATTATTAAAGTGTAAATCAGACAACAACTGCCGACGACCGCACATGCACAATTAAATGCAGAACTCAGGAAGTTTCTGTCTGAGTTGCCTGCTCCTCCAGAAACTTCACTATAACAATATCTTGGCAAGACACTCGGCATTGAAACACATGGAAGGGCATGAAGTTGCTGTACTTGGGGGATAGATACACGTTAAACATGGCAGAAAAAGTTGGGGCTTGTCCATTTTTGTGCAAATACATTTTTAACTGATAATTCTTAATTACTGCCAGACAACCGCTTTGGCATTGAAAATTAACTTTTACAAGTGTGGAGTCTCATTCCATCAGATTTTAATTATTGTTGGAGATTTAAAAAAATGTTTTAACTTTAGCTTTGTCGCCTTTATCTCTCTCTCTCTCTCTTAATCCCATCTTTCTTTCCCTCTCTTTATTTCACTTTCTGTACATGATTTGGCATTAAATTAACTATTCTAATTTACACTTCCCAGTTTAGACTCTATGCTGTTCAGTAATGATTCTTCAATCTGATTGGTTAAGGAGATACACAGTTGCTTGGCCTGTTCATACAGGCTGCAGATCCCCTGTAGAGAGCACTGTGCCAAAATGGCTTTCTAATCACAGCAAGTTCCAGTGCAAAATCTGACATAGAGGGCTGGATTTTCATTCAGAAGTCGGGTTGGAGGCGGGACTACAACTTTCGGGGTTGTAGTCCCGCCTCCATTGAGATGGGGCCAATCCACGTGATTTTAACTTGATTGACCTTGTTGAGCCCGCCCAGCGGGTTCAGCAGAACAATTAAGGGCCACCCGGCAACAGGTGACGTCATAGACTGAAATTTCATCTGTCAGATTTTGACAGATGAAATATCAGCGTTTGACAGCTGTTTGAAGCTGTCAAACACTGACAGTCTTACTTCTAACATGAGTCCTTCTCCACAGACTCAGTTAGAAATCTCTCCTGCACAGAAAGCTCCAGGCTGTCACTTTTGACAGATCGCAGACATTCTGCTTTCTGTGCCGGTGAGATGAGGGAATCCCCGAACCTAAAGGAAGGAAGGCTGAAAAGGTAAGAAAATGTATGTGAAAGTTATTTAATCACTTTAGACACACCAAACACACTTACCTTTGCACTTATGCACACATCACTCACCTGAGCACCGACATCTCGACCCCTCCAAGCCCTTCAACCCAACGACCCGACTCCTCCAACTTGGCGTGGTTTGGAGCCGTCGGGAATCCCACAGTTCAAGATTCAAAATAGAGATTAGGCTAAAAACTGCCTGTTAACTACCTGTTAACAGGCAGTTAATTGGCACTAATCCCTTCCTGCCTCAGGGAGGTGGATCCCAGTGCGGAGCGTGTACCCGCCTCCTTTGAAACTGGCATGGAAGCGGGTTGGGGGCAGGTTGGTGGCGGGATGGGGTCAGGACCCCCGATTTCAGGAATTTAACCCCCCACATGCCTCCAAACCCGACTCCATGGTACACTGAAAATCGAGCCCAGTGGGCAAGTGCAAGTGTAATGAATGGCTAGTGCTGTTCATTCACCGCCGACTGCAAAATCTAGCCCATTATAATCTACTTGATTCAACCTGAACCAGCGTCATTGCATAGATTCATTCACAATGCCCTAAAAGTATAAGAACTAAAGTTATCTAGTCTTTAATAATCTATGTCTGCACTAATCATAAACCTTCAAACCTAGCCTCGAGCAGTTATTATTTCAGCTCTTTATAATGCAGTTAATTGACATAATATTGGCTGCTTTAAAATTGCATTCTATATCTACTTCTCCGTGAGGAAATATTCTTTTAATAGGCCATCTCCTTTGAGGCTCACTAACTTTATAATCCAATTCTGTAGTCCTAGTAACAATTGATTTTTCAAATCTAGGATAGTGAATAAAAAAATGTTAAATTAAACAGGATTCCTATAACCCAATTTTAAATAATGAAACTCATTGCTCCATTTTCAGAACAGTTATAGCAAGCTATTTTTTATTCAAATTATAGAGTTGACATAATGCCCTGTAAATAAATATAATTTTCAAGTTGTTGATTGTTTTATGGCATGAGGCACAAACCTACCAAAATAGCAGACATAAGAATGTTCAATATGTTCATGTGCTAGTATCACAAACAATGATTTCTTGGCTTAAGACTTCAAAACAATGAATTACTTTAACAAAGAAGTATCTGGTGAGTAGAATAGCCTATTAGCAGATTTTGAAATGATGGTGAAAAAGTGTAAAGTGCTTTATATTGTACAAACATCACAGGTGAAATGTTAACCCCCCATGAAGGTTGTGGTGGGGGGCAGGGGGCAGCGGGCGGGCAGGTGTGGAGGTCAAAATTTCAAAAATATGGAACCTGACCCCCAACTCGCGCTCTCCTTTGGGAGCCGCTGCTCAGGAATCCGCACCTCCACGACCGCGGGTTCGGGTGGCTGGCGGAGCACAGGGCTGTGCCTGGCAAGGTGACCAGAGTCGGGGACCTGCTCGATGGCGGAGGAGCGGGCTGGATGGCGCCGGAGGAGCTGGCGCGGCGCCTGTCCTGGGCCAACGTCCGGCTCGCGGTCAAAGTCATCGAGTCGGTGAAAGTGGCACTGGGCCCCAGCTCCACTAGGTGAATCGAGGCGGCTCAAGCACGTGGGGCGATCCCGTCCGAGCTTACCCCCGTTCGGACGGAATTCTTCATCGGCGCCCGGCCCCGAAACTCCCCTCGGGAACCGGCACCTCACAACTTGAGCCGCCTCGAGGAAATACCCTCCATGCCTTTTCATTCTGTGCGGAGGGGTTTCCTGTACGGGCTGCTCCTGCACACTTTCCACTTTAGCATCTTCGTCTGCCGTCCGGACACGCTTTGGCGTGGTGTCTTGCCGACCGGCGGAGGCGGAGGTCCCCAATGGAGGGCTCTCTACGCGGGAGTCCTCCCTTGTTCCATCGGGGACTTGGCCTGGAGGGTGTTGCACGGAGCGGTCCCGTGCAATATGGTTTTAAATAGGTTCACGGACTCACAGGCCGCCTGTATTTTCTGCGGCCTGGAGGAGTCCGTGTTTCACGTATATATGGAGTGTGAGAGGTTGCAGCCCCTCTTTCACTACTTGAAGGGGCTGCTCCTCGATTTTTGGTTGCACTTCAGTCCCACGCTCTTGATCTATGGTCACCCGGTGCGGAGGGGAGCGGGCAGGTTGGAGGACTTCCTTGTAGGCCTGCTCCTGGGCCTGGCTAAAAGAGCCATCAATTGGTCCAGGCAGCGGGTGGTCGAGGGGGTCGTCCAGCCGGATTGCCTGCCTCTCTTCCGCGGCCATGTTCACGCCCGGGTGGCCCTGGAGATGGAGCACGCGGGTCCGCCGGCACACTTGAGTATTTCCGCGACCGGTAGGCGCCGCGGGGACTGGAGTGCGTCATCAACCCGGAAAACCAAATTTTAATTTGATTTGTTAAGTTTTAGTTGAACTTTTGTTAATTTACAGTCCAATTTGTTTTTTTTTGGTCCAAACTAAAAGAGGACCCCCAACTCGCCTCCACTGCACCTACTTCCGGTTTCAACGGAGGCGGGTTGGGGAACAGGTGACTGACCTGCTCTCCAGAAGTGGGCCAGTTATTTAAATATGGTAATGAGGCTGCGTACCTCAAATTTGAACAGACTTTTAGAATTAATGGCTGCAGGCTGGGTTTCCCAGAGCTCGGAATCCTGGCAGCTGTAGAGAGGTGAGAATGGCTGGATCCAGGAGGTAAGTGCTTTTCCAGCACTACTTGTGAGCCAAGAGAAGCAGAAGTGCTTCCCCCTTGGTGCATCAAGCAAGCCTGCTTATCGCCCCATGACTGCGCCACTCCACCTCCTCCCCCCACTCCAAAGCCCCCCCATGATCTCCCTCCTGCCTCCTTGTAAATATCGGCATTTGAACAAAGGGATGGCTCTGAAATTGCTCCAAAATGGAAGGGACATCAAAGGAAATTCTCCAGTCTCACTGCCAGTTCCAATGAAAGCTCACACTGGAATATTTAACCTATCTTCCTCTGTCAAACACTAATCATTCTGCTGTTCATTTCCAACATGATTGGTTTTTCCACGAGTATTCTAATTGTCTGATGTGATTAAAAATATAAACGTTTTCTCAGATTTGGTTTTATTGTATTTTAGATGCTGAGCATTTTGTGAGATTGGAACATATGTGTGTGGGCTTGAGAAGTCCCTTTAATATCACTTTCAGTGGCTAATATATGGTTAAGGAGTACATGCAAATAACAGCAGCAAAGCCACTCTGGTAGTTATTCAATGTTATGCATTGATTTTTCAATGTTACATGAGACCCCAACTTGGGTAAGGGTGAAAAATTAAATTAAAATCATCTGCCAATACGATAAAAATGAATAATAGATATGAGTTTCCACTAGCAAATTTACAAGTGGAGTTATTGTGATTTGATTTTCATCTTGGTGTTAATAAAATTGGTTCTGATTCTTATTTTCTGGAACCAGCAATAAGGAGCTGATTTAATTTAAAAGAAGAAGCGTTCCAATCAATGTTCCCTGTAATTTTCTTTTGGGCTGTGCGGCCCCCTTAACAGGTTGCGCGGCCGATGTAAAGATCCGCGCATGCGCGATTTTCCTATTTAAAAGCCGGCTCACCGGCTGCGCGGCAAGTCCAGTGCCTTAAAGGGAACATTGGTTCCAAAACCACCAGTTACTCTCTTAAAAAAAATTCTTGTACTCAAATGGTGGTAATGACAATCAGAACATTTAGAGGTTCAACTTTGGACTTCAAAGACAAATCGGAATATTTTCATAATGGTGAGAGACTAGAAGGTGTGGAGGACCAAAGGGATGTAGGGGTCCATGTACAAAAATCATTAAAAACTACAGTTCACAGTTACAAAATGTAATCAAAAAGGCTAATGACGTATTGGTCCAGTCTTCTATTTAATTATCGAAGGCAGTGATATTGCCAGTCTTCGGCATCTTGGAGATCTAAGATGGCGCCTCCCGCGCTTTGCCTTCTTCCCCGATTGAACAAAATGGCGCCTCCCGCGCTTTGCCTTCTTCCCCGATTGAACAAAATGGCGCCTCCTTTTCCGTCTTCCCCGCTGGATTAAGATGGCGCCTCCCGCGCTTTCTGTCTTTTCCGCTACTGCCAACGCTGTTGCTGGCGTTTTTATGCCTTGATGACGATGCCCTATGGTCTTCGCGTGCTTCTCCCCGCGCTGCTGCCAACGCCGCTCTCCGCGGTCCCCGTGGCAAACTACATAAGAACATAAGAACATAAGAAATAGGAGCAGGAGTAGGCCAATCGGCCCCTCGAGCCTGCTCCGCCATTCAATAAGATCATGGCTGATCTGATCCTAACCGCCAATCCACTATCACAGAACCATCTCCTGAATCTAACAGAATTAGACACATGAAATAGGAGCAGGATCAGGCTACACGGCCCCTGGGCCCGCTCCGCTACCCACAGGGCCATGACCATTCCGAACCTAGACTCATGTCCAAATTCCTGCCCGCTCCCCGTAACCCTTAATTCCCTTTACTTCTAGGAAACTGTCTATTTCTGTTTTAAATTTATGTAATGATGTAGCTTCTACAGCTTTTTGGAGCAGCATATTCCATGGACCTACCACCCTCTGAGTGAAGTAGTTCCTCCTCATCTCAGTTTTGAAAGAGCAGCCCCTTATTCTAAGACTATGGCCCTAGTTCTAGTTTCACCCATCATCGGGAACATCTTCCCCGCATCCACCCGATCCGACCCCTTCACAATCTTATATGTTTCAATAAGATCGCCTCTCATTCTTCTGAACTCCAATGAGTAGAGTCCCAATCTACTCAACCTCTCCTCATATGTCCATCCCCTCATCCCCGGGATTAACCGAGTGAACCTTCTTTGTACTGACTCGAGAGCAAGTATGTCCTTTCTTAAGTATGGACACCAAAACTGTACGCAGTATTCCAGGTGCGGTCTCACCAATACCTTGTACAACTGAAGCAATACCTCCCTATTTTTATATTCTATCCCCCAGCAATGAAAGCCAACATTCCATTGGCCTTCTTAATCACTTGCTGCACCTGCATACTAACCTTTTGAGTTTCGTGCACCAGGACCCCCAGATCCCTTTGTACTTCAGTACTTTCCAGTTTCTTGCCATTAAGATAATAACTTGCTCTACGATTTTTCCTGCCAAAGTGCATAACCTCACACTTTCCAGTATTGTATTCCATCTGCCAAATCTCTGCCCACCTACTTAGCCTGTCGATGTCCCCTTGCAGGTTTTTTATGTCCTCCTCACTCACTGCTTTCCCTCCCATCTTAGTATCATCTGCAAACTTTGATATGTTACACTCGGTCCCCTCCTCCAAATCGTTAATATAGATTGTAAAGAGTTGGGGACCCAGCACTGACCCCTGCAGAACACCACTAGTTACTGATTGCCAGTCTGAGAATGAACCATTTATCCCAACTCTCTGCCTTCTGTTAGATAGCCAATCCTCTATCCGTGCCAGAATATTACCCCCAATCCCGTGATTTTTTATCTTAAGCAATAATCTTTTGTGTGGCACCTTGTCAAATGCCTTTTGGAAGTCTAAATACACTACGTCCACTGGTTCCCCTTTATCCACCCTATATGTTACTTCCTCAAAGAACTCCAGCAAATTTGTCAAACATGACTTCCCCTTCATAAAACCATGCTGACTTTGTCCTATTAAATTATGATTATCCAAATGTCCTGTTACTGTCTCCTTAATAATGGACTCCAAAATTTTACCTACCACAGATGTTAGGCTAACCGGTCTATAGTTTCCAGCCTTCTGTCTACTGCCCTTTTTAAATAAGGGTGTTATATTAGCAGTTTTCCAGTCTGCCGGGACCTTTGCCGAGTCCAGGGAGTTTTGGAAAATTATTACCAATGCATCCACAATCCCTACCGCCACTTCCCTCAAGACCCTAGGATGTAAGCCATCAGGTCCAGGTGATTTATCCGCCTTGAGTCCCATTATTTTACCGAGTACCACTTCCTTAGTGACTTTGATCGTGTTTAGCTCCTCCCCCCCTTTAGCCCCCTGCTTGTCCAGTGTTGGGATATTCTTAGTGTCTTCTACTGTAAAGACTGATGTAAAATATTCATTCAGTGTTTTTGCCATCTCCATATTTCCCACCATTAATTTCCCGGTCTCATCCTCTAAGGGACCAACATTTACTTTAGCCACCCTTTTTCTTTTTATATAACTATAAAAACTCTTACTATCTGTTTTTATATTTTTTGCTAATTTACTTTCATAATCTATCTTCCCTTTCTTAATCAATCTTTTTGTTATTTTTTGCTTTCTTTTAAAGTTTTCCCAATCCTCTATCCTCCCATTAGATTTGGCTACCTTATATGCCCTTGTTTTTAGTCGAATACTATCCTTAATTTCTTTACTTAGCCACGGATGGCTGTCTTTTCTTTTACACCCTTTTCTTCTCAGTGGAATATATATTTTTTGGAAGTTATAAAATAACTCCTTGAATGTACACCACTGATCATGTATCGTCTTACCCTTTAATCTATTTTCCCAATCCACTCTACTCAATTCCACTCTCATACCTTCATAGTCTCCTTTATTCAAGCTTAGCATGTTTGTTTGAGATCCAACCTTCTCACCCTCTAATTGAATATGGAATTCAACCATGTTATGGTCACTCATTCCAAGGGGATCCTTTACTAGGACATTTTTAATTAATCCTGTCTCGTTACACAGGACCAGATCTAAGGTTGCTTGCCCCCTGGTCGGTTCAGTTGCATACTGCTCAAGAAACCCATCCCTAATACACTCAATGAACTCATCCTCAAGGCAGCCCTGCCCAATTTGATTTGTCCAATTAATATGATAGTTGAAATCCCCCATAATTATAGATGCTCCCTTATTACAAGCCTCAACTATTTCCTGATTGATACTCCGTCCAACAGAGTTGCCACTGTTCCGAGGCCTATAGACTACGCCCACTAGTGTTTTTTTTCCCTTATTATTCCTTACCTCCACCCAAACTGTTTCATTATCCTGATCTTTTGACCCAATATCATTCCTCTGTATTACAGTGATTCTTTCCTTTATTAACATAGCCACCCCACCTCCCCTTCCTTCCTGCCTGTCCTTCCTGATCGTTAAATAACCTGGTATGTTTAATTCCCAGGCATTGTCACCCTGCAGCCATGTTTCTGTAATGGCCACAAGATCATACCCATATGTAGTTATTTGTGCCATTAACTCGTCTATTTTGTTACGAATGCTACGTGCAGTCAGATAGAGAACTTTCAAAGATGTTTTGTGACACTTAGTTCCTGCTTTTGCCCTTTTTATTACTTTACCTTTTACTCCATACCTTCTGCCCCTTCCTGACACGCTCTGGTTTTTAATTTCCCCACTGCTACCTAAGTCTATTACCTTCTCTGTTGTCATTTTTATTATTTGCTCTCTAGGAACCTCCCCACCACTAGTTAGTTTAAAGCCCTCTCTACAGCCCTAGTTATATGATCCGCCAGGACTCTAGTCCCAGCACTGGCCAAGTGAAGCCCGTCCCAACGGAACAGCTCCCTCCTGCTCCAGTACTGGTGGCAGTGTCCCAGGAAGCAAAACCCATTTCTCCCACACCAGTCTTTGAGCCACGCATTTAAATCTCTAATTTTATTTGTCCTAGCCAAATTCGCTCGTGGCTCAGGTAATAATCCAGAGATTATTACCCTTGTGGTTCTGCTTTTTAATTTGGCCCCTAGCTGCTCAAACTCCCTCAGCAGAACCTCCTTCCTTGTCCTATCTATGTCGTTGGTACCAACATGGACCACGACAACTGGATCCTCCCCCTCCCACTCCAAGTTTCTCTCCAGTCCAGAGGAGATGTCCTTAACCCTGGCAGGCAACACAGCCTTCGGGACTCTCGCTCTCGGCTGCAAAGAACTCTATCTATCCCCCTAACGATACTATCCCCTACCACTACAACATTTCTTTTAACTCCCCCCACTTGAATGGCCCTCTGCTCCACGGTGCTGTGGCCAGGTTGCTCATCCTCCCTGCAGTCCCTGCTCCTGTCCCCACAGGGAGTAAGAGCCTCGAACCTGTTGGACAAGTGCAAGGGCTGCGGCTCCTCCAACACTACCTCCTGGATCCCCGTACCTGCCTCACTTCAAGTCACACCATCCTGACCCTGGCCACGGACTACATCTGAATTAATTAATCTAATTGGTGTGACTACCTCGTGATACACAGAGTCCAGGTAACTCTCCCCCTCCCTGATGTGTCTCAGTGTTTGAAGCTCGGACTCCAGCTCTTCAACACGGAGCCGGAATTCCTCGAGCAGCCAACACTTACTGCAAATGTGATCACCGTGAGCATCAATGGTGTTCACCAGCTCCCACATATTGCAGCAGCAACACATCGCCTGATCTCCCATTCTATGTAATTAATTAAATTTATTAATATTATTCTTAAATATCCTCTGCCCCGATTCTAGATGGTGTATATCACACCTTAGAAACTATAAACCAAAGAGATTTAAGCTTAAAAGGGAGAAATACTCACCAACCAATCACTTACCCGCTTTCTGGCGACGTCACACTTGGATTACTTTTTACCTCTCTCCTTCCCTCCGAGTTCAGAGACTGGTACACCTTACCTGGTCTCTGGGGACTTTTATACCCCGCTCTGCCGCTCGAGATTCCCGCCGACGCTGTGAGACCTTACCTGGTCTCTGGGGACTTTTATACCCCGCTCTGCCGCTCAGGTTTCCCGCTGACGCTGTGAGACCTTACCTGGTCTCTGGGGACTTTTATACCCCGCTCTGCCGCTCAGGTTTCCCGCTGACGCTGTGAGACCTTACCTGGTCTCTGGGGACTTTTATACCCCGCTCTGCCGCTCAGGTTTCCCGCCGATGCTGTGAGACCTTACCTGGTCTCTGGGGACTTTTATACCCCGCTCTGCCGCTCAGGTTTCCCGCCGACGCTGTGAGGCCTTACCTGGTCTCTGGGGACTTTTATACCCCGCTCTGCCGCTCAGGTTTCCCGCCGACGCTGTGAGGCCTTACCTGGTCTCTGGGGACTTTTATACCCCGCTCTGCCGCTCAGGTTTCCCGCCGACACTGTGAGACCTTACCTGGTCTCTGGGGACTTTTATACCCCGCTCTGCCGCTCAGGTTTCCCGCCGACGCTGTGAGACCTTACCTGGTCTCTGGGGACTTTTATACCCCGCTCTGCCGCTCAGGTTTCCCGCCGACGCTGTGAGACCTTACCTGGTCTCTGGGGACTTTTATACCCCGCTCTGCCGCTCAGGGTTCCCGCCGACGCTGTGAGACCTTACCTGGTCTCTGGGGACTTTTATACCCCGCTCTGCCGCTCAGGATTCCCGCCGACGCTGTGAGACCTTACCTGGTCTCTGGGGACTTTTATACCCCGCTCTGCCGCTCAGGTTTCCCGCCGACGCTGTGAGACCTTACCTGGTCTCTGGGGACTTTTATACCCCGCTCTGCCGCTCAGGTTTCCCGCTGACGCACTGAGGCCTTACCTGGTCTCTGGGGACTTTTATACCCCGCTCTGCCGCTCAGGATTCCCGCAGGCCTGGATGTCTGTCGCTGCATCTGGTATGATAGCCCAACATATAACTGGGGGGGAAAGTCTACTTAGCCTACCCATACACTGATGGAAATAGAATCTAGCATAGCCATCCATGTTTCTATGTTACTGGCCAGCACTTTGCCTCTTGTGCTGGTTAAAAGTGCCCCCTAAGATGGGTCTCTGTGCCACCAGAGGGACTCTTAGTGCTACAACACTACTGCTAGATGTATGCTTCTTCTTCTTTCGTATGGTAGTAGCAAAGCAAATAAAATGTCAATGTCTAAGTCAGATATCCAGGCCAAAGCTTCCGGTGAAACAGCGTGGCTATCTTGTAGGCAGCCTGTGAATTTCCTCTGAGGGCAGTGCTCAATGATGTGCTCCAGAGTCTGATCAGGAGCTCCACAGTCACATGATGTGAATGCTTTAATCTTCCATCTATGGAGAAGGTGGGTGTTGTGTCGGTACCTTTCTACCTAGACGCAATTTAGGACTCAGAACTCAGAGATTCAAACATGAAGTGCTTTATTGGAAGGAAAGGAAGTTCTGGCCAGTTCCAAACAAAGAGAGCTAAAACTTAACAGAGAACACCCAACCATTTATCTCCTGTGACAGCGCCACCACAGGTGGGAGGAGAACACACAATAGAACACACAATACATAACATTTCCTCCCCTCTTAAATGGAAGGTCCACATTATTCCTCAACAGGTAAGTTACTTTCAATGCACTCAACGAACCTAGGGTAGAGGTAGACTGCCTCAAACCCTGACTTTACCCTGGGGTTTATTCTGCCCCAGTCTTGTGGGTAAGTCACTAAGCCTACAGATCCAAGCGTCTTGGAGGCCGCCGCTCTCTGACAGGATACCGGCAGTCATCACTGGCTTCCACAGCAGTAGGCATTGACACAGGCCTGGATGGAGAAGGTGCCTGTGTCAGTTGAAAGTCGGGAGTTTGCACAGTTGGAACAGTCTCTTTGGCTTCCTGTGTTGGAGAAGAGCACTGTGGCAAAGGATGTTGGTTTGCGGTATCATCCGGAAACAGTTCAGGCCAACCAGCCGTTGGAGCCTCTGTGGCTGTCTCTGCTCCTAGCAACAGTTGATCTGTGTGTCTTCTCCAGACGACGTCCTCAGCAGTCTCAACCGTGTAAGACACAGGGCCTGTCTGCGCGATCACCGTAGCAGGAACCCATTTCGGTCCAGTGTTGTAGTTTCGAGCTAGGACGTGCTCTCCCGGATGAAACCGTCTCTCCTTGGCTCTTTTCTCTCTCTTTTCAACTTGAGCTTGTTGTTGACGATGGACAACCTGTTCTGCCCTTGGAGGTTCGAGTAAGTCAAAACTTGTCCGCAACTGCCTCTTCATCACGAGCGAAGCGGGGGAAGTTTTGGTTGTGGCATGCGGCTCGTTCCTGTAGGACAACAGGAAGCTGTTCAGACATTGGTGGATTGAGCCCTGACCTTGCGATGCCTTCAAGGCATGCTTCAAAGTTTGCACAAACTTTTCTGCCTGGCCGTTGGTAGAGGGATGATAGGGCGCAGACCTGATGTGTTGGACACCATTCACATGCAGGAAGGTTGCAAACTCCTGTGATACACATTATGGACCGTTGTCACTTACGAGTTGTTCTGGTGAGCCATAACGGCTGAACATCTCACCAAGTTTCTCAATTGTTATCTCTGCCGTGGTAGACCTCATCACAGCAACCTCCGGCCACTTGCTACAAGCATCCACAACCACCATAAACATCTTCCCTTCGAAAGGACCGGCGAAGTCCACATGTACTCGCTGCCACACTTCTGCAGGCCAATCCCAGGGGTGTAGGGTTGCCAGCTGTGGGACATTCCGGACCCTTTGACATGGGGAACATATTTTGGCTTTCTCCTCAATATTCCCATCGAGACCTGGCCACCAGAAGTAGCTTCTTGCCATTTCCTTCATCCAAACCATCCCACTGTGGCCTGTATGAAGTTGTTGCAGTATAGGTTCCCTCAGAGGTGGCGGAATGATGACACGGCGTCCCCAGAGAAGACAAACTGCCTGGACGGAGAGCTCATTTCTTTTTGAAACGTAAGATTTCAAACTAGGAGAATCTCCTATCGCTCTCCCTCGAATGACATCGTCCATTACCTCAGACAGGACTGGATCGTTGCGGGTGTACCTTCACACCTGAACGGCAGTGACAGGTGCTCCCTCCACTTGTCTAAAGTAGAAGATGTCTATCTGACAAGGCTCTGCGGGAGTAACAGGCAAGGGTAGCCTCGAGAGACCGTCTGCGTTGCCGTGCAAGTCTGATTTGCGGTATTTGATGTCGTATGCGTGTCCTGACAACAGTAAAGCCCACCTTTGCATCCTGCTTGCAGCGAGAGACGGAATTCCGGTGTGGGGCCCGAAGATTGAAGTCAATGGACAGTGATCCGTCAGGAGTGTGAACCTTCTCCCAAACAGGTACTGATGACATTTTCAAATTCCCAAAACGATTCCCAAGGCCTCGCGCCCGATCTGCGCATAGTTACTCTCGGCCTTGTTCAAGGTGCGTGATGCGAAGGCGATAGGTTTCTCTTCACCCGAAGGCATGATGTGGGATATGACTGCTCCCACACCATATGGTGATGCATCACATGCTAGCTGCATGGATAGCTTTGGGTCGAAGTGTGTCAGGACCTCCGAATTCAGCAATGCTTTCTTTGCTTGGGCGAAAGCTTCGTTGCACAGTTCAGTCTATTTCGATGTTTTGCCTTGACATAGCAACTGATGTAATGGCTTCAGCAATGTTGCTAAGTCTGGAATAAACTTCCCATAGTAGTTAAGTAGCCCCAGAAATGAACGTAACTGGCTCACATTCTGGGGTGCTGGGGCCTCCACGATCGCCTTGACCTTTGGCGGCGCCTTATGCAGGCCAGTAGCGTCAATCACATGCCCCAGGTACTCAACTGAAGACTGAAAGAATTCACATTTGTCTTTACGAACTCTGAGTCCGTACTCTTTCAGTCGTTGTAGTGTCGCATCCAAGTTCAGAAGATGATCCTCCTCATTTGTCCCGATGACAAGGATGTCGTCCAGGTAGCACTGGACACCTGGCAGTCCACTCAAAATCTGATCCATTGCCCTTTGGAATAGAGCAGGGGCCGACGTAATTCCAAACGGAAGGCGGCAGTACCTGTACAGCCCCTTGTGTGTCACAATTGTCAGCAGCTCCTTTGATTTGTCATCGACATGCATTTGTAGATAAGCCTGGCATAAGTCTATTTTGCTGAACTTTTGCACTCCGGCCAGGCCCGTAAAAAGATCATCAATGAGGGGAAGAGAGTACTGTTCCACAGACAGCACCAGGTTAATAGTCACTTTAAAATCCCCGCAGATTCGAACAGATCCATCCTTTTTCAGGACAGGAACAATGGGTGTGGCCCATTTGCTAACGCTCACAGGCTCCAGGACTCCATTCTCGACTAAGGCCTCCAAGTTAGCCTCAACTTTTGGCCTAATTGCATAGGGTACAGGTCGGGCTTTGTGAAACTTCGGCTTGCTGTCAGGTTTAATGTCCAGTCTCACGCTGATCTTTTTCATGCTCCCAAGTTCCCCATTGAAGAGTTCTGCATGTTTGTTTAACACTGCAGTCAGACCTGACTCCCCTTTTGACATCATGCGGACTGCAGGCCAGTCCAGCGTGATTTTCTCTAGCCACACATGTCCCAGTAGCGATGGGTAATTTCCCTTTACCACATATAATGGCAGTTTTGCAGTCTGTCCGTTCAATTTAACTGTCACCTCAATGACGCCTCTCATGGCCACAGGTTCGCCGGTATACGTCTTTAGCACAATGTTTGTTGGCTGAAGGGTAAGATGCTTTAGCATTTTGTTGTAGACAGTGTCTGAAACAAGGGACACAGCCGCGCCTGTGTCCACCTCCATCCACACTGATTGTCCCTCCACCAGTGGTGACACCCAGTAGCCATTTGAACCACCTGCAACCGTCAGTATGTGCACCTCTTCCTCCTCAGAGGTGTCGCTCCCCTCTGTTTTGCTTGTTCCATCATACTGCACTGAATGAACACTCTTTTTCCTCTCTTGTCCAAATACAGACATTTTGCTTCCATGCTTCCCAGCTCTGTCTGTTCTTTTTTTAACCTCTACAGGCGCGTTCAATGTGACCCTTTTTGCCACAATTTCGGCATTCCAGCTCCGTACACCAGCAGTCATTAGCGTGATGGCTCGTTTTCCCACAACTGTAACATGTGCCGTTCCGCGTACCTTTAGGCTCAGACGACACCTTGTGAACTCTCCCTGTTGAACTCAGCTGGTGAGCCTCCTTTTCCGCCATCTCCATGGAGACACTAACTTCAATGGCCTTTTCAAGAGTAAGGTTGTCCTCAGTAAGAAGGCGCTTCTGTGTGGCTGCATTTTGCAGACCACACACCAGCCTGTCTCTAATGGTGTCATTCAGCACCTCCTTTAACTGGCAGTGTTCCGACAACCTTTTTAAAGCAGCAATAAACATCGTCACTGATTCCCCCTCCTCTTGATTCCGTTTGTGAAATCTAAATCTCTCAGCAATAACCAGAGGTTTTGGTGAAAAATGTGCTCCAAGAATTTCCGCTAGTTGCTTATATGTTTTAGTTCCTGGCTTATTTGGCTGCACGAGGCTGCGAAGTAAATTGAAAGTCTTCGGCCCGATTACACTCAAAAAGGTAGGCATGACCTTTTCATTTGCCACCGCATTCGCCAATACAAAATAGTCAAAACGTTCCGTATATGCGCTCCATTGCTCCACATTTTCATCAAAATCACCGCTGTTTCCTAATATAGTAGCCATCTCACATTTCAAATTAAATTTTCTGTTTACTCACTGCAGCCGTAACGTACGCAGATTCATCCGCTCCTCGTTGCCACTTGTTGTGTCAGTACCTTTCTACCTAGACACAATTTAGGACTCAGAACTCAGAGATTCAAACATGAAGTCCTTTATTGGAAGGAAAGGAAGTTCTGGCCAGTTCCGAACAAAGAGAGCTAAAACTTAACAGAGAACTCCCAACCATTTATCTCCTGTGACAGCGCCACCACAGGTGGGAGGAGAACACATAATAGAACACACAATACATAACAGTGGGAGCATCTACCACGACCGGTTCTGAGGCGGTTGATGGTTGTCCACTGTTTGCGAGGAAAGTTTGATCCTTCAGGTTGTACTGTGGGATCCTCTATAAGGAATCCATTCCGTATGTTGCGGTTCTTCCAAGCATTTCGCCATCGGTCATCAAGGCTGAGGGGAGATTGCAAAATGACCATCTAGATTTGAGACGGGTTGGTGGTAGGTTGTTTCAGTCGGCCTGGATGGGCATGTCTTTGCTGGTGTAGCGGTTGTGTTCTCTGGAGATTGCATATTCGCGCTATAGGTGTGTGTTGAGTCTGTGTTTTCAAATGTAGTTATGCTGAATAACCGGACACAGACGACAGAAGTAATTAAACAGGTCTTTAGTGATTGAGGGTCAGGGCTGAACTGGGATACACTTTGCTCCGCAGGGTTTATATACCGGTGTGGTCACCACCGGTACTACAATGTACAGGAGCCATCAAAAAGTAGTCCATCACCTTAAGGTATCCTCTTAAGGTGGTACAGGTTACATACACTACAATTCCTCCCCTTTTAGCTTAACAGTGTACACCCCAATTTAAAAATTACATGGATAACATATATACAATTTTCACACAAAACTGTTCAAAGATTCAGTCTCTGAGGAGGCCTCCTGATCCGGGCCGGATAATGCCTTTCAGGGGTCTCTGGTTCTCGTTGCTGGGGTGACTCATCCATTTGATCTCCTATGGATTGAACATCATCATGTACGTTCGAGTCTGAGGTAGATGCTACAGGCTCAATAACTTCTTCAACTGGTGTCTCTGCCGTAGACATGGGGTTGACCCTTGTTCTCGATTCCACAAGTTGGTCAGCATGACGTCGTATTACGTTCTCTCCAACGTCTACCGTGTACATCAAGGGTCCTTGTCGGGCACGAATTGTTCCGGATTGCCATTTATCATCCCTATAGTCCCTGGCCAACACTGGTTGTCCTATTTCGAAACTCCGAGTGGCCTTGTTATTTACGTGCTGGAATTGCTTGTTTTCGACTTCCCTTCACACATTGGGTTTTAACAAATCCAACCGGGACCGCAACCTCCTGTTATAGAACATTATGGCAGGGCTTTGATTTGTCACTGCATGCGTGGCGTTTCGATATGCCATCAGGAAATTGTCCACCTTGTGTTGTAATGGAATATGGTCTTCGCTCATGGCCTTTATCGCCTTTTTGAACGTTTCTACAAATCAAATCAAATCAAATCAAATCAAATCAACTTTTATTGTCATTGTTAGTGCACAAGTGCAGTACAACGAAATGTAGGCTTGCGGCTCCCGAGAGTGTACAATTTGGATTAGGACACTTAAACATTTCAACATACATTTGTACATATATATTAGCATAAATATGACCATAATAAAGTGCATCGGCAGATGTGCAGGCTTTAGTGTTTATTTGTGGAGTTCAGTAGGATCTCTCGGCCAACCCATTTGTAGCCGGATGATATGGGGCAGATGTATAGTGTTTCACCCCATTCTTTTTCATGAATTTCTGGAATTCTTCTGACACGAACTGTGATCCGTTGTCTGAACATATTTGTTCCGGCAACCCATTCCTTGCAAATATGGTTCTTAGAACTGCGATCGTCTTCTCCGAGGTAGTGGTCGACATCTTAATCACTTCTGGCCATTTAGAATGTGCGTCTACTGCTATCAAAAACATGGAATCCATGAATGGACCTGCAAAGTTGATATGCACACGTTGCCATGGGATTGAAGGCCATTCCCCTGGATGCAGCGGTGCAATTGGAGGTGTATTTTGAACTTTTTGGCACCCTGAGCAGCTTTTAGTCAGATCCTCTATTTGTTTGTCGATACCTGGCCACCACACATAAGCCCTAGCAAGGCTTTTCATCTTGACTCCCCCCAGATGACCTTCATGCAATTCCTTCAGAACTCTCTCCCTTAATTTAGGAGGAATAATCACCCTTGTTCCATACATCAATGTTCCTTGACATACGGACAGCTGTTCTCGTCTGGTGGAGAATGCTGGTAACAGTGGGTCGCCATGTGCTGGCCATCCCTTCACTGTCAAGTCGTAGACCCGAGACAGTGTCGGGTCGTTTCGGGTCTCTCTCTCAATACCTGCATTGGTGACTGGTAAGCCTTCGATGATGGTCGAGTGAAATATCTCGACAGGGTCAACTGCCGGTGCCTCTTCCGCTGTAGGTAGTGGCAGGCGCGACAGCCCATCAGCATTACCATGTTGCTTTGTACCTTTGAATTCGATATCATATTGATGTGCCCCTAGGAAAAGGGACCATCTCTGAAGCCTCTGCGCCGTCATTACCGGAACACCCTTCTTAGGGTTGAAAATGGAAACCAACGGCTGGTGATCTGTCAGCAGCGTAAACTTTTGGCCTTGCAGGTAATGGTTAAATTTCTTAACTCCCCACACGAGGCTGAGAGCCTCCCTATCTATCTGAGCATAGTTGCGCTCTGCGGAGGTCAATGATCTGGATGCGAACGCGACTGGCCTTTCCGAGCCATTTGAAAACTTATGTGAGAGCACTGCCCCGATACCATATGGAGAAGCATCACAAGCTAAGTGAATAGGCAGCGTTGGGTTAAAGTGAGCCAACACTTCCTTAGAGGTGATCAGTGGCTTGCTCTTTTGAAAAGTCCGCTTACAATCATCGCTCCACTTCCATGGTATTCCCATTTGCAAAAGAGTGTTCAGCGGGTGTAATACCGTGGATAAATTTGGAAGAAACTTGTGGTAATAGTTAACCAACCCAAGGAACGACCTCAACTGGGATACATTTTCCGGAGCAGGAGCTTTCACAACAGCTTCGATCTTGTCAGGTGACTTATGGAGCCCCTCCTGGTCAATGACGTGGCCGCAGTACGAGATTCGCTTTTGAAAGAACTCACATTTCTGGCGATTAACTCTGAGCCCATATGCTTTCAATCTGGTGAGCACCTGCTCCAAATTCGCGAGGTGATCCTTATCATCATCTCCTGTAATCAGGATGTCGTCCAGGTAGCATTGTGTGCCTGGAATTCCCTGCAATACCTGCTCCATGGCCCTTTGCCAAATCGCTGGAGCCGATGCCACTCCAAAAACCAATCTATTATACCGATATAAGCCCTTATGTGTGTTGATCGTGAGATACTGGCGTGATGCTTCATCAACTTCCATCTGTAGGTACGCCTGCGCCAGGTCTATCTTGGTGAAATGTTTCCCGCCAGACAGCGAAGCGAAGATATCTTCAATCCGCGGAAGCGGATATTGCACCGTGTGAAGAACCGGATTAACAGTGATCTTGAAATCGCCACAGATGCGAACCTTCCCAGGTTCCCCCGGCTTGTTGCTCAACGAACGCTTCATGACAGGAACAATGGGTGTGGCCCATTCGCTCCAGTCCACCTTGGACAGTACTCCTGAATGTTCTCGCCCTTCCAGCTCTGCTTCCACAGCAGGTCGTATCGCATAAGGTATCGGTCTGGCTTTGAAAAATTTTGGGTTTGCATGCTCTTCAACCTTGATGTTTGCCGTAATTCCTTTCAGTGTTCCCAGTCCCTGTTGGAACACCTCCTTAGCATCGTCCAATATTTTGGACAGTCGTTTAGGTTTGACGTCGTCCTCTTTATAGGCAGCTACAGTCAGTGCTTGTATGGAATGCCAGTCCACATTTATTCTCCGGATCCATTCCCGCCCCAGTAGTGGCGGACCTCCATCAGGTAACTCATACAAGTCCATTTTGACTTTCTTTACCATTGTAGACCATATTTACTTTTATCTTTCCTTTGGGGTATACTATTTGCCCCGTGTATGTTTTCAATACAATCCCCGTATCCCTCAGGGGAATGTGCGAGAATAACCTTTTGTAATCTTGCTTATTCATGACCGTTAATGCCGATCCAGTGTCCAATTCCATCTTCACTTGGACTCCTGCTATCCGAAGCATGACCCAGATAGTTTGGTGGTCTGCTGTGTTACCCACATTATGTATTTTTAGACAACCCAGTTCCTTACTGCTGGAGTCTGAATCCATCTTCTGTTCATCCGAACTGTTCTCTGTCACCTTGTGTACTTTTTTGTACTTCTCCTGCAGCGACTTTTTGCTGCTGATCTTCTTTCCTGACCGGCATACTCTCACTATGTGACCAAGTTTGCCACATTGCCTGCATTCTTTATCTTTGAACCAGCACTGGTTCTGGTCATGCGTTGTGCTTCCGCAACGATAGCGCTTTACTGCGCCCAATGCCATTTCATTGGTGCTGAATTCCAATGGCCTTTGCTGTATCTCTGCAGCACCTCGTGCTGCTGCCTCATGCGATGCTGTAATGCTGAAAGCTTTGTCCAGCGTAAGATCCTTTTCCTCTAGCAGTCGCTTCTGGGTTCCTTCCCTTAGGAGCCCACACACAAACTTATCTCTCAGTGCGTCTGCTAGTCCTGTACCGAACTGACGGTACTTTGATAACTTGCGCAGTTCGGTTAAGAATTCAGCGCTGCTTTCTTCTTTAAGTTGAATTCTTTTGTAGAATTTAAATCGTTCCGCTATCAGCAGCGGTGTGGGGTTTAAATGCTCTTGCAGGATAGTAACAATATCCACGAAACTCTTTCCTACCGGTTTATCTGGTGTTACAAGGTTCCTTAATAACCCGTATGTCTTCGCACCCATCGAGTTTAATAGGGTTAGTGCTTTCTTATCCTCCGGTACCTCATTCGTTGTACAGTAAACTTCGATGCGTTCCACATAAGTGGCCCAATCTTCCACATCGCTATCAAAAGCAGTGATGTTACCCGTTTTTGGCATCCTTGTTGAGTTTCCTTTCCTTCGGATATGATTATTATTTTATTTTATTTATTTATTTATTTATTTTTCAAAATGGCGGCTTCCCGCGCTTGGCGGCTTTTCCCGCGCTTGGCGGCTTTTCCCGCGCTTGTCTTCTTCCCCAGCCGACTCAAAATGGCGATTACCGCGCTGTTGCTGTTCTCGCCTCCCAGCGGTCCTTTATTTTCCCCTACGCTGCTGCTTTTGTTCCCCATCGCTCCCGCGGTCCTTGTGGTCATAAACGCTTTCCTGGCTGCTGCGCGTCTCTGCCCCGATTGCAGTCCGGCCCCTGACACCGGCTGCGGTCGTGTTCTCTGCCTTTTTCGTCGTTTCCCTCCCCCTCTCTTACTGACAACTCGGCCGACTTCCCCCCCGTGCCGCTCGATCGGGCTTACCCGCCGCTGTCGTCGAAGGGATGTTCACTGATGTTTGACTTCGTGGCCAGAAACCAACCCGGGTTCCCGATGGCCTCCCGTGCTATGCAGTGCCCAGCAGGATGTTGAGGGTGGATGTTCTTGTTCGACGTCCGTTTCAGAGGCGAAGCTTCCTTTGATGCAACTGCCGCTAGGTAAGATCAGACTCGTCGCCACTGTTGAGTCTGTGTTTTCAAATGTAGTTATGCTGAATAACAGGACACAGACTACAGAAGTAATTAAACAGGTCTTTAGTGATTGAGGGTCAGGGCTGAACTGGGATACACTTTGCTCCGCAGGGTTTATATACCGGTGTGGTCACCACCGGTACTACAATGTACAGGAGCCATCAAAAAGTAGTCCATCACCTTAAGGTATCCTCTTAAGGTGGTACAGGTTACATACACCACAGTGTGGTGGTGCGATGTTTTGCAAGAACGGGCAGCCAAGGTGTTGGTGTCGATAAAAGCATATCGGTGATAACTCTCACAGTAGAATTCAGCTGGACATCAATGGATTTGACATGCGGACTCGATAACCATGCCGGAGAGCAGTACTCCGCTGTAGAGTACACCAGGGCGAGTGCTGCAATACCGAGGGTTTGAGCATCTGCTCCCCATGTGGATCCAGCGAGTTTCTGGATCAAGTTGACCCTAATCTTTAGTTTCTTCCCAAGGTTCTGGAGATGCTGTCTATATGATAGGGTGCGATCAAACAAAACTCCTAAATAGGAGGATTTTTTGGCATGGTTTACCTCTGCGCCGCAAAAGGAGACTTTCAAAGCTTGGTTTGCTTCATGGGTGTTGAGGTGGAATGTCGAGGTGACGGTCTTTTGCGGGTTTGGCTGAAGTTGTCATCGGCGGAAGTAGGCCTCCATCCTCTGTAAATCACTGGTTAGGGTCTTCTCGGTGATGGGCAGATTCATGTTTTGCATGGCCAAGGCAATATCATCAGTATATACGTACGTATGCTGTAATGTAGGTGCAGCATTAAACAGACTTACTGGCAGAATGCCTCAGATTCTTCATTAAAATTTTAATGTGGAAAATACGAAGGAGAATGAGGAAACCTCTATTATCAGCATAGCATTAGCACAATCTTTACAGAATCCAGGTCTTGTAGAGTCTGCTCATTTTATTACTGTCTATAAAACAGCTCAGATGTTACCCTTTTTCAAGAGACACTTCAAATAGTAGCAGATCATGAGTACATTTGTAGGCAAGGCAATATATTTATAAAGAAATGAGAAGCACAAAGAAAAAGATAGTAAATTATCAAGTGCCGAGAATTTCGTAGTGTTTGTGGTGGCCATTAAGGCCCGTTTCGTCAAAAAAAATGGCGGCCGCCTCACTTCCGCCCACTGCCGGCGGGTCCCATGGCAGCTGCCATTTTAGGCTGGCTGGCACGCTGCCGATGTCCGCGCTCACTAGCGATATCAGATTGTGATGTCAGTGAGTGCGCAATGCTCACTTGATGCCCAATCTGCCATTTTCGAGTTCACCGCTCCACTTACCGGCCTGTATTAATCACAACCAGCTGACTAAGCATTCACAAGCAGGTAGGAGCCTCCAGCAGCGTTATTTGAAGGGATTGACATAAGAAAACTACTAGGCACTTGGTCTAAGCGTTAAACGAAGCTTTAATCAACTGTTTTACAACATGGAGGTCTAGTTGTGTCCTTCACTAGTTCCTGTTAAGAATGTCCTGCGCAAGCTGGTCCCGTGCCCGAGTATTTATACTCTCCCTAGACAGCGCCACCCGCAGGCTGCTCAGTTGATTCATGTCAGGGATCATCAGCAACAACTTGCAGCTGACATGTTTGTTCAGTTTGACTGGCTCTGTGGAACCTTTTGCAACTTGAGCAGCTTTCTAAACTTATTTCAAGTTCCTAAGGTGACAGGTAGCATTGGTGCAAGTGGAGAACAACTTCATTCTTATTTAAAGGCTCCTGCTCACAACATTTGCTCACAGTCATGGGGGCTCTACTGGCAGTCCACCTCGTGCTCGAGTATCTTTGCAAGAGGGAGCAGAGGCAGTCAAGAAGAGGAGAAGATGCACACAGGGAGGAGGAGAAGGGTCAGGAGGGCTCTCAACAGGAGGACTTACTCACCTAGGGTCACCCAAGAGCACTTCTTTTCTATCCACTTAAGTGAGGAGCAGTGTATTAGGAGGTTCCACTTCACCAAGGAGGTGGTCACAGAACTCTGTCACCTCCTGCAACCAGGCCTGCAGCCTCAGAGCAGAGTGAGCGGCGCCTCAGCATTCCTACTAATCTGTTGGTTCAGGCAGCACGAATGTTGTGTGCTGCCTGGATCATTTCGAATGGGCGCAGTCAAATAACGCTGGGCCAGTGGGACACTACCCATTTTTGGGCTATATCCAATTTCTAGGCCATAGTGTTTGTTTTCACAGAGAAACAATCTGAATTGTGCAGTGTGATTTCAAAACAGTAATAAAAATCCTGAAATCCAATGCAACAAAGAGGAATTGAAATCAGTAGCCTTGAAGTAGTGTCCTTGGTCATGGGTATTTATTTAGGGTATCTTTCAGTTGTATGTTTTTTTGAGTTGTCAGCTTTTTTGAAACTATTGGTCAGCTGTTCTGAGTTTTGTACATTGTACTTTATTTTGTTTAACTCCAATATATTTTGTTGCACATATTCCTTATTTGTGTATTACATTACTCAGCAACACACTATGGCCACCAGACAGATGCAAATGTCTCGCCAAATCAATGCTCTTGGAGCACAAATACTTGGGAGAATTTGTACTGAGTACAAAAAAGGAAGTGTGAGATTTCCAATATCCTAGCACCTGCTTTAACAATCCTGGTTCAGCAAGTGATAATTAATTCTGTGTTTGAACTTCTGTTTATAGGAAATGGTTCCAAGCTGTGGTATTGTTTGTAAGAGAGTTCTACAGACAGCAGAAGTAGGATACAAACATTCTCTAATGATATCTTCGCGAACTTTGGTGTTAATGCAGGATGTTATGGTACAGCTGCAGCCCATGTGTTCCTACCAAATGAACACAAGGGTCTGACTTAAGGGCTATTTAATAGTTTTCAGGAAGAAAACTCACCTCCTCACCTCCAAAGGGAATTGAGTTTGTTCGTCCTTCAATATTGAAGACATATTTTCCGCAGTGAGTTCTTTGATGACAGATGAGATTGATTTTTGCTCGGAGTGTCCACAGAGTGAATAGTGGATCCCGGATACACCAGGTCTAGAATCTTGATTTTTCAAGTGAGACTTCCTCAGCTGGTGTTTGCATTCAGCATCAGCAATGCAATGGGACTCGTAGTAGGAGGTACCTTCATGGATGGTTTTTCATCATGCTTTCTTATCTTGAGCAAGTTGTTCTCACTTATGGATGTTTATTTTGAATTGCATCAGAGTCGCTTTTCAGCAGTCATTTTATATCTCTTTTGCTGTCCACCACAAAATCGTTTCCCAATTATCAATGTGCCATAAAAGATCTTCTTTGGGATTCATTCATCAGACATTCACACCAGACATTCACAGCACAAGACCTGATTATTGTAACCGTGCCTTCATGCTCAGAGCATCCATGATTGGCATGTCAGCTTTTTTAAGAACTTCAGTGTCAGGGATCTTGTCTTGCCATCTGATCTTCATTAGGCGTCTCCGGCAGCTTAGGTAAAGTGATTCAGTTTCTTAATGTGGTATGTATAAGCTGTCCAATTTCATCATCATAAAGCAGGGTCGTCAGAACAGCAGCACTGTATATTTTGAGCTTAGTCTACTGGCTGATCCTTCTCTTGTTCCAGATGCACTCACAGAGTTTGCCAAAAGCTATATTGGCTTTGGCAATTCTACAGGATGCTTCTGTATCAATATGGACTTCGCTAGACAGGGTGCTACCAAGGTAGATGAATATGTCCACAGCCTGAAGCGTGTGATCACCGATAGTGATGAGAGGTAGAGTGTAATCCTTGCCTGAGGCTGGTTGGAAGAATACCACCATCTTGTGTAAATTGAGTAAAGAGGTTTGCAATATCAATCTGACATGGGAGATAAGTGCTTGCTAAGCATGGGTAAAGCATGTCCCACAGTAACTAGGAAATTAAATAGAAACTAATTGTACTTAGTATGTACATAGTCTATGCATAGGAAATGTATCAACAGAATTAATAGATGCCTGGAGGCCTGCACTCTGGACTCCATGAGATTATATGGTGCAGCAGGACCAGCACTGAGAGAAATAAAGGGTAAAAAAATGTGAAATGCTTTCTACTTATGAAACTTAACACTTTTTGTGATCACCCAGTTATCAGCCTCACCCCACATGTTAAAGTGCCCCAACAAAAAGGCTGGATATCCTATCATTCAATATTAAATAATTCTTGTCAATCAACCTGAAGAGATTGGCTAGTCTGTAAATTGTCATCCTTCCTGGTGGACCTATTAGAAACTGTCAATCTGACATTTGATTTGAAGAAACAGTGCACAATTCTGTGTCTCTGTAGGTAGCAGGTGAAACAAGATTGGGTTCAACGGTTTGCCTGCACGGCCAAGCAGTTTGCTAAGAGAAAACATGGATTAAGCAAAAGATATTTGGGCCATCAATCTAATTTATTTCAACTACCTACACACAATTTGTTCTATCGTAAACTAGCTAATTCATTAAATTTCCTGAGGGACCTAACTGCTAACAGATAAAATTGAACTTTCTCCTTAACTCCCAAAGCAATGTAAAGAAGTTCCAGGATATCAATCTAGCACATTAACCTACATTACTCAAACCGACCAGCTGCATAAAACTGACAATAACCCCGTGATCTCAGCCACACAGGGACCATTGTATTTTAAACAGCTCTTGATAATCCCTGTCTATATGTCTCTTTGGTACCGTTCCTGTCATTCCAACTATTAAAGTAATAAATATGGTGGTCGCATTCGGGGTCTTTGATCATTTTTTCTTCATGGAATAGATTTGGGAATAAGTTGTATTTAAGTGTTATGTTTTGAAACAAAGTGCAGGCATTGAACCATCTGAGCCGTCTTTTGTCTCCACTAGTCCTATCACCATCTCGTCTCGTTTTGAATACCTCTTAATGTCTCTTCACTTCTTTTGTTCTCTCCCAGCCCTGCCTTTCGATCTATTTCATTTCCTTTCCAGTTTTGAAAAAGGGTTAGACCCGAAACGTCAACTCTAATTTCTCTCCACGGATGTTGCCTGTCCTGCTGAGTTTTTCCAGCATTTTCTGTTGTTATGCAGGCATTGAAGATGTGTTTAAAAGCCAATTTGTGGAACACCAGGGCTCACAGACTATTTCAAATTGAGACAATGAAAATTAATTGTTTCATCCCAAGCCCATTAAGCCAGGTGGCCCGTATTCATTTTAAAAATAGCAGATGTTTACTTTAAACCCATAGGCAAGAGACCTAGCTGAATTTATTGACCGGTCTATTGGTGAATCGCTGAATGTGGAAGAAGCCAGAGGCCAGTCCTCTCGTTTGCCGGGAACACAGAGGGAAAAAAGGACAAAGGGGCACAGGAGCAGTTAGCCAGCTATGTCTGGGGAGGAAGCCTGGCCTAATGAAGGGAAACTCACTCCAGCCCAGAGCTGGTCAGAATGAGAAGGCTAACCAGGAAAAGTTAAGCAAACCACTAATAGGCACGATGTGCCATATTTTATTATTTCTCTTGTTCTTAATGAGGGTTCTGCAATTAGTTGAATCAAGATGAGGTTTGATTACATTTATCGTTCTGTATGTTCATTTGCTGTCTATAAAATAAAGCAGCTTAATGATTTGTATCTGGCCTCTCACTAAATGTTTCATTCCTCCTTCATAAAGATTGGAGAAGCGCAGCTGAGAGCATGTGTGAAAGACACAGGAGGTCATTTACCAGTTGATTTCAATGGGAGGAAAGTCAGGCCAGTTCTACAACAGGTGGGTGATCTGCTCAGCCAGGTTGCTGCTCAGGTGGTGAATTTGAAAATGATCCCCACAATATCCAGTTCAGATCACACAGGGGTTCTATTGTTATACCCTTGCATTACACTATTTATATTTAGCAGCGCAGGCATACACCTCAATGCAAGAATCTCAGACTGCTTACAGGAGTGATTAGCATTGCTGTAATTGAGAGAATGTTTAAGGCACAGCTGAAACTTGTATCAATAGTAGTAACAGCTCTTAATGGCCATCTTCTGGACACACTTCCTCTGTGTATGTGTGCATAGCAGATAGGGTAAAGCTTCTAATTTCTAATCCTGTTTCATTTTTATTTTGCCAGTTTTCTTCCCTCCCATGTGCCCTGTTGGGGCACAGTGTTATCAAACAATTTTCTTATTACTTGAAATATCTTTCTTTATATTGTTTATGGGTAATGTAACCAGCAGTGGACCCAGACTAACTTCCGTACAACTCCAATCATCACTGACCTCGGACAGCAGTTTTGTTTATTTGTCATCAACTTTTGTTTTCTATTGCAAAATCATTTTCAAGCCAGTTGGCTAATTGCCATTATATTTCAGTCTTATTCTTCCTGCATATGGAGCTTTGGTAAATTACATAGAATTTACAGCACACAAACAGGCCATTCGCCCCAACTGGTCTATGTCAGTGTTTATGCTCCACACAAGCCTCCTCCCACCCTACTTCATCTAACCCTATCAGCATATCCTTCTATTCCTTTCTCCCTCATGTACTTATCTAGCTTCCCCTTACATGCATCTATGCTATTTGCCTCAACTACTCCTTGTGGTAGCAAGTTCCACATTCTAACCACTCTGGGTGAAAAAGTTTCTCCTGAATTCCTTTTTGGATTTATTAGTGACTGTCTTATATTTAGAACCCCTATTTATATTGTGTTCAAAATGTGGATTCTTGCACCAATCATATTACAGTACTGACATTCAGCCTAAATGTCTCAATGAAGTGTTACATTCCACCCTGTGACATTTCTGCTACTTCTCCTCTTTCTAGTTGTAATTCTAGATTCTAACGTATCAATTCTAGATTCTAATGTACCAATGTAATGTTAGATTTCTAGTTAAATGTTTGTTGACCCTCATTCTGGACTGATGCCATGGAGCTAACCAGATGTGAAGGCATGTTTCCTCAATCCAAATACTGTTTAGTGCTTCGTCCGCCAACTGATCTAAAAATTTTCTCTGAAATAAACATTTTTACTCATCAGTTTGTACCATTTGAAAGAAAGAAAGACTTACATTTATATAGCACCTTTCATGACCTCAGGACGTCCCAAAGCACTTTACAGTCAATTAAGTACTTTTGAAGTGTAGTCACTGCTGTAATGTAGGAAATGTGGCAGCCAATTTGTGCAAAGCAAGCTCCCACAAACAGCAATGTGATACTGACCAGATAATCTGTTTTAGTGATGTTGATTGAAGGATAACTATTGGCCAGGACACCGGGGATAACTCAAACAAAAGCAAAATACTGCGGATGCTGGAAATCTGAAATAAAAACAGAAAATGCTGGAAATACTCAGCAGGTCAGGCAGCATCTGTGGAGAGAGAAACAGAGTTAATGTTTCAGGTCGATGACCCTGACGAAGGGTCATAGACCTGAAATGTTAACTCTGTTTCTCGCACCACAGATGCTAGCTGACCTGCTGAGTATTTCCAGCATTTTCTGTTTTTATTCCGGGGATAACTCCCCTGCTCTTCTTCAAAATAGTACTATGGGATTTTTTACGTCCATCTGAGAAAGCAGACAGTGCATCGGTTTTAACGTCTCATCCGAAAGACGGCACCTCCGACAGTGCAGCACTCCCTCAACACTGGCACTGGAGTGTCAGCCTGATTTTTGTGCCAATGGCCAAGTGGCTACTTCCCAGGTCATTTAAACTCATTACTTTACATCACTTCAACTTGAAGGCAAATAGATGCCTAAACTTATGGACTGTAGATTTATCACCACATTAAACTTCAAAAATGATTTGTTTATCGTTTAACTATTAATTGCGTCAATTAATCAGCCTTATTCACCAATTAAGAAGAAAATCCAGGCAAGAGGATTTGAATCATCAAAGAATGGTCTAACGTGGGACCATTGGCCTAGTAGCATGAATACACGTTATCTTAGTATCATACCTCATTATATATTTGCACAATATCAGTTTATTTGTATTTCTGTTTCATTTTTAAAAGCTGGAATATTGTCACCTACATTCACATTCTCCATTGAGGACTGAACATACATTTTGTGTGAAATAGATTTATTTTCCATTATTCTTTCAAAATTATACTCTGCAGCAACATAATTACTGAAAATTCGACAACATGTTGACAAAAGCAAACACAATGGGCCAGAAATTGGTGAACGGGGCTTGCAGCCCCGTATTTGCACTTACCCCGCGCTCCTGCCGATCTCCTCCAGGGATGCCTGGACTTGCTGAAACAGAAAGAAGAATCCCGGGCAGCGTATGACGTCACGCCGCCCAGGAGTGCAGCCAGCGCGAAGCCTGGAGCGTGCAGTGCAAGTGAGACACGCCCCTTAAGGTCTCATTGTACTAGGACACGCCCCCAATCTCTCCAAGCAGCTGCAGAGGACTTTGTAGTTACACAGCTGCAGGGAAAGTAAGTTATCTGCTATTTTATGAATGTTTTGTGAACTTTTATAAAATTTAAAAAACTTTTACATTATTTTGAAGAATCTGAAGTAGTTTTAAACAGAATTAAAGCAATTTAAAGACTTTTAAAAGCCCTAAAAGAATTTTTTTAATTCCATGTATTTATTTAGCAATGTCGTCGTCATACGTGTCTTCACACTGTTCCCTTTGGGGAACTGTATGAAGTGGTGGAAGGATTTATGGCCATGATTAACGCTCATTCCGTGACCGTAACCATCTTTGAACCAGCCATTAGGGCGGTTAGTCCTATGGCGGGAGGGTTTTACGGGCTCACACAAGCTATACAAGGAGGGGGGTCCACCCACACCCACGGACGCAACTATCCCACTGGATGTCAACCCAGAATTTAGAGCCGGAGCTCCAACTGCACTTGCTGGGACTGTTTGAAGCGGGGTTCGAAACCCTACCCTGATCTGGCCCAGCGGCGGGGATCGTACCGCTATGCCAAAGGCCCAATCCGATTAGCAACGTGAAATGGCTGGCACGAGCACAATTCACGGCATTAAAAGAACTCACAATTGAACTGATGATGACCTCAGCAATCTCCTCAAGGAGGTGGAGGCGCAGCGCCTGCTCATCATTGGTAATGAGAAGTCAAAGGCGCCGCAAAAAGGGCAGATGATAGCTTGGTCTTTCAAGTGGCAGCATAGGGCTCCAGTCACGGGGAGGGAAAAGGCGCAGGAAACGTATGGGTGTCACCTTTTGTGCGGAGTGGGCCTTTTGCGTAGCAGTAAGCATCCCCGTCGCTGGGCCAGAAGGAGTAGGGTTTCGAACCCCACTCCAGACAGTCCCGGCAAGTGGAGTCGGAGCTCCAACTATAAATTCTGGGTGGACATCCAGCGGGATACTTGCGTCCGTGGGTGTGGGTGGCCCCCCCCCCCTCAGATGGGTTGTGGGAGCCCGTAAAACCCTCACGCCATAGGACTAACCACCCTAATGGCTGGTTCAAAGATGGTTACGGTCACGGAATGAGCGTTAATCACGGCCATAAATCCTTCCACCACTTCATACAGTTCCCCAAAGGGAGCAGTGTGAGGATACGTACGACGATGACCTCTTGCGCAATGCACCTCCTTGGACCCTCAGCCGTAGATGCGAGGGGGCAAGTCGTGCAATTGTTTCAATAAGATCACCTCTCATTCTTCTAAATTTCAATGAGTATAGTCCCAGCCTGCTCAACCTTTCCTCGTAAGTCAACCCCCTCATCTCTGGAATTAACCTAGTGAATCGTCTCTGAACTGCCTCCAATGCAAATATATCCTTCCTTAAATAAGGAGACCAAAACTGTACGCAGTACTCAAGGTGTGGTCTCACCAATACCCTGTACAGTTGTAGCAGGACTTCCCTGCTTTTATACTCCAACCCCTTTGAAATAAAGGCCAACATTCCATTTGCCTTTTTGATTACTTGCTGTACCTGCATGCTAACTTTTTGTGTTTCATGCACAAGGACCCCCAGGTCCCTCTGAACTGTAGCATTTTGTAATCTCTCTCCATTTAAATAATAATTTGCTTTTTTACTTTTCCTGCCAAAGTGTGTAACCTCGCACTTTCCCACATTATACTCCATCTGCCAAATATTTGCCCTCTCACTTAGCCTGTCTATATCCCTTTGCGGGTTCTTTGAGTCCTCTGCACAACTTGCTTTCCCACCCATCTTTGTATCATCCGCAAACTTGGCTATATTACACTCGGTCCCTTCATCCAAGTCATTAATGTAGATTGTAAATAGTTGAAGCCCCAGCACCGATCCCTGTGACACCCCACTAGTTACCGTTTGCCAACCGGAAAATTACCCATTTATCACGACTCTCTGCTTTCTGTTAGTTAGCCAATTTTCTATCCATGCTAATATATTACCCCCAATTCCGTGAGCTCTTATCTTTTGCAATAACCTTTTATGTGGCACCTCATCGAATGCCTTCTGGAAATCCAAATACACCACATCCACTGGCTCACCCTTGTCCACCCTGCTCGTTACCTCCTCAAAGAACTCCAGCAAGTTTGTTAAACATGATTTCCCTTTCATAAAACCATGCTGACTCTGCTTGACTGCATTATGATTTTCCAAATGTCCTGCTACTGCTTCCTTAATGAAGGACTCCAGCATTTTCCCAACGACAGATGTTAGGCTAACTGGCCTATAGTTTCCTGCTTTCTGTCTCCCGCCTTTCTTAAATAGGGGTGTTACATTTGCGGTTTTCCAATCTGCTGGGACCTCTCCAGAGTCCAGGGAATTTTGGTATATTGCAACCAATGCATCCACTATCTCTGCAGCCACTTCTTTTAAAACCCTGGGATGCAGGCCACCTGGTCCAGGGGACTTGTCGTCTTTTAGTCCCATTATTTTACCAAGTACTATTTCCTTAGTGATAATGATTGTCTTTAGTTCCCCCATCCCTGTGGCCCCTTGATTATCCATTATTGGGATGTTGTTAGTGTCTTCTACCATGAGGACAAATACAAAATATTTGTTCAGAGTCTCTGCCATTTCCCCGTTCCCCATTATTAATTCCCCAGCCTCATCCTCTAAGGGACCAACGTTTACTTTAGCTACCCTCTTCCATTTTATATACCTCTCTCTCTCTATATATATATTTATATATATATAGCTCTTACTATCTGTTTTAATGTTTCTTGCCAGTTTACTCTCATAATTCATCTTCTCTCTCTTTATTATTTTTTTAGTCATCCTTTGCTGGTTTTTAAAAAATTCCCAATCCTCTGGTCTCCCACCAATCTTGACAACATTTCATTCTTCATTTTCAATTTGATATCATCCTTTACTTCTTTAGTTAGCCACGGATGGTGCTCCCTTCTCTTAAAATCATTCTTTCTCACTGGAATATATTTTTGTTGCGAGTTATGAAATATCTCCTTAAATGTCCGCCACTGCATTTCAACTGTCTTACCCTTTAATTTATTTTTGCAGTCCACTTTAGCCAGTTCTGCCCTCATGCCATTATAATTGCCTTTGTTTAATATCAGGACACTGGTTTGAGCTACAACTTTCTCACCCTCCAACTGAATTTGAAATTCAACCATGCTATGATCACTCTTTCCTAGAGGATCCTTTACTCTGAGATAATGTATTAATTCTGTCTCATTACATAGTACCAGATCCAAGATAGCCTGCTTCCTGGTTGGTTCCATTACATACTGTTCTTGGAAACCAGCCCCGATGGATTCTATGAACTCCTCCTCAAGGCTACCATGGCCAAATTGATTTGTCCAATCAATATGGAGATTAAAATCACCCATGATTATTACTGTACCTTTTTTTACAGGCCTCCATTATTTGTCGATTCATACTCTGTCCAACAGTATTGCTACTGTTCGGGGGCCTGTAGACGATGCCCACCAGAGACTTTTTCCGTTTATTATTTTATATCTCCACCCAAACTGATTCTACATCTAGATCTTCTGAGCCAATATCACTTCTCACCACTGCACTGATCCCATCCTTTACCAACAAAGCCACCCCACCACCCTTTCCTTTTGGTCCATCCTTCCGAATTGTCAAATACCCTGGAATATTCAGTCCCCAGCCCTGATCACCTTGCAATCACATCTCTGTAATGGTGATCAGATCATACCCATTTGTATCTGAGATGTGATCTCACTGAAACATATAACATTCTTACAGGGCTTGACAGGTAGATGCGGGGAGATGTTTCCCCTGGCTGGGGAGTCTAGAACCAGGGGCCACAGTGTCAGAATAAGGGATTGGCCACTTAGGACTGAGATGAGGACAAATTTCTTCACTCAGAGGGTGGTTCATCTTTGGATTTCTCTACCTCGGAGGGCTGTGGATGCTCAGTCGTTGAGTATATTCAAGACAGAGATCGATAGATTTTTGAATATTAAGAGAATCTTCTTCTTAGGCAATAGAATCAAGGGATATGGGGATAGTTCAGGAATGTGGAGATGAAGAAGAATATCAAACATGATCTTATTGAATGGTGGAGCAGGCTTGAAGGGCCAAATGGCCGACTCCTGCTCCTATTTCTTATGTTGTTACGTTCAACCAAAAATACCAGAATATGTGCTGCATTGCAGATTGCACAATACTTGCATTGAAGGTCTTGTACAGCTATATAGTTCTTCACATTTTGGCATTAGCTAGAATAAATTTGTATTTTTTTGGTTCTGCTTCAGTTTCTTGCTTTGGTTCTCACTTTCCCATAAGTATTTGTCGTCTTTAATTTTCCTCATTCTTGTAGGGGGTGGTGTGTGCAGTCAACTTTGCCCCTGACTGTTTTTGAGCAGTTTGAATCGCTCCCACACCCCTGGGTTCTAGACACCAGACTTAGGTACAGGCAGCGATACAGAATTGGAGTAGACAACTGGTTTGGTGCAAGAAAACTGTATTTTATTTAGAGTCACAATAAAATTACACACTTAAATTACTGGAGTGATTACAGGCATACAAAGTACACTTAATTAAGAATGGGGAACACATGGCACAATGAGGGAAAATCACATTAATAATCCCCCTACCCTTGTCCCATCCCCAATACCTAACTAAATTGCACTACAAGAGCCAGGGATTATGCTCACCAATAGAGGTTTCTTGACAGTTCGAATCCTGTCAATTAAGCCGGTTGCGTTTTGGGGTTCGCTCTTTGTGTCCTTTGGGGCCTGCCATTGCCACGTGGTCCCAGTCTTAGAATCGGCGAAGATTCTTCAGTTGGGTGGAGTCCGCAGATGCGGTAAGGGCGCGGTTGTGGATTTGTCTGGGTAAGTACATTCTTTTCTCCATTAGAGATAGGGAGTAAAGCCTTTGTTGGGTCCTTTAGCTTGTAGAGTGGAAAGCTTTGGGTTTTGTTCTTCTGGTGGTGGTCTGGTCATCGAGTTTCGTTGCGGTTCGGGTTCGGCTGGCTGTCTTCGGTGTCGGCTCGGTCGCGGTGGCCTAGATCACTACCTGTGCAGTGGTAATGATCTGAAGGTATGGTTTACCCGGCCCTTTGTTACCGCGGTGCTTGTGGTCGGTCTTCGTGTAAGGCTGCAGTTGCAGCCTAGTCGTCTTCGGTCGAGCCTGCCCCATCGTGCCTCCTCGCCATGATGTTCCGTGGGCCTTCCGGTTGGATGCCCCTGTGGCCTGAAGGTTTCAGCGAGTGTTGTCAGTGAGCCTAGCCGCGTCCTGCTTCTTTGAGTTTCGAGTAACCTTGGTCCCGAGCATGTGCCTGCTTGGCCTTGGCTACCGGTGGGCCTACAATTTTACTGCTTTAGAGTTCATTATCTGCACGCCAAATCAGGGCTAGTTCTTTGTCTGATTTTTGGCGGGCTCGTTAAGGTGATTATAGTCATTCACCTTAACTGGTTTTTGGGCGGTTGTCCCGTTGTTAAATGGTTTTTAATGTCTTGATGTTTGTTTATGCATAATGTAAATCAGTGTCTTCCTGGCTTGGTAGCTAGATTGAACTGTAGGTGATTATATATGCATAGTCTTGATGGGTTTTAAGTTTGTGCAAGATTAAGCCTCTTCCTGAGTTGATTTGTTTTAAAGGGAAGAATGCGTGTTCTGTCTCCTTTAGCTGTCTGGTTTGAAATCACAAATTAAAGCTGTCTTCCACAGGCCCGGGCATGTCAAGTTTGGGTTTTGAACTTGACATGCTGTGCAGGGCCCTGCTTTTAACCTTGCAGGTCTTTGCCATGAAGTCAAAAAGCCATTGTCCTTCAGGGTTCCCTTATTTAATAACTTGTCCTTCAGGGTCCCTTAATTAATAACTTGGGAAATGTGGGAATTTTGTGAATCCTACACACCCCCCTGTGATACTTCAACTTGCTTCAAGTATCATACTTACGAAGGTGAGCAAAATTCCCGACCCTCCATAGCCAATCTTCCCCTGTAATTACCTATCTAAAATCCCATGACACACACATTCCCCATTCTTTAAGAATGTAGTGTACATAAGCATAAATAGGCAAAAATACAATTATTTACATACATCCAAGCATGGAAGGGGTCCAACACCCCTGCACCACTTGGTACACTTACATCTTTATTAAAATAACACATCAAAGTCTTTATTAAAAATAACAAAACACACAAAAACAACAATCTTTATTTCAGAAACACAAAAAATTCAAGATTCAAACAGATTTATCTCTCTCCACCTTAACATAATGCTCCTTCCAAGTCCTTTGGTTTTGGAATTCTAGTGTTTTATCTTTTCCCTTGCACTGAGTGCATAACAGATACAATACTATTCCCAGCTGGCAAACCACGAGGCTGTGGGAAGTCATTCTAATCCATGAAGGGACCTCTATATTTTCAAAAATGTCCCACCAGGGTGGAACCACAATATCCAATATCTTGGCCCCTATCTCTACTGTTTTCTGCTCCAACGTGTAGAAATGTTTTTGTGAGACGACTACTGCTTTTAGCAACTTGGTAAGATGTTCTGGTAGAGGGGGGATTTCGTAGCCGAAATGTGCTACATATTTTTGCAGGTTGGTAAAATTTTCTGTTACAGTGAGGTGAAGAGTGGAGGGTTCAGGAATGGGGACAATCCATTCCTGGGCCACTTGAACTTCTGCCTCGGGTTTAAAGCAGAAACTGCTGTCCAAGCTGGTAGTGGGGTGCACTGGTGGTGACACAGTATGTCCCACCTCCTATATATGCTTCCTGTGGGGGAACATGGTCTTGTGCCATTACCTCCATGGTACAGTTTATAGGTCTCACACCAGCAGCTTTAAACCCGCACTGTGGTTTAGAATAGGCATTCAAGTGCTGGGGACACAGTATTATGTGTGCTCCCCGGCTCCGGCACCCCGAGAGGTCAGTACCTGTCATAGCGTGCTCCCACTTTATGACATAAGGTGGGACCACTGTAAAACGGATGTGTGCACCCCCTTGAATGACTCCAATGTTCTATACACTGTATACCGGTGCGGGTCGGGCTGTCCCACTCATGACCGGAATCCTCACTACTATCCCCATGATAGTGTGGTTAGAGCGCCCACAATCTACTGGGACAGGGTAGGCCTCAGAAGCTAGCTGGAGTTGACACGGGCTCAATGCATTCTCAAATGGGTGGAGGGCTGCGAGGTGCTTGTTGCTGATCCAGGAGGGGACTAAACCCTGTTTTAAATCCTCCAGGTTACTCCGGCCCTCGCCTAGCAACCATGCCCCATACAGTACGCACACCTCATTCTGTGCAGCCTGATCTGAAGCATTCCTGTCCTCTCTTATGAGGGCATTTACAGTTTTGGCATGCTTCTCCACCTCAGCAATGACCTCCTTTAAATGGACCGTCATTGCTTGGTCCTCGTGTAACTCTGAGCCTACTACTGTATTTTCATCCATTAAGATTTTTCGTAACTGTGTTTTTAAACCGTTTATCTGTGTCTGCAATTCTATGTCATCCAGGCTGTTGATGACAGAGGATCCCGTGTTATATGCAGTAAAAACATCATTCCAGGTTCCCCTTCTTTGTCTTCCCATGTTGCTAAAGTACTCAGTGTGTGTAGTGTATAGTTCTGTTTTGTCTACGTCGGCAAAATCGAACTCATAGAATTTCCTGAACATTTCTCTTAACAGGGCCTGGTATAGCTGCTCTGTCTCAGTGGGGCACCACTCAGGTAAGTGTACCTCGGTAAGGTTCAAAATCACGGAAGCTACCGCGTAGTGTACCCCCTGGTATAGCACCTGTTCTGTCGGCACTAGTAGCAGCCCATTCCCTGGTCCCTTGGTGGTGGCAGGGCACCCCTCTAGGTGTGTCCTTTCTGTCTGAGTCGTGGGCAGGGGCTTTCGGGCGCGTGCCACGAGTTCAGTGGCTTTGACTGTGGCTGGGGAATTTGGGACTATGCAGGTGTGTAGGTGGGAATCCCATTCCACCCCCTTCCCCTTATCCTGCCATGATGCGGAGAAGATGATGGATATGCCTGTGGGGCAGGCCCTTTGCGACCCCCACATGCAGACATAAATTCCCTGTTCCGACTCCCACCACTTATCCCAGCATACATTAGTTCCCCCTTGGGTCCCTGTGACCGTCCGGTAGGTGTTGGTCCCCATTCGTTCCCAGTCAGCTGTACGGTCCTCTATGTCTCTGCTCAGCTTTCTGAGCCACCACCACCTTCCCAGGGGAATCTGTCCTCTGCAGGTCAGGCACACGCGTTTCCCCTCAGTGACCCCGACCCATGAGGCCACAACCTGTACGCTGGGGCAGGGGAGGGAGGCCTCCCCGTAGGTGAACCCGGTCTGGCTGGAGTACCGGGTGGAGTTAGATCACAGCCACCCTGGCCATCTTCCCTCATGGAAATACATAGCGAGCTCCTCCACGCCTCGTTCGCCGCCCCCAGCAGTCACAACCGGTGCTTTCTCTCCTGAGCACCCATAAATGTGAGAATCCTCCACGTCACCTCGCTTCCCAATGCTCATTCCTATCAGGGCGACTAGGAGTATGCCCCCCTTCATTTCGAAATCCCTTCTGTAAAGAGACACAAGAGCATATAGCCAGGCCCCGAGAAGATTCTCTGGCTTGGGTAAAGCATAGTCGAGTCTTGCGACCTCGACTCAATACAAACACTCTTAAAACAATAATACTTAAACTACCAATCACCTTGTTTAAAATTAAGCTAAAACACCCAAACTTAACAATCCCAAAATTACATTACAGAAGCTATGTAGATCCGCTGCCCGTCTCCGGGCGGCCAGCCTAATCCCTGTTCGGGCTGCAGCACACTATTCCCTTAGGTGTGGCTGTCTTGTCTTGTCCCTTTGGTCCCTCGCAGCCTGCGACTGCTGGCTGGGAACCTCTGTCCTCAGATCGATCCCTGACCTTAGAGACTGCCCGTTTAAACTGGGGAGCCGGTGACCACGGTTTCTTTGGCCGTGGCGTTCGTGGGGACCTTCTAGGGACTTTGGCTGGTGGGGGTTTTCTGGCTGGTGGGTCTTTAACACGAGCCACTGCCCCCTCCTGTGCGGTCTGTGGGCTTTCCACTACTGCTGTCTGAGGATTTTTATCCTCAGGGTTTTCCTCTCCTAAACCTGTGCTAGGGGCAGGCAACTCTGCGCAGCCTGATGCTGCCGGCTGCGGGTCCTCGCCCTCACATCACACCTCTCCTCAACCTGGGTTAGGGGCAGGTAACTCTCTGCAGCCTAATGCTGCAGGCTGAGGGTCCTCGCCCCCAGGTCCCACCTCGTCTAAGTCCCAGATGAGTGGGGGAGTGTCCCAAACAGTGGGTGGGATGGCCCCTCCCTTAAAACAAGCCACTGCACCAGCCTGTGCAGTCTGTGAGTTTGCTCCTGCTGCAGGCTGAGGATTTCTATCCTCAGACCTTGCCCCAACTGGCTGTTCCCTTCTCTCGGGCTTAAACAATTTACATTGGTTAATGTAACTAGCAGCCTGTTTTAAAGTCTCGTCCGCTGCCCTGAATGGGCCTTCTATCTATGGAATCCCCATTCTCTCTCTTTACCAGGACGGCCTTAAGGATGGAATCCTGGGCTTGGACCTGCTTTAAGTCCGGGGCCAAAGCTACCCCCTGTGTGCCTCCCTTGTCCCGGACTGCAGCTACCGGGCCTGCTCTACAGGGACCCCAGAGCTCTCCTTCCCTGGCCCCCTGCTTGGCCACCTCGTCGGTCTTTTGGTTACCCTCCCACGTGGTATGGAGGGATCCTAAATCTATGGCCAAAGGTTTAGATATTTCCCCAGCCTGCTCGTTCCCTGTGAATCCCATTAGGCTAAATGGGACCTCGTTAGACCTGGGTGAATTGGTCGGGTCTTCCGAATGGACCACCATGCTGGAAGCTCCACCGAATATCTCCCCTCCACCGTCTTCACCTGCATCTTAACACAGGGCCTGCTGCCCTCATCATTTTCAAGGGGACACAGGTCGACAGGCTGCGCTGGCTCTAGTCAGGGCTGTGGGTTGGATGGGGCGGATGGGGTCAAAGCACCAGTGGTGGCTGCAACCTCCCCTGAGCCAGTCAATAGGGACCTCATTGCATCCAAAAATGACTCGACCATGGCGGGAGGGATTCCTGTCTCTGTCTTTTGGGCTGGGGCTGAGGAATTCTTTCCCTTGTTATCCTTTCAAGGATTTATGCACTCCTTCCTCCAGTGACCATCCTTCCCACACCGGTAACAGTTAAGCTTTGTGCTGGAAGGGTTATTCCCTTCCTGATGCCACTCCTTCCTACCCTGGCCGGGTTTTACTTCATGCACCTTCCCCTTGGGTGGGCGTGCATCGGTTCCTGAAGTGGCACTTCTTAGTTTCCAAACAGGCAGGCCACTGAGCTGTGGGGCCTTTAACAACGAGTAGACGCGTGTCGAAATAAAACGTTCCCAAACGTAGCTTTGTCTTTTAAACTGTTTACTATAACACTTAACAAACGGAATTACAAAGCAAACACGTATAAACGAACACGGTCAAAAACTGTACTGCTCCAAACCTCACAGCTTCTGCCTCTTTCGACCACGTGCAGTTTAAACTGTAAAATGGCTGCACCCATGTGTGGCTTAAGGACTGTTCCATTGTGGCAAGAATGAAGGGGGTGTCGGACTATACTACTGGAGCAAGAAAATAGGGGGTTTCTTAATACAATAAGTCGGTCAGGTAAATTAACTGTATTATGCCATTTAGCCACTATTTTAAAGTATTTTCTTAAGCTTTTATGGCTCTTACAGTTCCCTTACCATTCCGGTAAGCTATGGTCAATTGTCTGATCACCGTCAGTTCGGTAGTCAGGGGATGCTTTGGGTCAAACCACATTCCTGCCTTGGCCCTGACCTGTGGCAAGCTGTTTGCCACCAGGCAACGGAGCCAGTGGGCCAGCTGATTCTGGTCCAGGTTAGCCCGGTTAGGTGCCCCAGTACAGGCACTCCTATATACCGGCCGCAACCTGTCCGCGAAAGCCTGCGGGGTTTCCCCTGCGAGCTGCACTGTTTTCTCCACCCGGGAGAAAGGACTTCCCTGATTCATCCCCATGGCCTCAAGAACTTCCTCCTTGAGCTCCCCATACTCGCACTGCCCCTTCTTACACTGGTCAGAGAGGGACTGGAGGAGCTTACTCTCCAGGGAAAATAGCAGCATTTTGGCCTGTTCAGCATCATCGCACTCGTTGATGCTGGCTGCCTGCTCCACTTCCCTGAAGTGGACCGAGGGGTCCCCATTTTCCGTGAGCATCGGTATATGGCTTACCATGGCCCTAAGCTGTTGGGTGCCATTGGGAACTACGAACTGGCTTTGGAGAGGTCCCTCTTCTCCGTCCTCAGCGGGTGGGCCAAACCTTCGCTGCTGGGCCGGGCACATTGGCCCCGGTCCCAGCCTCTCTTGTTGTTCCCACCTCAGCTTCTACCCCTAACTCCAACCCCCTTGCTGCCAGACCTCGCTGAAACCTGGTGCTACAGGTGGTGGTCGTGGGACCTCCTGTTCCTCAACCAGGTCGTCCCTTGGCACTACCAGTGGTGTCTGAACCGTTCTCCCTTCGTTCCCTGTAAAATCCACCTGGGCTGCCTTCGGGCTTATGAGGCACACCATGCCCTTTGCCTTCATTAGGGCAAGGCTCAGATTCTCTATCTGTTCCTGGCAGGGGCCATGATCTGCATCCTCAAACCCCTGTGCGCTCGCTATCTTATAGACTGCCTTTATGTCTTTTACTTTCTCCTCCTGCCGGGCTCGCGGAAAGCAGCCGGCAATGCCGCGGGGGGGGGGGTGGAGGAGGCCGGGGAAGGAGGTGCGGGCAGGCGGCCACCGCAAAAGCGGCCGGCCGCACCTTTCGCTTTAAAGCGCCCCACTAAGGCAGCAGGACGGCCCCGTTTTCTGGTCGCTGTTTGCGGCCGCTTCGGAGGAGGCGGCTGCAACTAAATATGGGGATCGGCGCGGTTTCGGGGTGGAACCGGGGCACTGCGCACACCGATGACGTCATCGGTGCCGGCGCAGCGCTAACGGCTACCGCCGCCAATACCACTGCGCTGAATATCTGCGCAAACTCATTTTTGGCGCAAAATCACCCTTTAGGCGTTAACTGGGCGCAAAGCTGGCAGCGCCTTAATGAATTTCTAGGCCTATATAAATGTATGGGGGAGAGGAAGAGATAGACCTAGAAATTCACTATGGCCCCGCCAGCTGGCTAGCGCCCAAAAGTTAGCGCTGGGCAGGAAGCCTATAGCGATCATCAGATATTCATTGTTAGCGCCCCAATTCGGAAGCGGGCGCTATACCAGGGTGTGCCCGCCTCCGCTTGGTGCGCTGACACTGAATATCAGCGCTCTTGGCGCCGCTGCGCCAGGCGCTGCGCAGCGGCAGGCTGCGGTACTGCAGGCCTCCTCCTTCTCTTAAGGGGGAGCTGCCTGCAATGGGGAGATTGCCGCTGGATAGTGCCGGCAAATGAGCCCGGCACCACGGAGAAGTGCCGGGCTCGCGGAAAGCAGCCGGCAATGCCGCGGGGGGGGGGTGGAGGAGGCCGGGGAAGGAGGTGCGGGCAGGCGGCCGCCGCAAAAGCGGCCGGCCGCACCTTCCGCTTTAAAGCGCCCCACTAAGGCAGCAGGACAGCCCCGTTTTCTGGTCGCTGTTTGCGGCCGCTTCGGAGGAGGCGGCTGCAACTAAATATGGGGATCGGCGCGGTTTCGGGGCTGAACCGGGGCACTGCGCACACCGATGACGTCATCGGTGCCGGCGCAACGCTAACGGCTACCGCCGCCAATACCGCTGCGCTGAATATCTGCGCAAACTCATTTTTGGCGCAAAATCACCCTTTAGGCGTTAACTGGGCGCAAAGCTGGCAGCGCCTTAATGAATTTCTAGGCCATAGTCATTAACATTCATGTGACCGTTTTCTGCTGCCCATGAACTTTTAACATCAGGCTTTAGGATATCAATCCTCAATTGGGTCGGACCCTGATGTTCAGAGTTTGATGGGTGTGGCGCTGTTTACTATGAGGGGAGAACGCACCCGGTCTAGAGGCTGTTGATTTTATGTGCAGCAGAGGGGAGAGATTTCACTGTGATTTAAAGGTAGAATGGGGAAGTTTGTTAATTATTGAATTTTTAATAATTATGTAATAGAGTTTACTTTTGGGGGAATATAATCAGTGTGTGAGGAACTATCCTGGTGACTGGGGAATCATTTTTGCTGTACAGTAATGGAATAGGGCATTTTGTGGAAGAGGAAGTAAGTTGTTGCAGCATATGAATGAAAATATAATGAAAGTAGAAAACAGTTAACAGGAAATCAATACACAGACTGAACCAATGATGAAGAACATTAATGATGTGCATTAGTCATGAACAACATCACAGATAGAAAACTTTTTAATATATACAGTTACTTGGATACAATTTAGAGATTTGCGTTGTGTGAAATAAATTTGGACAGACAGAAAAAGGCCATATATTTGTTTGACTGCAATCCCAATCAACTGTGACCTTCCTTCCATCATAAGGTCAGAAGTGAGGATGTTCGCTGATGATTGCACAGTGTTCAGTTCTATTCGCAACTCCTCAGATAATGAAGCAGTCCATGCTCACATGCAGCAAGACCTGGACAACATTCAGGCTTGGGCTGATAAGTGGCAAGTAACATTTGTGTCACACAAGTGCCAAACAATGACCAACTCCAACAAGAGAGAGTCTAGCCACCTCCCCTTGACATTCAATGGGATTACCATTATCAAATTCCCCATCAACAACATCTTGGGGGTCACCATTGACCAGAAACTTAACTAGACCAGCCACATAAATACTGTGGCTACGAGAGCAGGTCAGAGGCTGGGTATTCTGTGGTGAGTTTCCCACCTTCTGACTCCCCAAAGCCTTTCCAACATCTACAAGACACAAGTCAGGAGTGTGATGGAATACTCTCCACTTGCCTGGATGAGTGCAGCTTCAACAACACTCAAGAAGCTCAACACAATCCAGGACAAAGCAGCCCGCTTGATTGACACCCCATCCACCACCTTGAACATTCACTCCCTCCACCACTGGCGCACTGTGGCTGTAGTGTGTACCATCTACAAGATGCACTGCAGCAACTTGCCAAGGCTTCTTTGACAGCACCTCCCAAACACGTGACCTCTACCACCTAGAAGGACAAGAGCAGTAGGCGCATGGGAACACCATCACCTCCAAGTTCCCCTCCAATTTACACACCATCCTGACTTGGAAATATATCATTGTCGCTGGGGCAAACTCCTGGAACTCCTTCCCTAACAGCACTGTGGGAGTACCTTCACCACACAGACTGCAGTGGTTCAAGAAGGCAACTCACCACCTCCTACGCTAGGCCAATTAGTGATGGGCAATGAATGCTGCCTTTGCCAATGACGCCCACAAAGCATGAATGAATAAAAAATGTCTGAAAGCTACGGGCAATCCTTAGCATATTGCTATGTAGTTCAAAGCATTCTTTGAACCATGCAAGATATGTGGCTTTTGCATTGCATGCTGTAAGTTCTAGTATTTTTAAAAATGAAGAATTCTCAGGATGCAGGTGTCACGGTGTGATTTCAATCCAATTCAGTTACACTGCCTATGAAGTTGATTGCCAGTAAAATACTGTCATATTAAAACCTTCTCTGTCTCATATAATGAATGGCTCAGCTAACACCGCCGCTGACCCCGAAGTACGCTTCGCCCAAGGATCTCACAATTTCTGTGTTGAAAACTTCGGGTTTTCCAACGTTCAATTCAAATCAACAGAGTATAATGGGGATCCGCTCTGACCACAAATTCCGGGACTTGATGTCGCCTCATTTTTAATTGCCCCACCAGAGAAAAAATTTCCCTGTATCTACCTATCGAATCCTTTTAAAATTTTAAGCACCTCGATCAGATCATCCCTCAATCTTCTTTACTCAAGGAAATACAGGCCAAAGTTTATGCAACCAGTTTTCATAATTTAACCCTGTAAGTCCTGGTATCATTTTGATGAATCTGCACTACCATCCCTCTAAGGCCAATGTATCCTTTCAGAAGTGCGGTGCCCAAAAGTGAATGCAATACTCCAGATGGGGTCTGACCAAGGCTCTGTACAACTGAAGCATCACTTCCTACTCTAGCCTCCTTGAGCTAAAGGCCAACATTCCATGAGCCTTGTTAGTTGCCCTTTGTACCTGTCTACCAGCTTTTAGTGACTTGTATACCTGGACTCCCAAATCTCTTTACTCCTTTACAGTTCCTGGTTTCTCACCATTTAGAAAATAATCCAATTTATCTTTCTTGCATAATCCCACACTTGCCCACATTGAACTTCATCTGCCATATTTTTGTCCACTCACTCAAGCTGTCTATGTCCCTTTGTAACTTTATTCTCCCATCGGCACAACTTACTGTCCCTCCTAAGTAAGTGTACACTGCAAACTTGGATATACAACTCTCTATTCCTTCATCCAAGCCATTAATAAATATGGTGAAAAGTTGAAGCCCCAGAACAGATCCGTGGCACCACTTGTCACGTCCTGCCAGTCAGAGTACATGGCCTGGAGTTTGCGGTATATTGCGCTGCTTTTTTTTGGCACAATTCGGCCTAAATCGACATAACTGGCTCAAAAGATCGCGAAATTTTAAGCGCAATTTGCGTTCAACGCAACTCGAGTTTCCATGATTTTGCGCTAGTTTTAAAAACACCCTGCTGGAAACAGGCCGTGCCACAGAATTGGTCAAGCCTCCAGGGTGAATTAATCACCATTGGAAGTTTCCGCTAATTACGTTCGTTTGCAAGCCTTCAATGAGGCTCTAAAAGTTAACCTGGTTCTTTTGGGTGCAAGGACATTAAAATATACATTTTAAAAGCTTTTAAATGTGATTATTGTTTTAATTTAACAAGAAACTGACTAATGTACCCCAATACATCTAGAAAATAGCTTTATATATTTTATAAAAGTGAATTTCAGTAATTTAAAGTCAAGTTATTCAGAGGTGGGGGATTGACACTGTGATTAAAATGCCTATTTTTGTGATAAACCTATTTTCAGCTGTTTTAATCAAACTTCACCAAGTTACTACTTTTAAATATGTGAAGGAAAATTTTTTACTGCTGGTTCAAGGCAGATTTTGTTTTCGGCGATATGCAAATGAGTTTGAGTGGAAACTCGGGGAGACGAAACACTTTTCAAAACGGGTACAATTTTGGGCACAATTTGCGCTGGAATCAGCAATTGCACCCAAAGCAGAAACTCTACCCCCTGATCTCTATGGCAGTGTGTATTTGCAACACCAAAGTTCTGATTGGTCCTCTTGGATGACAAAACCAGATTTCTAATTGGTCCCCTTGGAGGACAAGATATACCCAGCAGTTTGTCTGGAATGTGTAATTAGATCCTGCCTGCCTGAGCAATCAAGTACTTTGCAATGTGTAATTTGATCCATTCCTTCTGACTGTCATGCCCCAGGCAGAATTCACGGTACTGCTTTCAAAGAACAGACACGGCTCACCATTGCGGGTTAGGACCTTCTCCTCTCCCCAACAAGTTCCTGATCTTCCCCCCAAACCCAATGTTCCTGACCTTCTTCCCCCCAACAAGTAGGAACATAGGAACAGGAGTAGGCCATTCAGCCCCTCGAGCCTGTTCCGCCATTCCATGAGATCATGGCTGATCAGTGACCTAACTCCATATACCCGCCTTTGGCCCATATCCCTTAATAACTTTGGTTAACAAAAAGCTATCAATCCCAGATTTAAAATTAACAATTGATCTAGCATCAATTGCTGTTTGCATTAGTGGTAATTTTCCAAAACTCCCTGGATTCAGGAAAGGTCCCAGCAGATTGGAATACCGCTAATGTAACGCCCTTATTTAAAAAGGGAGGTAGACAAAAGGCTGGAAACTATAGACCAGTTAGCCTAACATCTGTGGTTGGTAAAATGTTGGAGTCTATTATTAAGGAAGCAGTAACAGGACATTTGGATAAGCATAATTTAATTGGACAGAGTCAGCATGGTTTTATGAAGGGGAAGTCATGTTTAACAAATTTGCTCAAATTCTTTGAGGACGTAACAAACAGGGTGGATAAAGGGGAACCAGTGGGTGTGGTGTATTTGGACTTCCAAAAGGCATTTGACAAGGTTCCACACAAAAGATTACTGCACAAGATAAAAAATCACGGGATTGGGGGTAATACACTGGCATGGGTGGAAGATTGGCTATCCAACAGAAAACAGAGAGTTGGAATAAATGGCTCATTCTCGGGTTGGCAATCAGTGACTAGTGGTGTTCCGCAGGGGTCAGTGCTGGGACCCCAACTCTTTACAGTCTATATTAACGATTTGGAGGACGGGACCGAGTGTAACGTATCCAAGTTTGCCAATGATACAAAGATGGGAGGGAAAGCAGTGGGTGAGGAGGACATAAAAAACCTGCAAAAGGACATAGACAGGCTAAGTGAGTGGGCAGAAATTTGGCAGATGGAATATAATGTTGGAAAGTGTGAGGTTATGCACTTTGGCAGAAAAAAATCAAAGAGCAAGTTATTATCTAAATGGAAAGAAACTGCAAAGTGCTACAGTACAAAGGGATCTGGGGGTCCTGGTGCATGAAACACAGAAGGTTAGTATGCAGGTACAGCAGGTGATCAGGAAGGCCAATGGAATCTTGGCTTTTATTGCAAGGGGGATAGAGTATAAAAGCAGGGAAGTCTTGCTTCCGTTATACAGGGTACTGGTGAGACCGCACCTGGAATATTGTGTACAGTTTTGGTTTCCATATTTAAGAAAAGATACACTTGCTCTCGAGGCAGTTCAGAGAAGGTTCACTCGGTTGATTCCAGAGATGAGGGGGTTGACTTATGAGGAAAGGTTGAGTAGGTTGGGCCTCTACTCATTGGAATTCAGAAGAATGAGAGGCGACCTTATCGAAACATATAAGATTGTGAGGGGGCTTGATCGGGTGGACGCGGTGAGGATGTTTCCACTGATGGGTGAGACTAGAACTAGGGGGCATAATCTTAGAATAAGGGGCTGCCCTTTCAAAACTGAGATGAGGAGAAACTTCTTCACTCAGAGGGTAGTAAATCTATAGAATTTGCTACCTCAGAGAGCTGTGGAAGCTGCGACATTAAATAAATTTAAAACGGAGATAGACAGTTTCCTAGCTGATAAGGGAATTAGGGGTTACGGGGAGAGGGCAGGGAAGTGGACGTGAATCTAGGTTCTGATTAGCCATGATCCTATTGAATGGCGGAGCAGGCCCGAGGGGCCATATGGCCTACTCCTGCTCCTACTTCTTATGTTCTTATGTTAAGAAAATTCCAAACTTCTACCACCCTTTGTAAGTAGAAGTGTTTCCTAATTTCACTCCTGAAAGGTCTGGCTCTAATTTTTAGACTATGCCCCCTAGTCCTAGAGTCCACAACCAGCAGAAATAGTTTCTCTCTATATACCCTATCTGTTCCCCTTAATATCTTGAAAATTTCAATCAGATCACCCTTAACCTTCTAAATTCTAGGGACTACAACCCTAATTTAGAGTCATGGGGGAGAAATTTGGTATCGCCCCGTTTGGGGCGCAATTATCGGCCGGGCACAAAATTTAACGTCTGCCGCTAATTATCGCCTTCAACTGCAAACTTGGCTTTTATCGCCCCTGGAGATGATTGGAGCGCTAAATCAGGCATTGCACGCCTGTCTTAAGGCGCAAAGGCTGAGGAGCGAGGTGTTAACTCAGCGCGGGCGCAGTGCAGGTGACGTCAGTTAGCGATGGAACACAGACACACTGGCGCCGGACAGTTCTTAAAGGGGAGGGTCGATCTTGCTCTCCAGCCACAACCTGCTCATTGGAGCCTTGAATCTTGGCCTGGAGAGACCTGTGACTACATTTTCCAGCCAAGGACTATGGAGAGGGTGAGAGAACGAGCTCAGCATTTCAGCGAGCGGGCCTTGGAGGCTCTGGTTGGTGCGGTGGAGCGCAGAAGATCTAAACTCTACCCTGAGAGTGGCAGAAGGCCTTTGCCGCGTGACTACAGAAGAGTGTGGAGGGAGCTAACTCAGCACGTCTCCTCCAGGAGCATGGTGCCCAGGACCCATACTCAATGTCGCAAAAAGTTCAACAACCTCACTTGGTTCGTCAGGGTGAGTGGCTTTTTTTCAATACCTCCCCATCCCTCCATCTCAACCTCACTCTATGGCCAGAGAGTCTTAAAACCCCAATGCCCAACACTCACCCAACACCTATGGCCCTCTCATGAAACACACATGCACATTCCACACCTTGCATACAGTAAGGACTATTCAACTATGGGAGGAACATCAGGCAAGGCCATGGCTGTATATTTACTCAGACGCCGTCCTTTTTCTTGCAGGCCAAGCTATCTCATAACAGGAAACAGCAGCAACGGACAGGTGGAGGGCAGCCTCAGCTGCAACCCCTCAGCGATCTTGAGGCGCGCGTCCACAGGATTGTGGCAAGCCAAGTGATCGGACCCGTCACCCCTGGAGAGGTCGACCCCGTTCGGGACATCATCTATCTCTCCTCTCTCATTCCACTTGTCCCTCATAACACCAGCCTTTGACACTTTCAATCCAACTTATTAATCGCTCCACTCCTTCCTCCCTTACTGCCCCACTGTCCTGACGCTAAAGCCACTCTTGTACCTCCCTGCTTTCAGATGGTGATTCACCAGCTGAGGACAAAGGTCCTGAAGCTGCCAGTGGGAGCGAAGCTGCAGGTGAGGAGGAAGAGGAAGCCGGAGCATCAGTGCCACCCTCACCCGAGGAAGCCCTTGCCCACACTGGGACCACGTCTTCCCTGGAGGGGAGCAGGGGGAAGGGTCTGATGAGTGTGAAGCTCCAAGACCCAGCGGGCTGCAGCAACACGATGTGGCTAGGGAAGCTCGGGGGCCTTCTCCCCGGAGGGAGAATAGGCCAGCGAGTCCTGCTGCACTGGATACAGCAGAGGAGCGGCTCCTCGCTGAAATGAACACCCAGCTCATGGGTGCAGTGGGAAGGGTGCACGAATGCACTGATGGACTGGCAAGGAGTGTGGAGCACTACGATGTAGCACAGGCGGATGCCACGCAAATGCTTAGTGCTGCAATTCAGACATTGGCTGCCGTGATCCAATCTCAGACTGGTCTCATGCAGACCCAGATTGAGGCCACGCAAGCACTGACTGCTGGCATTGTCGCTGGTTCGGATACATTTCCCTGGGGCTCTCACTGCACTGCAGCATGCCAGCTATCTGTGCTCCAGCAGATTGCTCCGGATGCTGAGGTGCTGCCCCGTGGGAGTGCCAGTGTGTCAATCGAGCAGGGAGTTGCTGTCCTCTCTCAGGATGACAGCATTCCTGCTGCCACCACTGTCACTTCCCACTGCTCTTGTCACCGCCTGTAGACCAGACTGCTGCCGTCCATGCTGAGTTGGTGCAGTCTGCAGCCGGGCCCTCCAGCACCAGAGCTGGTCGAGGCTGTCCTTCAAGGGCATCTGCAGTCTCAGGTTCTGACAATCAGCAGCTTTCCACCAGCCTTGCTGCAGCCACTGGGGCCCCATTACAGAGCAGCAGTAGGGTGGGAAGGGGGGAAGTGCGCAAGGGATGGAGTTCACCCTCAAAGTGCAAAAAGTAGGAGGTGTGACGAAATTTCGGGAATGTTTTTATTAAATGCCGAGGTTCGTGTTCAAACTTTTGTTTAGTGTTTTGGACATTATCTCCAGGTCGTGAGAACCAGTTATCTTAATTAATGATTTTTTGTGTTTGTTTCTATTAGTTTGTCATGAAGAAATGACACACACAGAGTTTGTAAAATACAAAGTTTTTGTATTCAAAATGTTCAGGTTTAGCCTTTGGAATCATTGCTGCCTTGGCCGGCTTTGGGGTTGCGGGTTGCTTCCATTCATGTTGTTCTCCATGCCAGTGGACATTTCCTCAGTAGGGGCCTAGAAGCGGCTTGTTATCAGCCGTTGACGGATGGCCCTTGCAGTTTTAACATTGTGGGCCTCCCTCCCGCCTTGGTGCTGCTGCTGATCATCCTCCTCCTCCTCCTCTTCCACCTCCTCCGGTGGTGCTTCAAGGCCTGGTGGCATTGGCTGGGTCCTGAGGATTGCCAGGTTATGAAGAATGCAGCACACAACTATGAAGAGGGAGACTTGCTCAGGCGAGTGCTGCAGGGCTCCCCCTGAGTGGTCCAGACAGGGGAACCATTGCTTGAGCACGTCGATCATCTGCTCAATGATGTTCCTGGTGGCGAGATGGCTCTCATTGTACCACAGCTCAACAGGGGCGTTGGGGTTACGGAGTGGTGTCATCAGCTAGGTGCACAGTGGATAACCCTTGTCCCTGAGGAGCCAGCCACTTGGCTGATGCGGTGCCTGGAAAAGGTCTGGCACCGCAGTCTGGCACAGGATGAAAGCATCATGGCCGCTGCCAGAATAGTGGGCATTGTCAGTGAGTATCAGCTATCTGTGGTCACAGACCAACTGCACATTTAAGGAGTGGTAGCCCTTGCAGTTTTGGAAATCCTCTGCATTCTCATGCAGTGCCCGCAATGCAACATGTGTGCAGTCAATGGCGCCCTGCACCATGGGGAAGCCCGCTATTCTCGCAAAGCCACATGCGCATTCATGCTGTTTGGCCTGGGCCATGGGGAAAGAGATGTACTGGCGTCTCCTATTATAGAGAGCATTTGTGACTTGACAGTTACAGCAATGGACCACAAACTGGGAGATAATTGCGATGTCCCCAGTAACTAAAAGTGCAGGGGGATACTTAAAAAAGAAATTAGGAGATCAAGGAGGGGCCATGAAATAACACTGGCGAGCAAAATAAAGGAAAATCCGAAGATGTTTTATAAGTATATTAAGGGTAAGAGGATAACTAGGGAAAAAATAGGGCCCATTAGGGACAAAAGTGGCAATGTGTGTGTGGAGCCGGAAGATGTAGGAGGGGTCCTAAATGAATTTTTTGCATCTGTTTTCACTATGGAGAAGGACGATGTAGACATAGAAATAGGGCGGGGGGACTGTGATATGCTCGAACATATTAACATCGAGAGGGAGGAGGTATTGGCGGTTTTAGCTGGCCTAAAAATGGATAAATCCCCAGGCCCAGATGAAATGTATCCCAGGCTGCTGTGTGAGGCAAAGGAGGAGATTGCGGGGGCTCTAACACATATATTCAGGACCTCTCTGGCCACAGGGGATGTGCCAGAGGACTGGAGAACTGCTAATGTAGTACCATTATTCAAGAAGGGTAGTAGGGAAAAACCGGGGAACTACAGGCCAGTGAGCCTAACATCAGTGGTAGGAAAATTATTGGAAAAAATCCTGAGGGACAAAATTTGTCTCCACTTGGAGAGGCAAGGATTAATCAGGGATAGTCAACATGGCTTTGTCAAGGGAAGATCATGTCTGACTAATTTGATTGAATTTTTTGAGGGGGTGACTAGGTGTGTGGATGAGGGTAACGCAGTGGATGTGGTATACATGGATTTCAGTAAGGCCTTCGATAAAGTCCCGCACAGGAGACTGGTCAAGAAGGTAAGAGCCCATGGAATCCAGGGTGCCTTGGCACATTGGATACAAAACTGGCTTAGTGGCAGAAGGCAGAGGGTGATGGTCGAAGGTTGTTTTTGTGACTGGAAGCCTGTGGCCAGTGGGGTACCACAGGGATCGGTGCTGGGTCCCTTGCTGTTTGTGGTCTACATTAATGACTTGGATATGAATGTAAAGGGTATGATCAGTAAGTTCGCGGATGATACAAAAATTGGTAGGGTGGTAAATAGCGAGGAGGGTAGCCTCAGTCTGCAGGACGATATAGATGGGCTGGTCAGATGGGCGGAACAGTGGCAAATGGAATTTAACCCGGAAAAGTGCGAGGTGATGCACTTTGGGGGGACTAACAAGGCAAAGGAATACACAATGAATGGAAAGACCCTAGGCAAGACGGAGGGTCAGAGGGATCTGGGCGTGCAAGTACACAGATCCCTGAAGGCGGCGGAACAGGTGGATAAGGTGGTAAAAAAGGCATATGGGATACTTGCCTTCATTAGCCGAGGCATTGAATATAAGAGCAAGGAGGTTATGATGGAGCTGTATAAAACACTGGTTAGGCCACAGCTGGAATACTGTGTGCAGTTCTGGTCGCCACACTACAGGAAGGATGTGATCGCGTTAGAGAGGGTGCAGAGGAGGTTCACCAGGATGTTACCAGGGCTGGAGCGCTTCAGCTATGAAGAGAGACTGGGCAGATTGGGTTTGTTTTCCTTGGAGCAGAGGAGGCTGAGGGGGGACATGATTGAGGTGTACAAAATTATGAGGGGCATAGATAGGATGGATGCTGAGGAGCTTTTTCCCTTAGTAGAGGGGTCAATAACTAGGGGGCATAGATTCAAGGTAAAGGGCGGGAGGTTTAGAGGGGATTTGAGAAAGAACTTTTTCACCCAGAGGGTGGTTGGAGTCTGGAACTCACTGCCTGAAAGGGTTGTGGAGGCAGAAACCCTCACAACATTTAAGAAGCATTTGGATATGCACTTGAAATGCCATAGCATACAAGGCTACGGGCCAAATGCTGGAATATGGGATTAGATTAGGCAGGGCTTGATGGCCGGCGCGGACACGATGGGCCAAAGGGCCTCTATCCGTGCTGTATTACTCTATGACTCTATGACTCTAACTGCTTGAAAGGAGCCGGTAGCATAAAAATTCAGAGCCACTGTCACCTTCACTGCCACCGACAGAGGTGTCCTGGTCCTCAGTTGAGGCTGCAGATCTGGCTGCAGCAGGTGGAAGAGCTCAGTGACCACTTCCTTGCTGAAGCGCAGCCTGCGCAAACACTGCTCCTCAGACAAATGAATGTAGGAGAATTGTTCGCGGAATACCCTGGGAGGGTAAGGTCTCCTGTGCAGTGGCCTGTTGGCCCTCCTCCGTCTGGCCATGATTGCCACTCTCTCTCTGCGTCTCTGTTGCCTCTGATTCTGCAGGCGCAGGATGACGCCCCAATCAGTGCAGCCCCCAGAGTCTCTTGGCAATCGAAGTAATGAAGGTCAAATCCAAAAGTACCTGCAAAGTGATGCTCGGTAGCCAAAACTACTTCACACAGCGTTAATTCAATGCAGAAGTCTCTCTACTCTCTCAGAATTTCTCTTTCTGTCAGAATGAGTGGTGCAAAAATGTCTACCACAGAAAAAGCCAGGAAGAGGGCACCTTTAAATAGTGCCCCCCCAGCCCCTCACCGACTGGGAAACGTTCCAGTCTCCCTGTCGTTGTTTGCGCCAGGCGGAAAGGAGGGGGGTGCCACTCAATATCCGGTCCGGGGCACCATCAGGACATTGTATGCTCAACTGACATCACGATCTGCGGGCGCAGCAGATCGGGGCGGTAAGCTTTTGCGTCGCCACAAAAACTCTAGTCAATTTTGGGAGTGACGCAAACATCACTGCACCCGGGCGCTAGTTGCTTTGCGCCCCATTAGCATTAGGGCAGTAACGGGAGGTGCAAACCAACCGAATTTTTCCCCCATAGAGTCATAGAGGCACAGAGGGAGGCCATTCGGCCCATCAGGCCTGTGCCGGCTTGCTGTAGAGCAATCCAGTCAGTACCATTCCCCCGTTCTATCCCCATAGCCCTGCAAGTTTATTTCCCTCAAGTGCCTATCCAATCTCCCCTTGAAAACATTGAGGCCTAGAAATTCAGTTGTTTGCGCCAGCCGCTAGCGCATTAGGAGGAGGAGATGTGGGGCGCTAAGCGGCTAGCGCCTGGGCGCAGCGCGATCTGCACGTCTTGCCAACTTCAGTTAAGATTTAGCGGCGGCACAAAGCCTTTGCGCGCGCTCAGCTGCGCGCACAGATCCTGACGTCATTTCATCGTGCAACGCCCTTTGTGCGCCCCAAACCGGAAATTCAGTGGCGCCGGCCTATTGTGCGCCTGGCGCCCCTAGCGACTGGTAGAGGGGAACGGTTCCCAGTCGCTGCGGGGCGCGGGGGGCGCAAATTAAAGGGCACTCCTCCTGCAGTAGAAATGGCAGCCATTTTGCAACACTCCTTCTTTGAGAGAGACGGATCTTGGAGAGAGATAAAGGTAGAGAGCTTTCTGGTTTGGCTCAACACTCGCACAGGTACTTGTGGCTTCAGGCCACAGCTTTGCACTTGTCTTTAACTTCAGAGCCATAGCATTGATTGGAAACATATAATGGGGGCTGCAATGGGTGGAAACGTTGGGCTTGTCCATTGCATTCAAAGAGCTCAGAGACGCCGTGAGAGAGTGCCAGTCATGGCCAGACGGAGAAGGGGCAACAGGCGTCGGCAAAGGAGGCCTTACCCACCCAGGGTATACCGCCAGCAGTTCTCATATCTGAACATGTCTGACGAACAGTGTGTTCGGAGGCTGCGATTCCGAAGGGCGGTGGTCACTGAGATCTGCCACCTGCTTCGCGGAGATCTGCAGCCGCAGCTGAGGAGCAGGACGTCTCTGTCGGTGGCAGTGAAGGTGACAGTGTCTCTCAACTTCTATGCCACCGGCTCCTTCCAATCCACTACTGGAGACATTTCCAACATCTCCCAGTTTGCGGTACATTGCTGCATCCGCCAGGTGACCAATGCCCTTTTCAGAAGGAGACGTCAGTTCATCTCCTTCTCCATGGCCGTTGACAAGCAGCAACAGCGTGCAATGGGCTTTGCAGCATTAGCGGGCTTCCCCATGGTGCAGGGCGCCATTGACTGCACGCATGTGGCTTTGCGGGCACCTCTAGAGAATGCCGAGGATTACCGCAACCGGAAGGGCTACCATTCGCTCAACGTGCAGTTGGTGTGTGACCACAGGCAGCTCATCCTAGCTGTCAATGCCCACTTTCCAGGCAGCAGCCACGATGCCTTCATCCTGCGCCAGACTTCTGTGGCAGACATGTTCCAGGCCCAGCCTCACCCACGAGGATGGCTTCTCGGGGACAAAGGCTATCCTTTGTGCACCTGGCTGATGACCCCGCTCCGTGCGCCCAGCACCCCTGCTGAAGAGCGATACAATGACAGCCATCAAGCAACCAGGAACATCATTGAGCAAACAATCGGCATCCTGAAGCAACGGTTCCGCTGTCTGGATCGCTCTGGAGGAGCCCTACAGCACTCGCCTGAGCGAGTCTCCCATTTCATTGTTGTGTGCTGCATGCTGCACAACCTGGCTATCCGCAGGATTCAGCCACTGCCACCAGACATTGGAGGACCACCAGAGGTGGAGGAGGAGGAAGAGGAGGACCAGCACAGGAGGGAGGCAGAAAGTGCATGGGCTGCCCGTCGGCGGCTTATTGCATGTCGGTTCTAGGCCCCCTCTCAGGGAATGGCTTGTGCCAATGGAACAAGATGAATGTAGCCGCTCCACAAGCCCTCAGCCGAGCAGGACAACCAGGACTTCCAAAAGAAAGCATGGACATTGCGATTTAAGAACATTTATTACTTTGATACCTCTGTGCCCTTCCCACATAACAAACTAATGGAGAGAACCCCCCCCGCAAAACACAAATAGACCAGTCTCGGCCTTTACAGAAACACAAATAGACCAGTCTCGGCCTTTACAGAAACACAAATAGACCAGTCTCGGCCTTTACAGAAACACAAATACACCAGTCTCGGCCTTTACAGAAACACAAATACACCAGTATCGGCCTTTCCAAAAAAACAAATACACCAGAATCGGCCTTTACAAGTGAAACAAAACATTTGGCCACACCTTCTACTTTTTCCCCTGCGAGGGTGATGCGTTTTGCATCCGTGACTGGCCCCTGCCCGCCCTGCAGCTCCTCCTCAATGGGACCCCAGTGGCTGCAGCAAGGCTGGGGGAAGGCTGCTGAGGGTCAGATGGCGAGACAGCAGATGCCCTTGGGGGTCGGCCTGGACCAGCTCTGGGCCTGGAGGGGCCGGCTGCTGACTGCTCCAACTCTGCTTGGGCGGCAGCAGTCTGTCCAGCGGCTGGTGGCAGCTGCAATGGAGGAGTGGCAGTTTCGGCTGCAGGAATGCTGCCAACCTGACAGATCACAGGTACTCCCTGGTCGCCTGAGACATTGGCACTCGCACGGGCCAGCACTGCAGCATGCGCAGCAATCTGCTGAAGCACAGACTGCTGGGCTGCTGCGGCACGGCGAGTGCCCTGGCGATGCCTGGCCGATCCAGCGAGGGTGGCAGCAGTTAGTGCCCGTGTGGCCCTGGTCTGTGTCTGCATGACACCAGCCAGTGAATGCACGGCACGACTGAGCACGTGGCTAGAAGCCGCCTGTGCTGCCGCGAAGTCCTGCAGACTCCTTTCCTGTGCTGCACTGAATTGTTGCAGACTCCTGGCCTGTGCTGCCCCAAATTCCTGCACACTCCTTGCCAGTGACTCTATGGAGTCAGGCATCCTTGCCACTGCAGCCATGAGCTCAGTGTGCCTGCACTCAGCCTGGGCGGCCATTTCCGCTAGGAGCCGCACCTCCTCTGCGCTCACCGTAGCAGGACTGGAGGCCGCACTCACCCTCCGGGGAGAAGGCCGCCGAGCTTCCCCACCCCTCCCGCATTGCTGCAGCCCGCTGGGCCCCGGAGCTTCACTCTCCTCCGACCCTTCCCCCCTGCTTCCCTCCAGGGAAGACGTGTCCCCATCATCGTCATGGGCTGCCTCGGCTGAGGGTGGCACTGATGGTCCGGCTTCCTCTTCCTCTTCCTCCTCCTCGCCCTCCGATTCACTCACAGTGCCAGCTTGAGGGCCCGCCTCCTCACCTGGCGATTCACCATCTGAAAGCAGGAAGGCACAAGAGTTGCTTTAGAGTGAGGACAGGGCAGCAGCGAGGGAGGCATGAGTGCTGCTATGCACTGCATTGGTCCGACAGTGGCAACGGATGCTGTTCTGAGGCGCAAGTGGAAAGAGAGAGGTCAAAAAGGTGATGCCCTTACCATTGGGGCCCACAACAGGGTCGGCATCTCCACTGGCGACGGGGCCAATCAGCCGGCCTGACATAATGCACTCCACACGCTGCTCCAGGTCGGAGAGCTGTTTGAAGTCAGGATGGCCTCCCCCGGTCTCACGCTGCTGCCTTCGGTTGTGCGCCACCTTGCCCTGCAAGAGAAAGGACGGCCTCTAAGTACAGTGTGAAGCCCTGATCTTGTCTGCACTGCCTCCCATGGTGGAATAGCCCTGACAGTGTGAAGCCCTGATCTTGTCTGCACTGCCTCCCATGGTGGAATAGCCCTGACAGTGTGTAAAGTCCTGAATGTGCAAGTGATTTTCATGGCAGTCCCATAGCTGCTGGATGAGGGCTGGCCATTAGGGCTTTCAGGTCCCTTTGCCCATAAACTGAGGTGCACATGCAGGGATGAGGAGGACACTGGAAAGGGTACTCACCCTGACAACCCGAGTGAGGTCGTTGAACTTTTTCCGGCATTGCACAGGAGTCCTGGCAACCATGCTGTTGGAGGTCACCCTGTTTGACACCTCCCTCCAGGCTTTCCGATAGGCGCTGGGCAGCGGCCTCCTGCCACCTTCAGGGAACAGAACATGGCACCTGCGTTCCACTGCGCCAACCAGCACCCTCAGTTCACCCTCGCTGAAGCGCTGCGCTCTCTCCCTGGCCTTCTCCATTGTCCTGGGCGTTGTACAGATCAAGCAGCAGTGGTCAGGCCTTGCTTCTGGGCTGCAGTGTGCAGGGCGTGGCAGCCAAACAAATCCACCCTCCCCCTTTAAGAGCTGACCGGCGCCAGAGTGTCTGCCTTCAATCAGCAACTCGCCGCACCTGCGCTGCGCCCGCCCTCGGGGGTATCACCCCGGGCCGCCAGCTTAGCGCCTAATGATAGCCGTGCATCGCCTGTTTTAGCGCAGCAGCAACCTCTTGGGGTGATGCAACTGAATATCGGCGAAGGTGGCGCTAAGTTGCGCCGGGCGCAAACTTTAGCGGCCGCCCGGCTGTAGCGCCCCAAACGTGGTATACTGAATTTCTAGGCCTGAGTGTCTCCGCTTCCACCACTTCCATCGGCAGCGAGTTCCAGGTGCTCACCACTCGCTGCGTAGAAAAGTTTTTCCTCACATCCCCCCTGTATCTCTTGCCCAAAACCTTAAATGTCTTTGTACCATCAACATGTGGGAACAGCCTTTCCCCGCCTAGCCAATCCAAACCCGTCATAATCTTGTACACCTCTATCAAATCATCCTTCAACCTCCTTTGTTCTAATGAAAACAAATCCAGCTTCTCCAACCTGTCCTTGTAGCTAAGATCCCCCATCCCCGGAACCATTCTGGTAAATCTCCTCTGCACCCGCTCAGGGACCTTCACATCCTTCCTAAAATGTGGTGACCAGAACTGGGCACAATTCTCCAGTTGTGGCCTAACCAGAGCTTTATAAAGGTTCAGCATAACTTCTCTACTTTTGTACTCAATGCCTCTATTTATGAAACTCAAGATTCCATATGCTTTGTTAACCACTCTCTCAATATGTCCTGCCACCTTCAGGGAACTATGCACATTAACTCCCAGGTCCCTCTGTCCCAGCACATTCTATAAAACTCTGCCATTATGTGTATATTGCCTCTCCCTGTTCCTTCTGCCAAAATGCATCACCTCAAACTTCTCTGTATTAAATTCCATCTGCCACTTGTCTGCCCATTCTGCTAGCCTTTCTATGTCCTGTTGCAGTCGATTGGTACCATCCTCACTGTTTGCCACACTCCCAAGTTTGGTGTCATCGGCAAATTTAGAAATTCTACACTGTATTCCAATATCCAGGTCATTATATATATTTTAAATAAGCAGTGGCCCTGGCACTGACCTTTGGGTAACACCACTGTCTACCATCCTCTAGTATGAAAAACAGCCATTTACTACAACTCATTGTTTTCTGTCCTTATACCAATTCCTTATCCAAGCTGCCACTGAGCCACCTATTCCATGAGCCTCAATTTTGTTAACCAGACTTCTATGTGGTATTTTGTCAAACGCCTTCTGAAAATCCATGTAGACAACATCCATTGCATTCCCTTCATCAATCCTCTCTGTTATTTCATCAAAAATTCAATTAGATTTAGTCAAACATGATCTGACTTTTACAAATCTGTGTTGGCTCTCCTTAATTAACTTAAACCTCTCCAAGTGCCCATTAACTTTTTCCTTGAATATTGTTTCTAAAACTTCATCCACCACTGATGTTAAACTGACTGGCCTGTAGTTACTAGGTTTGTCCTTGCACCCTTTCTTGAACAATGGTGTCTCATTTGCCACTTTCCAATCCTCAGGCACCTCCCCTGCATCTAGGGAATATTGGAAAATTATGGCAAGCCCTCCGCTATCTCCTCCCCCAATTCCCTTAGCAACCTGGGATGCAAGCCATCTAGACCAGGCGACTTGTCCACTCTAAGCATACCCAGCCTTTCAAGTACATCCTGTCTATCAATTTTCACCCCTTCCATTGCTTCTACCTTTTCCATTTCTACCAATATTTTGTCAGCATCCACCTCCTTAGTAAACACCAATACAAAGTACTCATTGAGTATTCTAGCCTTGCCTTGCGCCTCTAAGCATATATCACCTTCTTTGTCGCTAATAGGCCCCACCCTGCCTCTTACTACCCGCTTACTGTTTACATGCCGGTAGAAGATTTTTGGGTTCTCTTTTATGTTAACCGCCATTCTACTCTCATATTTTCTCTTTGCCAATCTTATTTTCATCTGAAGGGATATTTACTAGTCCTAGCCCCTTTGGGGCTATCCCGGATCAGGCATAATTCTCAGATGTTCACTTTCAACTAAAGTTTGAGGTAGCCGAATCCTAAAGACACATAACTGGGTCTAAAGATCCGGGCTATCCCTCCCTAAAGGAAAGGAACAACCCGAGAATGTTACCGTCCTCCAGATAGCACTTTTAATAAATGTAGCTAGACTGTAACATCCCGAATATTATGAGGGTCCGGAGATCTCCTCTCAGAAATGTAACTGTTCACCAAAGAGTGTACAGAGATTGAGTTCACGAGTTATTGATACAGAAGATTTATGTGAGACAATTTATTCTAAAGAGCTTTTAAAAGCTACACCACTGATTGCGCTCTAACCCAATCCCCCTTTGTTCGCAGTAGTCTTTGAATTTTCTTAGTAAAGATGTGCACAGAATAAAAAGAGTTCTACAGATCATAGAACAGAATCATAGGCCACGATTTTACTAACCGTGGCGGGTGACGTCGGTGGTGGGTCCCGACCCCGCTGCTGGCTCCAGCCCTCTGAAATGAATTCCCCTTGATTGGGCTTGTTAAGTCCGCCCAGCACGTTTGCCGGCCAATTAGAGGAAGTGGGTCTGGTGACGTCATTTGATGACGCGTCATCAGCCAGTTTCCTTAATGGGACCATGGTCAACTTTAATTTGACATTTGTGCTGTCCGTGTCCTCCAGCATTGAGGTGCACGGCTGCACCCAGGCTCTCTCTTGACTTCCTCCATATGATTATGGAGGGTGTAGGGGGGCATCTTTTAACTGGTTTATGGTAATTTACGTGGTCAGGCAGCTTTGCCTGCACTCTGACCAATTCCAACCTTTTACCTGGTTTACGGTAATTCACCTGGTCAGGAGCCTTTTGCTGCTACACTGTAAACCAATTTCCAAACAGCGGTTTTGAATCGCTACCACACCTTCCAGTTCTGACTGGAGGGCTTATAATTAATGATGTATTAAAACAGACAACTGGTCTGGCTGTGAGAAAGTCAAACTTTTATTAAACTAAAGAAACTATAATCAAATTTTAAACTATACCACACGAACACAGTAATTACAGTAAAATTGCTTAAATGGGGGAAGGCAGATGGCAAAAACAAGGGGTAAGTGGCTACAATGTTAATTTAACAATCTTAGCAATACCCCCTTAATTACCACCCCATAACTCCTTACCAGGTTGCCTTGCTGAGGAGTCAGAAGCCCTGCTCACCTGTGGTCCAGCGAAGTAAGAGAGAGATAGCTTCTCAGGAGCTATCTTTTATATCCTGCCAACTCCTGTTTGGCGCTGAAAAAGGTCTGTGTGCAAAATTCACGCCCAAAATTCCAATACACAAAAGAAAGCCATGATTGGCTGATTCAAAGTGGTTGGGGTGATTTAATGTGTCTGCACTCTGGGGCCGAAATGTTCCTGCCCACATCCGGAGTTCACCTGGGCTAAAACAAAAGAAATCCAACTGCCGTATTGTCTGAGTGATTCAAACCCATCCATACTGATCTCTTTCAAAAGTCCTTTTCCGGAGTTTCAAAGGTGCCTCAATTGTGTGTGTAAGGGGTTTGAATGGGTTTGGATTTCTGTGTAAACAGAAGCCTTTGATTCTGGTTTGACTGCAACCACCCTTAAGTGCTGTGTCAACAGACAGCAGTTTCAATCGATTGTCTCTCAAGTGGGTTAATCCCTTAAATAAATAAACATCCTACAGTTTCGTGTAAACAAACCTTGCCTCTCCACAAAGGGGAAACTCCCTGGTTTGATTGACAGGTCAGACTGCCACTGTATCCTCCCACTTTTTCACAGACATACTCCACGAGCTGCTAGCTGCTTTTCCAAGCCCCACTGTTCTTGGCCAATGCTTTCTGATGGCCATTTTAAAACCTTTTTGTGATTGACCAGGCTCAAGAGCACAAATTCGAATCAAATGTACTGTCTTAATGTGTGCGAATATTTCCACAGAACTCCTCGATTCCGGTGTTGTCCACATGCTGTCCATCTCAGAGCAGTCTTTCGTGGCTCTGAGTATGCTTTAAAAACATTGATCCAACCCAGAGGCAATTCAAAACACATAATTCTTCATCCACGATGTGGACCAATATTTCCCGATCTTCAGGGAAAATAGGGGAATTTTGCGAACACCTACATTCCTGCCTTTTGATACTCCCAACTTGATTGAAGTATCCACTCGAAGGAGTGAGCAAAATTTTCTGACCCCCCCGACAAACAACCATCCCCTCTATTTACCTAACAGCTACCTACCACTGATCCCCGTCCCATCTGTTCCCCTCAAATTCGAGAAAAAACCGTGGTACGGTAGGCATCTTACAGATACATCAATTTACAATAAGGGGTCTGATACCCCTGCGTCACTTGTTACATTATACAATGCATCAAAATTTACAATCACTTGTTACATTACAACTTATTTCAAAATGTTGCAATCTTAGTTACTCAATGTAATCAAAATGATCCCAAGCATGGAGAGGGTCCTATGCCTCTGCTCAACTTGGAGTTGTCACAAAATGTTCCCAAGCACGGAGAGGATCCTACGCCTCTGCTCAACTTGGGGCTGTAACACAAAATACAAAAAATCTTGAACAACATGCTTAAACAAACCCCGACCTTCATGTGCCAATGATGGGTCATGAAATTCGAGTGGGTATTGCTCCTCCCACCCAGGCACTAAATGTACCTTCCACCCCCCTTTGATTGCCTTAAACTTTAAAACAGGCAGAATGGATTTACAGACCAGCCTGCTCCGCCAGCCCCGAGCCGTTCCCTTGTCCCTTTGTGGAGGCGGGGTACCCCTCATGTTTAAGATTACCTTGGCACAGACCGAGACTGGGGAGAATGGGATCGCGACTCCCAGTCCCTCCCCCTCCCGTCTTCCCTCAACTGGCTGCAGAAAATGATGGGTGACTGTGTGGCAGCTCTCCCTGTCCCCACACTCAAACTTGGATCCCAGATCCGGCCACCCATTCATCCTCCCCAGCCACACTTACACTAACTTTACCCGTGGGCCCCCGAGTGAGTTCCTCCCTCCCCCGAATGCACCCACGCAACTCTTGGGCCTCCCCCTCCCCTTTACAATCTTTCCCGGGCCATCACCACCCACTCCCGGGGATGGCGTCCCTATCTGACAAGGCGCCCGCGCTTCCCCACCATGACTCTTCAACAGCGAGGTCTCCTGCAAGTGAACTTCGGTCAGGATAGTGCTGGGTTGGGGGCCGTGCCCCACCCAGCTGGGGCCATCTCTTCCGCATAGGAGGAGTAGGCAAGTTCCTCCGGACCCTGTCCGGTTTCTCCCAAAGGTCGCTGCGGGGTTTCCCTCTGGATTTGTCCGGTGGCGAGGTGATCCCCAACATTCTGTATCCATATCTTCATTCGATGCCCAGCTCGGGCTGGGCAAACAGGGCTGCTTCATCTTCCACTCTCCTGCAAAACTTAAAAGGACATGCAGCCAGGTCTCACTGACCTGTTGCTTTAGGTGGAGACATAGTCGGGTCCCTTGACCTCAGACCAAAATACAAACATTTGGCACACATGTAAACTTAAACTTACACTTAAACTCAACAGTTAATTCTAAACTTTCAATATACACCTTAAAGCAAGCTATATACACACATAGCTATAATACAAATGCCGCCCATCTCCAGACGGCCAGGCTAATCTGTGGCACTGTCGCAGATTACTGCTGGCTGCAGTGAAACTGGACTGCCTCCTGCCTCTAGTCCCTTGCAGCTTATGGCTGCTGGTTGGGGGCCTCGGCCCTTTGGCTTCTCCCCGGTTTGGGAGATTGCTCTTTGTGGCAGGTACCCTGGTGACCACCTTTTCTTGGGCTGTGGGCCCGCTGAGACCTTCTGAGGGGCGTCTCTGTGGGGGTAACTTTGGCTGGTGGACCCTGAGCTTGGGTCACAGCCTTAGCTGGCTGGGAACCTTCTCCCCCTGGTGCCAACAGCCCGCACTGTATGAGATACCTGGCAGCCTGCTGGTACAAATCTCCCTCTCCCGATCCAAAATCTGGTGTCAGCTCCCTCCCCATGTCTCCTGCAAGAGGGATTGCTATCCCTGCCTCCCCAGGGTCCCACATCATGGGGGGGACCACTCTGGAAGTGGGCTGGGAAGCTGGTCCCTTTAAACAGGCCACTGCACCTGCGCGGATCTCCTCCCCGGAGTCCCGCGGCAGAGGCTGTGAAATCTCTGACTTTAAACAAGCAGGTGCGCTTGCGTGAAAAAGCTGATGAAGAGCCGTTGTGGTTCCCCCAGCAACTGCGCCTGCGCAAACCTCCTCCTCAGAGTCCCGCGGCAGAGGCTGTGAAGCCTCTGGCTTCAAACAGGCGATTGCGCCTGCGTGGGAAAACTTAGAAAGAGCCACTGGGGTCCCGCAGGCAACTGCGCCTGCACGTCCAGTTTCTCTAAAAAAGGTTGGAAGAACCGCTGAGTCTTCCAAGCAGGCCACTGTGCCTGCGTGTATAGTTTGAGAAGCGGGGCTTTTTAAACGGCCGACTGCGCCTGCGCGCTCGGCCTCAAACTGAGCAAGAGCCGCTGGGGGTTCCAGGTCCGCGACTGTGCCTGCGCGAACCCGGTATTGGGGAACCTTTTCCCTCAGGCGTGCGGCTGCACCTGCGCGAACCTCCTCTTGCCAAAACTCTCCCCTCAGGCGCGCGACCGCACCTGCGCGGGAAAACTGAGGAAGAACCGCTTGGGGTACGGGCTGGGGAACCGCGCTTGCGCGAACCTGATCTTGGGAAACCTCTCCCCTCAGGCGCATGACTGCGCCTGCGTGAACCTGCTGCTCAGAAGGCTGGGGAATTCCTGCCTCCAGACCAGCGACTGCGCATGCGCAGGCAGTCTTTTCAAAGTGCTGCTCCTCCCTGGAGCCCCCCAGGCGATTTTTTGTGAATGGACTTGCAGCAGCCTGCAGATTTCTAATCTCAGGTTGCTGTTTCTCTGTTTCTGAGCCACCTAACTTTTTCAAATTTGAACTTTGGGCAGAACTAGGGTCCCACTGGGGCGGGGAAGTGTCCCAATTTGTGGGCTGGACAACTTTTCCCTTAGAACAAGCCACAGTGCCTGTCTTTACAGGCGGTGAACTTGAACTTGTTTGCTTAAATTTATACAATTTACCTGATTTTCCCTGTGTCCCCTCCCTGCCTGTAATCACTGCCACTAGCCCGGACTCATATGGGTCCCAGAAAGTGCCTGCGCGTGCACCCTCCTTGACCAGCATATCGGCCAGTCATTGTGGGGAGGCAGAGGTGGGCGAGGGGGGTGCAGCACCACTGATGGCTGCTACCTTTCCCTGGTTGGTCAGGAGAGACCGCATTGCCTCCAGTAGCGACTCGACTGAGGTGGGGGAAATTCCTGTCTCTACCCTTTGAGTTGGGGCAGGGGTCCCGGCTTTATCATCTCTCCCAGGCTTTTTACAATCCCTGTGCCAGTGGCCCCCCTCCCCGCACTTGTAACAAGTGGCCTTGTTCTGGGAGGGATGGCTCCCCTCTTGGCGCCACTCTTTCTGATATTGAGCCCCAGGTTTAACCTCGTGGACTTTACCCTTTTGCTGGGGGGTCTCACTATTCCTCCCATTCCTATATGCTACCATGAGCTGCCGGATTACAGTCTCTTCGATTGCTAGGGGGTCTCGGGAGTCAAACCAGGTATCAGCTTTTATCTTTATCTGGGGCAGGCAATTGGACGCCAGGCAACGAAGCCATTGGGTCTGCTGCCGTTGGTTCAGTTGTGCCCTATCTTGTCCCCCTGCACAGGCACGGTTGTAGACAGGCCACAGCCTGTCTGCAAATGCCTGCGGGGTCTCCCCTTCATTCTGCAGGGTTTTCCCTACGCGATCGAGCGGATTGCCATCGTCCACACCCATGGCTTCTAGCATTTCCTCCTTCAGGTCCTCAAAACCCTTCTGCCCGCTCTTGGCCTCATCCAAAAGGGTCTGATAGAGCTTGCTATCCACAGAGAAAAGCAACATTCTGGCTTTCTCTTCATCATCACAGCCGTTAACACCAGCTGCCTGGTCTACTTGTTGGAAGTGCATTGAGGGGTCTCCCTTTTCAGAGAGCATGGGAATATGGTTCACCATGCCTCTGAGCTGTGGGGTAGCATAGGGCACCATATAGGTATGCTGAACAGCCCCTGGGTTATTATCATTCACGGGCGGACCGTACCTCCGTTGTCGGAGGGGGTACACTGGTCCTGGTCCCTGCCTGCCTAGCGGGACCTGCTGGTGTTCTCCCACCACCCCATTGTCCACCCCTCTTTGCTGCCAGAGCTCCTCAAGACTCGGAGCTGTGGGCTGCGGTCTTGGGATCTCTAGTTCCCAATCCAGCACTGCTCTGGGTGCTGCCTGTGGGGCGGTCTGTTTGGGCTGCCAGTAAAATTCGGCTGATATGCCTTCGGGCTGATCACACAAATCATCCCCTTTGCTGCTTTTAAAGCCACGTTAAGGCTTTCTATCTCTGCCCTACAGGGGCCATGATCTGCTTCACTAAACCTTTGGGCGCAGGCCAGCTTATAAGCTGTCTTTACTTCCATAACCCTTTCCTCCTGCTCTGTTACTTCTGAGGTGAGGCGGGCATTCTCTTCCCACAGTCTCATCTCGCTATCTCTGGCCTCAGTGACTTCCTGCACTAGGCGCTCTATAAATGCCTGGCATTTTTCAAACTGGGACTCCCGATTCTTGGCCTCTTTAGCCTCCTCCTGCACCCTCATCTTGCCCTCCTTAACCCAGCCACCTATACCATGATAGGTCAGCCTACACGCTGCCGCCAACACCCGCAGGGCTACCCACATACTGAAAATGAGAGAAACAAGAGCTGATGCTTTCTCCAGATCCAGACCAATTATCATATCAAGAACTGCCTCCAGTCCTGCCGTGGTCGCCATTTTGAAGGGGGCATCTTTTAACTGGTTTATGGTAATTTACGTGGTCAGGCAGCTTTGCCTGCACTCTGACCAATTCCAACCTTTTACCTGGTTTACGGTAATTCACCTGGTCAGGAGCCTTTTGCTGCTACACTGTAAACCAATTTCCAAACAGCGGTTTTGAATCGCTACCCCACCTTCCAGTTCTGACTGGAGGGCTTAAAATTAATGATATATTAAAATGGACAACTGGTCAGGGTGTGAGAATGTCAAACTTTTATTAAACTAAAGAAACTATAATCAAATTTTAAATTATACCACACGAACACGGTAATTACAGTAAAATTGCTTAAATGGGGGAAGGCAGATGGCAAAAACAAGGGGTAAGTGTCTACAATGTTAATTTAACAATCTTAGCAATACCCCCTTAATGACCACCCCATAACTCCTTACCAGGTTGCCTTGCTGAGGAGTCAGAAACCCTGCTCACCTGTGGTCCAGCGAAGTAAGAGAGAGATAGCTTCTCAGGAGCTATCTTTTATATCCTGCCAACTCCTGTTTGGCGCTGAAAAAGGTCTGTGTGCAAAATTCACGCCCAAAATTCCAATACACAAAAGAAAGCCATGATTGGCTGATTCAAAGTGGTTGGGGTGATTTAATGTGTCTGCACTCTGGGGCCGAAATGTTCCTGCCCACATCCGGAGTTCACCTGGGCTAAAACAAAAGCAATCCAACTGCCGTATTGTCTGAGTGATTCAAACCCATCCATACTGATCTCTTTCAAAAGTCCTTTTCCGGAGTTTCAAAGGTGCCTCAATTGTGTGTGTAAGGGGTTTGAATGGGTTTGGATTTCTGTGTAAACAGAAGCCTTTGATTCTTGTTTGACTGCAACCACCCTTAAGTGCTGTGTCAACAGACAGCAGTTTCAATCGATTGTCTCTCAAGTGGGTTAATCCCTTAAATAAATAAACATCCTGCAGTTTTGTGTAAACAAACCTTGTCTCTCCACAAAGGGGAAACTCCCTGGTTTGATTGACAGGTCAGACTGCCACTGTATCCTCCCACTTTTTCACAGACATACTCCACGAGCTGCTAGCTGCTTTTCCAAGCCCCACTGTTCTTGGCCAATGCTTTCTGATGGCCATTTTAAAACCTTTTTGTGATTGACCAGGCTCAAGGGCACAAATTCGAATCAAATGTACTGTCTTAATGTGTGCGAATATTTCCACAGAACTCCTCGATTCCGGTGTTGTCCACATGCTGTCCATCTCAGAGCAGTCTTTCATGGCTCTGAGTATGCTTTAAAAACATTGATCCAACCCAGAGGCAATTCAAAACACATAATTCTTCATCCACGATGTGGACCAATATTTCCCGATCTTCAGGGAAAATAGGGGAATTTTGCAACCCCCTACAAGGGATTCACTGCACGAGTGAGGTCCTCTTCCTTTTCCATAGGCAGAAGAGACCTCCCCAGGAGATCAACACAGCCTGGTTGCACATTGCACAGGAGGGCAGAAGCAGGGATGTGGTCAGAAGGCCACAAACATTTCAATGATCTCAGTAGGTCATGAAACATTAGTGCAAAGCCACACTCAACCTCATCCTGCTGTGCCACTCATCACATCCCCATCACTCTGCCTTCCCTACCCTACTCCTGCACATCCTTACGCACACCAACTTACCTTGCACCTCCACCCATCCCTCTCTCTCTACCTATATTCTCATAGCCCTATCTCAGTAGCCACCCCTCACACTCAGCCTCATCCTAGTACAATCGTACCAACTAACAACACACAAAGGTAGGCACTTGGGTGTTTTATGCAATATCCATGGAATGTTTCTGTTAATGTGTTGTCAAACATTGAAACCTTTATTTTCAACACTTTACATTCTTGGACAGATTTGTGTGTGCCTTTGGAAGTGGCTTAGCGAGTTGCAGTGAATGGTGAGACATAACGGTACACCCCGCAATGGTGATGAGTGTGAAAGGAATGGCTTGGGCATTGTAGGGATGCTTTATAGAGTTGGTGTGAGGTGGTGCCAACCTGGCGTATCATGTGCCAACCAGGGTGTACAGCATCAAGTGAAGTAAATATGGCCATGGCGAGGCCATCCCTGGCCTCCTGGACAGCAATGTGGTCAGGTGCTGTTGGTGTTAGGGCTGATCATGGTGGGATTCAGAGAACCAAGGTGAGAGAGTAAAAAGGGCACCTATGTTGATGTAATAGATGGCAGGCGAAGTAGAGATGACAGAAGCGATCTGTCAATGGTGAGAGAGGTAAAGAGGGCAGACTGGATGGAGACTTGTGTAAAGACTTGCAGCATGGTGAATCTGTTGTGGAAATTCAGTGAGGAGCAGCTTGTGGCTGAGGGAAGATATCTCTGTAAGATGGGAGCTTTTACTTGACATTTAAAGCTGTCAACTCAACAGCTGATTCAACGGCCACTGAACTCCCACCTCAGCTTCACAGACGTGGTCTAGCAACAGCGTGAAACCCATGTGCAAGCTGTCAAATTCAAAAGGTCAGTTTAAAACCATTGTTAAGCGGCTCTAAACAAGCCAGTAATCATTTAAATTGGTTCCCCTGCCGCTGCGTGTTGGGTCTGCTCAGCGCTCACAGACCCAACATTTGGTAAAGACGTGTGGCGGCAGGTTCACAGTGGGGTCCCGACCCGCTGGGGGAGAAAACACTGTCCCACCTGACCCACCACCGATCGCGCCTGCTGACCTCCTGGAAAATCTCAGCCATAGAATTTTACAGCACAGAAGGGGGCCATTCAGCCCATTGTGCCTGTGCTGGCTCTTTTGAAAGAGCTCTCCAATTAGTCCCACTTTCCTGCTCTTTCCCCAAAGGCCTGCAAATTTTTCACCTTCAAGTATATATCTATTTCTCTATTGAATCTGCTTCCTTTCAGACAATGCATTCCAGATCATAACAATTTGCTTTTTAAAAATTTTTCCATCTCCCCTTTGGTTCTTTTGCCAATTATCTTAAATCTGTATCCTCTGGTTACTGACCCTCTTGCCAATGTAAACAGTTTCTTCTTATTTACTCTATCCAAACACCTATTAAATTACTCCATAACCTTCTTTTCTCTAAGGAGAACAGTCCCAGCTTCTCTAGTCTCTCCATATAATTGAAGTCCTTCATCCTTAATTGTTACATGAGGTATGTCTGGGAAATAAGAACTGGCTGCAAAATTCCCCAGTACCTTCTTCTCTGGAATTGGTTCAGTGGAACCTCATACTGTAATTTAAGTTGGAAACATTGTGCAGAAATCTAAGCAAAGGACTAGGAATATTTTACATTTTTGGAGAGAATTTGCATGAATATTCATCTTAACTTCTTACTGTAACGGTAAATATATGGAAGACTGTCCAAGAAAGCATTGTAGAAGGATTGTATTGACAAATTCAAGAGGGAGCTGAACAGGTATTTGGCTGAGAAGACAACTGAAGTGTATAAGAAATGGACTAGTGCATGTTTTTTTTTAGCTTTGGGACTGGACAAACATCTCTTCTGATTTTGTAAATTCCTATATTCCAATCAATGGGTTCCAGCTTTATTTTTGTCTGTAGCTCAGATCCCAACTAAGTTGCCAAAAACACTCAAAGCTATTTTTGTGCTACAATTTTTTATCATTTAGTTCCAGAATGAAATATCTTAGCCCATAATTCCATTCCTACATCTGGTGAAAGTTGGAATAATTTCACTCTAACTTCGAAAATCTCAATTTCTGGCATAAAAAAAATAATTGAAACAGATGGAAAACAAATAACTCTGAGTATTGCACACACGATTACTAATTAGTCCAGCTCATACTGTCCCAGGATATCAAAACTATGGAACACCTTTCCCAACCCCCTCATTTTCCCTTCCCCACTACTACCTACAGGTTTTTAAAACCCAAGTTTGGCATCACCTAAAGTTACCATGATTTCACTCCTTTTTTTGAAACTTGGTGGTGCCCTGTGAGCAGCTGGTGACCCTTCATCTCAGTTTTCAATTAAAACAATGTTTACCTTCTCCTCAATGAGAGCTGAGTTCCCCTGTAATTCAGTATCATATATCGTTCTGTTTTCTGAACTTGGGATATAGGGAGATAATAGATTTGAAGAAACTTATTAGCTTCAAATCCTTTCATTGTGTTTGAGAGAAATATTTGACAATCCCTAGTTTAATGAAGCCTGTAATATTCTGTCTGCTCACATAGATTTTGAACAAAATATTTTGATATTATACTGTGTAATATTTGTAATGAGCCCACAGTATGCAACAATTGAAGCATTAGTTGCTACATAGAACCTCTGAGGTAAGCAGAATAGCTGAGAGAAGTTATGGTCGACAAAAGAGGTGAGAGATAATAAAAAAAACTTAAGGAAAGAGTATACAAAAGTGCAAAGAATAATGTAGATCCAGGGGACTGGGATAGCTGTAACGAACAGCAAACGAAGACAAAAAGATAGTAAGAGCTGCAAAAAGGAATACGAAAAGAAATTTGCAAAGGATATCAAGATTAACACAATTTTTTACAATTATATTAGAAGTAAAAGGGCAGTCAACAGTATTGTGGGCCCTTTGTCCCTTTAGGTTGGAAAATTGTAAATTGCAAATTAAAAACTCCATTAGTAAAGAAAGCAGGAAATTATAGACCTGTTAGTCTAACATCTGTTGTGGGGAGTTTAGGAATCTATAACACAATAGAGAACCATATATTCAAGCTTGCCAATGACACAAAGATTGGTGTAGTATAGATGGAAGAATAAAATTACAGAGACATTAATAGACCATAAGTAGGCAAAACTGTGGCAGATGGATTTCAATGCAGATAAATGTGAGGTCATCCATTTTGGACCAATAAAGGATAGACCTGAGTGTTATTTAAATGATGAAAAAGCTCAGAACAGTGGGGGTCCAAAGAGATTTAGGGGTGCATGTACACAGATCACTAAAATGTAGTAGTCAGGTACAAAAATCAAAAAGGCTAATGGAATGTTAGCCTTTATAACTAGAGGGCTAGAATATAAAGGGATGCTACCACAATACAAAGCCCTGGCTAGACCACATCTGGAGTACTGTGTACCTTAGAAAGCAATATAGGCATTGGAAGGAGTGCAGCACAGATTCACCAGAATGTTACCAGGAATCCAAGGGTTAGATTATGAGGAGAGATTACATAAATGAGACTTGTATTCTCTGGAATACAGAAGGTTAAGGGATGATTTAATTGAGGTTTTAAGGAATTTGAAAGGAATTTATAGGGTAGATAGAGATAAACTTTTTCCGCTGCTGGGGGAGTCTAGGACAAGGGGACACAACATTAAAATCAGAGCCAGGCCATTAAGGAGAGAAGTTATGAAACACTTCTTCATGCAAAGCGAGGTAGAAGTGTGAAACTCTCCCACAAAAAGCGGTAGATGCTAGCTCAGTTAATAATTTTGAATCTGAGATTGATAGATTTTTGCTAACTGAGGGTATTAAGGGAGAAGGAGTCAAGGCGAGTGGATGACGTTAGGATACAGATCAGACATGATCTCATTGAATGGTGGAACAGGCTCGAGAGGCTGAATGGCCTACTCCTGTTCCTGTGTTCCTATTTCAGTACAAAGATCTGCTAAATCTAAATCACTTGCATAAAACCACGGATTAATTAATAATTCATAATTGTTGCAAGAGTGGTTACTGTTCTCTTCTGTTGATTGTTCTAATAATCACATTAAGAGTGTAATGTCTTTAGGATCTCAATGCAAATTCATTGATATTGAAATATTCAATATCTATTTGTAAAATCCCATAATCAAATGGCAATAATGAATAAGTGTGAAGATATGTGTATATTGGAATGTTTACCCATGTCTGATCTAGCATTTGGTTTTGCATCAAGGCAAATCAAGTAGCATCATAGAATAGTACAGCACAGAAGGAGGCCATTCGGCCCATCGAGTCTGCGCCGACTCTTTCAAAGAGCAATCCAGTTCGTCCCACTTTCCCCCTACCCCTGCAGTTTTTTCTCCTTCAAGTATTTATCCAATTCCCTTTTGAAGGCTACTATTGAATCGGTATCCACCACCCAATGAGGCAGCACATTCCAAATCCTAACCACTCGTTGCATAAAAGGGTTTTCCTCATGTTGTCTCTGTTACTGTTGTGATAAAACACTTGAGTTTAATTTCCTTTAGTTGCCCATGGCATAATGTGTTTGCATTACATTTCTTTGGGGGAGAAATTCGGTGGAGGCCCAAACGGGGCGCCAAGCTCGCCTGGGCGCTGGAATTAGCGCTGCGATCGGAGCAGTTGCGACCGCCGGAAATACAGCTTGAGCGCCCCAAGAGGGACACGGGGCGCTGCTCGAGGTGCTCCGCGTCCCTTTTAGGGCGCTGAAACTGAATATCACAGCACAACGTGCTGCAGCGCCACACGCTGCGGCATGGCGCGCTGCGGTACTGCAGGCCTTCCTCCCATTCTTAAGGGAGAGGGGCCGGCACCAGCGCGATCAGAGATCGTGAGTGCCGGCAAAAGAGCCCGGCACCGAGGAGAAGTGCCGGGCTCTCGGAAAACAGCCGGCACTGCCGCGGGGGGAGATCAGGAGGCCAGGGACGGAGGTGCTGGCAGGCGGCCGCCGAAAAAAAACGGCCGCCCCGCACCTCCACCTTAATTTGCGCCACTCCCGCCACAGGTAGGCCCCGTGAACCGGGCGCGATTTGCGGCCAGAGTAGTGGAGGCGGTCGCAAACAAATATCGTGATCGGGGCGGTAGCGAGGCGCTGCGCACACTGATGACGTCATCGGTGGCGGCGCAGCGCAACAGGCTAACGCCGCCATTAGCGCGCCAGCTAAATATCGCGGGAGGCGTGGCCAGTGGCGCTAAAGCCACTGAGTGCCCTCTTTAGGCGCTAACTGGTGGCGCAGCCCATCGAATTTCTAGGCCTTTGTGTGTTATTTGAATGCAGTTGTTACGCAGTGCTCTATCAAAATAAAACCCTTTTATTTAGTACATTGCTGAAATACAAGCAACAAGATTTTCTTTTACCCTGAACTTGGATGACTTCAGCCTGCTATGTGCTGTCTCACATTCAAATTTTCTTAAGTTAAGGCAGCTGGATTGGACACAAGTATTTGAATTTCAAGCCAGCCTACCTAGCAGGAATGGTGCATGGGTTATAATTGTGTCTGGGTATGTAAGTCCAGGGTTCTCAAAATTCCCGCACTCCCCAAATTATGGATTAAGAGACCCTGTTTGGACAAGTTATTAAAAACAGGGTACCCAAAATGGCTTCTGCAGCCTCGTGACCAAAAGAACAAGATTTTCAAAGCAGGGCTCTGCAGACAGGCAGGCCCGGGGATGAAACTTAAAATGCAGGAATCTGTGAGAAGGACTCTGTGGAGACAGACAGCCAAAGTAAACACAGAATATGCATTCATTTGACTTGTAACAAATCAAGCTAGAATGGGCCTAAAATCGAGGCCATTAGGTTTTTTGCATTTTAATTGGTAACAGCTTACAGTAGCCATCAAGTCAGGATGGAGACAATTAAGTTTCATCCATGACAAACAACCAGGACATCGGGGCCATTAGATCTGGAGACAACCACTCCACAAGTCGTTAAAATAAATGGCTGTGATCAGTTTAAACGAGCCCGCCAAAAGTAAGACAAAGGACTGACCTGATTTGGCGCACAGATAAGGAGTTGAAGAACGGGTATAATTGTAGGCCCATCAGTGGTAATCGCTCTCTTGACTCTTGGCTCTTACCCTTAGCTCTTGCTGCTGCCTCTCGTTCTCGTGCCCTGGCCTCGTGGCGGGCCCTCTTCTCGCCCCCTGCGCCGCTCAACAGCCAAGGACGCCCATTACACCGGGGCCAAACGCGGGAGGAGAACGAGACCTGAGTTCAAGCCCACACAGGCCACAAACGGGCAGACGAGACGAGACGAAGAAAAAGGTAAACCGATAAGAGCAGAGAAGGGCAGCGAAAGACGCATTGGAGAAAACCAAATGCCTAGTTATAAGCTGGCGTTTGGTGAATAAGTTGGCGGTGCATGCATGGACAGTAAAACCCCGTTGTGACGAATAAGCTGGCGTTCAAAGAATGGTTAGCGGTGCCCATGATGAGTAAACTGACATTCGAAGCATAGGTAGTAAAATCATTTAGACGGTAAAAAAAACCCACCAACCGACCCCCAACCGTAACATTACCGCCGACGACCGCCCGAGGGAGAAGAAGAAGAAAATCCATCGCGACTCGACGATGACGGTAGCTGAGGAAAAGGAGGGTGCTTCGCATCAACAACTCCAGCACCGTACCCTGAGACCACGTGACGACGGGATACCCCAAAGGACAGCAAGAGTGGACCTCAAAACCAACCCAATTAAAGCAACAGGTTTTGGATTGGTGAGCATGAATTCCTGGCCCGACTCATAGCTTAATCTAGTTAGGTATAGGGGGTGGGATAAGGATAAGGGGATTGTTAATGTAATTGTTTTCCCTCGATGTGCCGTGTATTCCCCATTCCCATATAAGTGTAATTGTTTATGCCTGTATTTTCATACCAGTAATTCTCTTAAGATTGTTTTATTCTGCTTTTAATAAAATTTTGGTTTCCTTCCACCAAACCACTTGTCTACTCGATTTCCTGTATCGCTGCCTGTACCTAAGTCTGATGTCTAGAACCCTGGGGTGTGGGAGCGATTCGAACCGCTCAAAAGACAGTCAGAGGTGAAGCTGACTGGGCGCACGCCACCACCCCCCCACCCCCCCGGTATTTACCGCACCCTTCTCGAACCATACCTGACAATTTTCAGATTTGGGTCAGGTGCCTGCCCCAGGCAAGTGGAGACATCATTAACATTGAAAGGTTAACTCTGATGACATCAACGGGACCCCAACATGATTTTAACTGAAAATCATGGAATCACCACCAGTCTTGGGCCTGCCAGTAAAATCTGGCATGACTGGTGTGTGAGATGTACTGAAGATGTATGGAAAGGGACTCTCTGCTGCAGCTCACTGGATAAGGGGATCTTCTTGCTGCCTGGTTTTCCAGGTGAGTTTCCAGCTTGCAGATCATTCTTGTTTTGCCTTACCACTCTTAGTAAGTTTTCTATCATTATTATGGGTGCAATTATTGCTACTTTATTCTGGATGGAGGAAGAATTGGAGGAAGAGTAACAGCAGCAGCTGGGCCTCTCAGAAGTCAGCAGGTGAAGGGGGCTACTTGCAGGAGGCCACACCCAGCACAAAGGGTAGACAAGAAGAGTGATCTTCTTGGACCTATCTTAGGAGCAGTGTAGGCTGTCTCGGACACCTGCTGCTGACTGCACCAGGGGGGGCATGCTTTGCCAATGAGCCTCAAAGCCCCTACAGTTGTTTGAACAGGAGAAAGCCCGGGGATTTGCAGCAGTGGCTGGCTTCGCTCATGTTCAGGACATCATTGACTCGACATATGTTGCCATCAGGGCATCGGAACACCAGCCAACAGCATTCGTGAATAGAAAAGATAACACTCCATCTCTCTTCACCCAACTTTCCCCTCTTTCCTCTCTTTCATCTTCCTTCTCTCTCCCCTCTCTCTCTCGCCTTCCTTCCCCCTCACTTTTTTGCCCTCCTTTCCCCTCTTACCTTCTTCCCTTTTCCCTCTTACAACAACAACTTGCATTTACATAGTGCCTTTAATGTAGTGAAGCAACCCAAGACACTTTACAGGAGCGATATCAGAAAACTGTGACACCAAGCCACTTAAGGAGCTATTAGGACAGGTGACCAAAAGCTTAGTCAAAGAGGTAGGTTTCAAGGAGCTTTGGTCTTCCCAATATTTAATTGGAGGAAATTTCTGCCCATCCAGTTCTGACAGCATGACAAATCAGCTACAGTGGAGGGGTCAGGAGAGGTGGAGGTGTGGTCGAGCTAGGTGCCATCAATGTACATGTGGAACCTGATGTGTTTTCAGAAGATGTCACTGAGGGGCAGCATAGAGATGAGAAATGGGAGGGGGCCAAGGATAGTTCCTTGGGGGACTCCAGATGTAATGAGGTGGGAGGAGGAATAGAAGTCATTGCAGGTGATTCTCTGGATTTGACTGGATAGATAGGAAAGGAACGAGACAAGGCAGTCCCACCTAGCTGTTCAACCACGCCAAAGGTTGTAGGTAGGTTGCAGACGACACAAAGCTGGGTGGGCATGTGTGCTGTGAGGAGGATGCTGAGAAACTACAGGATGATTTGGACAGGTTGGGTGATTGGGCAGAAGCATGGCAGATGCAATATAATGTGGATAAATGTGAGGTTATCCACTTTGGTGTCAAAAACAAGAAGGCAGACTATTATCTGAATGGCAATAGATTGGGAGAAGGGGAAGTGCAACAAGACCTGGGTGTCCTTGTGCACCAGTCGCTGAAGGTAAGCAAGCAGGTGCAGCAGGCGGTTAAGAAGGCAAATGGTATGTTGGCCTTCATAGCGAGAGGGTTTGAGTACAGGATCAAGGATGTCTTGCTGCAGTTGTACAGGGCCTTGGTGAGACCACACCTTGAGTATTGTGTGCAGTTTTGGTCACCTTATCTGAGGAAGGATATTCTCGCCATGGAAGGAGTTCAGTGAAGATTCACCAGGCTGATACTGGGATGGCAGGAATGACTTATGAGGAGAGATTGGGTCGATTGGGCTTGTACTCGCTGGAGTTTAGAAGAATGAGAGGGGATCTCATTGAAACTTATAAAATTCTGTCAGGACTGGACAGGCTAGATGCAGGGAGGATGTTCCCGATGATCGGGGAATCCAGAACCAGGGGTCACAGTCTAAGGATAAGGAGTAGGCCTTTTAGGACAGAAATGAGGAGGAATTTCTTCACCCAGAGAGTGGGGAACCTGTGGAATTCTCTACCACAGAAGGCAGTAGAGGCCAATTCATTAAATATATTTAAGAAGGAGTTGGATATATTTCTTAAGGCTAAAGGGATCAAGGGGTATGGGGAGAAAGCAGGGACCGGGTACTGAACTTGGATGATCAGCCATGATCGCATTGAATGGCGGAGCAGGCTCGAGGGACCGAATGGCCTACTCCTGCTCCTATCTTCTATGTTTCTATGTCAAGAAGGATGAGGAGGGATTGCTTACCATGGTCACAGTCACATAGGATGTCATTTATGACGTTGATAAGGGCCGTTTCAGTGCTGTGGCGGGGGCGGAGACCTGACTGGAGGGGTTCAAACATGGCATTGCTGGAAAGGTGGGCATGAATTTGGGAGGCGATGATGCATTCAAGGACTTTGGAGGGGAAAGGGAGGTTGTAGATGGGGCAGTAGTTTAAAAGGTTAAGGGTGGGTTTTTTGAGGAGGGAGTGATGACAGATTTGAAAGGGAGGGGGACAGTACCTGAGGAGAGGGAACCGTTAACAATATCACTTATCATGAGGGCCAGGAAGGGAAGTTGGGGGGTCAGCAGTTTGGTGGGAATAGGGCTGAGGGTGCAGGAGGTGGGTCTCATGGACAAGATGAGCTCTGAGAGGACATAAGAATATAAGCAATAGGAGCAGGAGGAGGCCATTCGGCCCCTCGAGCCTGCTCCATCATTAAATTAGATCATGGCTGATCTTCTACCTTATCTCCACTTTCCTACACTATCACCATATCCCTTGATTCCCTTAATATCCAAAAATCTATTGATCTCTGTCTTGAATATACTCAACGACTGAGCCTCCACAGCCCTCTGTGGTAGAGAATTCCAAAGATTCACCACCCGCTGAGTGAAGAAATTTCTCCTCATCTCAGTCCTAAATGGCTGACCCCTTATTCTGAGACTGTGACCCCTGGTTCTAGACTCCCCAGCCAGGGGACACATCCTCCCTGCATCTACCCTGTCAAGCTCTGTAAGAATTTTGTATGGTTCAATGAGCTCACCTCTCATTCTTCTAAACTCCAGAGAATATAGGCCTAGTCTACTCAATCTCTCCTCATAGGACAACCCCCCCATCCCAGGAATCAGTTTGATGAACCTTCATTGCACTCCCTCTATGGCAAGTATATCCTTCCTTAGGGAAGGAGACCAAAACTGTACACAATACTCCAGGTGTGGTCACACCAGTAAGACGTCTTTACTCTTATACTTAAATCCACTTGTAATAAACGGAGTATACTTAAACAATGGCCCAGTAATTCGGGTCCCAACGCGTGAGTAAGCACCGTGTACTCACGCGTGGGCCCGATGGAAGTGCCGGTTTTCAGCATGCACAGCACATACGCGGAAAACCAGCATTTCCTTTCCTCTGAACCAAGGGGTTCAGAGGTGGAACGCGTGCGCGCAAGAGTCTGCGCGTGCGCACTGAAATTCCTTTTTTTTTACAGGGTTGCCCGTGCGATAAGGCTTCCAGTTTTTACGCGAGAATAAAGCAGACGTAAGTACTTCGTTTTAAAAGGTAAGTGGTCTATTAATTAAAGTTAGAATTTTTTTTCCACAGGTTTATTATTTTTAAAGACTTTACAGTAAGGTAAGTGTATTTTTAGACCCGATTTAAAAAAAAAAATTTTTTTTCAAAAATTTGAATAATTGTTTAAATTAGTTTTTTACAGTTATTAATAGTTCATTTAATTAGTGGGATTTTTAAATAATTTTATTTGAAGTTTAAGTACTGTTTTGGGTGCCCGTAGTTTTCATGAGTTTGACAGTTCTTACTATCAAACTCATGAATGAACTTTTGCAACCTCCGATTGGTTGCCCAGTGCTCACGTGATCCCAGCCAGCTCATCGAACTAACTACGCCACTGGATCACGCAAGCACAGCGCGCCGGGAGCTGAACCGGGCCACTGACAGGAAATCCACGCAGGGCCAGGCTTCAACTGTCGGCGCGCTATGTAAGTGTAGGTCGGGGGCTTGCACCCGCGGGAAGCCCCTGACACCAATTTCTGGGCCATTGTGTTTTATTTGGGAATTTGGAAAGAGTGGGAATTTGGAGAAGAGGGGGAAGGAGCTGCTGCTTTTTGCCTACACTACTTGTAGTGCTTTGTGTTACAGGTAGACATTTAATTCCAGTACCCATAACTTAATCTAGATCAAGTAAGTAGGCAAGAAGCTACACTGTAAACTAAGTTACGTAATTACAAATTTAATTAAAATTAATTAAATAAAACAAGGTCATAAAGGGATGGGAGTGCAGGCGGTGTGCCGTAACTGCTGCATGTGGGAGTTTGTGGAGAGCATTGTGATCCTGGACAACCACGTTTGCAGTAAGTGCCTGCATCTTGAGGAACTTGTAGGGGGTGGCGTGTGGTGGTGTTTGGTGCGTATGCCCAGTCAGTTATGCCTCTGACTGTTTTGTGAGCAGTTTGAATCGCTCCCACGTTCCTGGGTTCTAGACACCGGACTTAGGTACTGTTTTGATTTCTTTTTGGGTTCAATAAAGACTCATTTCTGAAAGAGAATGTTGTTTAATCTAAAGTCTTGTTCAAGACTTTCTACAGCTTTTTACAGAACACACTATGCTGTGATGCATCTAGAATGAAACTGAAAGTAAAACTCCTCTGGACTGCTTGTCTCTCACATGACCCCTGCTGGTCAGGCACAAGTAATCAAAAACACAGACAAATATGCTGTAAGGCATAAGTAATCAAACACAGACAAATATCATCACTATTTGCTGATATCATTACAGGTACAAGGTGGTGGTACAGAGAAGACTCGAGTAGACAGGTAGTTGGATGTAAACAAAAACCAAGATTTTATTGGAAAGGAAAAACTGATACAATCTTATGGAAAATTACTAGTGTACACTTCTACAGGCAAAAAATACAAAAGAATAACTATACTTATACGGGGACTGGGGAACACACGGCACATCGAGGGAAAACAACTATCTTAACAATCCCTTTATCCTTATCCCACCCCCTATACCTAACTAGATTAAGCTAAATCTTAGCGCCCGCTCGCGGGCGCAGGCAGATCATGATGTCATTTCAGTGTGCAACGCATTTTTGGTGCCCCGGACCGGAAATTCAGTGGCGCCCGCCTCCGCTCCGCCTGGCGCTAATAGTGACAGTTGGATGGAACATTCCCAGGTCCTTGTCGGACTCAGGGGGCGTTCTTTAAAGGGGACAGCAGTAGCGTAAAAGCAGCAGCCATTTGGGGTGGGCATCCTGCTCGTTGCTGGAGAGAGTTGCTGACCTTCAGTGGGAGAGCATTCTTTTCATTGAGCCAGCAGTGCCTTTGCACCTTCAGCCCTGTCCAGAACACTTTGATCGTGAGAGATTACTGCGTCTTACTCGTCTCACTTTAGAATGGGAGCTGCTTTGGAGGGTAACGTCCTCCTGGCTGAACATCTGGCAAGGGCACAGAGGCGGAGGGAGAGAGGGCTGGGATTGGCCAGAAGGAGGAGGGGCAATGGACGTCGCCAAATCCGACCGTACGCTTCCAGGATTTTCAGGCAGCAGGTGTCATACCTTACCATGTCGGAGGAGCAGTGTCTGCGAAGGCTCAGATTCGGTAAGGATGTTGTGACTGAGCTGTGCCACCTGCTTGCTGAAGATCTGCAGCCACGGCTACGGTGCAGGACCTCTCTGTCGGTGGCCGTCAAAGTCACTGTTGCCCTAAACTTTTGCGCCAGCGGATCATTTCAGGCAGCTACAGGGGACATTGCAAATATTTCACAATTTCACAATTTGCGGTGCATTGCTGCATCCGGCAAGTGACAGCTACCCTCTATAGAAGGAGGCGGGAATTAATCACCTTCCCTTTGACCCTGGAGAAGCAGGGGGAGCGCGTGCAGGGCTTCACGTCTATTGCGGACTTCCCCATGGTGCAGGGGGCCATTGACTGCACACACGTGGCTTTGCGGGCGCCATTACAGAATCCCGAGGAGTACCGCAACCGCAAGGGGTTCCACTCCCTCAATGTGCAGCTGGTCTGTGACCACCGGCAGATGATCATGGCGGTCAACGCACAATTCCCTGGCAGCAGCCACGACGCATTCATCCTGCGGCAGACCTCAGTGGCTGACCTTTTTGAGGCCCCGGCTCACCCACGAGGCTGGCTTCTTGGCGACAAGGGCTATCCTCTCTGCCCATGGCTCATGACCCCGCTCCGTTTGCCCAGCACCCCGGCAGAAGAGCATTACAACAACAGCCATCAGGCGACCAGGAACATTGTGGAGCACACAATTGGTGTCCTCAAGCAGCGTTTCCGATGTCTCGACCATTCGGGGGGCACCCTACAGTACTCGCCGGAGCAAGTGGCACGCATCGTCGTGGTCTGCTGCATGCTCCACAACCTGGCCATTCAACGCACCCAGCCAATGCCAGCCGACCCTCAAGGTCCAGCAGAGCAGGCGGACGAGGAGGAGGAGGAGGAGGAGGAGCAGGTGGACGAGGAGGAGGAGGAGGACAAGGAGGAGAGGGAGGAAGATGGGAGGGCTCCAGAAACTGGAAGGTCCGTCCGTCAGAGGCTCATAAGGACTCGGTTCTAGGCCCCTCTGATGGAATGCGGGGTGTGATTGGAACAGTGCCCTTCGGTCACTCAAAGCCTATGAAGGCCACCATGCTTGTAAATAGCCTAGAGCTGCATTGTAAATAAAACATTTTCTTTATTTTCAAAAAAGTGCTTCCTTCCAGCATGACAACATAATGGCAACAGAAAGCATAACTAACGAACTAACACATAACTGTCTGGCAAACCCGCAAGATGAACCAAAACATGACAAACAATCACAGCAGGTGTGGACAGCCTTGAATTCTACAAAAGAGACATCTCAGCACCTCGCTCTACTGTTGACCCCTTGATGGAAACCGACTTCTCTTACGAGATCGGCCCCTTCCCTCCCTGCAGCTCCTCCGTAATTGGACCCCAGTGGCTGCGTCAAGGCTGGGGGACGCCTGCAGAGTGTCTGGAAGCGCAGAAGCCCCTGAGGGACAGCCTGGATGACCTCTGGGCTTGGAGGGCCCGGAAGCTGGCTGCTCCAACTGCGCATGGTTGGAGGCAGTCTGTCCTGCAGGTGGTGGCAGCTGCAGTGCAGACGTTCCAGCGGTGGCATCAGGAATGCTTACATGCCGAGAGAGGACACCTGCTCCGTGGTCGGCCGACACACTGGCACTCTGACGGGGCAGCACCGCAGCATCCGCCACAATCGGCTGGTCCACAGATTCATGGCCTGCTGTGGTGCTGCAAGGGCCCCGGGTAATCCTGCCTGATGCAGCTAGGGTGGCAGCAGTGAGTGTTCGCGTGGCCTCAATATGCGTCTGCACGAGGCCAGCAAGTGACTGCGTGGCAGCACTGAGGACCTGCGTGGCAGGTGCCAGTGCTTCGGAGAAGCCCTGGACAGTCCTTTCCACTGCTTCGGACAAGGCTGGGACAGTCCTTTCCACTGCTTCGGACAAGGCCGGGACAGTCCTTTCCACTGCCTCGGACAAGCCCTGGACAGACCTTTCCAGGGATGGCCCGAAGCCCTGGACAGTCCTTTCCATTGCTGCCCCAAAGCCCTGGACAGTCCTTTCCATTGCTGCCCCAAAGTCCAGCACACTCTTTGCCAGTGTGTCGATCAAGTCAGGCATCCTCCCCACTGCAGCCATCAGCTCAGTGTGCCTGAGGCGGGCCTGGGCGCTCATTTTGGAAAGGCTACGCACCTCCTCTGCACTCTGTGCAGCAGTCATCGTGGCCTGCCTCGCCCTCCGGGGAGATGGCCCCCGAGCTTCCCTACCCCCCTCGCGTGGCTGCAGCCCGCTGGTTCCTGCAACTGGCTCCTCATCAGAGACCCCCCCTCCCCTCCAGGGAACTACTATCACCAGTCTCCAGATGGGTTGGCTCCCCTGAGGCTGGCACAGATGTTCCGGCTTCCTCCTGATCGTCGCCTCCGGAGGCAGTGGCACTGGCAGCTTGAGGGCCCGGCTCCCGAGCTGGTGATGCTGCATCTGAAAGCAGGGAGGTTGAAGTGTGGCTTTAGCGAAAGGATAGCTTGGCAGCAAGGGATGCAAGATTGCAGCAATGCTATGACATGGGTCCACAATGAGAAAGCATGCTGGTGGGGGGAACAAGTGGAAGGAGACAGCTGTAAAAGGTGAGGACCTTACCATCGCTGTGGACAATGGGGTCGGCAGCTGCAGTGGTGACAGGACCACTCAGACGACCTCCAACAATCTGGTGGACTCTCTCTTCGAGGTCCGTTAGAGTCTGCAGTTGAGGACGTCCTCCTCCGGTGCGAAGCTGGTCCTTGCGGCTCCTCGCTAGCTTGGCCTGCAGGAGAAAGGACGGGAAGTCATGTTACATGATGCCCTGAGTTATCATCTCATGCCCCCCATGGTGGAAGAGCTGTTACATGATGCCCTGTGTAATGTATGTACTTTGAAGAAGGAACTATATTCTGCAGCCCCTGTATACTGCAGTACCAGTAGTGACCACCCCGGTATATAAGCCTGTGTAGTAACTTTGTATAGTAGTTCCAGTTTTGTCTCCATTCAGTAAACACCTGTTATAACCAACTCCTGCAGTCCGTGTCTCAATTACACACGGACGTTACACTGGCGACGAACAGGTCCGAACTTACCTACAGTTCTGCACCACCTCACGGGGATCCATCCCTGAAGCGAAGTTGTTAGAGGTCGAGGCCAGAAGGAAGAAATCCAAAAAGAAAAGAAAAACAAACAGAGGAAATGGGTGTCGACCGTGGGCAACCGCCCTCTGATTCATCGAATTCGAAGATTTGCAGGAGAGGCTGTCGAGAGCTGGGCTTGGTTATCCAGTCTATGGTGTTCCAGCTAATCGGGCTGGTGGCAGGTAGTACACTGATCCTTCCTGGGCTGCGGCGGGCAAGAGCTCGATCGGGTGGCTTTTCAACGGGACCGAGCAGCGTTGTCGGGAAGAGGAGAGAGAGAGAGGGTGGAGCACACAGGGCGTGGCCGGTGCTACGAAGCCGGGCAGCGTACAGACCCGAGAAGAGGGAGGAAAGTGTCCCATAGGGTCTGCTCTGATGACGGGAACAGTAATTAAAATAAAAGAAATTAGAAGCGCAGAAAGCCGCGAGGAGCTGCAGTTTGCCACGGGGACCGCGGAGAGCAGCGTTGGCAGCAGCACGGGGGGAAAGTGCGCAAAGACCATAGGGCGTCGCCATCAAGGCATAAAAACGCCAGCAACAGTGCTAGCAGCTGCGGAAAAGACAGAAAGCGCGGGAGGCACCTGTAGTAACCTGGGAGGTTATGTGTAACCTGATCCACCAGGTGGTGCTGTGGCAATTGCTCTCCTGAGTTAAGTCTGATCTGTACTGGTTGTACTCTTTGTTTTTGCTGCCTCATGGCAGAAGCTTTTATGTGCAAGTGTTGATTAAACCATGTTAAGGAGTTAACCTGTGTCGGTCTCCATCTATGGTCACCTCAAGATATCACATATGGCGACGAGAATAAAGGACGGAAAAGTTTTGGAGTATTCGGAAGAGGTGCTCGGGTTGGTTAGCAAACTAATCGGAAAAGCACGAGGCTAGGCCGCAGGAGTCGAAACGGAGTTTGATTTTTTGGCTGAAGTGACCGGACTCCAAGGATGGCAGGAACGGTAGGCTCCATGGCACCTTTTGACAGCAAGTCGCAGTCTTGGGAGGAGTATTGTGAAATACTGGGCCATTTCTTTATGGCAAACGAGGTAGAGAGTGCTGAAAAGAAAAGGGCCATTTTACTGAGTTGTGTGGGAGCGCAAACCTATACACGGATGAGGAATCTGCTGAGCCCGGAGCGGCCAGGAGAAAAATCTTTTGACGAGTTGGTGAGTCTGCTAAAGAATCATTTCAATCCGAAACCTAGTGAAATAGTACAGAGATGGAAATTCAATTCAAGGATTAGGAGGCCGGAAGAAAGCGTTACTGAGTATGTGGAGGAGCTTCGGAAGCTCGCACAGGACTGCAATTTTGGAAATACGCTCACAGTCATGTTAAGGGACAGACTAGTATGCGGCGTTAACGACGACAGTATACAGCAAAGGTTGCTGTCAGAAGAAGGATTAACGTTTGAGACGGCACTTAAAAAAGCACAAGCCATGGAGATGGCTAACAAGGACATTAAGGACTTAAACAGTATGAGCAAGGAGAAATGGAGTAAACCAGTGGGAGGAGCTGTTTTCAAGCTGGAAGCTGGCGCGAAAAGTCCACCAGTCAAGGTTGGGGATTGCTACCGATGTGGCGGGACGAGCCATTATGCAAAGGACTGCAGGTTTGCAAAGGCAAAGTGCCACAATTGTGGAAAAATAGGGCACTTAAAGAAAGTCTGTAAAAGGGCAATGAGTGAGAGAAGCAGTGCTAAAGGGGCAAAGCATGCTAAAGGGGGGAGGGAGAAGTACACAAAGCGGGCAAATTACATACAAGAGGAAGAGTCTAGTGAGTCTAGTGAGGAGGTTTTCACTGTATACAGTATAGACACTTCAAGGCCCAACGTACCCCCTCTCACTCAGTATTTGATAGTGAACGGAGGTCAAGTAAAGTTTGAGATTGACACCAGATGTAGTGTAACCATAATGTCGCAGACTGAGTACGCCAAGCTATGGGGGGAAGCAAAGGTACCAGAGCTAGGTACATGCCCCATTAGTCTCAAAACCTACACAGGACAGAAGGTGGACATTTTGGGGGCGGCCGAAATACAAGTGGAACACAAAGGAGTCACCAAAGAGCTTACGGTGGTAGTGGTAGCAGGGTCAGGGCCAAACCTGTTAGGGCGAGGGTGGATCAGTGAGCTGAGTGTGGACTGGTAGGCAATGAATAAAATGGAGGACAGTGCAGAGGCACTGCAAGAAGTGCTGATGAAGCATGAGTTAGTGTTCAAGGACGAACTGGGCACCTTAAGGGGAGCCACAGCAAGATTCATGTAGCCAGTGATGCCACACCTCGTTTCTTTAAACCAAGGTCGGTACCTTTTGCAATGAAAACCAAGGTTGAGGCGGAACTAGATCGCCTGCTAAAGGACAAAGTAATAGAACCAGTGAAATTTTCAGACTGGGCGGTACCAATAGTCCCTTAGTGAAGCCCGACGGTAACGTAAGGGTGTGTGGTGACTATAAGTTAACAGTGAACAGAGTATCATCACTGGAACAGTAACCCATTTCGAGAATGGAGGACATGTTAACTTCGCTCGCTGGGGGAGAAAGATTCAGCAAACTGGACATGAGTCATGCGTATCAGCAGATATTGCTAGATGAAGAATAAAAAAAGTTTGTCACGGTGAACACGCACAAGGGGCTGTTCACTTATGCCAGGTTACCATTTGGTGTCAGTTCTAGCCCAGCAATATTCCAACGGACTAAGGAGGGCACTCTGCAGGGCATTCCAAAGGTGGCCGTGTACTTAGATGATATTCTGCTAAGAGGAAGTGACGATCAGGGTCACTTAAAAACACTGGACAAAGTGCTACAGCGGCTGAAAGAGGCGGGGCTACGCCTGAAACGGAGTAAGTGTAGTTTCATGGAGAAGGAAGTTACATTCATGGGACATCGGGTGGATGCCACAGGCCTCCATCTATTACCAGGGAAAGTGCGGGCAGTGCAGGATGCACCGACACCCACCTCAGTGACTGAACTGAAATCCTATCTAGGGCTCCTGAATTATTATAACTGGTTTCTTCCAAACTTATCGATGCTGCTGGCACCCCTGCACAAACTGCTGAGAAAGGAAGAGCCATGGCGTTGGGGGCCAGAGCAAGCGAAAGCATTTCAGCAGTCAAAGGAGCTACTTCAGTCCAGCAGGGTGTTAGTGCATTACGACGAGAAGAAGGAGCTGATAATGTCCTGCGACGCATCACCCTATGGAGTGGGGGCAGTGTTGGCCCACCGCATGCCAGATGGAGCGGAAAGGCCGATCGGGTTTGTTTCACGCACACTCACAGCTGCGGAAAATAACTATTCACAGCTTGATAAAGAGGGGTTGGCCATTATATTTGGAGTAAAGAAATTCCATAAGTACATATATGGGAGGAAGTTTGTAATGAGTACTGACCACAAGCCTCTTATTAGCTCACTGAATGAGATGAAAGCGGTGCCTCAAATAGCATCACAGAGAATAATGAGATGGGCAGTAATACTAAGAGCCTATGAATATGTGATCACGTACAGAGCCAGCAAGGAAAACGGGAACGCGGATGCTCTCAGCCGCCTGCCCCTCTCAAAAACTCCTCGCAGTACTTCCCCTGAGGAGCACGTCCTGATGCTGGATCAGGAGATCAGTCCACTGATGACTTCAGCGCAAATCCAGGGCTGGACAGCCAAGGACCCCGTTCTGTCAAGGGTCCGTGAGTATGTGTTGAAAGGCTGGCCAGATCACCGTGAGGGACCGGAGTTCGCACCGTACAGACAGAGACAGCACGAGCTCAGTGTCCAAGATGGATGTGTGCTATGGGGAGCACGCATCATAGTCCCAGAGCGCGGACGCTCTACTTTGATGGAACAGCTGCATCAATCGCACCCAGGAATGACTAGAATGAACGGACTGGCTAGGAGCTACCTGTGGTGGCCTAACTTGGATGCTGAAATTGAGTCAAAGATAAAGTCATGCACTCTATGTTAGGAACAGAGGAAAGCACCTGCCAGGGCACCACTCCATCCCTGGGAGTGGCCCAGCAAACCCTGGAGGAGAATTCACATAGACTATGCGGGACCTTTGATGGGCAAAATGTTTTTGGTGCTGGTTGACGCTCACTCAAAGTGGATCGATGTTTATCCAGTGAGCTCTGCAACGACTGATGCCACACTGAATTGTCTCAGGAACAGCTTCAGCACGCATGGTATTCCAGAAATGATTGTATCCGACAATGCACAGTGTTTTGTTAGTGAAGGGAGCAAAGAATTCATGGTAAGGAATGGAATCACACATGTCACCTCGGTTCCATATCACCCAGCCTCAAATGGGTTAGCTGAGCGAGCCGTGCAGTCTTTTAAGGAGCTCATGAGGAAGAGCTCAGGTGACACCCTGGAGACCAAGCTCAATAGAGCCTTGTTTAGTTATCGTATAACACCCCAAGCTACCACGGGGCTTTCTCCGGCTGAGTTGATGATGGGGAGAAAGTTGCGGGGCACGTTAGACCTGATACACCCAGATCTCAAAAGCAAGGTTGAGACAAAACAAACAAACCAAAAAGCGTACCATGACAAACATACTAAAGCTCGCCATTTCGCCATAGGGGACTCTGTGTACACCCGGAACTTTGGTTATGGACCTAAATGGATACCAGGACTAATCCAGGACATTACAAGACCTGTGTCGTACTCCGTGTTACTAGGGGATGGTCGAGGGGTTTGTCGGCATGTGGATCAGCTTTTCAGCCGGCAGCAGGGGGAACTGCCTCAGTTGGAACAAAGGGCAGTAGAGGAGGCTGTTCCAGGATCCAGCACGGCTTATAAGGTGCCAGTGGACACTGGTACTGCCAGGCCACAGCGGGACAGAATAAAACCAACATCAGAGACTACTCCAATCTCAATTGCAAATGAATCTGAGAATCCACCACAAGTGGAATTAAGACGTTCACAAAGGATTTGCAAGCAACCAGAAAGACTTATACAAACCTGTTAAATTAGTCAGGGGTTAACCATGCTTAGAGCACACTGGTTAGTTAAAACGTAGTACCTAGTAAGGGTTATTATTTAAGAATTGCATACGGCAACCTTAAGGGGGGAGGAGTGTTGTAACCTGGGAGGTTATGTGTAACCTGATCCACCAGGTGGTGCTGTGGCAATTGCTCTCCTGAGTTAAGTCTGATCTGTACTGGTTGTACTCTTTGTTTTTGCTGCCTCATGGCAGAAGCTTTTATGTGCAAGTGTTGATTAAACCATGTTAAGGAATTAACCTGTGCCTGCCTCCATCTATGGTCACCTCAAGATACCACAGCGCCATCTTAATCCAGCGGGGAAGAAGGCAAAGCGCAGGAGGCGCCATTTTGTTCAATCGGGGAAGAAGGCAAAGTGTGGGAGGTGCCATCTTAGATCTCCAAGATGCCGAAGACTGGCAATATCACTGCCTTCGATAATGCAACAAAAGACTGGACCATGTATGTGGAAAGAGTCGAAGTATATTGAAAGGCAAATGAAGTAGCCGATGAGAAAAAGGCATCGGTACTACTAAACTTAATGGGCGCAAGAACGTACGGCCTATTGCGGAACCTGATCACTCCAGTCAAACCGACGGCGAAGAGTTTTAATGAAATTGTCGATATCCTACAGGAACACCTAAATCCTACACTGCTGCTGATAGCAGAAAGATTTAAATTCCACAAGAGAAATCAGCATAAAGATGAGAGCAATGCTGATTACCTTACGGAACTACGCAAGCTATCAAAGCACTGCCAGTTCGGAGCAGGACTGGCAGGTACCTTACGGGACAAATTTGTCTGTGGACTCCTGAGTGAAGGAACCCAGAAGAGGTTACTCTCAGAGAAAGAGCTGACGCTAGATAAGGCTTTCAGCGTGGCAGTATCGTATGAAGCAGCAGCAAGGGGAGCTGCTGAAATACAGCAAAAGCCACAGGAATACGGCACCCATGAAATGACACAGGGATTTGAAAAATGATATCGCTGCGGCAGAACAACCCATGACCAGAAGGACTGCTGGTCCAAGGACAAAACATGCAGGTAATGCGGAAAGATGGGACACATTGCACGAGTTTGCAGGTCCGGGAAGAAGACTAACGACAACAAAAAGACTATTAAGGAAAAGCACAGGAAAGTACAAAAGATGACGGACAGTAGTTCCGAAGACCAGAAGAGCGATAGTGAATCTGGGAACAAGAGACTAAGCTGTCTCAAACTACACAATGTAATCACAAAAGTGGATCACCGAACCATTTGGGTCACCCTCACGATAGCAGGGTCCCAAGTCAAAATGGAATTGGATACAGGATCAGCCCTGACCATCATGAATCGACGAGACTACGAGCGGCTATTCTCACACATACCCTTGAAAGACACATCCATTGTCTTGAAGACATATACGGGGCAGAAAGTATACCCCAGAGGGAAAATAAAGGTGCCTGTCGAATACAACGGCAAGGAAATACAGAAATTGTATCTGTACATACTGCAAGATGGTGGACCACCGTTATTGGGACGTGAATGGATCAGAAAGATAAGTTTAGACTGGCACTCCATTCAGGCACTGACTGTGGCTGGTAAAAAGGATGATGACGTCACACCTGGACGATTGTCAAAAATCTTGGCTAACGCTAAAGAGGTATTTCAACAAGAACTGGGAACTCTTAAAGGCGTAACCGCCTCGATAAAAATAGAAGAGAATGCAATTCCCAAGTTTTTCAAAGCAAGACTGGTACTGTATGCAATTCGCCCAGCCGTCGAGGCAGAGCTGGAGAATCTGGAGAATGCAGGCGTGCTAACTAAGGTAGACTGGAGCGAGTGGGCGACACCCATCGTTCCTGTCATGAAGAAAACGTTAAACAATAAGCCTGAGGAGCCAAGGAAGGTTCGCATCTGTGGGCACTTCAAGGTGACTGTGAACCCAGTCCTTCACACAGTACAGTATCCTTTTCCGAGGATAGAAGATATTTTCGCCTCACTATCTGGAGGGAAACGTTTTACATAAATTGACCTAGCGCAAGCATATTTGCAGATGGAGGTTGAAGAATCCTCTAGGAAATATCTCACGATAAACACTCACAAAGGTCTTTACCAGTATAATCGACTGGTATTCGGAGTTGCATCAGCTCCGGCTATATGGCAAAGAGCGATGGAACAAGTCCTGCAAGGGATTCCGGGGACTCGGTGTTACTTGGACGACATCCTAGTGACAGGTGAAAATGACAGTGAACACCTTCCCAACCTAGAGCAGGTGCTCACTAGACTAAGAGAACATGGGCTATGAGCCAATCGCCCCAAGTGCGAGTTTTTTAAGAAACAAATATCGTATTGTGGCCACGTGATTGATGAAGAGGGGTTACATAAGTCCCCTGACAAAATTGAAGCGGTAGTTAAGGCTCCAGCGCCTGAAAATGTGTCGCAACTGAGGTCATTCCTCGGATTGGTGAATTGCTACCATAAGTTTTTGCCGAATTTGTCCACAATTCTGCACCCACTGAACGCCCTGCTACGAACTGGAGTAGCATGGAAATGGAGCGATGAATGTAAGTGGGCCTTTCAGAAGTGTAAAGGCCTGATCACTTCAAGAGAAGTATTGGCTCACTACAACCCATCACTACCGATAAGACTGGCGTGTGATGCGTCTCCCTACGGCATTGGAGCGGTACTGTCACGTAAATCCCTTGATGGTTCAGAGAGGCCAATAGCTTTTGCGTCACGCTCGTTAACTGCAGCCGAGCGTAACTACGCACAGATTAACAGAGAGGCCCTCAGCCTGGTGTGGGGGGTGAAGAAGTTCAATCACTACCTGCACGGACAGAAATTTACTCTACTAACTGATCATCAACCTCTTGTCTCCATTTTCAACCCTAAGAAGGGCGTCCCGATAATGACAGCACAACGGCTACAGAGGTGGTCCCTTTTCCTAGGGGCACACCAATATGACATTGAGTACAAAGGAACTAAACAGCATGGGAATGCTGATGGATTGTCACGCCTACCGTTGCTGACGGTGGAAGAAGCACCTGCAGTGGATCCTGTGGAGATATTCCACTCGACCATGGTCGAATGTCTACCTGTGACGAATGCAAACATAGAAAAGGAAACACAAAATGACCCGACACTCTCCAGGGTCTATGATTTAACGGTGAAGGGATGGCCAGCACATGGCGAACCACTGTTGCCAGCATTCTCGCCGAGAAGAGAACAGCTGTCAGTGTGCCGAGGAACCTTGATGTGTGGATCCAGAGTAGTAATTCCACCCAAATTGAAGGATAGAGTGCTCAATGAGCTTCATGAGGGTCATCTGGGAGGGGTAAAAATGAAGAACTTAGCCAGAGCGTTTGTGTGGTGGCCGGGAATCGATAGAGAAATCGAAGAGATGACCAAGAGCTGTACAGGATGCCAGAAGGTCCAAAACGCCCCACCACAAGCCCCTTTACATCCATGGGAGTGGCCCTCATCTCCATGGCAAAGGGTACACTTTGACTTTGCTGGTCCATTTATGGACGCGATGTTTTTAATTGCGGCGGATGCACATTCAAAGTGGCCAGAGGTAATAAAAATGTCCTCAACCACCACAGAAAAAACCATCACAGTCTTATGAACCATATTCGCCAGAAATGGGCTGCCTGAACAGATTTGCTCTGACAATGGACCACAGTTTGTGTCTGAAGTCTTCCGGAGGTTCTTAAAGGACAATGGTGTTAAGCATTACACATCTGCCCCATATCATCCAGCCACCAATGGATTGGCTGAGAGGTTCGTTCAAACATTCAAGAAGGCTATCAAGGCAATGTGTAATGAAGACATACCCCTACAACACAAGGTGGATAACTTCTTGTTTGCCTACCGGAATGCGACACATGTGGTTACCAACCAAACTCCAGCCATGATGTTCTTCAATCGAAGACTAAGATGCCGCTTGGATTTGGTTAAGCCAAACATCAGAAGAGATGTGGAGAACAGGCAGTTTCAGAATATGAATGAAAGGCCAACCAGGAGTTTTAAGATAGGTCAACCAGTTTTGGCCCGGGACTACCGCACAGAGAAATGGCAGCCAGGAACAATCTGCACACGGCAAGGACCTCTAATGTATACCGTGGACGTTGGAGAGAGCATTGTAAGATGCCATGCTGACCAGATTCTAGAGTCACTGGAAAACGTCAAATCCACACCACGATCCGATACACCTGGTGATGAAACCGAAGTACCAATTGCATCTACCTCAGAATTGGTGATATTGGAAGCAGACGAACCAAACAACGACGTTGATCCCGAATCAACTTTGCCAGAAGAACCTGATACCCCAAAGTGGCGTTATCCGGACAGAATCAGGAAGCCTCCTCAAAGACTGAATTTATAATTGCTTAACTTCAGCTAATGTATATAGCAACTGTAATTGTAAATATGTTATTTAATTATTAATCGAATGTTATGTACTGTTTAGCTAAAAGGGGAGGAATTGTAGTGTATGTACTCTGAAGAAGGAACTATATTCTGCAGCCCCTGTATACTGCAGTACCAGTAGTGACCACCCCGGTATATAAGCCTGTGTAGTAACTTTGTATAGTCGTTCCAGTTTTGTCTCCATTCAGTAAACACCTGTTATAACCAACTCCTGCAGTCCGTGTCTCAATTACACACGGACGTTACACCCTGAGTTATCATCTCATGCCCCCCATGGTGCAAGAGCCCTTACATGATGCCCTGAGTTATCATCTCATGCCCCCCATGGTGGAAGAGCCCTTACATGATGCCCTGAGTCAAATGTGCATGTGTGTCTTTGTTTCAGGGCCTATAAAAACAGGCTTTGAAGTGCGATTTTGCACTGAGTGCGGTTTTCAACAGAGCGCTGAGAGTTGGGTGAGTCAGGGAGTTAGGTGAGGCAAGGCCTCAGAGCTTTGGCAGGTGCTTCAGTGGTAGAGCAGGCCTACAAAGGGCTCCAGAGACCAGGTAAGGCTTACTTTACTGGTGGTATTGAATTAATTTAATTTAAATTGATTAAAGGGGTAGGTCATGCCAGGAGAGCCCAGCCCCGTGATATGCTCCTCTTGCTCTATGTGGGAATTCAGGGACGCTGCCAGTGTCCCTGACCAACACGTGTGCCAGAAATGCATCCAGCTGCAGCTACTAACGGGCCGTCTTGGGGTGCTGGAGCTGCGGGTGGATGGGTTGTGGAGCATTCACGATGCTGAGAGGGTCGCGAATTACTCGTACAGTGAGTTGGTCACACCGCAGGGTAGGGCTGCACAGGCAGAAGGGAAATGGGTGACCACCAGGCGGAACAATAGAAGCAGGCAGGTAGTGCAGGGGACCCCTGTGGCCATCCCCCTTTCAACCAGGTATGCCACTTTGGATACTGTTGGGGGGATGACTTATCAGGGGAAGGCAGCAGCAGCCAACTTCCTGGCACTGGGGGTGCTCTTGCTGCCCAGGAAGGGAGGAAAAAGAGTGGGAGAGCAATAGTGGTAGGGGATTCTATAGTAAGGGGAACAGATAGGCGTTTCTGTGGCCATAGACGTGAATCCAGGATGGTTTGTTGCCTCCCTGGTGCCAGGGTCAAGGATGTCACTGAGCGGCTGTAGGGCATTCTGGAGGGGGAGGGTGAACAGCCAGAGGTCGTGGTCCACATTGGTACCAACGACATAGGTAAAAAGAGGGATGAGGTCCTGCAGCAAGAATTTAGGGAGCTAGGTAGAAGATTAAAGAGCAGGACCTCAAAGGTTGTAATCTCTGGATTACTCCCAGTGCCACGTGCTAGTGAGTATAGGAATAGGAAGATAGAACAGATGAATGCGTGGCTAAAGGAATGGTGCAGGAGGGAGGCCTTTAGTTTCCTGGATCACTGGGTCTGCTTCTGGGAAAGGTGGGACTTGTACAAGTCGGACGGTTTATACCTGAACCAGAGGGGGACCAATATCCTCGCGGGGAGGTTTGCTAGCACTGTTGGGGGGGTTTAAACTAACTTGGCAGGGGGATGGGATACAGAGTGGAGCTATAGTAGGGGGTGATTTACAGCCAAATACGGAGGAAAAAACAAGTCAGCTGGGAAGGCAGAGCAAATATGTGAAGGCAAAAGGGAATATGGCAAGGCTGGAAGGCATTTATTTTAATGCAAAGAGTCTTGCAAATAAGGTGGATGAACTGAAGTTGTTGTTGAACACATGGGAGTACGATATTGTTGCTATCACGGAGACATGGTTGAGGGAGGGTCAGGATTGGCAGCTCAATATTCCGGGGTATAGAATCTTCAGGCGAGACAGAGGGGGGTGTAAAAGGGGAGGGGGTGTTGCAATATTAATTAAGGAGTCAATTACTGCTGTAAAGAGGGATGATATATACTGCTGTAAAGAGGTTCCTCTAATGAGGCCAGATGGGTAGAACTTAAAAACAAAAAGGGGACAAGCACTTTGCTGGGAGTGTACTATAGGCCCCCAAACAGTCAGGGGGAGATAGAGGAACAGATATGCAGGCAAATCTCAGAGAAGTGCGAAAATAATAGGGTAATAATAGTGGGTGATTTCAACTTCCCCAATATTAATTGGGATAGTCAGAGTGTGAAAGGCTTAGAGGGTGCAGAATTCTTAAAGTGCATCCAGGAGAGCTTTTTGAGCCAACATGTAGAAAGTCCTACAAGAGAGGGGGCGGTACTGGACCTAATTCTAGGGAATGTAGCCGGGCAAGTGGTGGAAGTGTCAGTAGGAGAGCATTTTGGCGACAGTGACCATAATTCGGTGAGATTTAGGTGGTCATGGAAAAAGACAAAGACGGCCCGGAAATAAGGGTTCTAAATTGGGGGAAGGCCGATTTTAATATGATAAGGCAGGATCTGGCAAAAGTGGACTGGGAGCAGCTACTTATAGGAAAATCCACATCAAAGCAGTGGGAGACTTTCAGAAGGGATATAGAGAGAATACAACGCCAACATGTTCCCGTAAAGGTCAAGGGTGGGACCAACAAGCAAAGGGAACCTTGGATGACAAGGGATATACAAAAATGCATTAGGAAAAAAAGGGGGGCTTTTGGCAGTTACAAAAGACTAAAGACGGAGGAAGCCCTAGAGGAGTATAAAAAGTGCAGGGGCATATTTAAAAAGAAATTAGGAGAGCGAGGAGGGGCCATGAAATAACACTGGCGAGCAAAATAAAGGAAAATCCTAAGATGTTTTTTAAGTATATTAAGGGCAAGAGGATAACCAGGGAAAGGGTAGGGCCCATTAGGGACCACAGTGGCAATCTGTGTGTAGAGCCAGATGATGTAGGCAGGGTTTTAAATGAATTTTTTGCATCTGTGTTCACTATGGAGAAAGACGATGTAGACATAGAAATCGGGCAAGGGGACTGTGATATACTTGAACATATTAGCATCGAGAGGGAGGAGGTACTAGCGGTTTTAGCAGGCCAAAAAGTGGATAAATCCCCAGGCCCAGATGAGATGTATCCCAGGCTGCTGTGTGAGGCAAAGGAGGAGATTGCAGGGGCTCTGACACAAATTTTCAGAACCTCTCTGGCCATAGGGGATGTACCAGAGGACTGGAGAAAAGCTAACGTAGTACCATTATTCAAGAAGGGTAGCAGGGATAAACCAGGGAATTACAGGCCAGTGAGCCTAACATCTGTGGTAGGGAAATTATTGGAAAAAATTCTGAGGGACAAAATTAGTCTCCACTTGGAGAGGCAAGGATTAATCGGGGATAGTCAGCATGGCTTTGTCAAGGGTAAATCATGTCTGACCAATCTGATTGAATTTTTCGAGGGGGTGACTAGGTGTGTGGATGAGGGAAATGCTGTGGATGTGGTATACATGGACTTCAGTAAGGCTTTTGACACAGTCCCGCATAGGAGACTGGTCAAGAAGGTAAGAGCCCATGGGATCCAGGGTGCCTTGGCACATTGGATCCTAAACTGGCTGAGTGGCAGGAGGCAGAGGGTGATGGTCGAAGGTTGCTTTTGTGACTGGAAGCCTGTGTCCAGTGGGGTACCTCAGGGATCAGTGCTGGGTCCCTTGCTGTTTGTGATCTACATAAATGATTTGGATGAGAATGTAAAAGGTATGATCAGTAAGTTCGCAGATGACATGAAAATTGGTGGGGTGGTAAATTGCGAGGAGGAAAGCCTCAGGCTACAGGACGATATAAATGGGTTGGTCAGATGGGCGGAAAAGTGGCAAATGGAATTTAACCCTGAAAAGTGCGAGGTGATGCATTTTGGACGGACAAATAAGGCAAGGGAATACACAATGAGTGGTAGGACCCTAGGAAGTACAGAGGGTCAGAGGGACCTTGGTGTACATGTACATAGATCCCTGAAGGCAGCGGAACAGGTAGATAAGGTGGTTAAAAAGGCATATGGGATACTTGCCTTCATTAGCCGAGGCATAGAATATAATAGCAGGGAGGTTATGATGGAACTGTACAAAATGCTGGTAAGGCCACAGCTGGAGTATTGTGTGCAGTTCTGGTCGCCTCACTATAGGAAGGATGTGATTGCTTTGGAGAGGGTGCAGAGAAGATTCACCAGGATGTTACCTGGGATGGAGCGCCTCAGCTATGAAGAAAGATTAAACAGGCTGGGGTTGTTTTCCTTGGAGCAAAGAAGGCTGAGGGGGGACCTGATTGAGGTGTACAAAATGATGAGGGGCATAGATAGGGTAGATAAAGAGGAACTTTTCCCCTTAGTAGGGGGGTCAATAACAAGGGGGCATAGATTCAAGGTAAGGGGCAGGAGGTTTAGAGGGGATTTGAGGAGGAACTTTTTCACCCAGAGGGTGTTTGGAGTCTGGAACTCACTGCCTGAAAGGGTGGTAGAGGCAGGAACCCTCACAACATTCAAGAAGCATTTGGATGAGCACTTGAAATGCCATTGCATACATGGCTATGGACCAAATGCTGGAAAATGGTATTAGATTGGACAGGGCTTGATGGACGGCACAGACACGATGGGCCGAAGGGCCTCTTTCTGTGCTGTATAACTCTATGACTCTATGACTCTATGAAAGGGCCATGGGTGCTTGCTGACACATGGCCATTGGGGCATCGCGCACCCTGTAGCCATAAAGTCAGGTGCAGATGGAGGGATACAGAAGTTTGCATAAACACCACTCACCCTCACGACCCGAGAGAGGTCGTTGAATTTCTTCCTGCACTGCACCGGGCTCCTGGTCACCATGCTGCTGGAGTTGACCCTCTGAGAAACATCCCTCCAAGCTCGGCGGTATTCCTTTTGATTAGGCCTCCTGCCATTGCCGGGGTAGAGTACATCTCTCCGGCGCTCCACTGCGGCCACCAATTCCTCCAATGCCCCATTGGTGAAGCGCTCTGCTCTCTGCCTCACCCTCTCCATCTTCTCCAAGTCTTTTGTGCCAGATAATGGCCTGCTCCGATTTTCAGGCCTACAAGGCGCAGAGTGTGGCTGCTGATGCTTACTCACCCATCCCTTTAAGAGCTGGCCGGCGCCTGGAAGTCTCATGGTCATCGGTAATTGAGAGCACCTGTGCTGCTCACGCCCGTCCCGATATTGGGTTGCGCCGCCAGGTTAGTGCCTTAGGAGTCCAGTGCAACGCATGATTTAGCACCTCAATCACCTTTAGGGGCACTGCAACCCAATATCGCGCGAGGTGGTGATAAGTTGCGTCTAGCTATAAAATTTGCGCAGCGTCGATTCTAACGCCCCAAGCAGGGCTATACCCAATTTCTAGGCCAAAGTCTCTCTTCACAGAAACCTACAGCTTGGTTTCGATCCACAAGCTGTCTGCGTTGCAGAGTCCATTTTAAAATCCCACAGGCTTTCTGCCACGAGGCACGGATGCCATCTTGGGTACCCCTTTTGATTTAAAATGCCCATGCAGGGTCCCGTTTATTAATAACAGCCTTCGGGGAAATGCAGAAATTTTGAAAATCTTACAAACTTCAGCTCAGAGTTTTTGAGCTGGAGTCTGAAGTGCAGACATTGCGGGGCATCAGGGATGGGAAGAGTTAACTGGACACTTTGATCCAGGAAGCAGTCACACACCTTGTGGTGTATGTAACCTGTTCCACCTTAAGAGAACTTAAGCCTGGTCCACCTTAAGAAAGGTGCTACTTTCTTTGGCTGCTGTATACGTAATACCGGTGGTGACCACACCGGTATATAAGCACAGTGTAATAATATTGTATTCAGTATAGTCCGACCTCCAACCAGTAAAGACCTGTTGAATTTACTCTTGTGGTCTGTGTAGTAATTCTCACTATAACACACAGACTTAACAGTGGCGACGAGTCCGATTCTTACCCTGCTGCAGTAATTTCCACGGCGACTTCGTCCACAGACAGGACGTCGAAGAGAGGTTTCCACCCTCATCACCTACGGGAAGACACGTCGAGCGGCAGGCATCGAGCAACCAGAGTGCAAAAGACATCCTGACCTCGAAGCCTCCATCAGCGACTGTCAGCTTCTTCTACTACCTCGTGGTGGGTAAGCCGGGCAGCGACGCGACAGAAAGTCAACCGCGTTGGCTGTACAGACGGGGCTGGGAAGGCGGAGGAATAAGGGCGGTGAGGTCGATCGCGACCAGAGATAAGGGCCGCATTCGGGCTAAAGGCGCAGCGTCTGGGGAAACTGAAGGCGCGAGAGCCGCAGTGAAGCGGAGACAGCGTCGGGGGACGGGTGAAGACTGCCAAGCGCGGGAAAACCGCCATTTTGTGGGCGGAGGACGACGGCAAGAGCGGGAAGCCGCCATCTTAGATAACATTAAAAATACGATAAATTGCTACGATGCCTAAACATGGGAACATTAATGCCTTCGACAGTGATATAGAAGACTGGGCTATGTATGTAGAACGCATACAAAACTATTGTAAGGCAAATAAAATTCCTGAGACAGATAAAGCACTAACATTACTAAACTTAATGGGTGCGAAGACATACGGGCAATTGAAACACCTGTTATCACCAGATGAACCGGCGGATAAGACGTTCGAACAGATTGTTACTGTCCTAAAAAATCATCTTAGCCCCACGCCGCTGATGCTAGCGGAACGATTTAAATATAACGATAGAAGACAGCGGCAAAATGAAAGCAATGCTGAATATTTGATGGAATTACGTAAGCTAGCAAAATATTGTCAGTTTGGAACAGGACTGACAGAGGCACTTCGAGATAGATTTGTGTGTGGTTTATTTAAACAGGATTTACAAAGGTGACTGCTCGAGGAGAATGAGCTGTCTCTCGAGAAGGCGGTCACTATGGCAGCAGCACACGAGGCCGCAGCGAGAGGCACGGCAGTAATGCAGCTACGGCCACCAGAACTCGGTACAAACAAATTGGGTTTGAGTTCTGTCAAATGTTATCATTGTGGAAAGACAACGCATGATCAGAACCAGTGTTGGTTTAAAAACCAAGAATGCAGAACGTGTGGCAGGTTTGGCCATATAGCTAAAGTATGCCGGTCAGGAAAGAAGACCAGCAATAAAAAGTCACCGCAAGGAAAATATGCAAAGGTACACAAGGTGACAAAGAACAGTTTGACTGAACAGAAGTCAGATTCAGACGCTAGCAGTAATGAACTGGATAGCTTAAGAATACACAACGTTGGTAAGGATACAGACCTCCAGACAATTTGGGTCACTCTTAAGATAGCAGGAGTCCAAGTAAAAATGGAATTGGACACTGGATCGGCATTGACGGTCATGAATAAGAAAGATTACAGAAGGTTATTCCAACATATTCCCTTACAGGATACGGAGATTATATTGAAAACGTACACGGGGCAAAGAGTGTACCCCATCGGAAAAATAGAGGTAGAAGTGCTCCACAAGGGCGAAGGAAGCCAAGAAATGGACTTATATGTGCTACCTGAAGGAGGTCCACCACTACTAGGACGGGAGTGGATTAGGAAAATGAATATGGACTGGCACTCCTTGAAAGCACTAACGGTAGATTCCGGGGAAACAGCTGTCAAACCTAAACGATTGTCCAGGATATTGGATGAGGCTAAAGAGGTGTTCCAGCTGGGACTGGGAACACTGAGAGGAATTACGGCAAACATCAAGATTGATGAACATGCACAACCAAAATTTTTTAAAGCCAGACCGGTACCCTATGCAATACGACCTGCGGTTGAAGCGGAGCTGGAAGCACTAGAACGTTCAGGGGTACTGTCTAAAGTAGATTGGAGTGAGTGGGCTACGCCCATTGTTCCCGTTATGAAACGTCCTGCGAACAATAAGCCAGGAGATCCAGGGAAGGTTCGCATCTGTGGAGATTTCAAGATCACCGTTAATCCGGTGCTTCACACGGTGCAGTATCCGCTTCCACGGATTGAGGATATTTTCGCTTCACTGTCTGGCGGAAAACACTTCACCAAGATAGACCTGGCGCAGGCGTACTTGTAGATGGAGGTTGAAGAAGAGTCACGCCAATACCTCACGATCAACACGCATCGAGGGTTGTACCGGTACAATAGGCTGGTTTTTGGTGTGGCATCGGCTCCAGCAATTTGGCAGAGGGCCATGGAGCAGGTATTACAGGGAATTCCAGGCACACAATGTTACCTGGACGACATTCTGATCACAGGTGATGGTGATGAACAGCATCTCGGTAACTTGGAACTGGTGCTCAACAGACTGAAAGAGTATGGACTTAGGGTAAATCGGCAGAAATGTGAGTTCTTCCAGAAGCGGATCTCATACTGTGGTCATGTCATTGACCGGGAGGGGCTTCATAAGTCTCCTGACAAGATAGCAGCAGTTGTAAAGGCTCCCGCTCCGGAGAATGTCTCTCAGTTGAGGTCGTTTCTAGGATTAATTAACTACTACCATAAATTTCTGCCAAATCTATCCACGGTGCTGCATCCGTTGAATGCTCTTTTACAGAAAGGGGTACCATGGGACTGGGGCGAAAACTGTAAGAAGGCATTTCGCAAAAGCAAAGAATTGATCACCTCAGAGGAAGTGTTGGCTCACTTCAACCCGACACTGCCTATTTGGTTGGCTTGTGATGCTTCTCCATATGGTATTGGGGCAGTACTCTCACATAAATTGCCAAATGGCACGGAAAGGCCAGTCGCGTTTGCATCCAGATCATTGACCTCCGCTGAGCGCAACTATGCGCAGATCGATAGGGAGGCCCTTAGCCTTGTATGGGGAGTGAAGAAGTTTAATCATTACCTACAGGGCCAAAAATTCACACTTCTGACGGACCATCAACCGTTGGTGTCCATTTTTAACCCTAAGAAGGGTGTTTCGGTGATGACAGCACAGCGTCTCCAGAGATGGTCTCTTTTCTTAGGGGCACATCAATATCAGATAGAATTCAAAGGTACGAAACAGCATGGCAATGCTGATGGCCTGTCACGCCTGCCACTACCTGAAGATGAAGACACGACGGAAGTTGACCCTGTTGAGTTATTTCATTCGACCATTATCGAGTGTTTACCTGTCACCAACGCAAGTATTGAAAGAGAAACCAGGAACGACCCGACACTGTCCAGAGTCTACGAGGTGACAGTGAAAGGATGGCCAACACGGGGTGATCCTCTGTTACCGGCATTCTCGGCAAGGCGAGACCAGCTGTCCGTCTGCCATGGTACTTTGATGTACGGGACAAGAGTGATTATTCCTCCCAAGTTAAGGGAAAGAGTTTTAAAAGAACTACATGAAGGTCATCTGGGGGGAGTTAAAATTAAAAGTCTTGCTAGGGCTTACGTATGGTGGCCGGGTATTGACCAACAGATTGAGGAGTTAACGAAAAGCTGCGCTGTGTGTCAAAAAGTGCAAAATGCACCTCCGATAGCACCACTACACCCATGGGAATGGCCTTCAGCCCCATGGCAATGCGTACACATTGACTTTGCTGGTCCATTCATGGACTCCATGTTCCTAATCGCCGTGGACGCACATTCCAAATGGCCAGAAGTCATCAAGATGAATACCACTACTTCAGAAAAGACAATTGCGGTGTTAAGAACAATATTCGCAAGGAACGGATTGCCAGAACAGATCTGTTCGGACAACGGACCACAGTTTGTATCGGAAGAATTCCAACAATTCTTAAAGAAGAATGGAGTTAAACATTATACCTCTGCCCCATATCATCCAGCGACAAACGGGTTGGCTGAAAGATTTGTCCAGACATTCAAAAAGGCTATTAAGGCCATGAATGATGATCAGATTCTGCTGCAACACAAGGTCGATAAGTTCCTGATGTCATATAGAAACGCCTATCATGCCGTGACTAACCAAAGTCCTGCTATGATGTTTTATAACAGGAGGTTGCGGTCCAAGTTGGACTTGTTAAAACCAAATGTGCGGAGTGAAGTGGAAAACAAACAGTTTCGGCATATTAACAGCAAGAGCACTCGAACTTTCGACGTAGGACATCCAGTGATGGCAAGGGGCTATGGAAACGACAAATGGCAGTCCGGAACAATCCGGGCCAGACAAGGACCTCTGATGTACACCGTAGATATTGGTCATAATGTGATAAGGCGTCATGCGGATCAACTGGTAGAGTCGAGAGCAAGGGTCGAACCCATGGTTGTGACAGAGACAGCTGTGGAAGACGTTCATGAACCTGAAGCATCTACCTCGGCCGAGAATGTATTTGATGATGATGACACCCAATACATTGGCAACCAACTAGAGGAGGCACCTCAACAACAAGAATCAGAGACCACTGAAAGGCGTTATCCAAGCCGAATCAGAAAGCCTCCTGAGAGACTGAACCTTTGAACTGTTATACCTGAAGTTATATATGTATATATGTTATGTTTATTTGGGGATATGACTGTTAAGCTAAAAAGAGAGGATTGTGGTGTATGTAACCTGTTCCACCTTAAGAGAACTTAAGCCTGGTCCACCTTAAGAAAGGTACTACTTTCTTTGGCTGCTGTATACGTAATACCGGTGGTGACCACACCGGTATATAAGCACAGTGTAATAATATTGTATTCAGTATAGTCCGACCTCCAACCAGTAAAGACCTGTTGAATTTACTCTTGTGGTCTGTGTAGTAATTCTCACTATAACACACAGACTTAACACACCTTAGGTTACGTAATGTTACAGGTCTGGTTAGTGGTCAGGGACAGGAGGATGTGATTGCAACTCAGGCAGGTAAGGGGACCCCAGGTGCAGTGCTGGAGGAGCCTTTCCCTTGTCCAACAGGTATGAGGTTCTTGCTGCCTGTGTGGATGAGGGAAAAGCCTGCAGGGTGGATGTGCAAGCTGACCATGGCATCATGGTGCAGGAAGCCATTCAAGTGGGGGGAGTGAAAGGGAATGTAGTTGTGGTAGGGGACAGTATAGTCAGGGAGATAAATAATGTTCTCTGCAGCTGCGACCAAGTGTTACGAAGGTTGTGTTGCCTGCCCGGTGCCAGGGTTAAAGACATCTCCTCGCGGCTGGAGGAGAACTTGGAATGGGAGGGGGAGGATCCAGTTATCGTGGTCCACGTAGGAACCAACAACATAAGTAGAACTAGGAATGAGGTTCTGCTGAGGGAGTTTGAGGAGCTAGGATCCAAATTAAAAAGCAGACCCTCAAAGGTAATAATCTTTGGATTGTTACCTGAGCCATGCGCAAATTGGCATAGGGACAAACAGATTAGATGCGTGGCTCAAAGTGTGGTGTGGGATGAAAGGGTTTCAGTTCATGGGGCAGTACTGGGGAAAGAGGGAGCTCTTCCGTTGGGACGGGCTCCACTTAAACTGGGCTGGGACCAGTGTCCTGGCAAACCGAATAGCTAGGGCAGTAGATAGGGCTTTAAACTAATGAAGTGGGGGTGGGAGGATTCAGGAAAGAGTAAATTTAAAAGCAGCAAGAGAAATTCAAGGCTCTAGAGCAGAGTAGAGTTTTGGGTAAAAATAAGCAGAGTGGATCAGGAAGGGACAGAGAGAGTAGCAAAGGTAATAAGGCATCAGTAACTAAGGTGACATCAGGGAAAGATAGAAATAAGTCAAAGCTAAAGGCACTTTATCTGAATGCGTGAAGCATTCATAACAAAATAGATTAATTAATAGTGCAGATAGAAAATAATAGGTTTGATCTAATAGCCATAACTGAGACATGGTTGCAATATGGCCAAGGTTGGGAACTAAATATTCCAGGATACTTAACTTTTAGAAGAGATAAGTAAAATGGAAAAGAAGGAGGAACAGCCCTGATAATAAAGGATGGGATAAAGATAGCAGAGGGAAAGAATCTTAGCTCTGAAAATCAAGAAGTAGAATCAGTTTGGGTGGAGCTAAGAAACAGCAAGGGCAGAAAACATTGGTGGGAGTTGTTTATAGGCCCCCAAACAATAGTTGTAATGTAGGGCAGAGTATAAATCAGGAAATTAGAGGTGCATGTAACAAGGATAATGCAGTAATCATGGGGAACTTTAATCTACATATAGCCTGGGCAAACCAAGTTTGCAGTAACAGTGTGGAGGACGAATTCATGGAATGTATTTAAGATAGTTTTCTAGATCAGTATGTTGAGGAACCAACTAGGGAACAGGCTATTTTAGATCTAGTATTGTGCAGGAGGGCAGATAGGCGAGAAACTAGAGAAATATGTGAGTTTAAGGCTAAGGCAGGGGGAACCTTAGGGGAAGTTTGGTTTGCTGGGCTAGGGGAAGGGAGGGAAGCAGTAGAGGCAGCTGAATGGATGGTCTCAATCTTAGTGACAAAGAAGTCCATGAACTTGCACTTGTTGTTGGAGGTGAGGATGGAGGGGGCAGGGGATAGATGTTTAAGAAGATGGTTTGTGATGGAGAAAAGAACTGGGGGTTATCTTTGCATTACCCTCTTCCCCCCTTTCCCACTTTTCCCTCTTGCCCTTTCCCTCTTGCCCTCTTCCAATTCCCTCCCATGCCTACCCCTTCTCTCCTTCCTTCTCCCCCTTTTGTATCTCCACTTCTCCTCTTCCCTCTCTTCTCCCTTCTCCTCCCCCCGTCACCTCCTCCCAGCACATCCCCCCTCCATTTCTCCTCTACTCCACTCTCTGCAATTTCTGTGCACCTAAAAACAAAATGGTCACATAACACACTGCACATTATAAATGGATAAAAGTGAGGAAGACATGAATACTCTTTCCAACATCTGTCAGAAAAAAGGCAAAGGTGCAAACTGTAAACTACTGAGGTACATTAATATGCAATAGAAAGTCAGCATTTCTTGCATTAAGAATTATATTAAATTTAGAGCAATTTTTCTGTGTGTAAACATTGATATATATTGACTCAATTCACCTGAAGAAATTGAATCACTTCAGAATATCTACGGAAAGAAAACTGATTATGTTAGTACTTTACGGAGAAATTATAATAACTACCTCACGTTGGTTCATAAATGGTTCATTCTCAGACTGGCAATCAGTAACTAGTGGTGTTCCGCAGGGGTCAGTGCTGGGTCCCCAACTCTTTACAATCTATATTAACGATTTGGAGGAGGGGACCGAGTGTAACATATCAAAGTTTGCAGATGATACTAAGATGGGAGGGAAAGTAGTGAGTGAGAAGGACATAAAAAACCTGCAAGGGGACATAGACAGGCTAAGTAAGTGGGCAGAGATTTGGCAGATGGAATACAATACTGGAAAGTGTGAGGTTATGCACTTTGGCAGGAAAAATCGTAGAGCAAGTTATTATCTTAATGGCAAGAAACTGGAAAGTACTGAAGTACAAAGGGATCTGGGGGTCCTGGTGCATGAAACTCAAAAGGTTAGTATGCAGGTGCAGCAAGTGATTAAGAAGGCCAATGGAATGTTGGCTTTCATTGCTAGGGGGATAGAATATAAAAATAGGGAGGTATTGCTTCAGTTGTACAAGGTATTGGTGAGACCGCACCTGGAATACTGCGTACAGTTTTGGTGTCCATACTTAAGAAAGGACATACTTGCTCTCGAGTCAGTACAAAGAAGGTTCACTCAGTTAATCCCGGGGATGAGGGGATGGACATATGAGGAGAGTTTGAGTAGATTGGGACTCTACTCATTGGAGTTCAGAAGAATGAGAGGCGATCTTATTGAAACATATAAGGTTGTGAAGGGGTTGGATCGGGTGGATGCGGGGAGGATGTTCCCGATGATGGGTGAAACTAGAACTAGGGGGCATAGTCTTAGAATAAGGGGCTGCTCTTTCAAAACTGAGATGAGGAGGAACTACTTCACTCAGAGGGTGGTAGGTCCATGGAATATGCTGCCCCAAAAAGCTGTAGAAGCTACATCATTACATAAATTTAAAACAGAAATAGACAGTTTCCTAGAAGTAAAGGGAATTAAGGGTTATGGGGAGCGGGCAGGAATTTGGACATGAGTCTAGGTTCGGATCGGTCATGGCCCTGTGGGTAGCGGAGTGGGCCCAGGGGCCGTGTAGCCTGATCCTGCTCCTATTTCGTGTGTCTAATTCTGTTAGATTCAGGAGATGGTTCTGTGATAGTGGATTGGCGGTTAGGATCAGATCAGCCATGATCTTATTGAATGGCGGAGCAGGCTCGAGGGGCCGATTGGCCTACTCCTGCTCCTATTTCTTATGTTCTTATGTTCTTGTGTTCTTACGTTGCAAAACCCTTGAAGTTAATAATGCAACAGCATTCATACTGAAATTGCAATATATAAATCGTCAAAAACAATTAGCAAATATTACTATGACTTACCAATCAATATAAAAATGATTTTCTTTTATTCATTCTTAGGAAATGGGCGTTGCAAGCAAGGCCAGCATTTAGTGCCCATACCTAGTTGCCCTTCAGAAGGTGGTGGTGAGCCTTCTGCCTGAACTGCTGCAGTCCATGTGGTGAAGGTGCTCCCACACTGCTGTTAGGTAGGGAGTTCCAGGGTTTTGGCACAGTGACACTGAAGGAATGACAGGATGGTGCATGACTTGGAGAGGATGGTGTTCTCTTGCGTCTGCTGCTCTTGTCCTTCTAGGTGGTGGAGGTCTTAGATTTGGGAGGTGTTGTCGAAATAGCCTTGGTGAGTTGCTGCAGTGCATCATGTAGTCAGGATAAACTGCAATCACGGTATGCCTGTGGTGTAGGGAGTAGATGTTTAAGGTGGTGGATGAGCTACCCTTCAAGTGGACTGCTTGGATGGTGTCAAGCTTCTTGAGTGTTGTTGCAGTTTGTTCCTTTTGTGGAAGCCCTGGAAATCTCATGGCAATGTAAAAGAGGTGGACATGCGATATTATATGTCTCTCTCCTATTTTCATACCCTTTGCACCTGGGGAATGTCTATTCTCCAGATGCTGACTCTAGGAAAATTGGCCCCAATTTTTCTTGTGCTGTGGGATGGGAAGAGGATACTGTTGACAACTGGATAAACTTGCACACTCTAAGCCAGGAAGACCTAATTCCCAGGCAGTTCAAAGTGAGTGTGCATTGAAGTCACTTACTGGTAAGCTAATAAAAATTCTTATATTTCATTAACTAGTTCATTTTGAAGGCATCACATTGAAATACATAGCCTTTTGCAATGTTCCATCATCCATAACATTATAAATCTTAATCTATCCTACAGTTTTTGCGATTGCAATTTATTGAATGCAGGTTCGAGACTGAAAGGTTCTCCTGATTGTCCACTCTACCTTCATAAACAGTGTTTACGTTGTTTCTCTACTGTTTCCACTACTCCTCCACCAAAGTCACAGCGGACAATCGGGAAAACTCCTGAGGAAATTTTAGCCTGAATTGCTCCACAGAATTTAGAGTAAATTATTTAAAACTATAGTAAAATGATATGTATAAAAGCTACATGTGGAGAATGGATAAAGCCTTTTTTTGTTTAATTTTTAAAAATTCATCCAAGGTCATCAAATTTAACAATTGACTGCATAATCCCTAAACCCATTCCCTCCGCAGTAAACCTCTTGGGCCCTGAACTTACAATGTGACTTAGTGTGATCATCTGAAATCTCTCTTTCCAATGCTAATCCGTTTAAAATAAATCAGTTCATGCCATCACAAAAATAGCTGAGAGGAATTTCAGAGAAACATGCTAAGCATTTGTCTGTTAGTTTCCCATGGCATCATTGCAGGATCTTAATTACTATTTGTCAAAGTTTTGGTTGGCAAGTGGCATGTTAATGAGGCCCGGCCATTAAAAGTGCTGTCGGTTGGGTTCATCGCTCGCTTTTCCGCGTTCTCGCCCGGGGGGGGTTAAAATTGCAAATGCATGTGAGGTTCCCCTTTCTTTTTCATATTATGAGAAATCAGCAGCAGCCAAAGAAAGCAGACAGGATTGTCAACCATCTGTTGGTGCACTTTGTAGGATCATCTGTTGATTAGCATTTGGAGCATGAGTCAGGAAAGTCTTCAGCAATGGCTGTGATTGAAATGCATCAGGGAATCTTGGAGCATTGGACACAGGTAAGACTAACAGCCCATAAAAAATGCTGATGTGTCAGTTGAGATGAGCCCAGTAGTCTGTTTGCCAACATGCCCAGAGGTATCACCAAACATTCTGCGCTGGCCATGCAATAAATTGATCCCAAAAGTAGAAGCTCCAGAAATGCCTCAAAGATATTGCAAATCGTTTGCTACTTTTTTGGAACTTTTGCAAAGACCTATCTCTCTTGATACTAAATATAATTGTTGACCCTTATTCTACAAAGATGACAGGCAGACAGGAACCAGCTGCTGCCCTTTCCTGAATTCTGAGATAGAAAAAAAAATCAATACTAAATTTAATTGGCAGTCCACATCCTTTTGAAGGCTAAACAAGCCTTGCCTAATGCTTTTTAAGATAGTCTGTTTATCTTTCAACATTGTAACTGTCACAAGCCATTTATCTGTTCCTGTTAGAAGCATAAGCATTAACAGTACAACTGTGGACATCATACAGCAAGACAAGATTAGTCCTTGGTTTCATATTATAGCAAATCAACAAGAGATAAAGATGACATAGGAAAGGAACCAACTGCATTCTACCCTCATTTACAGTATATGTATCATGACAACTTAGCACATTTGTACATTGTAATGAGGTGTGTGCTATGGTCTGATAACATAGTATAAAATAACATGGGAAAGCAGAAGGTCAGGGGTTTAGTCACCTTATAACAGTGCTACAAATAAGAACTGTACAATTATGGTGCTGTGCACATAGTTTCAATTGGAAGGATGCAGGTTCTTCTCCATGATACCTCAGGCAGTGAGTTCCAATTCTAAATTGTGTCATCAGAGGAAAGCATTGATAACAGGCCAGACACTTCCCCACAGGAAGGAAGACGTACTTGACAGGTGGATCACCAGAAGTTTCTCTTATTTTTTATCTGACAGAAGACTGAGAACAGATTACCTGGCACCCCGGTGCTGCAGGGGTGTTTGGGCATAGCAGAGAACACGTCTGCATTTTGTACAAACTTCACTAGCACCACTTTATTCCTCTGACATTCTTCACAAAAACAATTTATATTACAATTTCATGGGTAAGCTGAAAAAGGCAATATAAGAACCCACGCAAACAGGAGAAAAAGGTGAATTATGGTGAATTGAATCATTTTCAAAGTGGTTGTGGTAACTTGGAAGGGTGTTATTACCAATAGAGCTGGAATTGGCAGTCAAGATGCAATCGTTCCCTTTTTTCTCCTCTCTTGCGCTGGTGATAAAGAGCTAGAAATTAACTGGAAGGAATGGCTTGCTGAAGGAGGGGATTAATGCAATGGAAAGGAAGGATATTAACTCGGATGAAACGGAATCTGTATGGGTAGAAATGAGAAATAGCAAGGGGAGGAAAACGTTAGTGGGTGTGATATATAGGCCTCCAAATAGTAATATGGAGGTGAGGGAAGGCATAAAAAGGGAAATTAGAGAAGCGTGCGATAAGAGCACAGCTGTCATCATGGGTGACTTTAATTTACATATTGATTGGACTACCCAAATTAGTAAAAATTCTGAGGAGGAGGAATTCCTGGAATGTTTTCGGGACGGTTATCTGGACCAATATGTCGAGGAGCCGACTCGAGATCAGGCCATTTTAGACTGGGTATTGTGCAATGAGAAGGGACTTATCACCAATCTTCTTGTACGAGGCCCCTTGGGTCAGAGCGATCATAATATGATCGAGCTCTCAGTCGAGATGGAGAGTGAGGAAATTGAATCAGAGACTAAGGTCCAGAACTTAAATAAAGGGAATTACGAGGGTATGAGACGGGAATTGGGTAAGATTGATTGGGTGGTGTTTCTGGGGGGATTGACAGTGGATAGACAATGGCAAGCATTCAAAGATAGAATGGAAGAATTCCAGAACATGTTTATACCGGTTTGGCATAAAAATAAACCTAAAAAGGTGACTCAACCGTGGATAACGAGGGAAATTAGGGACAGCATAAAATCAAAAAAAAGGGCATATCAACTGGCAAAAAAAGCACCAGACCGGAAGATTGGGGGCAGTACAGGATACAGCAAAAGAGGACAAAGGGATTAATCAGGAAGGGGAAAATAGAATACGAAAGTAAACTTGCAGCAAACATAAAGACAGACTGCAAAAGCTTTTATCGGTATATCAGGAGGAAAAGACTGGTAAAATCCCAAGTCGGTCCCCTGCAGTCCGATTCGGGAGAATATATAATGGAGAATAAGGAAATGGCAGACCAATTAAACTCATACTTTGGTTCTGTATTCACAAAGGAGGACACAAATAACCTCCCAGGAATATCGGCAAACATAGGGACTAATGAGAGGGAGGAGCTGACAGAAATTAGTATCTCTAGGGATATGGTGTTGGGTAAGTTGAGGGGACTGAAGGCCGACAAATCCCCGGGGCCTGATAAACTACATCCTAGGGTACTTAAGGAGGTGGCCCTGGAGATAGCAGATGCTCTAAGGATCATCTTCCGGAACTCCATTGACTCGGGAACAGTACCCGTGGATTGGAGGGTAGCTAATGTTACCCCAATATTTAAAAAGGGGGGTAGAGAGAAAGCAGGGAATTATAGACCAGTAAGCCTTACATCGGTTGTGGGCAAAATGCTAGAGTCCATTATTAAGGATAAAATAGCGGAGCACTTGACAAATGGGGAAAGGATCGGACAGAGTCAACATGGATTTACAAAGGGTAAATCGTGTTTGACTAATCTGCTGGAATTTTTTGAGGAAGTAACTGGTAAAATAGATGGGGGAGAGCCAGTGGATGTGGTGTACCTTGACTTCCAGAAAGCCTTCGATAAGGTTCCACACAAAAGATTATCATGCAAAATTAAGGCTCATGGGATTGGGGGCAAAGTATTAACGTGGATAGAGAACTGGCTGGCGGATAGAAAACAGAGAGTTGGAATAAACGGCTCGTTTTCGGAGTGGCAGGCAGTGACCAGCGGGGTGCCGCAAGGATCTGTCCTGGGACCCCAGCTGTTCACAATATATATAAATGATCTGGATCAGGGAATTGGATGCAATATTTCCAAATTCGCTGACGACACTAAACTAGGAGGAGGGGTGGGCTCTGATGAGGATGTCAGGAGGCTACAGTGCGATTTGGACAGGTTGGGGGAATGGGCGGATACGTGGCAGATGCACTATAATGTGGATAAATGCGAGGTTATCCACTTTGGGGGTAAAAACAGGAGGGTAGATTATTATCTAAATGGCAATAGATTGGGAGATGGGGAAGTGCAGAGGGACCTGGGTGTTCTTGTGCACCAGTCACTGAAGGAGAGCATGCAGGTGCAACAGGCGATTAAGAAGGCAAATGGTATGTTGGCCTTCATATCAAGGGGGTTCGAGTATAGGAATAGGGATACCTTACCACAGCTGTACAAGGTGCTGGTGAGACCGCATCTGGAGTATTGTGTACAGTTTTGGTCGCCCCATCTGCGGAAGGATGTTCTTGCCATGGAAAGAGTGCAACGGCGATTCACCAGGCTGATACCTGGAATGGCGGGAATGACCTACGAAGAGAGATTAAATAGTTTGGGCTTGTACTCACTGGAGTTTAGAAGATTGAGAGGGGATCTCATCGAAACATATAAAATTATGGCAGGCCTGGACAGGCTGAATTCAGAGAGAATGTTTCCAATGGCCAGGGAGCACAGAACCAGGGGCCACAGTCTAAAAATAGCGGGCAAATCATTTAAAACAGAGATGAGGAAGAATTTCTTCACTCAAAGAGTGGTGAGCCTGTGGAATTCCCTGCCACAGAGGGCTGTGAAGGCTAATTCAATAAATATTTTCAAGAGAGAATTGGATATATTTCTGAAGGCTAAGGGGATTAAGGGTTACGGAGAAAAGGCGGGGACGGGGTACTGAACTGGTAAGATCAGCTATGATCTCAGACGAGGATCAGCCATGATCTCATTGAATGGCGGAGCAGGCTCGAAGGGCCGAATGGCCTACTCCTGTTCCTATCTCTATGTTTCTATGTTATACTGACTTTTCAGTAAATGTTTGCTTTCATTGTTTTCGGAAGGACATGATGAGATAGAAATCAATCTTAAATAGTGCTCAATAGCCAAAATCACTTTGTTGGCTGGTTGTCATCAACAGCATATTAATGAAATACTGTCATCAGAGGCACAGGACTCCAGGCTTGCATGCCTGCTTTCTAAACTAAAGGCCAAATCCCAGAAATGACTGTTGGCCATGCCAACGGATGAATGTGTAAAATACTAATATGATATTCCCCTGTACACTATTTTAAGGCTGGTGTTAACCTATTTCTGTACTTGACGTAGAGTAACCTAACACCCATTTCCATTGGGGTCCTATTGATGTCATAGGACTCCAATTTGCATGGGATAATGAAAAGAAAAAAAACTTGTATTTATATAGAATTTTTCACAACCTCGAGACTTCCCAAAGCGCTTTACAACCAATTAAGTACTTTTGAAGTGTAATCACTGTTGTAACTTAGGAAACATGACAGCCAATTTGTGCACAGCAAGATCCCTCAAACAACAATTAAACAAATGACCAGATCATCTGTTTTAGGTGTTGGTTGATGGATTGGCCAAGATACCAGAATAATTCCCCAGCACCTTTTTGAATAGTGCCATGGGCTCTTTTATGTCTGCCTGAGAAGGCAAACATGAGGCGTTCACCTATTTCAAGGCTTAACTAGCGATCCTTAAAGGGACCACTGCAGGCCACTCCAAAAAAACTTTTTTTTTGGAAGCCCGTTCCCCACCCCACTTCCAGCACCCCCCACGCCCACCTCGCGCCCCACCTTGACGCTTGACCCCTTGGGGCTCCAGTCCCTGATTGCCTCATCGCCCTTTAACATACCTTGTTGGGCCCTATTGAGGATTTCCTTGATTTTCTGTCCCCTCCAATCAGTGAGCCACTCGTTGAAAGAATGAACTGTGAAAATGATTGCTTCCATTGGGCAGGTGGCGGGCTCGCTTGTTCCACGTTAAAATTGACTTCATTCAATCTAATTAAGAGTCACGCAGATCACCTAAGACAATTACAACTTTCTGCCATGTGCAGAATTTAAACTATTCAGACCTAGTTTAAAAACCATATCATTTGCAAGGCATAATAGGGAAACATCTGAAGTATATCAATACAGTATTATCTATAGTATAATAGAACTTTTAATCATAGAATCAATAGAATCTTACAGTACAGAAGGAGGCCATTCAGCCCATCATGCCTGTGCTGGCTCACTGAAAGAGCTATCCAATTAGTCACACTCCCCATAGCCCTGCAAATTTTGCCTCATTAAGTATTTATCCAAGTCCCTTTTGAAAGTTACTATTAAATCTGCTGTCACCACCCTTTCAGGCAATGCATTCCAGATCATAATAACTCGCTGCGTAAAATAAATTCTCCTCATCTCGTCTCTATATTGAAAATACTTATGCTGTGATTTTGCAAATGGATGCGGCTTGGGAGCGGGTCAGCTGGTTTCCGGCTTTCAGTCCCACCCCCAACTGCATCCGGCCCACGGATGTGATTTTATGTTGATTGGCCTTGTTAAGCCCGCCCTGTGGGCTTGCCGGCCAATTAAGAGGAAGCTGGTCAGATGATGTCATTTGATGACGCATCATCTGCCAATTTTCTTAAAGGGACCACGCATAATTTTTCTTTGACAACTCATTTCTCAGTGTTTGACTGCATTGAGATGCTGCAAACACTGACAATCACTGTACAAAGGTGAGCTCTTGCACCCAGGCTCTCCAGTGATCTCTCCTTAGGCTAGAACAGATGGCAGCTGCAGGTGAGATTACAGAAGCAATCTGTCACTGGTAAGAGAGGTTCTTCCAATGAGGTGGGACTAGACAGCCAATTCAAAACTTGCTACCTACGGAAAAGTGTAAATGCATTAAAAATGATTTTGCCAACATTTTCTTACCTCTGAAACTCACCAATGCACCATTGGATCCTTCACACCACTTCTGCAGCTGCCATCAATGCAGAAACATTATAACAGACTCACAACATGCCACACTTACCTGGCATGGTGTCCGGATGTTGGGGAACCCAAGGCAGAAGCGCCAAAATTGAAAAAGAGCCTGTTAACAAGTATCAAGCACCTGTTAACAGTCAGGTAAGTGGCTATAATCCTTTTTCTGCCGCTAGGTGTCGAGTCCATGTACAAGTCAGGGACCCGACACTTGGGAAGATTGATTGGAGGCGGGTTGACAGCGAGTTTCCTACCCGCTGTCAATCTTTGTGATTTTGACAGCGGTCCTGCCTCCAATACCGTACTCTGAGGACCAGCAAAATTCTGGCCTTAGTGATAAACAAATGTAACTATTGCATACACGGCTTAGTGCTAACAATTAAAATGGGTACCTTGCCAGTAATTTTATGTTGCTGTATTATATGAAAAGATTACCATTGCAAAATCTGTGAAATTTGTTACCTCTAGTCTTGATTATTCCAACGCACTCCTGGCTGGCATCCCACGTTCTTCCCTACAAAAACTTGAGGTCATCCAAATCTCAGCTGCCTGTGTCCTAACTCACACCAAGTTCCATTCACCCATCACCCCTGTGCTCACTGACCTACATTGGCTCCCGGTTAAGCAATGCCTCCATTTAAAAATTCTCATCCTTGTTTTCAAATCCCTCCATGGCCTCGCCCATCCCTATCTCTGTAATCTCCTCCAGCCCCACAACCCCCCGAGTTATCTGCGCTCCTCTAATTCTGGCCTCTTGAGCATCCCTGATTTTAATCACTCAGCCATTGGTGGCCGTGCCTTCTGCTGCCATGGCGCTAAGCTCTGGAATTCCCTCCCTAAACCTCTCTGCCTCTCATTCCTCATTCAAGACGCTGCTTAAAACCTACCTCTTTGACCAAGCTTTTGGTCATCTGCCCTAACTTCTCCTTATGTGGCTCGGTGTCAAATATTTTGTTTTATAACGCTCCTGTGAAGCGCTTTGGGATGTTTTACTATGTTACAGACACTATAGAAATACAAGTTTTGTTGTTTTTGTTGTTGTTGATATGAACAGTATAAGAAAAACAAAATTCAACATGGTTTCAAAGTAGCTCATATGTCAGAGGACTGGGGCCTAAACAAAAAAAACATTCAATGATAAAACAACAAGCTACAACACAACACAATGAAGTAGCAAATAGGGAAACATTATTTATGGACAATGTTCCACCACAACACCTAGAGTTATTAACATTTCCTGTTAATATGGCAGAGTTTCCCATGGCTAACAATCAGTTTTGTGGGTTGATTCTCTGAGTGTGGTGTGTAGCTTCACTGGTTCATTCTCTATCACAAGAGCAGGCACTTAGATCTAGCTTTTGATGATACAATCTGTGGTCTGAATATTTTCCTTTTAATTAAATTTTGCTTTGATGACAATATTCTGTATTTCTCAACTGCAAATCAGCTTATTTTTAGAAATATCGCAGCATGTTTGAAGAAGCTGGTAAGATGTTACAGATAAGGTATACATTAATACGCAGCTGACAACACTAATCAGACTTTTAAATGTAGTCAAATTGTTCCTGCAGATTCAGTAAAAGTGGTAGTTGAAGAGGAAAATTTGCAAAGGCAATTTGTCCAAATCTTAAGTGTCTATCATTTTTTCAAAAGAGAAATAGTTTTTTAAAAACCTTTGTCAAGATCAGTCGCGCACGTATGAAAAACAAAGGAACTCTAAACTAATTATTTTGTTATTGCAATTAGGCATTCAGCACACACTTACTCAATAGTCAATGAATGTTCCTGTGCCTCAGTATGATGAGCCACACAAAATTCTAAAATTATATGTCAGGTTGAATAATACCAAGAAACACATAAAAGCTGTCAGGCAGAAAATGAACACCTGTTCTGCAATGCTTTTTTTTAACCAGAATTTACTGTCATTAGCTTTATGCTGCCCATTGTGAACAGAAGAAATTCTACATTCCAATTTTATTGGTGGCACTCTAGTTGTATCTCCATGTCCTGGGCCAGGGAGAGGAAAAGCAACCAGACGTCCCACTCCTTGATATGCGTTGGATGTCGAGTGAGGACAGAATGTAGCTCGGTTGTGAAAGCCAGCTCTCCCCGAGTCAGATAAGCTGCCCATACCCGCGGTACAAGCTCACACATGAAGAATATCCACTTGGGCAAGTACTTGAGAATGCCGCCAGCCTTCCCATCCCCTCCCCCCCCCCCGACATGGAACTGTCCCACAACAGAATCAACACATTTAGGAAAGGAGGAAAATGGAGAAAAGCAGCAATAAAAAGGATATAGATTCCCTGACTGAAATAAACTTTGTAAGCCTGAGACCCAATTTTAACTCTGGGCCAGTTTTGGGCGGGTGGGTAGCAGTGCCAATTAGAAACTCAACTGCTGCTCCAGAAATGAGGAGTATTTTAACTTCCGAGCCTCATTTAAATCCTGCCAGACATGATGGAATATTTTGCATCCTGGAAGCCCCCTGCCAACAGCAGGGCCATCCTGCGGAGGTCTCGTGGCCGAGAAGAGGTGGCAAGTCCACGGCAGGGGAGGCCTAACTTTTCTTTGTGGGGCCTGGAGGAGCAGTAACAATACTGACCTGTTTGGGCCTCTTCTAGCCCCAAATCCTCTTTCCCGCTGTCTTTGCCTGGCACAAAAGGCACTGCGGATTTCTGCTCAGGCCATAAAGTTAAAACTGTAGTTGGGTCCCGATAACATCATCAGGGCCTGACATACATATGTTAAAAAGGACCCCATTGGCTTGGGGCTGGTGCCTTTGCCACATGCTCAGCAGAGCAGGTTGAAATCGGAGATTGGCAGCTCCAGGGCAGGTAAGCAACTTGGATGATTTTTTAACTGGCCACCCAACTGGTTTCCACTGGGCAGGCAGGGTTAAAATCACACCCCTTTATTGCTATTGCTAAATTGTCTGAACCAAAGAGCCTGGATATTGCTTGGGTAGTAACATACATGCGTGAGGAATGGATTTGTCTGGATGGGAGTGGAAGCACCTGGTTGAAACCATGTGATGTAGTCAATAGCCATACAACTGAAGTCTGAGCCTACATCTTGAATTCATAATGCACAGACTGGGGTGTATGACAAAGCAAAAAGATGTGAAGGAATAAGCCATATAACCTCTTCAGAAAACACACCATTCTATGAAAGAATTCTGGCCTTACTAAAACATGACAAACTGGGTCTGGAAATCTAGAAACCTAACTGAAAAAGCTGTGATAGCATTCTGGCTATTAAGATAAGATAAGTTGTTGACACTAAATCAATAACCTTATTGAAACAGAAAGTTAAAGGCTCCTGAAGTCTGACTCTTTGGGAACAAGACAATAGTTACCCAAAGCTCCTTCAACAGCACCTTCCAAACCCGTGACCTCTACCACTTAGAAGGACAAGGGCAGCAGACGCATGGGAACATCACCACCTACAAGTTCCCCTTCAAGCCACACACCATCCTGACTTGGACCTGTATCGCCGTTCCTTCACTGTTGCTGGGCCAAAATCCTGGAACTCCCTTCCTAACAGCATTGTGGGTGTACCTACACCATATGGACTGCAGCGGTTCAAGAAGGCGGCTCACCACCATCTTCTCAAGGGCAATTAGGGATGGGCACTAAATGCAGGCCTAGCCAGCGACGCCCACATCCCATCAATGAATTAAAAAAAAGAACAAGGGCCTAGAAATTCAGTTGGTAGCGCCAGCGATTAGCGCCTAAAGAACCCGAGAATTGGGGCGTTACCCAATTTTCGGGCGGGCGCTGTGAATATAGCACCACCTCCCATATTGAGTATGATTTTAGCGCTGGCGCTAACTCTTTGCGTGCGCCCGCGGGCGCAGGCAGATCATGATGTCATTTCAGTGTGCAACGCCATTTTTGCGCCCCGGACCGGATATTCGGTGGCGCCCGCAACCTTTCCGCCTGGCGCTATTAGTGACAGTTGGATGGAGCGTTCCCAGGCCCTTCTCGGACTCGGGGGGCGCTATTTAAAGGGGACAGCACTAGTATAAAAGCTGCAGCCATTTGGGTTGGCCATCCTGATCATTGCTGGAGAGAGTTGCTGACCTTCTGTTGGACAGTAATTTTCTCATTGAGCCTTCGGAAGCACTGGCACTGGCAGCTTGAGGGCCCGGCTCTCGAGCTGGTGATGCAGCATCTGAAAGCAGGGAGGTGGAAGAGTGGCTTTAGCAAAAGGACAGGTTCGCTGCAAGGGATGCCAGATTGCAGCAAGGCTATGACATGGGTCCACAGTGAGAAAGCATGCTGGCGGGGGGAACAAGTAGAAGGAGACAGTTGTAAGAGGTGAGAACCTTACCATCGCTGTCGACAATGGGGTCGGTAGCTGCAGTGGTTACAGGACCATTCAGACGTCCTCCAAGAATCTGGTGGACTCTCTCCTCGAGATCCGTGAGAGTGACCACTTGTGGAGGTCCTCCACCAGTGCGAAGCTGGTCTTTGCCAATCCTCGCCAGCATGGACTGCAGGGGAAAGGAGGGGAAGTTATGTTACCTGATGCCCTGAGTGATCATCTCATGCCCCCCATGGTGCAAGAGCCCTTACATGACGCCCTGAGTCAAATGTGCATGTGTGTGCCCAGAAAGGGCCATGGGTGCTTGCTGGCAGATGGCCAATGGGGCACAGGCCACCCTGTAGCCATAAAGTCAGGTGCAAATGAAGGGATGCAGAAGTTTGCAGGAACAACACCCACCCTCATGACCCGAGTGAGGTCGTTGAATTTCTTTCTGCATTGGACAGGGCTCCTGGTCACCATGCTGCTGGAGTTGACCCTCTGGCATACATCCCTCCAAGCTCGTCGGTAGTCCTTATGATTCGGCCTCCTGCCATTGTCTGGGTAGAGAACATCTTGCCGGCGCTCCACTGTGGCCACCAATTGCTCCAGAGCCTCATTGATGAAGCGCTCTGCTCTCTGTCTCACCTTCTCCATCTGGTCCAAGTTTTTATCGCCAGAGAAGGGCCTGCACTGATTCTGAGGCCTGCAAGGCGAAGAGTGTGCATGCTGAAGCTGACTGGCCCACCCCTTTAAGAGCTGGCCGGTGCCTGGAAGTCTCGTGGTCATCAGTAATAGAGAGCACCTGCGCTCCGCCTGTCCGCTCCGATATTGGGTTGTGCCGGAAGATTAGCGCCTTAGGAGACCCGTGTAATGCCTGAATTCACGCCTCAATCCCCTTTAGGGGCAATGCAACACAATATCGTGCCAGGTGGTGATAAGTTTCGCCTGGCTATAAACTTTGCGCAGCGCCAGTTCTAACGCCTCAAGCGGGGCTATACCCAATTTCTCGGCCAAGGTGTTTTAATTTACACCTCGTAAAGGAGCACATAAAAGTAACAAACATCTGCCTTCATGAAAATGACATCAAGTAAAACACACCTGCAGTTGCATCATTTTGTATGGTAAATTTAGAACACCTAAAGAGACATAAGTCTGTAATGCTACCAGCTGAGGTGACTGTAAGAATAGCAGGGGTCAGCAAAAAAATGACTAGAGATAATTAGCTTACATCAGCAGAAAACTTCAAAGGAACTACCACTGAAAAAGAGTATAAATATTGAACTTTTAAATGGGAAAATAGACTCGCTTAAAGGGGCAAAGCGATTCTCGGCTTCAGGGCTAGCTCTGCAAGTCTTCAACTCTTTGTACCTCGGGGGTCAAGGTACTGTATTTGATTTTGGTGGATATCCTGAATAAACTTTAAGAACTGTAAAACTGTAGCGAAGTTAAGATTTGAGAGTAGGTTCTCTGCTAATAGAATTGTAAAGCTTTCTCTTTTTGGAACTGTTAATGTTGCGATTGACCCACCAACTGTAAATTACATGTCGGTTCTTTAATAAATCTATATATTTTTAGAATTGTCTCACATAATACTTCTATATCAAACTCGCGAACTCAAGCTCTGTATACTCTTTGGTGAGAAGTTGCAGAATTCTGGGGGAGTTTTCCGGACCCTCATAATATCCGGAATGTTACAGTCTAGCTAAACTTATTAAAAATGGTATCTGGAGGATGGTAACATTTTCAGGTTATTCCTTTCCTTTAGGGAGAGATAGTCCAGACCTTTAGACCCAATTAAGCATCTTTAGGATTCGGCTACCTCAAACTTCAGTTGACAGTGAACGTCTGAGGAATACGCCTGATCCGGGGTAGCCCTAAAGGGGCTAGGACTAGTAATAATCCTTTCAAAGAAACTGATAATGTTATTAGCCAAAAGGCAGAAGCTTGAGTAGTTTATCAATGTCATCTAAACTCTGAGGTGCTATGTCATTGAAACGCTCCTATCATTTATAATATGTACAGGTAGAGTTTGTGGGGCAGTTTTATTCCATTTTAGCTACTACTGTTCCTTTTTTTGTTGCCAGTATGGACAGTGATGGATGGCAGGGACAATGATTGAATCACATGATTTAAAACAAAGTGATATTGGAAAAAATTGAACCATGAGATTTCAACTGCCACAATACTGAACTTTATTTCACTGGGTACCTTATGCATAGCCATTCTATTTAAGACTGGGATATCAGAAAAGCTTAAAGGATTACAGAATGGAGTGAACTGCAATGAGGCAAAATGTTACAGTATTTGAAATAAGTAGAGTTCTTTAAAGAACTGGATTGAATACATCCGCATTCGTAGAATTTTGCTTTTGGATTGAATAAATGTTGAGATCAACTGAATGGATTCAGTTGATAAATGCTGGGTGCCACAATTGTAATAGAAGTCTATTTTTTTTAAATCGTTGTTCACTTTTGCTACATTATATTTAGAATAACATGAATCTGACACTCTGAAATATTTTCATCTCCAACTGCTACCACTTTCCTATCTTGACTGATAATCAGGGGAGTTCGCAGTGAGTTACATAACTGTAATGCATTTGATCAGTTTAAGTATCATAGACTCTAATAGCAAAGCAAGAACAATAGGGTCATTCCACTTCAGAAGGAGGAAGAACAAACACAACTTATCTTGCCTTCATACCACATATCCTAAGAGTGATCAGTGAACACAAGTGGCAGTATTTGTGAGGAACATTGCAGCCGGCCAAGATGCCTCGCTAATGGTGGGGTAACAGGAGGGTAGACCATGAAATGGATAGTAAGTGTACTACTGAACCTATTTCACACAGTTGGAATAAATACATTGGAAGTTGCAGATAAAAAACAGTCAGTCCATACCTACAATCAAACTTAATTGTTGTGCTATTATTAATCTCAGTTCCTAAGTCTGTCAAATACCCTGATGATATTGAATTTAGGATATTCTATTTAAAATTCATTAGACATACAGAACCTATTATTAGGGCTACAAAAACAGACAGGTGGCAAAGGCAGTAAAGTAATTAAAAGTTAACTTGTGAAAACAGAATCAGGAAATAGCCCACACATAAAAATGCGTCATTTATTTCAAATGAATATTTCAGTGCTTAATGTTCTGTATGTCTAAACAGCTAGCTGTATCGACATAGAATAGTAGTAAAAACAGAAAATGCGGAAAATACTCAGCAGGTTAGGCAGCATCTGTGATGCGAGAAACAGAGTTAATGTTTCAGATCGATGACCTTTCATCAGAACTGAATAGTACTGGTTGACTAACAGTGTAGGCCAGGTATGCTAAAGGTAGTTTAAAGTTGAGGCTTTTGAAACTGCTCAGTATGTGTGACATGTTAAGGTCTGACATTTTGCTGAGATATTGCGATGCATTCAGGGCTCAGTGAAAAACAAAATGTGTCGGATGTGGTAAACACCTGTCTGGTCAATTAGTAGAGGTGTTGAGATACCGCGGCAAACGTGGGAGTCGAGACCAGAGTTAGTAAAACACAACTGCTTTAATCAACCTCATGACAAAGAGGAACTGGAAAAGCCCGCGCCTCCACTTAAATACTCCCCAGACAGGAAGTGCTCCCGGCAGCCTGTCCCTGTGGGAAACAAGTTGCTGGAGGAAAGGGCCCCCGGCTGGGGGCGTCTGCTTAAACTGTCCATGCCGCCATGAGCGGATTATGTCCAGTGGTGGCGTGTCGCCACAGAGCTCCCCCCAGAATCCGCTTAGGAGGAGTGGACGAGTCGTGACGGTGGTCTGAGGGTTCTGCCGGAGCGGCTCTGAGTGGTCGCCGGTCTAGTTGGTGGGGCCGGGCGGTTCGCCGCCGGCTGTGCTGGCTTGCTGGTGGGACGGCCTCTAGTTGGAGGCCGGGCCATGGGGACCTGTACCCCTGGTTCTGTGTGTGCTGGTTTGAGCCGGTCGATGGAGACTGTGTCGACCCTGTCGCCGAGTCGCAGCTTGAAGACCTTGTCCCCGGTTTGTAGTACCTCATATGGTCCGTCGTACGGGGGTCGCAGGGGCCCACGGTGCGCGTCGTGTCGCACGAAGACGAAGCGCGCCTGCTGTAAGTTTGGCGGGACGTGAGGTGTGAGTTCGCCGTGTCGGTTGACCGGAAGTGGGGCAAACTGCTGAGCGGACGAGAAAGAGTTGAGCCGCTGATGTTCGGCCGACCAAGGTGTGGTGGCCTCCGGAAGGAATTCGCCTGGGACGCGCAGCGGTTGTCCGTAGACTAACTCCGCTGCCGAGGACTGGAGGTCTTCCTTGACCACGGTGCGTAGGCCTAGTAGCACCCACGGTAGGTGGTCAGTCCAGGTACTGTCCTGCAGACCGGCACGGAGTGAGGCCTTGAGTGACCTGTGGAAGCGTTCACACAGCCCATTGGCCTGCGGGTGGTATGCCGTGGTTCGGTGGAGCGTAACCCCGAGGTTGCGTGCTGTGGCCGTCCAGAGTTCAGAGGTGAACTGGGCGCCTCTGTCGGAGGTTATGTCGGCTGGTACGCCGAACCTTGCGACCCAGGTGTTAACGAACGCCTTGGCGATGTCGGCTGTAGTGGTGGAGGGCAGCGGCACTGCCTCAGGCCAGCGTGTGTAGCGGTCGACCATCGTGAGGAGATAAGTTTGGCCTTGCGATGGCGGCAGAGGACCGACGATGTCGACGTGTACGTGGTCGAAGCGGCGGCTGGGTACCTCGAAGTCTCCCAGGGGTGCTTTTGTGTGTAGCTGTACCTTAGCCCGTTGGCAGGCGAGGCAGGAGGTGGCCCAAGTCCAAACATCTTTGCTGAGGCCGCGCCAGACGAAATGCTGGGAGAGGAGTTTGATGGATGCGCGGGCACCCGGATGGGAGAGCGCGTGTAGCACGTCGAAGATGCGGCGGCACCAGGTTGCAGGGAAGACCGGCCTGGGTTGCCCGAGTGAGACGTCACAAGTGACTGCCGTGGCTTCGGGCCCATGAGCGACCTTGGCTAGGCGTAGCCCTGGCTGGCTGGTAGCCGCTGAGAGGAGGTCTGGGTCCGTGAGCTGGGCCGCTGCTAGTTGCGCGTAGTCGACCGCGAGGTGATTCGCGCAGATGGCGGGACGGGAAAGGCAGTCGGCGACAACGTTGTCTCTACCGGAGACGTGCTGGATGTCCTTAGTAAACTCGGACACGGCCGCGAGCTGGCGTTGCTGCCTAGCGGACCAGGGTTCGGTGTGCTTGGCCATCGCGTATGTGAGCGGCTTGTGGTCCACGTACGCGGTGGAGGGGCGGCCTTCCAGGAGGAACCTGATATGGCGGACCGACAGGTGGAGCGCGAGAAGCTCGCGGTCGAAAGTAGAGTATTTGACCTCCGGGAGGCGCAGTTGGCGGCTGTCGAAGGCAAGTGGCTGCCACGCGCCATTGACCCACTGCTCGAACACGGCTCCGACCGCGTGGTCGGAGGCGTCGGTAGTGAGCGCGACCCGGGCATCGGCCCTCGGGTGCGCGAGCAGGGTGGCGTGCAGCGTTGGGCCCTAGTGCCAAAACGGGTGTGGTAGTAACAGTGACCCGGAGTGGTAGGGCGGTCGGGCCTAGTGGGCCGGGAAGACCGCGTGGTCGTTGCCATGAGGTCGGGCGCGACGTCGCGAGCGGACTGCGCAGAGAGCAGCCAGTCGGCCTTTTCGGCTATCTCATTCAGGTCCGTGGAGTCAGACTCCACAATGAGCGGGCGGATGCTGGCGGGGAGCTGCCGAATGAAAAGCGTGCGAAAGAGGGCGCCGGTGTTTTTGTCGTCCGAGAGGGACAGCATGTGGGAAAGCAGATCCGACGGTGAAGCGTCACCAAGGCCGGGGAGGTCAAGGAGTTGGCAGTTGCGCTGGTAAGAGGATGTTTGAAATTTTTTAAGGAGCGCTGCCTTCAGATGTTCGTACTTGCCTTCCACTGGTGGATCCTGCAACGCTGCCCAAACCTTGGGGACTGTGGCATAGATGAGAGAGAAGACGAGGTGGTCGTACTTTGTGGCGTCAACTGTAATGTGTTTCAGCCGGAATCTGGACTCAGCTTGAACAAACCAGGCTTTGGCCAGGTTCTCCCAAAAGTCCAGTAGTTTAACCGTGACTGCGTTTGTATCCGCCATGCTAGCTTAGGATTCGTCCTGAGCGTCGGGGTCACCAGTGTTGAGATACCGCGGCAAACGTGGGAGTCAAGACCAGAGTTAGTAAAACACAACTGCTTTAATCAACCTCATGGCAAAGAGGAACTGGAAAAGCCCGCAACTCCACTTAAATACTCCCCAGACAGGAAGTGCTCCCGGCAGCCTGTCCCTGCAGGAAACAAGTTCCTGGAGGAAAGGGCCCCCGGCTGGGGGCGTCTGCTTAAACTGTCTGTGCCGCCGTGAGCGGATTATGTCCAGTGGTGGCGTGTCGCCACAGAGGTATGAATGCTGCTCGGTAATGCAGTGTTAATTTTGTTTCAATTTATGCTACACTCAACGTTAGTGAAGAATCCTCCGCAGGTCGTCTGTTGTTTTCCAGACTATTCCAGCTAAATCAGATTTATCCAGTGAGGGAATAGCACCTTGGAGTGGTAGACAAAGGCTCACAGGCCAAGGTTTTCAATATAATGATTCCTGATTTGATCCATGCCACCATGGCAGGATACCAAGTGGGGACGAAATACTTCCACAGGTAAAAGCAGAGAAGATCAGAGGGATCATTACTCCTCTGCCTGCTCTTCTGTGCCTCCCAGTGGCTGGTATATGTTAGTGTAGCACTGAATTATCCAGGTTGGGTCACCAGCATTAAAAACTTGTGAGATAGAAACATGGAAGATTTGCAGTGGAGCTGTTTGGTGATGGGCCTTGTGTACACTTGTGTGTGCGTGTGTGTGTGTGTGTGTGTATATATAATATGTGCAATGGTAGATCCTTGGGGGGGCGGAGATATTTTTAGCTTGCTTTTCAAACACTAATTAAATATAGAAACTCTTAAAAGTACTTGCCCATTCCCCACCCCTTGTGGTTCCATGGACATTGGCAGTCCTCTGGTACTTCAATCAAGTATCTATTCACGTGTGCACCTAGACATTAACTGATGAGGAGATCTGTGACTATAGGAGAACACACACAAGCCCAATCTTGTACTTGCATGCATTTTCCAGCAGAGCTCACCAGATGTTTCAATAGCAGAAACCCTGGTCAACTATAGTGCCTATGGCTTTTTATCTCGTAGATATTAAAACAAATCAGGAACTGTACCTGATTCTGCCTGATCAGTTGTGAGTCAGTACCATGCTACAAAGTTCATTTGAGACAGTGGAAGAGGTGAGAGACCCATTATAAAGTAATTTGAAGGCAAGTATTTAGCGAAGTGTCCGATGGCCAATTTGCATTCCAATTAGACACCTTAGCAAGGATACAAGGTATATTGGACCTTCAGATAAGATATTAAACTGAGGCCTCATCAGCTGCTTATGTGGGTGTAAGATTTGCAAAATTTCTGCATCTCCCCGAAGGTTATTATCAACAAAAGGGACCCTGCATGGACATTTTAAAATTGAAAAGGGTACCCAAGATGGCGTCCGTGCCTCGTGGCAGAAAGCCTGTGGGATTCCAAAATGGATTCTGCAGCGCAGACAGCTTGGGAGAAATTGAAACTAAGGCTGCAGGTTTTCTGTGAAGAGAAACTTTGTGTTTTGGAATGAGACAGGACTCTGAATTATGCATTGGGCTGAATTGGAGACGGATCTAATTGCAGTTTAGGCCTATAGTTAAGGCCATCAAACAGTCTGCATACATTATTGGAAACAGATTAACACAGCCATCGAGGTTGGACAAGCCCATCAAGGAACTTTCAGGACAATACAAGTCAATTATCGGGCCAGTAGATGCGATTACCGGCCATCTAAAAACCGTTAGTATGAATTGCTACCATTATTTTAAACTAGCCCGCCAAGTTTAAAACAAAGAACTAACCTGATCTGGCGCGAAGATAAGGGTTTTCGACGAAGGTATAATTGAAGGCCCCGGGTAGCGTTGAGTTAGGGCAGCTAGTTCGTTCGTTCGTTCGGAGGTCCGTAGAGTTCATTGGTTGGTGTGCTGGTGCTGCTCCTCGGGCCCCTCACCCTCATGGCTGCTGCTCTTTCCCCATCCCGCGCTTACCTCCTGGCCTTTGCCCGTGCCCTTTTCCCACTCCATCTGGAACTGCCCCGGCACCAGGTCGGGCGGACACGGACAGATTCAGGCCAGGCGAGGCAGGACGTGACGAGGGGAGAAGGGAAAACCACCGAGGGGCAGACAGGCTGGAGGAGACTAAACGAGGGGAGGCTTCGAATCATCGGGCCTTCAGCCTCGGCTGACCTTCGAATATCTGCACACTAACTCAAACTGGCAGCTGTCGACGAAGAATCATCCCTGCAAGGTAAAGTACCCAAACAGAGACTTTGGCCTAGAAATTGGGTTGGGGCGCCAAAGTGGCGCAAAAGTCGCCTGAGCACAGGATTTAGCGCAGCGTTCGAGGCTTTACCGATCGTCAGATATTCAGTTCCATTGCCCCTAGAGGGAGACGGGGCGAGGCTCGAGGCGCTCCGCGTCCCTCTTAGGGCGCTGAAACTGAATATCGCAGCGCAACGTGCTGCAGCGCCACACGCTGCGGCACGGCACGCTGCGGTACTGCAGGCCTTCCTCCCATTGTTAAGGGGGAGGGGCCTGCAACAGCGCAATCCCCGCTCGCGAGTGCCGGCAAATGAGCCCGGCACCAAGGAGAAGTGCCGGGCTCTCGGGAAACAGCCGGCAATGCCGCGGGGGGGGGGTGTCAGGAGGCCGGGGATGGAGGTGCTGGCAGGCGGCCGCCGAAAAAGGCGGCCGCCCCGCACCTCCACCTTAACTTGCGCCACTGCCGGCACAGTAAGGCCCCGTGAACCGGGCGCGGGTAGCGAACGGCGCAACTGCGGTGTTTGCTACCAAATATCGCGAACGGGGTACGAATGGGGCGCTGCGCACACCGATGACGTCATCGGTGGAGGTGCAGCGCAAATGGCTAATGCCACCATTAGCGCCCCTGCTGAATATCGCGGGAGGCTCAGCCAGTGGAGCTACAGCCACTGACTGCCTCTTTAGGCGCAAACAGGTGGCGCTACTCACCCAATTTTTCCCCCTTTGACTTTGGGGTACTCAAACCTGGACAACGCCGTTGCAGCACCCGGAGACCACGTGACGACGGCAGGCTCCAGAGAGCACCAAGAGCGAACCCCGAACCCCACTGCTGTTTTGAATTGAGCAAACCCCGTTTTCGATTGGTGAGCATAGATTCTGATCCCTCATAGCTTAATCTAGTTAGGTATAGGGGGTGGGATAAGGATAAGGGGATTGTTAAGATAGTTGTTTTCCCTCGATGTGCCATGTGTTCCCCATTATAAGTGCATTTGCCTGTAATGTTATAGTGGTAACTTCTTTTAAGACTGTATTAATTTTTGCTGTTCAATAAAATCTTGGTTTTTGCTTGCATCCAAACCACCTGTCTACTCGAGTTTTCTGTATTGCTGCCTGTACCTAAGTCTAGAACCCAGGGGCGTGGGAGCGATTCGAACCGCTCACAGTCAGTGGCATAACTGACTGGGCGCACGCGCCACACCCGCCTCCCCCTACATGGGCATTAAAAATCTAATTGAAATTATTCAAAGAAGAGCAGAGAGTTCTCAGTGTCCTGGCCAACAATCTCTCAACCAACTCCACAAGAAACACATTAATTGGTCATTCATCTCATTGCTGTTTGTGCAACCTTGCTGTGCACAAAATGTTTGCTGTATTTGCCTACATAACAATATAGTGACTGCGCTTCAAAAGTAATTTTGTGAAATGTTTTGAGACATTTCTCAAAATATGCTAAGGCTCTATATAACTGCATGTCTGTCTTTCTTGTACTTATCCGTACCATATTAAATCTCATTCTGAACCACATATTATCTAACTGCTTATTAAATGATTACTCAACATTGGCTCCTATCCCCTTCCCAAGATTAAGATACCACCAGTAGAATTATTTTCCTCTCGAGGTCCTATTCATACCCTCCAAGCAATGGTGTAAGCAAGGGGTTGTTCAGGGTGCTCAAACATCCACCTACATTTCTGAGTTTTTTCATGGGACCACTCCTTCTTTCGAAAGAATGTGACTTCGCTCACTTGATAGAACACAGAAACAAGTGATGTTCTTCCAGAAGTAGTCAGTTCCACAATTCGACCAGTGAAAATCGATTAGTTGGGCTTGTGCTTCTAAAGGTTCACTGGGATGTTGCAGTGAATAGTCACAAAGTTATTGATAGATTAGTGACACATACTCAGCACTTGGACTTCGCATTTTAGGGTGTTTGTCCTACAAGAATGTTTTTTCTTTTCACTTGCTTTTTTTGAATTGTTAGATTAATGGTAGTAGTAATGTTTCTATTTGAATCTTATTGTGAAATTCCTATTTGAAAAATAGAGCTTTTGAAGTAGTTTTGTTTGGTCTGGGAAGCACATATCTAAACCTCCGAAAAGAATTCTTTCCTGCAGCACTACGTCCAGATGAACTTGCCAGGGATAGTTTGCATACCCAAAGCTAGACCCCTCCTGGGATAGACATATCCCTTAAAACTCCCTCCCACCCACCTATAAATTCTAGGAATAAAACTCATACATCTCACCAATTGCTCATACAGATCAGATATAATTTTCTACATCTGCAGTTAGACCCATACTCCACTAGCATCAGGTGGCCTCAGACATCAGACTCATAAGGTTGGATTCTCCTCTGCAATCCGGGCAGGATAGCAACAGAGAATGAGGAAAAATTCAGATGGTAAGATGAAAGGGGTCAATAATAAACATTATTTTAAAAAATGACTTTCTTCAGGAACCTCCAAATGTGCTCACTTTCACCCTTCAGGCCAATACACCTCATCTCACTTGGCGAATTGGCCGCCACACTTTTGCTGAGTCTCACTGAGGCCAAGGAAGCAGGAAATCCCAGCAAAGGAAGCCACCCCACTCAGAGTTGTGCCTCCACCCACCGCAAACGCTTGAGAGATTGATAGTTGTTACAGTTTCAACAAAAGTTTAAAATAGATCAAATATATTTATGTAAAATCATGTTGTTGGTGCTTTCCTGCTGGTTACTTCTATGAATCCTGTGGCAATATGATGACCTGACACTGCACACAGGTCCCACTGGGAGCCATAAGGTTTTGTACAGTGACTATTCAGATTTTGTCTAAACGATTGAACAGTAACCTCTTGTATCAGGGAATGCTGCATCTGCTTGCTGAGGACTGAGATCATTTACAATGCTGAGTGGACACAAGCAGCTTTTGGTCGGATGTATGAGTTTTACGCCTAGCAGTAAACACAGCCTGCACATTCCATATGAGTAATGCTACAGCTCCTCAAATACAGAAAAATTCCACTTGCTATGAATTCCCAGGGGCATTAGGCGTTTTCCATTTTCTTATTACGAAAATAAAAGTTTTTTGGTGCCCTAGATTTCAGAACATCAAAGATTGATTTATCTAAAATATTCCAGGATGGAAGGAAGAAAAATGCAGTTTGTGATGATGTTCTAAATCTTAATGAGGGTGCTTTTGTGGAATGTTTTTGCAGATGTGACGGAATTTTCTTTCTGTACCAGAAGCACAATCATGTATAAAGAGTTGGGGAAACATCAGCAGCAATTCTGGGATTACGAGCAGTGGAACATAATCCATTCCATAAACAATATGGATATGAGCCCTCATCCCTCACCTGTGTCACCCAACAGGATGGAAATGGTTTTATTACTACATACAAGCCACAGAGGCCATCTCCACTCTACGATAAATACCATCCGCACGCTTTGACAGAGTCCTACAGTTGTTGGTGTGGCTCTGCTTATCCTCATTTTCTGTTCAGTCATACTACTCGGTGAGCTGGCTTAGTGGTGAGTAAGTACCGCTTGATAGCACTTGTTGACAACTCCTTCGATCACTTTTCTGATGACTGAAAGTAGGCTTATAAGAACATAAGAAATAGGAGCAGGAGTAGGCCAATCGGCCGTTGGAGCCTGCTCCGCCATTCAATAAGATCATGGCTGATCTGATCCTAACCGCCAATCCACTATCACAGAACCATCTCCTGAATCTAACAGAATTAGACACACGAAATAGGAGCAGGATCAGGCTACACGGCCCCTGGGCCCGCTCCGCTACCCACAGGGCCATGACCGATCAGAATCTAGACTCATGTCCAAATTCCTGCCCGCTCCCCGTAACCCTTAATTCCCTTTACGTCTAGGAAACTGTCTATTTCTGTTTTAAATTTATGCAATGATGTAACTTCTACAGCTTTTTGGGGCAGCATATTCCATGGACCTACCATCCTCTGAGTGAAGTAGTTCCTCCTCATCTCAGTTTTGAAAGAGCAGCCCCTTATTCTAAGACTATGCCCCCTAGTTCTAGTTTCACCCATCATCGGGAACATCTTCCCCGCATCCACCCGATCCAACCCCTTCACAATCTTATATGTTTCAATAAGATTGCCTCTCATTCTTCTGAACTCCAATGAGTAGAGTCCCAATCTACTCAACCTCTCCTCATATGTCCATCTTCTCATCCCCGGGATTAACCGAGTGAACCTTCTTTATACTGACTCGAGAGCAAGTATGTCCTTTCTTAAGTATGGACACCAAAACTGTACGCAGTATTCCAGGTGTGGTCTCACCAATACCTTGTACAGCTGAAGCAATACCTCCCTATTTTTATATTCTATCCCCCTAGCAATGAAAGCCAACATTCCATTGGCCTTCTTAATCACTTGCTGCACCTGCATACTAACCTTTTGAGTTTCGTGCACCAGGACCCCCAGATCCCTTTGTACTTCAGTACTTTCCAGTTTCTTGCTATTAAGATAATAACTTGCTCTACGATTTTTCCTGCCAAAGTGCATAACCTCACACTTTCCAGTATTGTATTCCATCTGCCAAATCTCTGCCCACTTACTTAGCCTGTCTATGTCCCCTTGCAGGTTTTTTATGTCCTTCTCACTCACTACTTTCCCTCCCATCTTAGTATCATCTGCAAACTTTGATATGTTACACTCGGTCCCCTCCTCCAAATCGTTAATATAGATTGTAAAGAGTTGGGGACCCAGTACTGACCCCTGTGGAACACCACTAGTTACTGATTGCCAGTCTGAGAATGAACCATTTATCCCAACTCTCTGCCTTCTGTTAGATAGCCAATCCTCTATCCATGCCAGAATCCTGTGATTTTTTTTATCTTAAGCAATAATCTTTTGTGTGGCACCTTGTCAAATGCCTTTTGGAAGTCTAAATACACTACGTCCACTGGTTCCCCTTTATCCACCCTATACGTTACTTCCTCAAGAAATTTGTCAAACATGACTTCCCCTTCATAAAACCATGCTGACTTTGTCCTATTAAATTATGATTATCCAAATGTCCTGTTACTGTCTCCTTAATAATGGACTCCAAAATTTTACCTACCACAGATGTTAGGCTAACCGGTCTATAGTTTCCAGCCTTCTGTCCACTGCCCTTTTTAAATAAGGGTGATACATTAGCAGTTTTCCAGTCTGCCGCGACCTTTGCCGAGTCCAGGGAGTTTTGGAAAATGATTACCAATGCATCCACAATCCCTACCGCCACTTCCCTCAAGTCCCTAGGATGTAAGCCATCAGGTCCAGGTGATTTATTCACCTTGAGTCCCATTATTTTACTGAGTACCACTTCCTTCGTGATTTTGATCGTGTTTAGCTCCTCCCCCCCTTTAGCCCCCTGTTTGTCCAGTGTTGGGATATTCTTAGTGTCCTCTACTGTAAAGATTGATGTAAAATATTCAATCCGTGTTTTTGCCATCTCCATATTTCCCACCATTAATTTCCCGGTCTCATCCTCTAAGGGACCAACATTTACTTTAGCCACCCTTTTTCTTTTTATATAACTATAAAAACTCTTACTATCTGTTTTTATATTTTTTGCTAATTTACTTTCATAATCTATCTTCCCTTTCTTAATCAACCTTTTTGTTATTTTTTGCTGTCTTTTAAATTTTTCCCAATCCTCTATCCTCCCACTAGATTTGGCTACCTTATATGCCCTTGTTTTTAGTCGAATACTATCCTTAATTTCTTTACTTAGCCACGGATGGCTGTCTTTTCTTTTACACCCTTTTCTTTTCAGTGGAATATATATTTTTTGGAAGTTGTAAAATAACTCCTTAAATGTACACCACTGATCATGTATCGTCTTACCCTTTAATCTATTTTCCCAATCCACTCTACTCAATTCCGCTCTCATACCTTCATAGTCTCCTTTATTCAAGCTTAGCACGCTTGTTTGAGATCCAACCTTCTCACCCTCTAATTGAATATGGAATTCAACCATGTTATGGTCACTCATTCCAAGGGGATCCTTTACTAGGACATTTTTAATTAATCCTGTCTCGTTATAGGACAGTCTACAGAAGTTTGTCCTGCTTCTTGTGAACAGGGCATATCTGGGCAATGTTCAAAATTGTTGGATAGATACCAGTGTTATAGCTGTACTGGAACAGCTTGGCTAGCGGTGCAGCTAGTTCTAGAGCACAGATCACTGCAGCTGTGATTTTGCCACCCGTAGCCTTTGGTGTGTCCAGTGCACTCAGCTGTTTCCTGATATCATGTGGAATGAATCAGATTGACTGAAAAGTGGCACCTGTGATGGGGACCTCAGGAGAAGGCCGAGAAGGATCATCCACTCGGCATTTCTGGCTGAAGATAGTTGCGAAAGTTTCAGCCTTGTCTTTTACACTAACATGCTGGGCTTCACCATCACTGAGGATGAGAATGTTCTTGGAGCCTCTTCCTCCCATTGCTGCTTAATTGTCCACCACTATTCACAACTGGATGTGGGAGAGCTGGAGAGCTCTGACCTGATGCTTTGGTGTGGGATCGCTTAGCTCTATCTATTGCACGCTGCTTCTGCATGGCACACGGTCTGATCGGTTCTCTCCTAAAATGGCAATGGGGTCCTTTGTTTGTCATAGGACCTCAATTTGAATATTAAAAGGGGCCTACCACTTGAAATGGGCAGGCAGTTTGGCCACCCAGTGGTAGACCCTTTCAAAATGATGGCGGTCTCAATGGAGATGCAAACAGGGCTGTAAGTACTACGCCGTCATTTTTAATGTATTATCGCCCTGTTTCCACCAGTCAGGACAAGTTAAAATTGGCCTCCATCAGTGTTACAGAAATATATGCCACAAAATACAGAGCAATCAATTCTTAAGAGCTTAACTCTCAAAATATATACATAGAGGTAGCTTCACATTTTATTGTGTTTCAAAATATTTACATATGGACCTACCTTCTTTTGTGAACTCCTGCAAAAATACTAGTCCCGGTCAACTGGTTCAGCAGTAATCCTATTCCCAATGCTGTCATTCTATAGATCACAATCAGATACACGGAAGCAGCCCAGGGTAACAGCTCCTCCAATTCTTCCAACTGGCCCCATGGAGAAATTTCTCTAATTAACTCAGTCTCCATTGAGCAGCTTGGCCTGATTTCCTGCCCTATCTTACCATCAGCAGTGATAACATTTCTGATCTAAATGTCTACAGAAGTTTGGGAGAAGTCATATGATTTTATAGCACAGAAAGAGGCCATAAAGTCCAGCGCATGTGCTGTTTTTCTGAAAAAGCTATCCACATAGGCAAATTCCTTTGCTCTTTCCCCATACCCTTTTAATTCTTTCTATTTAAAGTCTAATATTAAATAAGAACATAAGAACATAAGAAATAGGAGCAGGAGTAGGCCAATCGGCCCCTCGAGCCTGCTCCGCCATTCAATAAGATCATGGCTGATCTGATCCTAACCGCCAATCTACTATCACAGAACCATCTCCTGAATCTAACAGAATTAGACACACGAAATAGGAGCAGGATCAGGCTACACGGCCCCTGGGCCCGCTCCGCTACCCACAGGGCCATGACCGATCCGAACCTAGACTCATGTCCAAATTCCTACCCGCTCCCCATAACCCTTTATTCCCTTTACTTCTAGGAAACTGTCTATTTCTGTTTTAAATTTATGTAATGATGTAGCTTCTACAGCTTTTTGGGGCAGCATATTCCATGGACCTACCACCCTCTGAGTGAAGTAGTTCCTCCTCATCTCAGTTTTGAAAGAGCAGCCCCTTATTCTAAGACTATGCCCCCTAGTTCTAGTTTCACCCATCATCGGGAACATCCTCCCCACATCCACCCGATCCAACCCCTTCACAATCTTATATGTTTCAATAAGATCGCCTCTCATTCTTCTGAACTCCAATGAGTAGAGTCCCAATCTACTCAACCTCTCCTCATATGTCCATCCCCTCATCCCCGGGATTAACCGAGTGAACCTTCTTTGTACTGACTCGAGAGCAAGTATGTCTTTTCTTAAGTATGGACACCAAAACTGTATGCAGTATTCCAGGTGCGGTCTCAACAATACCTTGTACAACTGAAGCAATACCTCCCTATTTTTATATTCTATCCCCCTAGCAATGAAAGCCAACATTCCATTGGCCTTCTTAATCACTTGCTGCACCTGCATACTAACCTTTTGAGTTTCGTGCACCAGGACCCCCAGATCCCTTTGTACTTCAGTACTTTCCAGTTTCTTGCCATTAAGATAATAACTTGCTCTACGATTTTTCCTGCCAAAGTGCATAACCTCACACTTTCCAGTATTGTATTCCATCTGCCAAATCTCTGCCCACTTACTTAGCCTGTCTATGTCCCCTTGCAGGTTTTTTATGTCCTCCTCACTCACTACTTTCCCTCCCATCTTAGTATCATCTGCAAACTTTGATATTTTACACTCAGTCCCCTCCTCCAAATCGTTAATATAGATTGTAAAGTGTTGGGGACCCAGCACTGACCCCTGTGGAACACCACTAGTTACTGATTGCCAGTCTGAGAATGAACCATTTATCCCAACTCTCTGCCTTCTGTTAGATAGCCAATCCTCTATCCATGCCAGAATATTACCCCCAATCCCGTGATTTTTTATCTTAAGCAATAATCTTTTGTGTGGCACCTTGTCAAATGCCTTTTGGAAGTCTAAATACACTACGTCCACTGGTTCCCCTTTATCCACCCTATATGTTACTTCCTCAAAGAACTCCAGCAAATTTGTCAAACATGACTTCCCCTTCATAAAACCATGCTGACTTTGTCCTATTAAATTATGATTATCCAAATGTCCTGTTACTGCCTCCTTAATAATGGACTCCAATATTTTACCTACCACAGATGTTAGGCTAACCGGTCTATAGTTTCCAGCCTTCTGTCTACTGCCCTTTTTAAATAAGGGCGTTACATTAGCAGTTTTCCAGTCTGCTGGGACCTTTGCTGAGTCCAGGGAGTTTTGGAAAATTATTACCAATGCATCCACAATCCCTACCGCCACTTCCCTCAAGACCCTAGGATGTAAGCCATCAGGTCCAGGTGATTTATCCGCCTTGAGTCCCATTATTTTACCGAGTACCACTTCCTTAGTGATTTTGATCGTGTTTAGCTCCTCCCCCCCATAGCCCCCTGTTTGTCCAGTGTTGGGATATTCTTAGTGTCCTCTACTGTAAAGACTGATACAAAATATTCATTCAGTGTTTTTGCCATCTCCATATTTCCCACCATTAATTTCCCGGTCTCATCCTCTAAGGGACCAACATTTACTTTAGCCACCCTTTTTCTTTTTATATAACTATAAAAACTCTTACTATCTGTTTTTATATTTTTTGCTAATTTACTTTCATAATCTATCTTCCCTTTCTTAGTCAATCTTTTTGTTATTTTTTGCTGTCTTTTAAAGTTTTCCCAAACCTCTATCCTCCCACTAGATTTGGCTACCTTATATGCCCTTGTTCTTAGTCGAATACTATCCTTAATTTCTTTACTTAGCCACGGATGGCTGTCTTTTCTTTTACACCCTTTTCTTCTCAGTGGAATATATATTTTTTGGAAGTTGTAAAATAACTCCTTGAATGTACACCACTGATCATGTATCGTCTTACCCTTTAATCTATTTTCCCAATCCACTCTACTCAATTCCGCTCTCCTACCTTCATAGTCTCTGTAGTGGCGCTTCTTAGTTTCCAAACAGGCAGCCACTGAGCTGTGGGGTTTTTAACAACGAGTAGACGCGTGTCGAAATAAAACGTTCCCAAATGTAGGTTTGTCTTTTAAACTGTTTACTATAACACTTAACAAACGGAATTACAAAGCAAACACGTATAAACGAACACGGTCAAAAACTGTACTGCTCCAAACCTCACAACTTCTGCCTCCTTCAACCACGTGCAGTTTAAACTGTAAAATGGCTGCACCCATGTGTGGCTTAGGGACTGTTCCATTGTGGCAAGAATGAAGGGGGTGTCTCGGACTATACTACTGGAGCAAGAAAATAGGGGGTTTCTTAATACAGTAAGTCGGTCAGGTAAATTAACTGTATTATGCCATTAAACCACTATTTTAAAGTATTTTCTTAAGCTTTTATGGCTCTTACATTCCAGCCCCTAATTGACTAGGCACATGAAGCATATCAATTACTCAAACATTAAGAGTCATAAACTAATGAGTTCAACATATTTACAATATAAGTGTCCACTTTTTTCGTTCGGGAACCTTTCACGCTGCTTCTTGTAGCAGGCAGAGTTTTGTGATCGGTCTTTCCAGGGTACTGGTCTTGGTTTGCAAACAAACGCGACGAACGACGCCTCTGGAGTCTGGCATGGTCTTAATTATTTTTCCCATCAACCAAGAATTTCTAGGGGCTGAATCATCCACAATTAAGACAATGTCTCCGACAATGAAGTTCCTCTTTATTTTGGACCATTTTTGACGCTCCTGTAGCAGAGGTAAGTATTCTCTTGTCCATCTGGTCCAGAAAAGGTCTGACATACACTGAACTTGCCTCCACTTCCGACGGGCATACAGATCTTCCTTTTTGAAGACTCCCGGGGGCATGGCTGGCTGTGTTTTCAACAACAACAGGTGGTTCGGAGTCAGGGCTTCGAGGTCGTTGGGATCATCTGATGTCATAGTTATCAGTCGGTCATTAATGATGGCTTCGACCTCGCACAGAACGGTTTGGAGTCCCTCGTCGTCAAGCGCTTGCTGCTTCAGTACAGAACTGAGTAGTTTTCTTACGGTGCGTATCTGTCTTTCCCAGACACCTCCGTGGTGGGATGCAGCCGGAGGATTGAAGATCCACTTAATTCCTGTTTGCATCATGGCTTCCTGTATTTTAAGCTGATTCCAACCTTCAATAGCTTCCCGTAGTTCTCTCTCCGCTCTGACGAAATTAGTGCCATTATCAGAACGCATAATGGACACCTGTCCTCTTCTACAGACAAAGCGCCGCAAGGCGTTAATACAGGAATCAGTGTCAAGCGTGTGTGCCACCTCAATATGAACAGCTCTGATGGTCAAACAAGTGAAAAGCACACCATATCTCTTGACAAGGCTCCGTCCTCGCTTTACCTCGAAAGGCCCGAAATAGTCCACCCCTACGTTTGTAAATGGGGGCTTGTCTGGTAACAAACGGTCTTCAGGCAGGTCTGCCATTTTCTGCTCCCCAGCTCTAGCGTGTAACCATCTGCAAACAATGCATTCAGAGAGTATTTTTCTTATTACGGAATTAGCTCCCGGAATCCAGTATCTTTGTCTTAGCTTCGCAAGCACGTGATTCCTCCCACTGTGTCCAATACTCTGGTGTATATGTTGAAGAATGAGGGTAGCAACCCGGAGGTCCTGAGAAAGGATAGCAGGATGCTTGGCCTCCTCTGGCATAGCAGATTTGTTTAGTCTCCCTCCCACCCTCAGTACTCCATCTTGCAGTGTAGGGTCCAGCTTGTAGATATGACTACCTTTCTTGATTGGAGTATTTCGCTGTAGAGCTTCGATTTCTTCTGGGTATCTTTGTCTTTGACTGAAGCGAACTATCTCCTTCTCAGCCTTGGCCAAATCCTCCACGGTCAATGAATTCTTGCCCAATGTGGTCTTGTGATGATGCGTATACTGCTGTAGAAGCATTCTCTGCTTATCAGGGTTACTTTCAGACTGACTGATAGTGGCTCGGTACTCTTTTCTCTTACCGCTCAGGTGTAGCAGCAACTCTTTCAACCTTAGAAACCATGCAACTGCTTTCCTCAACTGGTGCCATCCTGAGAAATGGTTAACAAGCTTGTTCACTGTGTCAAAGTTCTCTTTCGTATTTATGAGATTTACTGTGACTGATCTCTTGACTTCGACGTCGTCTTCAGCAATCTGACTTGGCATATCTGGTCTTTCTGGCCATGATCTCTCTGTTTCCAGCAGATAACTTGGGCCTTGTATCCAAGTTTCACTCCTCATGAAGTTTTCAGCCTTCAATCCTCGTGAGGCTTGATCTGCTGGGTTTAATGAGGTGTTTACGTACCTCCATTGAGATGGTTGTGTAGCTTCTCTAATGGATGAGATTCTGTTTGCTACGAAGGTCTTGAAGCGTATCTTCTCATTCTCTATATACTTCAGCACCGTCGTGCTATCCGTCCAGAAGACAGATTCTTCTAATGGGAGCTGTAACTCTTTCCGCATCACCTGGTCAACTTTAACTGCAACAACCGCTGCCGTCAATTCCAGTCTCGGGATGGTGACCTGCTTCAGCGGAGCCACCCTGGATTTCCCCATGAGGAAGGCACAATGTTTCTGGCCCTGTTGATTTGTCAGCAAGAGGTAAGTAGCCGTGCCATAGCCGTCCTCACTGGCGTCCGAGAAATGATGTAGTTGAGCCGTCTTTGTAACTCCAAAACTCGCGGGCTTGATGCATCTACTGACGTTGAAGCTAGAAAGTTGTTGCAAATCTGTCAACCATCTGTACCATCTCTGAGCTTGACCTTCTGGGATATCTTCATCCCATCCTCTCTTGTCTCTACACAGCTCTCGTAGCATCAGCTTCACCGGCAGAATGAGTGGTGCCAGGAATCCAAGAGGGTCGTAGATGGAACTGACCACGGAGAGAATCCCTCCTCTTGTGGATGGTCTTTCGTTCACCATTATCCTGAAGTTGAACGTGTCTGACTCGATGCACCATTGTACACCAAGAGCTCTCTCGATAGGAAGGACATCGTGGCTCAGGTCCAGATCTTTGACTTCAGTGGCTCTTTCCTTTTCTGGGATAGAAGCTAGAACTGCTCTGCTGTTGCTTATCCACTTAGTCAGATGGAATCCTCCATTCGAACACAGAGTTCTAAGGTCTCTTGACAGTGCGATGGCATCGTCTTCTGTTGACACGGACTTCAGACAGTCGTCGACATAAAAGTTTCTGAAGATTGTCTCCACAGCCTCTGATGGTGCTTTGCCTTTGCCATCTTCTGCAGTTTTTCTGAGAGCGTAGCTTGCACAGCTGGGAGATGATGTGGCTCCGAACAAGTGTACGGCCATTCTACATTCCACCATCGCTTGACTAACGTCGCCATCTGGCCACCAAAGGAAGCGCAGAAGATCAGCATCTTCATCAGGGATTCTAACTTGGTAGAACATTGATTCTATGTCTGCCATCATGGCAACGAGCTCTTGTCTAAACCTAGTCAAGACGCCAATGAGGGTATTAGTAAGATCAGGACCTTGAAGCAGCTGGTCATTCAGTGAAGTTCCTCTGAATGAGGCGGCGCAGTCAAACACTACACGGATCTTTTTCTTCTTTGGGTGATACACCCCGTGATGAGGAATGTACCAGACCCTTCCATCGTCTCTGTTCAACTGTTCCTCGGGCACCTTTACAGCATAGCCTTTCGCTATGATGTTTCTCATGAAGTCTTTGTAGTCTTCGTGAAAGTCGGGGTTCTTGTTCAGCTTTCTGTTTAGACTGATGGCGCGTTGCTCTGCTATGCAGCGATTGTTCGGCATCTTCGCGGTGTGTCTTCTCAGTGGCAAACCAATGTGATAGTGGCCATCAATGAACTGTGTAGACCTTGTCATCAAACCCATGAACTGATGGTCTTCTTGTGACATCTCTGTCTTTTCCTCACAGCTGCGTTCTGAGAAGTCTGCGTTGAACTGCTGTATCAACAGCTCTTCAATGCTTGCGATAGAGATGCGATTAACTGTGACGTTTTGTCGTTCCTCCTTGTTCGACTTGTGGCCATCATCTCTCCTTACCGGTCCATTGACTACCCATCCAAGGGCTGTCCTGACGGCATAGGGTCCGTCATTCTTGCTGTTTATCACCTGCCATGGCTCCATAGTTTTGTAGGCATTGGTTCCAATTAATAGGCCAATTTCTGCTTCAATGTATGGGAGATGCACCTTTTCTAGGTCAGGCCATCTATCCACATCCTTCTGCAGGGCTAGGTTCCCTATTCTAACAGGAATCTCCCTCTGTGTGAAAACATTAGGCAGGTCTATGAAGTCCTTCTCTTCAAGTCCACACACTTCTAGGTCTGACAGGATATAACTTTGCATTGACTTCTCATGACCCATGGTGCGTAATAGGATTTCTGTTCTTCTGCCTCTAACGTTCAGCTGTCGCATGAGTGATTCTGTGCAGAACGTTGCTGAGCTACCTGGATCCATGAAGGCATAAGTCTCCACAAGCTTCTCGCTCCTCTTAGACTTGATCTTTACTGGTACGATGGCAAGAATACAGTCACTGTCACCGGCCCCAGTGAATCCACAAGTCTCTGGTTCTAGCGACACCAGAGCACTTGAAACGACCTTCTCGTCGGTATTGTATTCTTCACTCTTCTTAGAGACTTGTTCTTCTTTATGGATATGCAGCAGACTGGGATGTTTCCGAGTGCACTCTCTGCATGTTGTTCTTTGCTTACAGTTTCTACTCAGGTGCCCCTGAGAGAGACATCCAAAACATAGGCCATTGTACTTCAGGAATTCGATTCTGTCCTTATGTGGCTCTGCTTTGATGTCACTGCAGAAATCCAATGTATGATTCTTCTGGCAGAATAAACATGGCTTCTGAAAGGCATTAGCAGGCGCCACTGTGCTGCTCTTTTTGGGAGATGAGTTCTGGGGCCTTTCTTCCTCGGTCTGGGTGACGATAGTTGCAAAGCTGCTTCCCCTGGAACCACCTTTCCTGAGAGTCTTTGATTCAACGGGCTTGGCTTTCACTCTTCCATTGGTGGTCGGGCTGACATCCTGGATGTTTCCAAACAATGGGTCCCTAGCAATTTTAGCCTGTTTGTCTATGAAGTTCACTAAGTCTGCAAACCTGGCTCTACTTTTCCGTCTCTCCATTATCTCAAAGGCTGTTCTTCTCCATTGTTCTCTCATCCTGTAAGGAAGCTTAGAGGTGATGATTCTCATAGTCGTAGGATTGTCCATCTCTTCCATGAATTCAACATCCTCCATGGTGTTGCGACATCCTATGAGGAAAAGAACATATGCGTTCAATGCCTCTCCGTCCTCCGATCTGATCTGTGGCCACTTGGTAGCCTTTTCGATATATGCAGTGGCTATCTTCAGCTCGTTACCATAGTGCTCCTGCAGCAACTTCCTGGCTTCTATGTATCCCCGGTCCGGTCTCATGTGTTCACAGCTTCTGACCAGGTCTTGTGGCTTACCACTGGTGTACTGTCCCAGGTAGTACAACTTATCACTGCTGCTCTCTGTTTTGGAGTCAATGGCTTGTTCAAAGGATCTGATGAAGGGCTTATACTTGAGTGGGTCGCCTTGGAACACTGGTATGTCTCTTTGAGGGAGTCGAAACAGATTCTGTTGTTTTACAAGCATCTCTGTAATTTCGTTCTGACGTTGCATCACTCGGTATAGGCTTCTCCCTGTGTCTTCAGGCCTCTGGTGGTCATCAGCAGGGTCTAGTCTAGACCGTCTGACGTCTGGGGTAGCATCACGTGCTCCTGTTAGTGGAGAGGCCACTCTTCCACGCTGTAATGCCAGGGGATTGCCTTCGGGCTCTGTTGTAACTCTTGAAGGTGCCCTGGATCCAACTCTATGTGACGACGTTGACTGGCAGTGGCTCCCGCCGTCCCGTGAGCCTTCATAATCTTCATACGCACTCAACCTGGCGTCTGAGACCTCGATAGCTGTTTTTATCTCCAGCTGTTCTTTCTTTGCCTGCACCTGGGCCCGTTGGGCCTGCAGTTGGGCCTCTTGGACCTGCAGTTGGGCCTCTTCCCATTCAAGAGCTTGCTTCTCTGCTAAAGATGCTGCGCGCGCCATCAACGCCGCCCGTTCGGCCTCCGCTCTCATGCGTCGCGACAAGCTTGTGGTAGAAGCGACTGACCTGCGTCCAGAAACAGAGCTACCTTCTTTTCAATTTTTGCTCGGTCTGGCGGAAGTCTCTGAAATGCTATCGTCTGGTCCGACTTCATCGTCAACTTTATCTTTCTCTGCTGTATCAGCGTCTTGACGAATCTTTAACATCCACTGTTCTGTGGCCTTGATATAGTCCTTAATGCTGGTTGATTTAAGATCAAACCAGTTGTGCTGATCAGCGTTTCCCTCTTCTTCAGGCAGAAGTGCTAATACATCTTCATTGAGTACATTAAATTCTTCATGCAGCTTGGAGAAATCGTAATACATCATGTCTTCAGCTTTCTTAATATTAGCATTATCTTCCATGAGACGATCAATTATCTTCATTTTTCCAGTTATCTGAGCTAATTTAGCCTTCCTTGCACCTATGCTTCTATGTAACTTCTCTTCCATTGCCTTTGGGGTGAGCTTTATTTCCCTCTTTTGGCCAGCAATCTTTCTGGCTGATGGAAGCTCCTGGCTCCGTAAGGCCTCGGCCATTTTACCCGCAGCTCTTATTTAGCTTCTCAATAGAATGAACAAAGCAACTAGCAGTCACTGTGCCTTCGCTTTCTTATATTGTCGTCTGGCTCCGTGACCATTCGGGTATACGTTCGCCGACGATTCCGTCCCTTCCTTCTTAGGGAGCAAGTTTTTGACTAATGTAGTGGCGTTCTTAGTTTCCAAACAGGCAGCCACTGAGCTGTGGGGTTTTTAACAACGAGTAGACGCGTGTCGAAATAAAACGTTCCCAAACGTAGCTTTGTCTTTTAAACTGTTTACTATAACACTTAACAAATGGAATTACAAAGCAAACACGTATAAACGAACACGGTCAAAAACTGTACTGCTCCAAACCTCACAACTTCTGCCTCCTTCAACCACGTGCAGTTTAAACTGTAAAATGGCTGCACCCATGTGTGGCTTAGGGACTGTTCCATTGTGGCAAGAATGAAGGGGGTGTCTCGGACTATACTACTGGAGCAAGAAAATAGGGGGTTTCTTAATACAATAAGTCGGTCAGGTAAATTAACTGTATTATGCCATTTAACCACTATTTTAAAGTATTTTCTTAAGCTTTTATGGCTCTTACAGTCTCCTTTATTCAAGCTTAGCACGCTTGTTTGAGATCCAACCTTCTCACCCTCTAATTGAATATGGAATTCAACCATGTTATGGTCACTCATTCCAAGGGGATCCTTTACTAGGACATTTTTAATTAATCCTGTCTCGTTACGCAGGACCAGATCTAAGGTTGCTTGCCCCCTGGTCGGTTCAGTTACATACTGCTCAAGAAACCCATCCCTAATACACTCAATGAACTCATCCTCAAGGCAGCCCTGCCAAATTTGATTTGTCCAATTAATATGATAGTTAAAATCCCCCATAATTGTAGATGCTCCCTTATTACAAGCCTCAACTATTTCCTGATTGATACTCCGTCCAACAGAGTTGCAACTGTTCGGAGGCCTATAGACTACGCCCACTAGTGTTTTTTTCCCCTTATTATTCCGTACCTCCACCCAAACTGTTTCATTATCCTGATCTTTTGACCCAATATCATTTCTCTGTATTACAGTGATTCCTTCCTTTATTAACATAGCCACCCCACCTCCCCTTCCTTCCTGCCTGTCCTTCCTGATCGTTAAATAACCTGGTATGTTTAATTCCCAGGCATTGTCATCCTGCAGCCATGTTTCTGTAATGGCCACAAGATCATACCCATATGTAGTTATTTGTGCCATTAACTCGTCTATTTTGTTACGAATGCTAGGTGCATTCAGATAGAGAACTTTCAAAGATGTTTTGTGACACTTAGTTCCTGCTTTTGCCCTTTTTATTACTTTACCTTTTACTCCATACCTTCTGCCCCTTCCTGACATGCTCTGGTTTTTAATTTCCCCACTGCTACCTAAGTCTATGACCTTCTCTGTTGTCATTTTTATTATTTGCTCTCTAGGAACCTCCCCCCCACTAGTTAGTTTAAAGCCCTCTCTACAGCCCTAGTTATATGATCCGCCAGGACTCTAGTCCCAGCACTGGCCAAGTGAAGCCCATCCCAACGGAACAGCTCCCTCCTGCCCCAGTACTGGTGCCAGTGTCCCAGGAAGCAAAACCCATTTCTCCCACACCAGTCTTTGAGCCACGCATTTAACTCTCTAATTTTATTTGTCCTAGCCAAATTTGCTCGTGGCTCAGGTAATAATCCAGAGATTATTACCCTTGAGGTTCTGTTTTTTAATTTGACCCCTAGCTGCTCATACTTCTTTAACAGAACCGGCTTCCTAGTCCTATCTACGTCGTTTGTACCAACATGGACCATGACAACTGGATCCACCCCCTCCCACTGCAAGTTTCTTTCCAGCCCAGAGGAGATGTCCTTAACCCTGGCACCGGGTAGGCAACATAGCCTTTGGGACTCTCGCTCTCGGCTGCAGAGAACTCTATCTATCCCCCTAATAATACTATCCCCTACCACTACAACATTTTTATTTACTCCCCCCTCTTGAATGGCCCCCCATTCCATGGTGCTGTGGCCAGGTTGCTCATCCTCCCTGCAGTCCCTGCTCCTGTCCCCACAGGGAGTAAGAACCTCGAACCTGTTGGTCAAGAGCAAGGGCTGCGGCTCCTCCAGCTCTACTTCCTGGATCCCCGTACCTGCCTCACTCGTAGTCACACTGTCCTGTCCCTGACCAAGGGCTACATCTGAATTACTTAACTTCATAGGTGTGACCACCTCCTGATACATAGAGTCCAGGTACTTCTCCCCCTCCCTGATGTGTCGCAGTGTCTGAAGCTCAGACTCCAGCTCATCAACACGGAGCTTGAGTTCCTGTAACAGCAGACACTTGTCACAGACATAATCACCGTGAGCCTCAATGGGGTTCACCAGCTCCCACATCTCGCAGCAGTAACACATCACCTGCTCCATTCTATGTAATTAATTAAATTTTTTATTGTTAGTTATGGACACCCTCCGCCCGATTTTAGATGCTAGTATCCCCTTTAATTAATTGGATTTAAATTAAATCAATCACCAGTTAAATGGTTTACCAACAGTCACTCTGCACCAGAAAGGCCTTGGTACACCACAGCAACCTTAAAAACTATAAACCACAGACTTAAAGTTTTAAAATGAGAGAAATACTCCAACCAATCACCTACCTGTTTTGTGGTGACGTCATACCTTGAATACTTTTTACCTCTCTCCTTGCCTGAGATTGGAGATTGGTACGCCTACCTGAGCCTCTGGGGCCTCTTGTAGTCGCTCTGCCGCGCTACTCCGCCTCCAGCCGCTGCCGATGCCGCACTGAGGCCTACCTGAGCCTCTGGGGCCTCTTGTAGTCACTCTGCCGCGCTGCTCCGCCTCCACCCGCTGCCGATGCCGCACTGAGGCCTACCTGAGCCTCTTGGGCATCTTGTAGTCGCTCTGCCGCGCTGCTCCGCCTCCACCCGCTGCCGATGCCGCACTGAGGCCTACCTGAGCCTCTTGGCCCTCTTGTAGTCGCTCTGCCGCCCTGCTCCGCCTCCACCCGCTGCCGATGCCGCACTGAGGCCTACCTGAGCCTCTGGGGCCTCTTGTAGTCGCTCTGCCGTGCTGCTCCGCCTCCACCCGCTGCCGATGCCGCACTGAGGCCTACCTGAGCCTCTGGGGCCTCTTGTAGTCGCTCTGCCGTGCTGCTCCGCCTCCACCCGCTGCCGATGCCGCACTGAGGCCTACCTGAGCCTCTGGGGCCTCTTGTAGTCGCTCTGCCGCGCTGCTCCGCCTCCACCCGCTGCCGATGCCGCACTGAGGCCTACCTGAGCCTCTGGGGCCTCTTGTAGTCGCTCTGCCGCGCTGCTCCGCCTCCACCCGCTGCCGATGCCGCACTGAGGCCTACCTGAGCCTCTGGGGCCTCTTGTAGTCGCTCTGCCGCGCTGCTCCGCCTCCACCCGCTGCCGATGCCGCACTGAGGCCTACCTGAGCCTCTGGGGCCTCTTGTAGTCGCTCTGCCGTGCTGCTCCGCCTCCACCCGCTGCCGATGCCACACTGAGGCCTACCTGAGCCTCTGGGGCCTCTTGTAGTCGCTCTGCCGCGCTGCTCCGCCTCCACCCGCTGCCGATGCCGCACTGAGGCCTACCTGAGCCTCTGGGGCCTCTTGTAGTCGCTCTGCCGCGCTGCTCCGCCTCCACCCGCTGCCGATGCCGCACTGAGGCCTACCTGAGCCTCTGGGGCCTCTTGTAGTCGCTCTGCCGCGCTGCTCCGCCTCCACCCGCTGCCGATGTATATCTTCTGATGACCAACTCAACAACCATTGAAAATAAGTGTTTGCTAGTGCTCTGGGGGAGGGTTTGAACTAAAATGGCAGGGGGTTGGGAACCTGAGCAGGGAGACAGAGGAAAGGGAAACAAGGATAGATCCAAAAGACAGGAAGGAGAAAAGCAAAGGTGGCAGTCAGAGAAATCAAGGGTTTAAATCAAACATGGCCACAGTAAATAATAATTCAAAAAGAGTGTTATAAAAAACAAGCCTGAAGGCTTTGGCCTAGAAATTCAGCTGTTTGCGCCAGCCGTTAGCGCCAGATTTCCGGCGCTATCCACTTAGCGCCCGGGCACCGCCGGATCTGCGCCTACGCCGAAATTCAGCTGGGCTTTAGCGCCGGCGCAAAGTGTTAGCGCCCGCTCAGCTGCGCGCGCATCGTATGACGTCATTCCATCGTGCAACGCCGTTTGTGCGCCCCAAACCGGAAATTCAGTGGCGCCCGGCCGATGTGGGCGTGGCGCTGCTAAGAACTGTGAAATGGAACTCAACAGAGGCCCTGTGGGATTCGGGGAGCGCTAATTAAAGGGCACATCCACTCACCCATAAAAGCCAGCCATTTCGCTGCAATGACTTGACTGGTTTGGATTTCTGCACAGAGAGCAAGGCGCAGAGATTACTGATTTCGGACACCATAGGAGAGGTATTTTTGGCTTCTAGCCAGTGCTTTGACATTTGCATCCTTGTGATTTTGCTGTTTGGAACTTTGTAATGGGGGCTGCATGGGGGGCCAACCCTCAGTTGCTACATTTTGTGCGAAGGGCTCGCAGACGCTTTGAGAGAGGGCCAGGCATGCCTAGACGCAGAGGGGCCATTAGGCGTCGCCAACGTAGGCCTTACCCAGTCAGGCAATACCGGGAGCAGGTCTCATATCTCACCATGACTGCGGCGCATTGTGTTAAGAGGCTGCGCTTCAGAAGGGAGGTGGTTGGAGAGATCTGCCAGCTGCTTCATGCAGATTTGCAGCCACAGCTCATGTCCAGGGCGTCTCTCTCGGTGGAAGTGAAGGTCACGGTGGCTCTCAGCTTTTATGCAAGCGGCTCCTTCCAAGCCGCTGCTGGGGACATTGCGAACATCTCCCAGTTCGCCACGCATCGCTGCATCCGACAGGTCACCGAAGCACTTTTCGCGAGGAGGCACCAATTCATCTCCTTCCCCATGACCCAACACAAGCAGGAGCAGCGTGCAGTCGGATTTGCCAGGATCGCGGGCTTCCCCATGGTGCAGGGCGCCATTGACTGCAGGCATGTGGCTATGCGGGCACCTATCCACAATGCCGAGCAATACCGCAACCGGAAGGGCTACCATTCCCTAAATGTGCAGCTGGTGTGTGACCACAGGCAGCGCATCCTAGCTGTCAATGCCCGCTTCCCAGGAAGCAGCCACGATGCCTTTATCCTGCGCCAGACTACTGTGGCTGACATGTTCCAGGCACAGCCTCCACCAAGGGGATGGCTTATCGGGGGCAAGGGCTACCCTTTGTGCAGATGGCTCATGACCCCGCTCCGCGCGCCCAGGACCCCAGCGGAGCTGGCATACAACGAAAGCCATCAAGCCACAAGGAACCTGATAGAGCAAACGATAGGCGTCCTCAAGCAACGGTTCCGTTGCCTGGATCGTTCGGGCGGGTCTCTTCAGTATTCACCAGATAGAGTCTCCCAGTTCGTCGTGGTGTGCTGCATGCTCCACAACCTGGCTATCCGCAGGACTCAGGCACTGCCACCTGACATTGCCCCACCACCTCAGGAGGACAAGCAGGAGGACCCTGAGGAGGAGGAGCACCAGGCCAGGAGGGAGCGACAAGGTCCAAGGGCCATCCGTCGGGGGCTTATTGCTCGACATTCTAGGCCCCCTGTCAGGGAATGGCCTGGGCCACTGAACGCAGCCACTCCGCAAGCCCTCAGCCGGTTAACCCAACAACCACTTGAAACATGACACCTGCACATGGTGAATAAATAAACATCTTTATTTCAAAAACTCAGGGCCCTTCCCACATGGAAGAGCAAAACAGAGAAGACCCCCAAAAAACAGTCACAAACTTCTGTCACTCCCAAAACCTGGGGAGGACTAACAAAACATCACCATCCAAATGGCCTTCCTCACTGGCCTAACAAAAACAAGCCCCCCCCACAACACAAACACCCCCATAAAACTAAACAACATAATGCCCCCCAGAACAGAAGCCCCCGCATCACCCAAACCCTCGCTCAACACACTCTATTCGGTGTGGCGAGAGGGCGAGTCTGTCGACAGCTGTCTTTTGCCCCGGCCCGTCCTGCTGCTGCGCCTCAAGCTGGGCCGTGAGGCTGTGGCGAGGCTGGGGGAAGGATCTTCAGGGCGACAAGGCGTCTCGCCAGATGCCCTTGGGGGTCGGCCTACACGAGGGCGGGCCCGGGAGGGGCCGGCTGGTGGCTGCTGCAGCTGTGGGTGGCCCTATTCACTGCCTGCAGCAGCTCCTTGCACCCTGGATGGGGGAGTGGCAGGCTCGCCTGCACCAATGGGGACAAGGTGGGTGATGCCAGGCGCGCGCTGGTCGCCAGACACACGTGCACTCGGGCGGCCTGGCCGGGGAGCAAGCGCGCCAAACTGTTGGTCGCCAGACCGGTGTGCGGCAGCAGGGCGGCGGCTGGCCTGGCGACACCTCCGCGCCAGTGCGAGGGTGGCAGAAGTCAGTGCCCCAACTGCGCCGGCATGTGCCCGCATCTGCAGTGCCATTGTCTGCACAGCACCTCTCAGCTGGCGACTGGCGTGCTGCGCTGCCTCGAGTTGTTGCACCCCCCTCTCATGCGCTGCCACAAGGAGCTCCACCCCCCTGGCGCGCGCTGCTGCGAATTGCTCTAGGCCCCTGGCCTGGGATTGGCCGAAAGCCACCACACTTTGTGCGAGGCTTTCGATGGCGTGAGGCATCTGTGCCACCACCTCCATGAATTCGACGTGCCGCCGCTCCGACGCCGCCGACATCTCGTCCAGGAGGCGCACCTCCTGGGCGACGTCCGAGTCCGGACTGGAGGGCGCCTCCACCCTCTGGCCAGAAGGCTGGCGTGCCGCCGGAGCCTTGCCGCGTGCGGCCACGCCACTGGGACCAGGTTCTGCCCTCCCCTCCACCGCCTCCCCCCTCTGGGCAGAAGGCTGGTGTGCCACCGGAGCCTTGCCGCGTGCGTCCATGCCACTGGGACCAGGTTCGGGGCTCCCCTCCCCCGCCTCCCCCTGGCTCTCCGGCACGCCAGACGTCTCCCCTTCATTGCCATCTCCTGGAGCGGAGGAGGGTTCCCCCGAGGTGGCGCCTTCCTGCTGCTCCTCGACGTCCTCCTCCTCCGAGGGCCTGGCTGTCTGGGCTTCAGGGAGCACCTCCTCCTCACCAGCTGAAAGCAGGAAGGCACAAGTGTAGCTTTAGAGTGAGGACAGGCCGACAGCGAGGGAGGCTGCACTGGTGCATTATGTGCATTTTTCGGCCAGTGGGGAAGGATGTAGATCTGATGCGCGAGGGCAAGGAGAGAGGTGCACCCGGTCCTGTCCTTACCAGTGGGTTCCAGTATAGGGTCGGCGTCGCCGAGCGCCACAGGCCCAATCACCGGGTGACGCAGCAGTCGGGCCACCCTCTCTTCCAGAACCGTTAGCTCCTGGTAATCACGAGGGCCTCCACCAGTGACACGCAGGCTCCTGGCGTTCCTCGCCAGCTTGGCCTGCAAGAGAAAGGAGGGCGTCTAAGTACAGTGTGGTGCCCCATTGTTGTGTGTGAGGCCTCCCATGGTGGAATAGCTTGCACAGTGTGGTGCCCTGTTGCTGTGTGTGAGGCCTCCCATGGTGGAATAGCTTGCACAGTGTGGTGCCCTGTTGCTGTGTGTGAGGCCTCCCATGGTGGAATATCTTGCACAGTGTGGTGCCCTGTTGCTGTGTGTGAGGCCTCCCATGGTGGAATAGCTTGCACAGTGTGATAAGTGCAGAAAGAGCTATTGATTAACATGCAAGTGCCATTGCAGCGGCAGCAGGGCTGGGCATTAGACCTTTGATGTCCCTTTGGCCCTAATGGGAGGTGCACATGCAAGGATGAGGGGGACACTGGAAAGGGTACTCACCTTGACCAGCCGACATAGGTCATTGTATTTCTTGCGGCACTGGTCCGCACTCCTGGGAACATCGGAGTTGGAGGAGACCCTCCGGGCAATTTTGGTCCACGCCTCCCTGAACTGGCTCCTGGGAGCCTTCCTGCCACTAGCCGGGCACACGACCCGTCTTCTCTTGCGTACCCCATGAAGGAGCACACCCAGCGCATGCTCAGAGAACCGCTGGGCTCTTTCACGGGCCCTCTCCATGACCTCCAGGCGTTGATTTGGTACACAACCAGTCCTGAGGCCTAGTTGCAGGGCTACAGCATGCAGGGCGTGGCTGCAGTCAAAGTTGACCCTTCCCCCTTTAAGAGCTGGCCGGCGTCAGGGTGTCTGCTGACACTCACCACATGATCGCACCTGCGCTGCGCCCGGAATCGGCGTTATCAGGCTGCATCGCCGGATTAGCGCCTGAACACAGGGTTCCAACGCCTTTTGCAGCGCTCGGCCAAAAAGTTGGCCAAATCTACTGAATTTCGGCGAGCTCGCCTGCACTTTCCGGCGGCCGCTAAATTTGCCGAGCGCCCGACTTTAGCGCCGCAATACCGTCCGAACTGAATTTCTAGGCCTCTGTGTCTTAATGCGAGGAGCATTCGTAATAAGGTGGATGAATTAGCTGCGCAAATATTTTAACTATCATATTAATTGGACAAATCAAATTGGGCAGGGCTGCCTTGAGGATGAGTTCATTGAGTGTATTAGGGATGGGTTTCTTGAGCAGTATGTAACTGAACCGACCAGGGGGCAAGCAACCTTAGATCTGGTCCTGTGTAACGAGACAGGATTAATTAAAAATGTCCTAGTAAAGGATCCCCTTGGAATGAGTGACCATAACATGGTTGAATTCCATATTCAATTAGAGGGTGAGAAGGTTGGATCTCAAACAAGCGTGCTGAGCTTGAATAAAGGAGACTATAAAGGTATGAGAGTGGATTTGAGTAGAGTGGAATGGGAAAATAGATTAAAGGGTAAGATGATACATGATCAGTGGTGTACATTTAAGGAGTTATTTTACAACTTCCAAAAAAAATATATTCCACTGAGAAGAAAAGGGTGTAAAAGCAAAGACAGACATCCGTGGCTAAGTAAAGAAATTAAGGATAGTATTTGACTAAAAACTAGGCATATAAGGTAGACAAATCTAGTGGGAGGATAGAGGATTGGGAAAACTTTAAAAGACAGCAAAAAATAACAAAAAGATTGATTAAGAAAGGGAAGATAGATTATGAAAGTAAATTAGCAAAAAATATAAAAACAGATAGTAAGAGTTTTTATAGTTATATAAAAAGAAAAAGGGTGGCTAAAGTAAATGTTGGTCCCTTAGAGGATGAGACCGGGAAATTAATGGTGGGAAATATGGAGATGGCAAAAACACTGAATGAATATTTTGTATCAGTCTTTACAGTAGAGGACACTAAGAATATCCCAACACTGGACAAACAGGGGGCTATGGGGGGGAGGAGCTAAACACGATCAAAATCACTAAGGAAGTGGTACTCGGTAAAATAATGGGACTCAAGGCGGATAAATCACCTGGACCTGATGGCATACATCCTAGGGTCTTGAGGGAAGTGGCGGTAGGGATTGTGGATGCATTAGTAATAATTTTCCAAAACTCCCTGGACTCAGCAAAGGTCCCGGCAGACTGGAAAACTGCTAATGTAACACCCTTATTTAAAAAGGGCATAGACAGAAGGCTGGAAACTATAGACCGGTTAGCCTAACATCAGTGGTAGGTAAAATTTTGGAGCCCATTATTAAGGAGACAGTAACAGGACATTTGAATAATCATAATTTAATAGGACAAAGTCAGCATGGTTTTATGAAGGGGAAGTCATGTTTGACAAATTTGCTGGAGTTCTTTGAGGAAGTAACATATAGTGTGGATAAAGGGGAACCAGTGGACGTAGTGTATTTAGACTTCCAAAAGGCATTTGACAAGGTGCCACACAAAAGATTATTGCTTAAGATAAAAAATCACGGGATTGGGGGTAATATTCTGGCATGGATAGAGGATTGGCTATCTAACAGAAGGCAGAGAGTTGGGATAAATGGTTCATTCTCAGACTGGCAATCAGTAACTAGTGGTGTTCCGCAGGGGTCAGTGCTGGGTCCCCAACTCTTTACAATCTATATTAACAATTTGGAGGAGGGGACCGAGTGTAACATATCAAAGTTTGCAGATGATACTAAGATGGGAGGGAAAGTAGTGAGTGAGGAGGACATAAAAAACCTGCAAGGGGACATAGACAGGCTAAGTAAGTGGGCAGAGATTTGGCAGATGGAATACAATACTGGAAAGTGTGAGGTTATGCACTTTGGCAGGAAAAATCGTAGAGCAAGTTATTATCTTAATGGCAAGAAACTGGAAAGTACTGAAGTACAAAGGGATCCGGGGGTCCTGGTGCACGAAACACAAAAGGTTAGTATGCAGGTGCAACAAGTGATTAAGAAGGCCAATGGAATGTTGGCTTTCATTGCTAGGGGGATAGAATATAAAAATAGGGAGGTATTGCTTCAGTTGTACAAGGTATTGGTGAGACCGCACCTGGAATACTGCATACAGTTTTGGTGTCCATACTTAAGAAAAGACATACTTGCTCTCGAGTCAGTACAAAGAAGGTTCACTCGGTTAATCCCGGGATGAGGGGATGGACATATGAGGAGAGGTTGAGTAGACTGGGACTCCACTCATTGGAGTTCAGAAGAATGAGAGGCGATCTTATTGAAACATATAAGTTTGTGAAGGGTTTGGATCGGGTGGATGCGGGGATTCGGCTACCAAAGCCTTGCCACCCCCGGAAGACCAACTGCTCACTCTGTCGACCTCTGACGTAAGGGGTGTTCTACGCGGAGTGAACACACGAAAGGCTGCTGGACCGGATAGCATCCCTGGATGGGTACTCAAGGAATGTGCTGATCAGTTGGCTGATGTCTTCACCGCCATCTTCAATCTGTCATTGGCCCAGGCAGTAGTCCCTACATGCTTCAAGACCGCTACCATTATTCCTGTGCCAAAGCAAATGGCTGTGACGTGCCTGAACAACTATCGACCTGTCGCACTCACACCCATCATAATGAAGTGTTTCGAGAGACTGGTCCTGGCTCACATCAAAGCCAGTGTTCCCGCCTCTCTTGACCAACACCAGTTTGCCTATCGTGCAAACAGATCAATGGAGGATGCAATCACAACTGCTCTACACTCTGCACTGAATCACTTAGATGGTAAAGAGACCTACATCAGAATACTGTTCATAGACTGCAGCTCAGCATTCAACACTATCGTCCCCAACAATCTGGCCACCAAACTCCACACTCTTGGCCTGAACACTTCCCTCTGCAACTGGACCCTGGACTTCCTAACAAACAGACCCCAGTCTGTCAAATTAGGTAACCACACCTCCCCCCCCCGACCCTGAACACAGGGGCCCCACAAGGATGTGTGCTGAGCCCCCTCCTCTACTCCCTCTTCACCCACGACTGTGTGGCTGTTCATGGTTCCAACACCATCATCAAGTTTGCGGATGATACCACGGTAGTAGGCCAGATCACCAACAATGATGAGTCAGCCTACAGGGAGGAGGTCCGGCATCTCATGAAGTGGTGCGCCGATAACAGCCTGGCCCTTAACATCAAGAAAACCAAAGAAATCATTGTGGACTTCAGGAAGTCTAAAGGCGGAAGTCACACCCCCATCCACATCCATGGGGCTGTGGTGGAAAGGGTGGACAGCTTTAAGTTCCTCGGGGTCCACATCACGGTCCCTCAATACCTCCTCTCTGGTGAAGAAGGCCCAGCAGCGCCTATATTTCCTAAGGAGGCTGAAGGAATGTAACCTGTCACCCCTGATCCTCTCTAACTTTTACCGCTGCACAATAGAGAGCATCCTGACGAACTGTATCACAGTATGGTATGGCAGCTGTAGCTACAATGACCGGAAAGCCCTGCAGCGGGTAGTCAAAACTGCCCAACGCATTACCGGCACCCGGCTACCGACAATAGAGCACATATATCAGAAACGCTGTTTACGGAGGTCACAGACCATCATCAAAGACCCTACCCACCCAGCCACAGTCTGTTGGCCCTCCTGCCATCTGGGAGACGCTACAGATGCATTTGCACCCGAACGACCAGATTTAGGAACAGCTTCTTTCCCAGGGCTGTCATCCTACTGAACTCCACAAATAAACTCTAAAGCCTGCACATCTGCCAATGCACTTTATTATGGTTATGTTTATGTTAATGTATTACAAGCCAAATGAATGTTGAATGTTTAAATGTCTTAATCTAAATGTACACTCTTGGGAGCCACAAGCCTACATTTCGTTGTACTGCACTTGTGCACTAACAATGACAATAAAGTTGATTATGATTATTATGATTATGATTATGATGTTCCCGATGATGGGTGAACCTAGAACTAGGGGGCATAGTCTTAGAATAAGGGGCTGCTCTTTCAAAACTGAGATGAGGAGGAACTACTTCACTCAGGGGGTGGTAGGTCCGTGAAATATGCTGCCCCAAAAAGCTGTAGAAGCTACATCATTACATAAATTTAAAACAGAAATAGACAGTTTCCTAGAAGTAAAGGGAATTAAGGGTTACGGGCAGCGGGCAGGAATTTGGACATGAGTCTAGGTTCGGATCTGACATGGCCCTGTGGGTAGCGGAGCGGGCCCAGGGGCCGTGTAACCTGATCCTGCTCCTATTTCATGTGTCTAATTCTGTTAGATTCAGGAGATGGTTCTGTGATAGTAAATTGTCGGTTAGGATCAGATCAGCGATGATCTTATTGAATGGCGGAGCAGGCTCGAGGGGCCGATTGGCCTACTCCTGCTCCTACTTATTATGTTCTTATATTCTTATAGAGGTAAACGGATATGATATGATTGGGATTACGAAAATATGACTCCAGGGTGACCAAGGCTGGGAACTCAACATGCAGGGGTATTCAATATTCAGGAAATACAGGCAAAAAGGAAAAGGAGGTAGGGTAGCATTGCTGGTTAAAGAGGGGATTAACACAATTGTAAGGAAGGATATTAGCTCTGATGGTGTGGAATCTGTATGGGTAGAACTGAGAAGTACCAAGGGGCAGAAAACTTTAGTGGGAGTGGTATACAGACCCCCAAACAGTAATGCGGAGGTTGGGGATGGCATTAAATGGAAAATTAGAGATGCGTGCAATAAGGGCACTGCAGTTATCATGGGTGACCTTAATCTACATATAGATTGGGCTCACCAAATTAGTAACAATACTGTGGAGGAGGAATTCCTGGAGTGTATACGGGATGGTTTCCTGGAACAATGTGTTGAGGAACCAACGAGAGACCAGGCCATCTTAGACTGGGTATTATGTAATGAGAAAGGATTAATTAGCAATCTTGTTGTGCGAGGCCCCTTGGGGCGGAGCGATCATAATATGATAGAATTCTTCATTAAGTTGGAGAGTGAAGTATTTGACTCAGAGACTAGGTTCCTGAATTTAAATAAAGGAAACTACGATGGTATGAGGCGCGAGTTGGGTAGGATTGATTGGGGAATGTTACTCAAAGGGTTGATGGTGGATAGGCAATGGCAAACATTCAAAGATCGCATGGATGAAATACAGAATTTGTTCAACCCTGTTTGGCATAAAATAAAACAAAAAAGATGACTCAACCGTGGCTAACAAGGGAAATTAGGGATAGCATAAGATCCAAGGAGAGGACATAAAAATTGGCCAGAAAAAGCAGTAAACCTGAGGATTGGGAGCAGTTTAGGATTCAGCAAAGGAGGACAAAGGGATTAATTAAGAGGGGGAAAATAGAGTATGAGAGTAAGCTTGTAGGGAACATAAAAACTGACTGTAAAAGCTTTTATAGGTATGTGAAGAGAAAAAGATTGGTGAAGTCAAGCGTAGGTCCCTTGCAGTCAGATTCAGGGGAATTTATATTGGGGAACACAGAAATGGCAGACCAATTAAAAACATACTTTGGTTCTGTCTTCACAAAGGAGGACACAAATAACCTCCCAGAGATGTCGGGGAACATAGGGTCCAATGAGAGGGAGGAACTGAATGAAATCAGTATTTGTAGGGAAATGGTGTTAGGGAAATTGATGGGATTGAAGGCCGATAAATCCCCAGGGCCTGATAATCTACATCCTAGGGTACTTAAGGAAGTGGCCCTAGAAATAGTAGATGCATTGCTGGTCATCTTCCAAAATTCTATAGACTCTGGAACAGTTCCCATGGATTGGAGGGTAGCTAATGTTACCCCACTATTCAAAAAAGGTGGTAGAGAGAAAACGGGGAATTATGACGGGGAAGCCTGACATCGGCAGTGGGGAAAATGCTAGAGTCCATTATAAAAGATGTAATAGCAGAGCACTTGGAAAACAGTGACAGGATCAGACAAAGTCAACATGGATTTACAAAAGGTAAATCGTGCTTGACTAATCTACTGGAATTTTTTGAGGATGTAACTGGTAGAATAGATAAGGGAGAACCAGTGGATGTGGTGTATTTGGACTTTCAGAAGGCTTTCGATAAGGTCCCGCATAAGAGATTAGCATGTAAATTTAAGGCACATGGGATTGGGGGCAAGGTACTGACTTGGATCGAGAACTGGTTAGCAGACAGGAAGCAAAGAGTTGGAATAAATAGGTCTTTTTCCGAGTGGCAGGCAGTGACTAGTGGGGTACCGCAGGGATCGGTGCTAGGACCCCAGCTACTCACAATATATATTAATGATCTAGACGAGGGAACTAGATGTAATTTCTCCAAGTTTGCAGATGACACAAAGCTGGGTGGGCGTGTGTGCTGTGAGGCGGATGCCAAGAAACTCCAGTATGATTTGGACAGGTTGGGTGATTGGGCAGCTGCATGGCAGATGCAGTATAATGTGGATAAATGCGAGGTTATCCACGTTGGTGGCAAAAACAGGACGGCAGATTATTTTCTGAACGGCAATAGATTTGGAGAAGGGGAAGTGCAACGAGACCTGGGTGTCCTTGTGCACCAGTCGCTGAAGGTAAGCATGCAGGTGCAGCAGGCAGTTAAGAAGGCAAATGGTATGTTGGCCTTCGTAGCGAGAGGGTTTGGGTACAGGAATAAGGATGTCTTGCTGCAGTTGTACAGGGCCTTGGTGAGACCACACCTTGAGTATTGTGTGCAGTTTTGGCCACCTTATCTGAGGAAGGATGTTCTTGCCATGGAGCGAGTGCAGCGAAGATTCACCAGACTGATACCTGGGATGGCAGGAATGACGTATGAGGAGAGATTGGGTCGATTGGGCTTATACTCGCTGGAGTTTAGAAGAATGAGAGGAGATCTCATTGAAACTTATAAAATTCTAACAGGACTAGACAGACTAGATGCAGGAAGGATGTTCCCGATGGCCGGGGAGTCCAGAACCAGGGGTCACAGTCTAAAGATAAGGGGTAAGCCATTTAGGACAAAGATGAGGAGGAATTTCTTCACCCAGAGAGTGGTGAACCTGTGGAATTCTCTACCACACAAGGCAGTAGACGCCAATTCATTAAATATATTCAAGAAGGATTTAGATATATTTCTTAAGGCTAAAGGGATCAAGGGATATGGGGAGAAGGCAGGGACAGGGTACTGAGTTTGGATGATCAGCCATGATCTCATTGAATGGTGGAGCAGGCTCGAGGGGCTGAATGGCCTACTCCTGCTCCTATCTTCTATGTTTCTATGTTTCTATGTTAATTCTTGCTTATTTACTTGATCAATTTTGAACCCTTCAATCAGATCCCATCTTAATTTTCTCTATTCTGATAAAAAGAGCCTCAGTTTCTCTCATCTTTCCTAACAAATAAAGTGGCTCATTCCTGGTATCATCTTTGTGAATCTCTTTTGCACCCTTAATAGCCATTCTAAAGTATTTACAGCTATGGATTTCCTTAGTGAACGCCACCTTTAAGTTGTTGAACAGTGTACTGGTTGATAGTCAATGAATCCTGCTGTTTTATTAACAAAGATCAGTCCAAATGGGTTTTTAACATTTCTGTGTGGATCTTGCAGTTTAAGGATCTGAATCTAGAAATTTGTCAGCAAAAGACAACAGAAGTGTACACCTGTTAAGGTAACAATGTCAGCAAGAAAGAATTGCATTGACATTGACCTCATACAAGTGTCCATACAAGTGGAACCATGCTGGATAAATTGATCACCATTGTCAACATCTCAGTCATTCTCCCACAAACTTCAGTACTCTTCCTCCCAAGTATTCCTCTTTTTAATCTTGGCAGTATCATATAGTGTGGGCCTTAGTCCTCCACCTAGATTAAATTATTCTCATAATTTAAAAAGCAGCTCAATAAGGATTATGCTGTTAGTTAATTGATTTTTATGTTTTACCCATGTGTCAGTGGTTGTGTTAAGGTTGGCTAAGTGTTCACGGTTCATGGAAGAGTAATGATAATTATTTTCAGTACAGTAGTTTTACAGAAACAAACATGAATGTGTTACTGAGGGGCTAAGTGCTTTCTGATTACAAGCTCCACTGCATAGTATCGTCAAAATTACTCATCTTATTTATTTTAAATAATTTTCTAACATTGCGAGGCATAAAAGAACACAACGAGTCCAGAGTCATAAACATGGCTTGTGTCTTGATCAATGATTTATATAAATCCATTATAGCAACATCCTTATCAATGTTATCTGTATAAAACAATGCAGCTTTTGGAATTTGTAGAGGAAATGAAATGGCATGACATTCACTGCAAAGCATGTAGTCAGCACTTCAAGAGACCTACATACCGCAGAGCATTTCATCAGGAAGAAGTTTTGATCCAGACATAACACTAAAGTGAAGAATGCTGATCCAAATATAATATTTTCTCAATTCATGTCTATGATGCTCACATATCAAATATTTTCAATTGACTGGAGAAAATATCACATTATATTCAGAAAAATATGTAAATATTTTTCAAAAGTATAATAGCAAATATTTTAATTCATGTCAATTTGCAGAATGAGTAATTACATAAGCTAAAAATTGATGGTTCATTTGTAGTGGGGGAGGTTTAATGAGTACGTGTGTGTATGTGAGATGTGTGTTTATTTTTACAAGGTACTATTTCCATTCTGGTTTTCCATGGTTTACAGATCGGGAGAACCCTGTCCCAATGCTCTTCTGAACCAGCTGGCATGAGGTATGTGAGAACAGCCCTTTGACTCTTCCTTTCCAATGGAAAAGAGCTTGGCTTCCTCGCAGGCAAATTATTGGACACTCTGTGGGATTGCAGATGTGCTTCAAGAAGTTGCAGCACAGGAACAAGTTTAGGAACATGAACAAAAATTAATGCCTGCTCAATTAATGCCAAATCAAAATGACAATCACTTAATGTACAATTTCTGCATGTACTATCTCTAATGCACTGTGCAAATTTAATTCCCATGGTGAGACTACCAACAGTGCCAAATTAGGGAAAATTATGAAAATGCAGTAGCACCCATGCCCACTAGGAACTAAGTTTAGATTAGATTAATTTCACATAGGACCTTTATAGCCAACAAAAAGAGGAGGCTTTCATCGCTTCAGTATGAGCTGGATTGGAACTCAGATCTCAGATGTAACACTCTTGTGTCTAATTCACAGCATTACCCAGGATTTCTTTCCTACTTTAACCAGCATAGCTTGCTCTACATTGACAAAATATATTTCCCACTACTCTGCCATATATACACTAGCCAGTTAGCTTTCCCAGCACGGTCAGCAACTGACATGACCACACTACAGTACAGCAGTGTTTGTTTCACAGAGCATTCCTCCAACATAAGGTCAGAAATGGGGATGTTCGCTGATGACTGCACAGTGTTCAGCACCATTCACAACTCCTCAGATAATGAAGCAATCCATGCCCGCATGCAACAAGAACTTGATGACATTCAGGCTTGGGCTGGTAAGTGCCAGGTAACATTCGCACCACACAAGTGCCAGGCAATGACTATCTCCAACAAGCAAGAGTCTAAACACCGCCCCTTGACATTCAATGGCTTTACCATCACCAAATCCCCCAATATCAACATCTTGGGGGTCACCAATGACCAGAAACTTAACTGGACCAGCCACATGAATACTGTGGCAACAAGAGCAGGTCAGAGGCTAGGTATTCTGCTGCGAGTGTCTCACCTCCTGACTCCCCAAAGCCCTTCCACCATCTACAAGGCACAAGTCAGGAGTGTGATGGAATACTCTTCACTTGCCTGGATGAGTGCAGCTCCAACAACATTCAAGAAGCTCGGCACCATCCAGGACAAAGTAGCTTGCTTGATTGGCACCCCATCCACCAACTTAAACATTCACTCCCTCCACCACTGGCGTATCTTAAAGATGCACTGCAGCAATTTGCCAAGGCTTCTTCGGCAGCACCTCCCAAACCTGCAACATCTTCCACCTAGAAGGACAAGGGCAGCAGGCGCATGGGAACACCATCACCTCCAAGTTGTTCCCCTCCAAGTCACACACCATCTCGACTTGGAAGTATATCGCCGATTCTTCATCGTCGCTGGGTCAAAATCCTGGAACTCCCTCCCTAACAGCACTGTGGGAGTACCTTCATCACATGGACTGCAGCGGTTCAAGAAGGTGGCTCACTATCAGCTTCTCAAGGGCACTTAGGGATGGGCAATAAATGCTGGCCTTGCCAGTGATGCCCACATCCCATAAACTAATTGAAAAAAAATTCAGTGACAAGTTCCACAAAAATAAACCAATTATGCTATCTGAACTTTAAACCAAATCTTAAATAAACTGCTGGAATAACTGAATATTTATTTTAAACAAAATACAAAAATGCATTTGATGGCTCATGAAAAGAATGAACCATCACGAAATGTGTAACTCACTTGTGCGTCTAACATCACTCCATGGTTTATTTCTAGGTAAATCACTGTGCAAACATGTGTCCTCTATTTAAAAGAAGTACTTGCATTTGTATTGAGCCATATGACATCATCAAAATATTGTAAAGTGCTTTGTTGAATGAATTACATTTGGAGTGCTGTGACTGTATATAAAATTAGATACCAGTAGATCTCCTGTGGCACCGATTATGGGCACTTCAAGACTTAGAATGTGTGATTTCTGATGTTTACCAGTCTTGCTATAGCCACCATTGTAAGACATCAAATTTACTAGAGCAGTTTATCACTTACTTAAAGCAAATTTATTACACACTTTGCTGAAAGAGTCAGGTCTCTCAGTTCTAATAGTTGGAATGCTATTTAGCTATCACTTTACAAAATTTGCTTAAGATGCAAATAATGTTGTCCCACGACAGCCCCCCTCTCACCCCCAAATAGAAACTACCTCCTATGGTAGATTTGTAGTATTGGTTAAGTTGGAAGCACTTCACTTATTTGTTTGTTCATCTCTCTTCCCTTCACAAAATAGTTGTCCCTACACAAAATGTTTCCTCTTTTTCTAAATGATTTATATGATTATAATGTTTTTCTTTATCATGCTCACTTCCCACTTTTTATCTGAATTACACAAGGTTTCTTCCCACTGTCAAATCTCCAGTCACCAGCATCTGAAAAGGTGGTCAATCACTATATTTTACCTGAAAGTTTCCTGCCTGCTTGTCACATTACACCAGGGGTATTGTAGTTCCACCAAGAGCAAGGCGAAAATAACTCCCATGATGCATTGGTCTCTCTCACACTCACACAGAATCTTCAACAGGATCTAGAAATCCCCAATCCTTTTCTACCGAGTTGTCAAGCAACAGGAGTTGTCATGGTGCATTCTCGATATTGTTGTTCAACAGAAGCAGCATAAAAATTCCAACTCACATGATTCACCTCCAACTCACTCACTCACTTCCTCCCTCAGTTAGAAATCCCAGGGGAAATGATCAACTCCAGCACAGATTACAGATGACAGGTTTATGTGGGAGAAATGTCTGTAAGGCATGGGAGTATTTTGTATTGTTTCAGAATTGTTTAACTTTTAAGTGCTTATAAATTTTATTTCTTGCTCAATGAACTGATTTGAGTGAAGAAGGAATTTGGCTGGCAAAAGTACTGTAAAGAAAATCGATTGATTTGATGGCCAATTTTGGCTATTTACTCATTTGCTATTTGATACTTAACAATTTAATTGAACTGCTTTTGATTCATTCATGTTAAAGTAGATATTTGGTAACCTAGATAAATGCTCATTTTAGCCAATCATAATTTTTTTTAGCACACATGTGACACCGTTGAAGTGTGACATCCCTTGAGGCCAATTGTTTAGGTGTAATGCCTTTGAAAGGCAGCTTTATGATGATACATGCTAAGTACAAGACGTTCAATTAGATAGATATTTAAATATGGACATGCATATGAGGCTGAAAATTCTGTCAGGAAGGCTTGGAACTTTGGCACAATCCTGGCAAGGGGCCACAAACAGGAGAATAACCTGGATCCACGAGGTTTATGCCCCATCTAAGTACCCACACAAATTGTATTCTACGAGGACAGGCAACCTTTTGGGAATCCACAATCCCCCACCCCCACCCCCCACCCCCGACCCATTACATTCACAGCCAGCTTTGGGGGGGGGGTCCACCCAGCTTGCTCTTGATAAGTTTACTGCAACAACACGCCTGCTAAGAACAGATTTAGGTTCCATGGTGTTTCTTGCTAAGGCAATGCTAAGAATGAATCCTATTATGATGGTTGTCGGGATATGAATCAGGCAAGACCCTTCAACTAATACATGCAAACATATCTCTGAAGACTTCTGTTACAGCCAAGCATCTGCAGGTACTCAAATGCATCAAAAAGTTGTACACACACAATCACAAATCTCTGATTATATAATTATTAATGCCATTTTTGTGAAATTATAAAGTGAGTTTTCAAAGGTTTCAACTGATCATGTCCATATTTTGATCATCAGATCGGGCACCTTAGGTGCTGGATTATTGAACATTCTGAAGAGAATGACTGCCTGGGCTAAATAATTGATGCGATATTTAAAGCATTTTTCTCTGCTGCATTTCCTAGATTTTCAAAATTATGGGAACTGCCTATTATTCAAAATTCAAGCTTCTGCATCTGAATTTCCACTTGTATGTCATTATTTGGCATTCATTTTTTGAATATTTCAATAATGTTAAACTTATTCACCTTTTCTTTCGATTGCATATCAAAGTATTTACCAAAATTTCCACAACTGCAAAAATGTCTTCTTTTTAACTGATTCTTCAAACATATTTTGAGTTTCCTAATAGACAAATATTTAGCTTCATTGTAGACCTAGTGGATTCCGATATCACTTAGTAGATATTTTCTGCCTGACATTAATGGAACTGACAACCATACTCCCCCTTGCCGTAGGAGATGGTGTTGGAACAGAAACATTGCATTAAGACAGTCGAGAGATGCCTTATATTGATGCATTATAAAGGAGAGCCAGCATGGACTTTTTAAATCATGTTTGATTAACTTGATTGAGTTTTTTAATGAGGTAACAGAGAGGGTGATGACCCCAGTGCAGTTGATGTGTATATGGACTTTCAAAAGGCGTTTGATAAAGTACCACATACTAGGCTTGTTAGCAAAATTGAAGCCCATGGGATAAAAGGGACAGTATCAGCTTCGATACAAAATTGGCTAAGGGATAGAAAATGGAGAGTTGTGGTGAATGGCTGTTTTTCAGACCAGAGGGAGGTATACAGTGGTGTTCCCCAGGGTTCAGTACTAGGTCCACTGCCACTTTTTATATACATTAATGACTTGGACTTCGGGATACAGGGCACAATTTTGAAATTTGCAGCTGACATGAAACTTGAAGGGCAGTAAACAGTGAGGAAGATAGTAATAGTCTTCAAGATGACATAGACAAGCTGGTGGAATGGGCGGACACATGGCAGATGAAATTTAATGCAGAAAAGTATGAGGTGATATATTTTGGTAGGAAGAATACAAGCTAAATGGTATAGTTTTAAAGGGGGTGCAAGAACAGAGAGACCTGGGTGTGTTTGTGCACAAATCTTTGAAGGTGGCGAGACAGGTTAACAAAGCAGTTAATAAAGCAATGGGATCCTGGGTTTTATAAGCAGAGGCATGAATTACAAAATCAAGCAAGTTATGCTAAGCCCATATAAAACACTAGTTCTGCCCTAGCTGGAGTATTGGGCTGGATTTTCTGACCCACACGGGTGTGTACGCGGTGTGCACACACCTGTTGGGGCCTCGCAAGTGCCGGTTTCAGGCATGAAAAGCGTATGTGCTAAAACCCGGCACTTGCGATCTGTCAAGAATTCTCTTGACAGATCATGCGCCTGCCCGGGAGAAGGCCTCCTTTTACCAGCATAAGAGTTTTAAAAAATAAAAATAAATTTTTTTTTCACTTATTTATAATTTAAAAATACTTTTAAAAAAGGTAAGTTTATTTTTAGCCCCGTAAAAAACTTTAATTATTTTTTCAAAAAATTAAATTTTCGTTTAAAATATTTAATTTAATGTAATTTTAACTAATTTTAAATACGTGATTTAAAAAAATATTTATTCAATGTTTAACATTTTTTAAATGTGATCCCCATTCATACTTTTCACAGTTCTGTCCGTACGGACGTGTCAAAAGTGTGAAGGGGGATTCCCTTCTTTGATTGGTTCCCCATGGTCCACGTGATCCCAGGGACGCTTGTGAACCGCATGCGCCCCTGGGATACCTGGGCCTCTGCCCGCGCGGACCCAGAGAGGCCCAGTATCGCAAGTCTCGAGACCTACGGAACCAGCAGGTAAGTGCGTAGATTTCCGCACACAGGAAGCCTCCGATCAGAAATTCAGGGCCAATGTGTCCAATTCTGGGCACCACACTTTAGGAAGGATGTGAAGGCTTTGGAGAGGGTACAGAAGAGATTTACTGGAATGGTTCCAGGGTTGAGGGATTTCAGTTACCTGGATAGACTGGAGAAGCTGGGGTTGTTCTCCTTAGAGCAGAGAAGTCTAAGAGATTTGATAGAGGTGTTCAAAATCATGAAGGGTTTAGATAGAGTAAATAAAGAGAAACTGTTTCCAATGGCTAAAGTGTCGATGACCAGTAGGCACAAATTTAAGGTGATTGGCAAAAGAACCAGAGACGACATGAGGAAAACATTTTTGCGCAACGAGTGGTCAGGATTTGGAATGCGCTATCTGATAGGGTGGTGGATACAGATTCAATAGTAGCCTTCAAAAGGGAATTGGATAAAATACTTGGAGGGGAAACAAATGCAAGGTTATCGGGAAAGAGCAGGGGAGTGGGACTAACTGGATTGCTCTTCGAAAGAGCCGGCACAGACTCGATGGAGCAAAGGGCCTCCTCCGATGCTGCACTATTCTATGATTCTATGATTAGTTAAAATGTCAATGAAGTGTAGCAATAAATTAGAAAATTATTCACCTGTAACTCTGGTATTTCCTACTTGAACAATTTACTATTGCAGGTACCTTGATAAACATCAGGTAAATCCACCAAAGTATGCTGGAATTCTGAATTTGGATTGTGGAGAAGTAATGCACAAATGAATAGGCACATCTTCATTTTTAAATTTCCCTTATTAACATGAAATTGTGTCCTTACAATTTTGCTGTTGACTTATTAGGGTGTTTTAACAACAATTTTACTGAATTATGCATTACAGTGACACAGTGGTTTATTCCTTCTCTAGTCCAAATCTGAGAATTGATTGACATTCTGAAAATTAATTGCTAAAAAACCATGATTTACAAAGTGACAACAAAAAACATCTCTGATCTTTTTGTTAATAGAAAAAACGTTCACTAGTGGTCTCCCAAGCAGATCCCAGATACAGCAAGTAGTTGTGTTGGCTCACATCTTGAAGAAAATAATATCTCATTTGAAATGAGATAAGGTTTATAAGGATCAGTACAGAGAGCATGATAATAGAATATTGTGTGCGACATGTTGATTCCTGAGCTGCTGGAAGGTCATGGATAATATAATTAAGAAGTATTTATGTATGGGGAGAAAGTTGTAGGAAAGCACAGGGGATTAAATGAGCCAGGTGGAATCCACAACAAAGCAGATTGTACCTTGTTTGTGAAAATATTGGAAATAATAAAATGAATGGGCTTTTTCCTTATTCCATTCTTTACGTCCTTATCCTTTCCCCACTTAGGGTTGGATACTGCAGAGTATCTTATTTTTGGCTAACAAAACAAGATAATTTTCATTGTCATGACATATATAAATTTTACTTAATTTACCACACATGCCATTACCATTATAACAATAATGGAAATTCCTGTCAGTGTGTTGCTGGTAAACCGATGCATTCTTCAACCAATTTTACTGCCAAAATGACTGTACTGCACATAAACTATCCAGGTTACAGGGCTATGCTAAGATAATTGCTCGAGTTCAGAGTCACAGCCAGTAGATGCACTGCGCCTCCAGACAGAAGAGTTGAATGCAGACTGATATTGGCACACATGTGCTGGTTGCAATTAAAACTCAATTTGTTTCTTCTACTATGCATCTGTGTCTGAACCTGACACCACAGGCCTGACGTGCAACTGATGAATAGTAGCGGAGTGCCCGTTTATCGCCCACAGCTCACTGGCTGCATTCAAATAAGGCCTGAACCTAAAAATGGTGAAGGCCTCCCAACGCTGGCAGCCGCTCTACTGACTCTACATTCGTTTTGGGTGGAAGTTGAAAATATCTCCCTTCCCCCTTGGTAATGATCTTGCAGCAATACCACAGAGACGCTGCTAGTGCTTGGTAAAGGGAAACACAACTTTCAGATAAGTTTCAATTTTAGCTTTTGGACTTTTTTTTACATTTTATTGGAGTATTGGCTTGGTGCAATACATTAAAACATTTGTTAAAGTGTGCAGGGAGTGCTGCTGGACGCTTGCAAGGTTTTGGATGTTAAAGGAAGGCCTTTGAGAACACCACATACTCCCAGTCCTGGGGGCTCTAGTTCCAGTCCCCCTTGGGCTGCAACATCACATTGAGATGAAGCAGAGGCAGCAAAGGGGATAAGCTGCTCACAGAGGGAAGAGGAAGAAGCAGAAGAGGAGGAAGCGGAAGGAAGGAGGCAATCCAGACAGCTCCTTTCTGGTCGGGATATCCGGGATCGAATCACCCACCTGCGGTACTAGTGACCACAATCCCAATTCCCTTTTCAACATTTTTCCCACACTTTACCTCCCTCTGTTACTGACCGTCACTGCATCCTTTTGGCCACAATGCTGAAATAACAGCCACCACAAAACAAACTTTCTAATCCAACTTTATCCATATATGCATTCAATATTACATCAAAAAATCAACTAATCACCCTTGTGCATTCTGTTAGTGACTGTCTTGCATGTCCCTTTGCCTATCCTGGTGCTGTTACGTAGTGCTACCCCAGTGGCTGCAGCATGGCTGGTGGAAGGCTGCTGACTTTCAGTGGGGGCATTGCAGATGGCCTTGGAGGACGACCTCAAGGAGCTGGTGGCTGGGAGCGTGAAATCGAGTGACTGTGTATCTTCTTCTTCACTCTCCCCTCCCTCTTCTTGGTCAACCACAGGCTGGGCAGGCTGCATTTCTTGGGTGTGTGAAATGAGGAAGGCACAAGGGAAGGGTTATGGTAAGGGAAAGGGGGAAAGCAAGAGGTGCATACTTACACCATGTGCAGCTTGTACATCAGAAGAGATTGTGGGATGAGGGGGAAGTAGGATGTGACAAGGAGGATAATGTATGAGGATACCAGAATCTTGTATTCATTCAGTCCGACCGCTGGCCAAGGACTCAGCCATGCCCCTGCCAAGAATGGCCAGTACCGTCACCTCCAAGGGGGTGAGGTGAAGCTAGGAATGTGCCTCGTGTTTGGTAGAGATTGTTGGTAGGTGAGTGGTCGGGGGGGGCGGGGGTGTTGTGCATTGAAAAGTGTGTGAGGCTAGTGGTGCAGTTGGTAGAAGATAGCTTTTGAAGATGTATTCACTGACCTTCAATTCAATTCAATTCAATTTTATTTGTCATATATGCAGCAGACGTGTGTACTGCACAATGAAATGTTGAATTTTACGAGTCCTCCCAACATTGGAATACATATGGCATAAAAATGATAGAAATACTAATAGAAAGACAGTAATAATAAATAAAACAACAGTAATAAATAATAATAAATTAATCGTTCATGAGTCTTATGGCCTGGGGGTAGAAGCTGTTTCGAAACCTGTTGGTACGAGACCGTATGCTTCGGTATCTCTTACCGGACGGGAGCAGAGCGTAGAGGTTGTGGCTGGGGTGACTCGCGTCTTTAATGATTCTCAGGGCCTTCCCCCGGCACCTCTCGGGGTAGATATCCTGCACAGCAGGTAGTTTAATTCCTATAGTGTGTTGTGCAGCTTTCACTACCATCTGTAGAGCCTTGCGGTCTGTGGCGGTGCAGTTGCCATACCAGGTAGTGATGCAGCCGGACAGGATACTCTCGATGGTGCACCGGTAGAAGTTGGTGAGAATCTGGGGGGCCATTCCAAATTTCTTCAGTCTCCTGAGGAAGAACAGGCGTTGGCATGCCTTCTTGGTTACAACGTCGATGTGACGGGACCACATTAAGTCCTCCATAATTAATACACCCAGGAATTTGAAGCTGCTCACCCTCTCCACCTCAGCCCCTTCAATGTAGATTGGGGTGTGTCCCTCCTCCTGCCACTTCCTGTAATCCACGATCATCTCCATTGTTTTGCTGATGTTGAGGGAGAGGTTGTTGTACTTGCACCATTCTCCTAGGGCTCTTACCTCCTCCCTGTAGCCTGTCTCGTCGCCATCTGTGATCAGGCCTACAACGGTAGTGTCATCAGCAAACTTGATGATGTAGTTGAAGTTATGCGTGGCCACGCAGTCGTGAGTAAACAGGGAGTACAGAAGGGGGCTGAGCACACAACCCTGGGGAGCTCCCGTGTTCAGGATCAGTGTGGAGGAGGTGTTTCTGCCTATTTTCACCACCTGGGGTCTTCCCGTCAGGAAGTCCAGGATCCAGTTGCATAGGGAGGTGTTAAGTCCTAGCTCACTGAGCTTGTTGGCAAGCTTGGAGGGGATAATGGTATTGAATGCTGAACTATAATCAATGAACAACATTCTCACATAGGTGTTCCTCTTATCCAGGTGTGATAAGGCAGTGTGCAGTACAGTGGCGATGGCATCATCCCTAGATCTGTTTGGGCGGTAGGCAAATTGGAGTGGGTCCAGTGTGTCAGGTAGTAACGAGTTGATGTAGGTTTTGACCAGCCTCTCAAAGCACTTCATGATGACAGAAGTGAGTGCTATGGGGCAGTAGTCGTTTAAACAGGTTACATTTGTTTTTTTGGGGACTGGAATAACCGATGTCATCTTGAAGCGGGTGGGGACTACAGGCTGGTACAGTGAATGGTTGAATATATCCGTAAACACGGCTGCCAGCTGGTCAGTGCATGCTCTAAGGACACGCCCAGGGATTCCATCTGGACCGGGTGCTTTGTGGATGTTCACTCTCTTAAAGGTCTTGCTCACGTCAGCCATGGAGATTGAGAAGACCCGGTCGTCCTGAGCTGCGGGCGCCCTTGTAACAGGCCACTTGTCTGAGGTCATGAAGCTTCTTTGGGCACTGGAGCCAGGTCGTAGGGGGACACTGCTGGCAGTGACAGCCTTGGTGATCTGGTCCCACATCCTTCTTTCTGGAGGCCCTCCTGGTCCCCTGTGGGTAGAAGACCTCTCTTCCATTGTTGTCCCCCTGCACAAAGCTGGAATGCTGCGTGCGAGACCCTGGGTGCCCCTTCCCTGGCCTGTTGAGCCATTTGTGTTACTGCTGAAGCACTTTTACCATTTTTTATGTGCAGAAGGCAATTTAGCTTTAAGAGCTGAAGACTGCCCAGTTTTGAATTATTTAAATGTTTTTTTCAGAAGGCAAGTCACTTTTAAGGGCTAGAGACTGCTTTGAAAACTAACAGTCTTGTTTTAAGGAAATGCAGCATCACTTCAGTGACACGACCTTGGGCCTCCTGCTGAGCGCACAGCCTGTCAGCAGCGCGATAGTCACTGTGCTGTGTGCTAAAATCATTTAATTAGCAAGAAGCATAAAATTGAAGTGCTGCCTGTGCTTCCCAAATAGGCGCGAGCAAATCTCGCCTCGCGGTGCCCATGCCCATTTTCAGGCCTTATCAAATTTCCCAGCCAAGATCTTTAGCACTTACCTTTGGGAGTCAGCAGCTCCTGCCTTGGATCAGCTGCTGGGCAGCTGACAGCTCGGGCCTCCCCCTCACTGCCAGTTAGATTTAAGTTGCAGAGCCGATGATGTCATTAGGCTGCGACTTTGTAAAGTTAATTATGCCCCCGCCTGCCTTTTGTGGGAGCCTCATCAATGGGCTGATTATTGTATGCTAAAATTTAAAGGGGCAGGAAGATGGTCGGGTTGCTTGATCCTGGTATTTTAACCTCCCCCGAACCTCCTGCCCGCAAGAGGTGGAGGGGGTTAAAACCGAGGCCATTCAGCCCCTCGAGCCTGTTCCGCCATTCAATTTAATCATGGTTGATCTGTATCTTAACTCCATCCACCCGCCTTGGTTCTGTAACCCTTAACACCCTTGCCTAACAATAACCTATCAACCTCAGTATTGACATTTTCAATTGACCCCTAGCCTCAACAGCTTTTTGGGCGAGAGTGTTCCAGATTTTCACTACCCTTGGTTTGAAGAGGTTTTTCCTGACATCACCCTTGAACTACCAAGCTCTAATTTTTAGGTTATGCTCCCTTGTTCTGGACTCACCCACCAGAGGAAATAGTTTCTCTCTATCAAACCTTTTAATCATCTTAAACATCTCTATTAGCTCACTCCTTAGTCTGCTACACTCAAGGGATTACAAGCCTCATCCATGCAGCCTGACCCCATAATGTAACCCTTTTAACCCCAGTATCATTCTGGTGAATCTGCACTGCACCCCCTTCCAAGGCCAATATATCCCCCGAGTGCGGTGCCCAGAATTGAACACAGTCCTCCAGCTGGAGTCTATCCAGAGCTCTATATAACTGTAACATAACTTCCACCCCTTTGTATTCTAGCCCCCTTCAGATAAAGGCTAACATTCCATTAGCCTTTTAAATTATATTTTGTACCTGTCCACTAGCTTTTAGTCATTTCTGTACATCGGCCTCTAAATTTCTCTGCTCATCCACAGTTCCTAGCTTCTCACCATTTCTAAAATACTCTGATCTCTCTTTCTTGGGTCCAAAGTGGATGACCTCACACTTCCCCACATTAAACTCCATCTGTCACAGTTCTTGTGGTGTATGTAACTTGTTCCACCTTAAGAGAACTTAAACCTGTTCCACCTTAAGAGAACTTAAACCTGTTCCACCTTAAGAGATGTACTACTTTCTCTGGCTGCTGTATATGGTAATACCGGTGGTGACCACACCGGTATATAAGTGCTGTGTAGTAATTTGCTGGGTAGTACAGCCCTAACCTCCGAATAGTAAAGACCTATTGAAAAGTTATTCTTGTAGTCTGTGTCAGTAATTGACCTTAAATATAACTGGAACACACAGACTTAACAGTGGCGACGAGTCCGATCTTACCCTGCGGCAGTTTACATCCACGGCAGCTTCGTCCTCAGAATGGGTGTCGAGAAGAGGCATCCACCCTCATCATCCTGCTGAACAGCACGTCGCGCGGGAGGCATCGAGGACCCGGAGTGAAGAAGAGAAATTCTGAACTCGAAGCCCCCATCAGCGGCAGACAGCTATCTTCCTTCTACCACGGTGGTGGGTAAGCCAATCAGCGAAAGTCGGCCGCATTGGCTGTAGCGAAGGGGAGGGAAGACGGAGGAAAGAGGGCGGTGAAATCGACCGCGGCCGGTGAAATCGACCGCGGCCGGTGAAAAGGGCCGGGCCGCATTCGGGCCGAAAGGCGCAGCGACTGGGGCAGCTGAAGGCGCGAGAGCTGCGGTGAATTCGAACGCAGCGGGTGCACATAACCGGGCTGCAAGAAGGGCTGCGAGGCGCGACGGCAGGGAAGCGCGAATGCCCACGGGAACCGCGGTGGAGTAGAAGCAGCGTCGGGGGAGTTGTTAACCACTGGGGAGGCGAGACCGGCAGCAGCACAGCAATCACCATTGCAGCCAGCGGGTGAAGAAGACGAGCGCGGGAAAGACCGCCAAGCGCGGGAAGCCGCCATTTTGGAAAAAAAAAAAATTGCAACGATGCCTAAACATGGGAACATTAATACTTTTGATAGCGACATCGAAGATTGGACCACGTATGTAGAATGCATAGAAGTTTATTGTAGAGCAAATAAGATACCAGATGGGGAGAAAGCACTAACCTTATTAAACTTAATGGGTGCGAAGACATACGGGCAATTGAAACACCTTCTATCACCAGAGAAACCGGCGGATAAGACTTTCGCGGATATTGTTACTGTCCTGAAAAATCATTTAAGCCCCACGCCGCTGATGCTAGCGGAACGATTTAAATTTTACAGCAGAAAGCAGCTGAAAGATGAAAGCAATGCTGAATTTTTAATTGAATTGCGTAAGCTAGCAAAGTACTGTCAGTTTGGAACAGGACTAACAGATGCACTAAGAGATAAATTTGTGTGTGGATTGTTAAAAGAAGAGACACAAAAGCGACTGCTTGAGGAGAATGAGCTGACGCTTGATAAAGCTGTCGCTATGGCAGCATCGCACGAAGCCGCAGCGAGAGGCACGGCGGTAATGCAGCTACGGTCACCAGAACTCAGCACAAATCAAATGGTCTTGGGTACAGTAAAATGTTATCATTGTGGAAAGACAACGCACGATCAGAACCAGTGCTGGTTCAAAAATAAGGAATGCAGAAAATGTGGCAGGCTTGGTCACATAGCTAAAGTATGCCGGTCAGGAGAGAAGACCAGCAACAAAAAGTCACCGCAGGGAAAGTACAGAAAGGTACACAAGGTGACAGAGAACAGTTCGAACGAACAGAAGTCAGATTCAGACGCCAGCAGTAATGAACTGGGTAGCTTAAGAGTACACAATGTTGGTAAGGAAGCAGACCTCCAGACAATTTGGGTCACACTTCAGAAAGCAGGAGTCCAAGTGAAGATGGAATTGGACACTGGATCGGCATTGACGGTCATGAATAAGAAAGATTACAAAAGGTTATTCCAACATATTCCCCTACGGGATACGGAGATTGTATTGAAAACATACACGGGGCAAAGAGTATACCCCATCGGAAAGATAGAGGTAAAGGTGGTCCACAAGGGCAAAGAAAGCCGAGGAATGGACTTATATGTGCTACCTGAAGGAGGTCCACCACTATTGGGATGGGAGTGGATTAGAAAAATGAATATGGACTGGCATTCCTTAAAAGCACTAACGGTAGATGCCAGGGAAACAGATGTCAAACCTAAACGATTGTCCAGAATATTGGGCGATGCTAAAGAGGTGTTCCAGCAGGGACTGGGAACACTGAGAGGAATTACGGCAAACATCAAGATTGAAGAACATGCACAACCAAAATTTTTCAAAGCCAGACCGGTACCCTATGCAATACGACCTACTGTGGAAGCGGAGCTGGAAGTGCTAGAATGTTCAGGAGTACTGTCTAAGGTAGACTGGAGTGAGTGGGCTACGCCCATTGTTCCCGTGATGAAACGTCCTTCGAGCAACAAGCCGGGAGAACCAGGGAAGGTTCGCATCTGTGGAGATTTCAAGATCACTGTTAATCCGGTGCTTCACACGGTGCAGTATCCGCTTCCGCGGATTGAGGATATCTTCGCTTCATTGTCGGGCGGGAAACACTTCACCAAGATAGACCTGGCGCAGGCGTACTTACAGATGGAAGTTGAGGAAGAGTCACGCCAGTACCTCACGATCAACACGCATAGAGGCTTGTACCGGTATAATAGACTGGTTTTTGGAGTGGCATCGGCTCCAGCAATTTGGCAGAGGGCCATGGAGCAGGTATTACAGGGAATTCCAGGCACACAATGTTACCTGGACGATATTCTGATTACAGGAGATGGTGAAGAGGAACACCTCGCAAATTTGGAACTGGTGCTCATCAGATTGAAAGAATATGGACTTCGAGTTAATCGGCAGAAATGTGAGTTCTTTCAGAAGTGGATCTCGTACTGTGGCCATGTCATTGACCAGGAGGGACTTCATAAGTCTCCTGACAAGATCGAAGCGGTTGTGAAGGCTCCCGCTCCGGTTAATGTATCTCAGTTGAGGTCATTCCTAGGATTGATTAACTATTACCATAAATTTCTGCCAAATTTATCCATGGTACTGCACCCGCTGAATGCTCTTTTGCAGAAGGGAGTACCATGGGAGTGGAGCGAGGGCTGTAAGAAGGCCTTTCGCAAAAGCAAGGAATTGATAACCTCAGAGGAAGTGTTGGCTCACTTCAACCCAACACTGCCTATTCGTTTGGCTTGTGATGCTTCTCCATATGGTATTGGGGCAGTACTCTCGCACAAATTGCCAAATGGCACGAAGAGGCCAGTCGCGTTCGCGTCCAGATCATTGACCTCCGCTGAGCGCAACTATGCTCAGATAGATAGGGAGGCTCTCAGCCTTGTGTGGGGAGTAAAGAAGTTTAATCATTACCTGCAGGGCCAAAAGTTTACGCTTCTGACAGAACATCAGCCGTTGGTATCCATTTTTAACCCTAAGAAGGGTGTGTCGGTGATGACAGCACAGAGACTCCAGAGATGGTCCCTTTTCCTAGGGGCACATCAATATCAGATAGAATTCAAAGGTACAAAGCAGCATGGTAATGCTGATGGGCTGTCGCGCCTGCCACTACCTGAAGAAGAGGAGACAACGAAGGTTGACCCTGTTGAGTTATTTCACTCGACCATCATCGAGTGTTTACCAGTCACCAATGCAAGTATTGAAAGAGAAACCAAGAACGACCCGACACTGTCCCGAGTCTACGAGGTGACAGTGAAGGGATGGCCAGCACATGGTGATTCTCTGTTACCGGCATTCTCGGCAAGACGAGACCAGCTGTCCGTCTGTCAAGGAACATTGATGTATGGAACGAGAGTGATTATTCCTCCTAAGTTAAGGGAAAGAGTTCTAAAGGAACTGCATGAAGGTCATCTGGGGGGAGTCAAGATGAAAAGCCTTGCTAGGGCTTATGTGTGGTGGGCGGGTATCGACCAACAGATAGAGGAGCTGACGAAAAGCTGCTCAGGGTGCCAAAAAGTGCAAAATGCACCTCCGATTGCACCGCTGCATCCATGGGAATGGCCTTCAGCCCCATGGCAATGCGTACATATTGACTTTGCTGGTCCATTCATGGACTCCATGTTTCTAATTGCAGTGGACGCACATTCTGAATGGCCAGAAGTGATCAAGATGACTACCACTACTTCAGAAAAGACAATTGCGGTGTTAAGAACGATATTCGCAAGGAACGGATTGCCAGAACAAATATGTTCCGACAACGGACCACAGTTCGTGTCAGAAGAATTCCAAAAATTCTTAAAGGAGAATGGGGTGAAACATTATACCTCTGCCCCATATCATCCGGCTACAAATGGGTTGGCCGAGAGATTTGTACAAACATTCAAAAAGGCAATAAAGGCCATGAGCGAAGATCAGATTCCACTACAACATAAGGTGGACAAGTTTCTACTGGCATATCGAAACGCCGCTCATGCAGTGACAAACCAAAGTCCTGCCATGATGTTTTATAACAGGAGGTTGCGGTCCAGGTTGGACTTGTTAAAACCAAATGTGCAGAGGGAAGTTGAAAACAAACAGTTCCATCATATAAATAACAAGACCACTTGGAGTTTCGAGGTAGGACAACCAGTGTTGGCCAGGTTACTATGGAAACGAGAAATGGCAATCCGGAACAATTCGGGCCAGACAAGGACCCCTGATGTACACGGTAGATGTTGGTAAAAATGTAATACGGTGTCATGCTGACCAACTGGTAGAATCGAGAACAAGGGTCGAACCCATGGTTACGACAGAGACAACCGTGGAAGAAGTTAGTGAACCTGAAGCATCTACCTCGGCAGTGAATGTACCTGATGATGATGTCCAAGACATAAGTGACCAACTAGAGGAGTCACCTCAGCAACAAGAATCAGAGACCCCTGAAAGGCGTTATCCAACTCGAATCAGGAGGCCTCCTGAGAGACTGAACCTTTGAACTGTTTCTACATGAAGTTGTATATGTATATATGTTATTATGTTATGTTAAATGGGGATATAACTGTTAAGCTAACAAGGGAGGATTGTGGTGTATGTAACTTGTTCCACCTTAAGAGAACTTAAAGCTGTTCCACCTTAAGAGATGTACTACTTTCTCTGGCTGCTGTATACGGTAATACCGGTGGTGACCACACCGGTATATAAGTGCTGTGTAGTAATTTGTTGGGTAGTACAGCCCTAACCTCCGAATAGTAAAGACCTATTGAAAAGTTATTCTTGTAGTGTGTGTCAGTAATTGACCTTAAATATAACTGGAACACACAGACTTAACAGTTCTGCCCACTCATTAATCTATCAATGCCTCTTTGCAACTTTCTGCTCCCATCTACATTATTTACTGTGCCACTTAACTTCATGTCATCAGCATATTTGGATCTCTATTCCATTGTCAAAGCCATTTATAAATATGGTGAAAATCTGAGGTCCCGGTACAGATCCCTGGGGAACACCACATCCTGCCAATTTGAGTACAGACCCATTATCCCTATTCTCTGTCTCCTACCTCTGAACCAATTCCCTACCCGTGTCAATAGGTTACCTCCAATTCCATGTGCTCTCTTGTTAACAGCCTCTTGTGTGGAACCTGATTGAATAACATCCATAGACACCCCTTTATCTATCACTTCAGTTACCTCCTGAAAAGCTCAACTAGGTTTGTTAGACATGACTTACCTATAACAAATCCATCTTGGTTCATTCTGAACAGTTCATTATTGATCCAAATGCTCAGTCACTCTGTTCCTGGGTAATTGGTCCCTGAGAACTAACATTTCAAAATGAAAGTAACAGATGAAATTTAGTGTTCAGATTGAAATATGGAGGGACCTTGAGCAATGACTTAGCAAGATTCAGAAAGTTATTTTTCACACTGAGTATGTTTGAGGAATGTTTCTAGCCTTTAGCAATGATTAATGATATCTTAACATTATCGTCACCCAGACAATCTTTTTTTAATCTTACTTCTCATCAATTATTCAAGATATATGGAAAATGGATGACATTAATAAGTGGTTGTGATATGTTAGAATGCTCAGGGTATTTATTTTGAAAATAAGCTGAATTATCATTTTGATTGAGTAACTGAAACATTTATATATCAGAACATGTATCTATTGCTCAGGCTATAACTCACTTTAAATTGTATGACTGGTATGACATATAGGCCTAGAAATGAGTCTTGTCCCACACCTTCATGCAGGGCCCCACTCCTGCAGCTCTGGCCCTGCTTCCCTCCTGCTCAGCCTCATTCCCCCATACTGGTCCTTCAAACAATAACTCCCCTCCTGCCTGGCCCCCAGTTAAACTCAGTGTTCTACCTTCAAGTTAGGATTGTCACAAAGCAGCAGAAACATGGCACCACAGATGGATTCATAAAAGGTGCTTTCCTGCTTCTCCATTAATTTATTGATTTGGTGACAAACATTGTAGTCTCTGCTATTTTCATTTATTAATTTACTTCTGACTGCACCACTTTATTTTTTGATTCACTGGTGCTCACTGCTATATTAATTTAGTAATTCACCGGTGTGCCTGCTAATTTGATGCTCTATGAATTACTTTGCTGGTGCTCTCTGCTGTATTCATTGATTAATTCACTGATGTGGCAGCACCCACATGGGCCCTAGCTATGCCTGCCTGTTCATGGGATATGTGGAACATTCTTTGTTCCAGTCCTACTCAGGTCTCCTCCCTCACCCCTTTTTCCGGTACATCGATGATTGTATCGGTGCCATTTCCTGCTCTCGCCCTGAACTAGATAAGTTCATTCACTTTGCTTCTATTTCCACCCTTCCCTCACCTTCACATGGTCCATCTCCGACTCTTCCCTTCCCTTACTTGACTTCTCCGTCTCCATTTCTGGCGATCGGCTTTCGACAAACATCCACTACAAGCCCACTGACTCCCACAGCTACCTGGACTACACTTCCTCCCACCCCGCTTCCTGTAAGGACTCTATTCCATTCTCCCAATTTCTCTGTCTCCGCTGCGTTTGTTCTGACTATGCCACCTTCCATACCAGTGCTTCCGACATGTCTTCCTTTTTCCTCAACTGAGGGTTCCCCTCTACTGTGGTTGACACAGCCCTTGACCGTGTCCGTTCCATTTCCCGCACTTCTGCTCTCACCCCTTCCCCTCCCTCCCAGAACCATGATAAGGTTCCCCTTGTCCTCACCTTTCACCCCACCAGCCTCCACATTCAACGGATCATCCTCCGCCATTTCCGCCACCTCCAACGTGATCCCACCACCAAACACATCTTCCCCTTTCAGCATTCTGAAGAGACTGCTCCCTCCGCAACACCCTGGTCCACTCCTCAATCACCCCTAACAGCCCTTCTCCTTCGCCTGGCACCTTCCCGTGCAAGCGCAGGAGGTGCAACACATGCCCTTTTACCTCCTCCCCTCCCATTGTCCAGGGCCCCAAACACTCCTTCCAGGTGAAACAGCGATTTACTTGTATTTCTTGCAATTTGTTGGGCCAGAAATTCAGGTCCTCACGGGTGAGCACGCGTTGGATACTCACACGTAGGGCCAACGAAAGTGCCAGTTTCATGCATGCACTACACATGTGCGGGAAACGTGAACTTCCGTTCCCTTGAAAGAAGGGGTTCACAGGTCGAACACGTGTGCGTACGTCTGGAACTTCCGTTTTTTTTTTACAGGTTTCTCCAGGAGGGTAAGTCTCCAGCAGCTATGCTTTTAAATAGCAGTCACAAGGCCTGCTTTTAACAAGGTAAGTGGTGAATTAAGTAAAATTAAAACATTTTTTCCATAGGTTTATTATTTTTAAATACTTTTAAGAAAGGTAAGTTTATTTTTAGCCCCGTTAAAAACTGTAATTAATTTTTTCAAAAATTTAAATTATTGTTTAAAATAGTTATTTTATATAATTTATAGTTATTTGAAGTTTTAGTTATGTTTTGGGGCCGATCCCTATTTCATAGATTTGACAGGTCTTCCTGTCAAATCTATGAATAGAGATTCCCTGCTGCGATTGGCTCTCCATGGCCCATGTGATCCCAGGGGACGCTTCGAACTAACTGCGCCCCTGGGATACACAAGCACTGTGCGCCGGCAGTTGGAGGAGGCCCAGGATCGGAATCCCACGCGGGCCCACAGCACAACGGCCGGCGCGCTAGGTAAGTGCAGGTTGGGGGCTTGCACCCGCGGGAAGCCTCCGACCCGAATTTCTGGCCCAATATTCTGTATTTGCTGCTCACGATGCGGTCTCCTCTACATTGGGGAGACCAAACGCAGATTGGGCGACCGCTTTGCGGAACACCTCCGTTCAGTCCGTAAGGGTGACCATGAGCTTCCGGTCGCCTATCACTTTAATTCTCCGCTTCACTCCCACTTTGATCTCTCTGTTCTCGGCCTATTACATTGTTCCAATGAAGTGTTACAGCCTTCTGGGCTCAACATCGAGTTCAACAATTTCAGACAATAACCCTGCCCCCATTTTTCATGCTGTATCACTTTGCCATTCCCATTTGCAACATTTTATCTTTCCTGCCTCTTACATAAGCACAGTATGTTCTTTCAATTCCTTCCTCCCCTCCTAATCACCACGCCCCCCCCACCCGCCACCCCTGTCTCTGTACCTGCTTAATATCTGTTACATCTCCAGCTTTTTCCAGTTCTGATGAAGGGTCCCAGACCTGAAACGTTAACTCTGTTTCTCTCTCCACGGATGCTGCCTGGCCTGCTGAGTATTTGCAGCATTTTCTGTTGCCATATTAATATATTAATTTACTGGTACCCACTGCTCTGTGCATTATTTAACCATTGCTCCATTCCCTGGCTTTACTGTGCTTCATTCTCATAGCTGCAACCAATACATTGGCTGTACTGTGCTGCCCTCCACTCCCTTGCCACTGCATTCTGTTCCCTGGCTTAGAATGAGAGCACAGTAAGCATCATTGCCATGCTCCATGCATCTCAGAATACCTGTGCAAAATACAACAGGAATCCATCTACTATATTCATTTATTAGAAAATGTCTCCCAAGCACAATGTTATATGATGATATGATTTCTGAAAAATACTAATATATTAAAATATGTTTGTAGTAAACATGTCAAAATACTTCATAACAGAAATTAATATTAATATCCAAAATACAGGCTTAAACTGCTGAATTGTGGTACAGGTAGACTACCTTTTATCTGAACTTCCGAAAACCGAAACCCTCTAAAAACCGAAGGATTTTTCGTTCAGCGTAAGTCGTGCGCACGACATGACCAGAGTGGCGCACGACTTACGCTGAGCAGAGGGTCAGCGTAAGTCATGCGCACGACCCCGACCCCCGCCGATGACCCCCCGTGGACCCCCCGCCGCCGACCCCCCGCGGACCCCCGCCGACCCCCCGCCGACCCCGACCCCCGCCGACCCCCCCGCCGACCCCCCCGCCGACCCCCCTGCCGACCCCGACTCCCGCCGACCCCCCCGCAGACCCCCGCCGACCCCGACTCCCGCCGACCCCCCCGCCGACCCCCACCGCCGACCCCCACCCCCGACCCCCCGCCGACCCACCCCCGACAAATTTCCCAGTCTTATAAAATACCTTCCGAAATCCGAAATTTTCCGAAAACCGAAACACGGCTGGTCCCGAGGTTTTCGGATAAAGGATAGTCTACCTGTATACTGGAGTTGACATAAGTAATGATATATTGGTTTGTAAAAATGTACATTGTATCCATTGTTTGCTAATAGAACATTTTCTAGTTACTGTCTCAGCCTTGGCTCAGTCACAGCAATCTTGCCTCTGACAGATTGTTGTGGGCTCAACCCTCTCTAGAGACTTGAGTACATAATCTAGGTTGAAACTTCAGTGCTGAGAGAGTGCTGCAGTGTGTTGGAGGTGCAATTTTTCAGATGAGATGTTAAACTAAGGTCCTGCCTGTATTCTCAGCGGAACATAAATGATCCCAGGGCACTATTCATAGAAGAGCAGGGGAATTCACCCAGTGTCCTGTCTAACAGTGACCTCTCAACCAATACCACCAAAAGAATCTTAACTGCTCATTTTGTTTGTTGCTGTTTGTGGGACCTTGCTGTGTGCAATTTGACTGGCATATTTTCCTACATTACATCAGTGACTACACTTCAAAAAGTACTTCATTGGCATTGAGGCGCTTTGGGATGCTCTGAGGTCATGAAAGTCACCATATAAATGCAAGTTATTTCTTACTGTCTATAAAATATTTTTTTAAATATTCAATTAAATAAAAGTAGATGTTCTGTGAATCAAGCTCAGCATATGCTCATTTTGCAATCGTATCCATTTTAACATGAGCATTACTTAGTATTCAAACCCAAATTCAAAGATAAAGGGCTGGATTTTCTCGGGTTCCACCCATACGGTACGGGGGGACCCGGGAGATGACGGGAAACCCGAAAGTTTAAACTCCACAGCGTGCATGCAACAGAAAGGGCAGGCTCCCCGCCTGAAAGTCAGCCTGATGGACAGGTTGGCTTCCAGTCATGCGGGGAACTTGGACAAGGAGGCAACAGGACAAGGTAAGTGCTGGGCCCAGGATGGTTGGGGGGTGGGGTCCGATCACCCGGGGCGGTGCGATCCCTGACCCCGGGTGGACCAACCCCCAGCCCCAGAGGGGGTGGGGGAGATATGACACCAAGGAGTGAGTTCGATACCCGGGGGGGTATGATCCCCAACCCCGGTGGGGTGCGGGCTGCTGGTGGGGGAGCTTGTGGGGCCGGGATGAAGCACTCCTGCTCCTCCCATCCCACAAGGATTGCTCCCCAAGGCTGAGGCCGCCTCGTTGCAGATACCAGGTGTAATGTATACAACATTGAAGGGACTACTTTGTTTTGCGGATGTACATCCTTAGTTGCGAGCATATATAACAGACGCGTATCGATTTGTACAGTCAGTGCCGAAGTTCCAGTTACCCAGTAAAGATCACTTGAAGTTACTCTCAGTCTCTGCTGCTTTATTATTTTATGTAGTTGTGTATAGCGGTACAAACACAACAAATTGGCAATGAGAATTATGACCCTACGTCTTCCTATTCTGGCATCGCATCCAGAGGACACCGAAATTTGGAAGAAAGGAGCGAGAAGGTAGAGAAAATGGAGCACGCTTGCTAAGCTAGGCAGGGGATACGTAAGTCAAGTGGAAAGTGCACAGGACTTGCATGACGCTAGCTAACTAGTAAAGTAAGAACAACGGGTTTGGAAAAAAAAATGGCGATGATTGGCACGATTGCAGCATTTGATAGCAGCATTGAAGACTGGGCAACTTACATTGAAAGAGTGGAGTTGTACTGTGAGGCTAACGGAGTGGAGGTAGAAAAGAAAGCCACTGTTTTGCTGAGTGTTATGGGTGCAAAGACATACGGGCTGCTACGTAGTTTATTAACCCCTGAAAAGCCAGCAAACAAAACATTCAAACAAATAGTGGACACAATCCAAGACCATTTAAGCCCCAAACCACTGCTCATAGCTGAAAGATTTAAATTTCATAAACGGAACCAGAGCAAAAATGAAAGCATTTCTGAATATTTGGCAAAGTTGCGCAAATTATCAGAACATTGCCAATTTGGAGTGGGCTTATCAGACGCATTGAGGGACAGATTTGTGTGTGGCATGCAAAGTGAAAGCACGCAAAAGAAGCTCCTGTCTGAAAAAGACCTCACATTGGAGAAGGCTCTGAGTATTGCAATATCAATGGAAGCAGCAGCACGTGGCGCTTTAGAAATTCAACAAAAATCCCTGGAATATTCAACTAATAAAATGTCACTGAAACAAGAAAAGAAGTGCTATCGCTGTGGCAAAATGTCACATGACCACAATGACTGTTGGTTTAAAGACAAAGACTGCAGACAATGTGGCAGACGAGGGCACATTGAAATAGTCTGCAAAGTAAATAAGAAGGTGAAAACTGATACAATACAGAGTAACAAAAAGGTACATCAACTGACTGAAAACAAGAAACCTTTCAAAGATAGATACAAGAAGGTACACTATGTGACTGGAGACAGTTCAGATAAAGAAAAAAGTGACACAGACTCAGAGGAAGAGGATCTGGCTTGTCTAAAACTACACAGTGTGAAAGAGACAGGGGATCACAGAATAATATGGGTTACTCCAGAAGTGGCAGGAGTTAGGCTGAAAATGGAGTTGGACACAGGCTCAGCTTTAACAGTGATCTCTGTACATGACTACAAACGACTGTTTTCACACATACCGCTAAGGCCAACTAAAGTACTGTTAAAGACATACACAGGACAAAGAGTGTGCCCCAAAGGTAAAATAAAAGTGACAGTGACATACAAAGAAACAAAAATACCGCAATTGAACCTCTATGTAGTGGAAAATGGAGGACCACCATTGCTGGGACGCGAATGGCTCAGGAAAATACAGTTGGATTGGCACACCATCCAAGCACAGTTTGTGTCAGCAAAGGAGGACAGCAACGCCACTCCTGAGAGATTGTCACAAATACTCTCTGACTCTCAGGAACTGTTTAGGAAGGGAATAGGAACACTGAAGGGCATGAAAGCAAAAATTAAGATTGAGGAGAACGCAAATCCAAAGTTCCACAAGGCCAGACCAGTGCCTTATGCAATTCGCCCTTCAGTAGAAGCAGAGCTGGAGAACTTGGAGCAGTTAGGGGTCCTGTCCAAGGTGGATTGGAGTGAATGGGCCACACCTATAGTTCCAGTGATGAAGAAAACCTCCAGCACAAAACCAGGAAAGCCAAGAAAAGTGCGCATCTGTGGAGACTTTAAAGTGACTGTTAACCCAGTCCTCCACACAGTACAGTACCCATTGCCTCGCATTGAGGACATCTTTGCTTCCCTGTCAAGAGGGGAATGCTTCACAAAGATTGACTTGGCCCAGGCCTATCTCCAAATGGAAATTGATGATGCATCAAAGAAGTACCTGACAATAAATACGCACAAAGGCTTTTACCAGTACAATCGGCTGGTATTCGGAATAGCATCAGCTCCTGCAATCTGACAAAGGGCAATGGACCAAGTCCTGCAGGGGATCCCAGGTACTCAGTGTTATCTTGATGACATCATCATTACTGGCAAGAATGACAACGACCACCTTTCCAACCTCGAACAGATGCTCATCAGGTTATGGGAGTATGGGCTCCGAGCGAACTGAGACAAGTGTGAGTTTTTCAAAAAGGAAATCTCATACTGTGGACATGTGATTGACAAGGACGGTTTACACAAGTCTCCAGACAAGATTGAAACTGTGATTAATGCACCAACACCTGAAAATGTGTCTCAGTTGAGATCATATCTTGGACTGGTGAACTACTATCACAAGTTCTTGCCCAACCTATCCACAGTGTTACATCCACTAAATGCACTGCTACAGACAGGGTCACAATGGAAGTGGAGTGACAGCTGTGAACAAGCTTTTCAAGAGAGTAAAAGACTCATTACTTCAGAAGAGGTGCTAGCTCACTTTGACCCATCCTTACCTATTCGACTGGCATGTGATGCTTCACCCCATGGCATTGGTGCCTTGTTGTCACATAAGTTCCTAGACGGCTCAGAAAGACCAATAGCCTTTGCCTCAAGATCATTGACTACAGCTGAATGCAATTATGCACAGATTGACCGAGAGGCCCTCAGCCTTGTGTGGGGAGTCAAGAAATTCAACCACTACTTGTATGGTCAAAAGTTTACACTGTTAACTGACCACCAGCCTCTCATTTCAATCTTCAACCCAAGGAAGGGCGCTCCAGTGATGACAGCACAATGGCTGCAACGATGGTCACTCTTCCTAGGGGCTCACCTGTATGATATTGAATACAAGGGGACCAAGCAACATGGCAACGCCGACGGTTTATCACGTTTACCAGTGCCGACCTCCGAGAGAACTACAACAGTTGACTCAGCAGAGGTATTTCACACAATAGTTGAGCAGCTACCAGTGACAAACTCCCTCATTGAAAGAGAAACACTCAATGACCCTACATTGTCAAAAGTTTATGACATCACTGTGAAGGGATGGCCAGCGCATGGTGACTCATTGTTTCCAGCATTCTCAGCTAGGATGGAGCAATTATCAATGTGTCGGGGAACACTGATGTGCGGCTCACGAGTTGTGATTCCTTCCAAGCTTCGTAACCGAGTGCTAGATGAACTGCATGGAGGCCACCTAGGTACGGTAAAGATGAAAAGCCTTGGCCGTGGCTATGTGTGGTGGCCGGGAATTGACAAACAGATCGAGGACCTGACAAAGAACTGCTCAGGATGTCAAAAGGTCCAGAACGCATCACCACAAGCCCCTCTCCATCCATGGGAATGGCCCTCATCACCATGGCAACGTGTGCACATCAACTTTGCTGGACCATTCATGGACTCCATGTTCTTGATTGCAGTCGATGCACATTCCAAATGGCCCGAGGTCATTAAAATGAAAATAACCACATCTGAAAAGACCATTTCAGTTCTGAGGACCATGTTCACTAGAAATGACCTACCAGAACAAATCTGCACAGACAATGGACGACAATTTGTCTCTGACGAATTCCAAGGTTTCATGAGGAGAAATGGAATCAAGCACTACACATCTGCCCCGTACCATCCAGCTACAAATGGCTTGGCAGAAAGATTCGTACAGACTTTCAAGAAGGCCATCAAAGCAATGTACAGCGAGAATCTACCACTGCAACACAAGATAGACAATTTCCTCTTTGCTTGTTGGAACGCAGTACACGCAGCCACTAATCAGACTCCAGCGATGATGTTTCTGAACAGGAACCTGAGATCTCACATGGACCTTCTTAAACCGAATGTACGTCGTAATGTAGAGAACAAACAGTTCAAACATTTGAATGCTAAGCCAACAAGAAGCTTGAGTGTGGGACAGTCAGTTCTTGCTCGTGATTTCCGGATGGAAAAGTGGCAACCAGGGACAATATCCACAAGAGAGGGACCACTGATGTATGCAGTGGATGTGGGAGAGAACATTTTGAGACGTCATGTGGACCAAATTCTGGATGTTCAGGTGGAAAACACCCCTATACCTCGCCCAGACTCACCTGACATGGAAACAGACACTCAGACACTCCTGATTCATCAGCATCAGCACCAGCCTCATCCACAGCTGCAAGCTCTACCTGTGCTGATAGCTCATCTGATGCACCTGTACCTGTACAGTCTCATTCCCCAAAGCAAAAGAGTCTGGAGAGACGTTACCCAGAGAGGCAGAGGAGGCCTCCCCAGAGACTTGACTTGTAAAAGGGCTGTTGACAAAATAAATGTTATGTTGGAATTTGAATTTTGTTATTTTTAAGAAAACAAAAAGGTTGCTGTAAAGACAGGCTCTGTATGTTAATTATAGAAATTTTGCATTAATATACTATTAAACTAAAGGGGGAGGAAGTGTAATGTGTTGCACGGCGAGGAGTTGACGGAGGAGGACCTTGATGAGCTGATACAGCATTCTAGTGAGGCAGAGGACGAGGATGAAGACGAGGATATGGTGGAGAAGTCTAAGATGACAAGTGCCAACCTTAGCAAGGCAATGCTCTGTGCTACTAATCTCTCAGACCTCTTTATGGAGATTGGCCCATTCTTGGAGCATAATTTAAAATTCAAGCGAGATTTGGAGGATTTAATGAGACCATACAAGCAGGTCCAGAAAGATATTCAGAAAAAAATTAGTCAACCATCCATCGCAGAATTCTTTAAGAAACCGCCTAGTTGATCTTTTTCATTGTGTTATTTGAACTTTATTGTTTTTGTTACGTTATTGTGTATTTTATTTGTGTTTAATAAAAGAACAAGCAACATTTATTATTTTTCTTACATTATTGTGTATTTTATTTGTGTTTAATAAATGAACAAGCAACTTACACAGGCTCTGAAGAGTTTAAATGTGGCCGCGTTCCCCCTAACCCCATTTTTCCCATAGGGTCTTGTATTTGGCAACCGCGGTTTTAACAACCACGGGGGTTTTCAGGGACGTATCCCCTGCGGTTGGGGAGGGATTACTGTAGTTCTAATCACATTTACCCGCCCTGTTCCCATATTGTAAAGTCCGCGCCTCAATAATACACGGACTTCGGGAGAACAGTTTAACAGGTACTTTACTTAACAGGAGGCAGCGTCAGACTGAAACTACAGAAGCCTGCTAAGGCCTTTTATACAGGGGTGGTCACTGCCGGTACTGCAGTCTAAGACCAGTTATTCCCTTAAAGGTACATACACAACACATATCTCTTCAACCCCTTTTCCTTCCTCCATCTATCCAATCTAATCTTGAATGTTACCATAGTTTCTGCCTCAACAGCTAAACCCAAGTGAATCCTACAGCCTCGCAACACAGCAAACATGGCTTTAAACATATCTACTAATTACACAGTATTTTCAGGCTGCAAAAAGGTTTAATTTAATCAGATAACATACATTTACAATACCCTAATGCCTCTATACAGTGGTTTATAACTAAAATCATATAACCATTAATCTCTATCAGAAACATTACTGAGTGTTGTAAAGTATTGTGCTGCCAGTTTGGTTTACTGTATAGCATTAACTTGGTGTAAAGGCATGATGATCATTGAGGAAACAGATAATTTTCTCAGCCATCAAGATTCAGAGGGCTAGAAATTGGCCTCCTTAGTGCCTTCCGTTATCGCCTCCGGGGGGCGATAACGGGGCGCTAATCACTTACTGCCCGGGTGTGGCGGAGAAGATCGCTCCTGCTATATTTAGCGGGAGGTTTGCGGTGGCGGTATGATGTTGCACCCTGATGTCCTTCGCCCGGAGATCATGACGTCATCGTATGCGCAGCGCCCCGGTAGCACATCGGACCCGAGCTTCGGTTCTGCCACCTGCAGCATCGCCGGGCGAAAACACCGGCAGCTGCAGGAGACGTTCATTGGGAGGCTGGGTGATTCAGGGGCAATACTTAAAGGCGAGGTGGCCAAGGTAAGGGAAAAAAATTGTGAAATGCTGTTTCTGGGCTTTTTTTCATTTTTCTTCGCCTGCGAACGATCGGCCCGGCACTCTGCTGCAGCATTGGGCTGATCGGGCCGGATCGCGGTTGCCGTCGGGGACCAGGTAAGTTTTGCCCTAGCAGAGCCTGCAACGACGGCCCTTCCCTTTAAGGGAGGAAGAAGCCTTCCAACACCGCAGCGCTGCACACCTACTGCCCCGCCTGCTGCCTGTTGCTCTCCAGGAAGGAAGTGGAACACCTGATTTAGCATTCCACTTCCTTCCTGGAGCACAAAAGCAAATTTTGTAAATGTTGAAAAACATTTCTCCCCCTTAAACCTTTGCTTTTCCAAATAGAATAATGCTTCTGAAATATTAATAGCCCATTTTGAGTTACAGTAGACTTTCCCATTCAATATATTATGGTTACTGCAAACTAAAGCATGCTGATATATTTGCTCTGACAGTTTACTTAAACCTTTACAAATGAAAGACTGTTGAAAAAGGTTTCTCAATTAAAGCCCAAATTCTCAATTCAGTGTGACTTGCAGTCATCCATTACTTGGTTATAAAACTCCAAATGTTTGCATTAGAACCCCTTCAGCTGGAACTAAAAATGAATAAACCTTTGAATACCTTGTCACTATGCATATATGAATTATGAAATTCCATTCCAGATAATTTTTTACATTTGAAAGCGCAGGTTACTGGATAAGCTAGCTATCGATCTATCAAGATTAGACAGGTGTGACTAAGTTTTAAAAAATACTCCATTATTCCGCAGTAAAACACTGTTGCAGCTTCTGTTCAATTTGATAATATGAATTAAATATTGAACTTACATTTTCATGTAAACTTTAGCTAACAGGAGCCTAGAATCGATTGAACCTTATGTGATTTGCTCATATTAAAATTAAGTGCTTGTTTCATTTTTTCCATGTCCCAGGATTACCTTCTCTGATTGCTTGTACTTTTTATAGCTCTACTCTATGTTAAAGAATGTGCCTCATTATAAAGAATTATGATTCACTGTCTACAATGTCCATTATATTTTTACTGTTGCTTTAAGAATAATCTGGCATGGTTGTTTTCTGCCTAGCTGTTACTACAGTTACGGTAGTGTACTGGTTATATTACTGGACTGGTAAACCAGAGAGCATGGGGGGATTTTAACAGGCAAGAACGAGTGGATTGGGGTCAGTGTGTATTTAAATTTGGAGAAAAATGAAGTGCGACCGCAACCCGGCTCCAACGCATCAACTTGCTAGGGCTGGGAGTTATGTAAACTTCCCCTGTGATGACAATAGCCAGGATGAGCGGGCACTCTCATTTACTTCTCTGGCTGGATTCCCACAGGTACAGGGTGCCATCAATTGCCCACGCATGGCAATCCATGCACCACCACAGCAACCAGGAGTTATTATCAACTGCAAGAAATATTATTCCATCAATGTGCTGCTGGTGAACAACCACAAGAAGAGGTTCATGCAGGTGTGCGCCAGATTCCCTGGCAGCTTATCATGCTACATTCATACTGCGGCAGTCCAACATTCCAGACCATTTTGTTCCAGGAAGCAGACTTAAGAGCTGAATCATAGGAGACAAGGGATACCCACTTCAAACTGGGCACATGACACCTGTGAGGAACCCCACCAGTGAGGCGCAGGAGTGCTACAGGAAGAGCCACATGACCACCAGCTATGTCATAGAGCAAACCATTGGAATGTTGAAGACACATTTCAAGTGCCTAGATAGGTCTGGAAATACTCTTCTGTACTTGTCAGTGAGGGTCTCCAGAACAGTTAAATTTGGAGAAAAATGAAGCACGACTGCAACCTGGCTCCAACGCGCTGACTGCCGGGTTTAACTGATGTGCGTTTGACTGCGTGGGAGTAACCTGCTCACCGGAGTCAGCGCGATCATTAGCACAGATGGGTGGGAAATTAAGGCACCAATAAAGCTGATAATTGGATGCAACTGAGGCTCTTTTCACAGGAATTTTATTTTCTGCCTGCACAGATTTCCCAGGGCTCGGGAAACTGACTAGTGAAAAGGAGGTGAGTTTCAGGTGCACTTCATGGGGGTCTATCAACTTCAGATTGCCCAATCTCAATATAGGCTCAGTTCTTATAGTTGCTTTGTCAGTTCCTCTGGCGACCATTTAACAAAGAGGGTGTTCTGTGTCCTACACAACATTATGCAGCAGAGAATATTGCAGGTGGAGAAGGATGAAGGCAGTCATCAGGCATCTTTGAATGAAGACAACGTTGAAGAGGAGGAGGAGGAATATGAAGATGGGGCACCCATCCCAGAACAGCATCATACATTACTGCCAAGGATGCCCTCATAGTTAGAAGGTACAATTAATTATTGTGACTGGAACAAATAACAAATTAAAGTCACCACCAGCACCAACACCACCCCCCTTTCACTAAACAGTCCTTCGATCACGCATATATCCATTGCACATCCGCCTAATGGATCCTGTCATGTATTGACATTCATCATGAAACAAGTGAAAGGGCAAGTTGCCACTCAAGATGCAATAATGGGCAAGATGTGGAACAGGTGTTAATCAATAAATTTTATGTGACATTCTAAGAAAAGGAACCTTAATAACAACATTTTGACAAACACCTATGTGTATACCCTTGGTGAATTACAGTTCCATTAACTTTCGCTTGCTACTGCTTCAACGTGGTGCATCCCCTGTGGCTTCAGCAGAGGTAGAGGCAGGCTGCTCAGATTCCTGCCCTGACTGCTGAGATGCGTTTGGGTTTCGGAGCCTCTGAGGGCCCTACCAAAGAATGCCCCACCTGCACCTGTGCAAGAGTAGACTCGACCATCGGGTACTGCCTGAGGGAGGGGGGCAACAGATGAGAAGTGGGCGCATTTTGAGTGGAGTTCCCACTTCCATGCCCCCTTTCACCATCATCCGTCTCCTGGGTCAGTGCCACATTCCTCCTACCACTCTGCTACAGACCAGCTTGGTGATGATCAGTGACACCTTGTAAGGCCATGGATAAGGTATCTGTCATCCTTTTTAAGGCGGCAGACATGTTGGCTTCCAAAATCTGCACAGCCGTGATAATGGGCTGCATGGACTCATTTGAGAGCTGTGCTTGAAGCTCCATGGAGGCGGCTAATCTCTCTATTGCACACCTTCTCGCAATTACCTGCGCCAATCCACCAGTGGTTGAGTTGGGTTCCTTCAACCTCTCTGTTATTGTGGATAGTGTGCGTGTCTTGTCTGTCAGTATTTCGCTAATTTGCTGAAGCACCTTTCTTCTTCTCCTTCTCAAAGATGGCTCCCGGGTTCAGCATCCATGTCCAACTAACTGTCTAACTGGACCCACCGAAGTGAGTATTTGCGCAGGTGCATGGGTGTATGTCCGGTGACAGTGCACCCTCAGAAGGAATGAAATCCTCTGAGGAATCATCCTCATGGATGTCCAGCAACACTTGCTATATACATGAAAGCCCTGGAAGACAAAAAAAAATGAATATGAATTAGTCGTGGCAAAGTCACAATCTTGACAATCATCATACCCAGTCTTCTCATAGTTCAGCCATTGATTAAATAAAGTCAGCATGTGTGTCAGCGATGTGTCACCAGTTATCTGCGAGTTCCCTGTCTCTCCATCTCTGATTGAGAGGGATTCGGCACTCACACCCATCATAATGAAGTGTTTCGAGAGACTGGTCCTGGCTCACATCAAAGCCAGTGTTCCCGCCTCTCTTGATCAACACCAGTTAGCCTATCGTGCAAACAGATCAACGGAGGATGCAATCACAAATGCTCTACACTCTGCACTGAATCACTTAGATGGTAAAGAGACCTACATCAGAATGCTGTTCATAGACTACAGCTCAGCATTCAACACTATCGTCCCCAACAAGCTGGCCACCAAACTCCACACTCTTGGCCTGAACACTTCCCTCTGCAACTGGACCCTGGACTTCCTAACAAACAGACCCCAGTCTGTCAAATTAGGTAACCACACCTCCCCCCCCCGACCCTGAACACGGGGGCCCCACAAGGATGTGTGCTGAGCCCCCTCCTCTACTCCCTCTTCACCCACGACTGTGTGGCTGTTAATGGTTCCAACACCATCATCAAGTTTGCGGATGATACCACGGTAGTAGGCCAGATCACCAACAACGATGAGTCAGCCTACAGGGAGGAGGTCCAGCATCTCGTGAAGTGGTGCGCCGATAACAACCTGGCCCTTAACATCAAGAAAACCAAAGAAATCATTGTGGACTTCAGGAAGTCTAAAGGCGGAAGTCACACCCCCATCTACATCAATGGGGCTGTGGTGGAAAGGGTGGACAGCTTTAAGTTCCTCGGAGTCCACATCACGGAAGACCTCTCCTGGTCCCTCAATACCTCCTCTCTGGTGAAGAAGGCCCAGCAGCGCCTATATTTCCTAAGGAGGCTGAAGGGATGTAACCTGTCACCCCTGATCCTCTCTAACTTTTACCGCTGCACAATAGAGAGCATCCTGACAAACTGTATCACAGTATGGTATGGCAGCTGTAGCTACTATGACCGGAAAGCCCTGCAGCGGGTAGTCAAAACTGCCCAACGCATTACCGGCACCCGGCTACCGACCATAGAGCACATATACCAGAAACGCTGTTTACGGAGGTCACGGTCCATCATCAAAGACCCTACCCACCCCAGCCACAGTCTGTTTGCCCTCCTGCCATCTGGGAGATGCTACAGATGCATTCGCACCCGTACGACCAGATTTAGGAACAGCTTCTTTCCCAGGGCTGTCATCCTACTGAACTCCACAAATAAACTCTAAAGCCTGCACATCTGCCAATGCACTTTATTATGGTTATATTTATGTTAATGTATTACAAGCCAAATGTATGTTGAATGTTTAAATGTCTTAATCTAAATGTACACTCTCGGGAGCCGCAAGCCTACATTTTGTTGTACTGCACTTGTGCACTAACAATGACAATAAAGTTGATTATGATTATGATTATGGATGATTGTACTGCTTATCTCCATGGCATCCTCCTCTCCATCAGTGAACTGGACTATTTGTGGCTGCCCACCTCCAAGTCCTTTCCCCCGCCTTTGCATTTTATGCTCTCTCCTCCTACAAGGGGCCAAAAAGCAGACCTGTGTGTGAGTGAAGGTCAGGTATTCACACGATGGATGCAGTGCATTCAGTGATGGAGATTATGAAACAGATGCATCACATGACAGAAGGATGAGGGTGATTGACAGCAGTGGATGGCAAATGGGGGAGGTGATGAAATCCATGAAAGTGAAGGCTGATTGCTGCTGGAAGGTAAGTGGGTGTGAGGAGTGATGCAATGAAGTATGCTTGGCAAGACAAAGTGAAGGGGGTGGGCATTACACCACAGGATGTAGGTGAATCAGCAAATGTACTCACTTTTTCTGACCGGATAGGTTATTAAACTGCTTCCTGCACTGCATCCAAGACTGGAGCACAATGCTGCTGCTGCTCACTCCCTCCGGCTACCTCCAATGACGCATTCTTGGTGAGAGCCGCAGGTTTCTTACTCCCATTACTGGGGAAAGCATATCCCTCCTGCTCCTGTCATTCCAGGGATGCATCATTAAATCTGGCTGCTACTTTGCTCTCTGTGCATCCATCCTAAATGCCTACTGGCTCCTCGAAATTTCACTTCTACATTGTCCCTTAAAATAATGGTGCTAAGATCACATCATGTGGGTGCTCATCATGCCCACTGCGCAGCTTGGGGAGACAAGACCTGGAATTTATTTATTTATTTATTTTTATTTGTTTATGGGATGTGGGCGTCGCTGGCAAGGCTAGCACTTATTGCCCATCCCTAATTGCCCTTGAGTAGGTGGTGGTGAGCCACCTTCTTGAACCGCTGCAGTCCATGTGGTGAAAGTACTCCCACAGTGCTGCTAGGTAGGGAGTTCCAGGATTTTGACCCAGCAACGATGAAGGATTGGCGTTATACTTCTAAGTCAGGATGGTGTGTGACTTGGAGAGGAACTTGGAGGTGGTGGTGTTCCCATGCACCTGCTGCCCTTGTCCTCCTAGGTGGAAGAGGTCGCAGGTTTGGGAGGTGCTGCCGAAGAAGCTTTGGCGAGTTGCTGCAGAGCAGCTTGTAGATGGTACACACTGCAGCCACGGTATGCCGGTGATGGAGGGAGTGAGTGTTTAAGGTGGTAGATGGGCTGCCATCAAGCGGGGTGCTTTGTCCTGTATGGTGTCGAGCTTCCTGAGTGTTGTTGGAGCTGCACTCATCCAGTCAAGTGGAGAGTATTCCATCACACTCCTGACTTATGCCTTGTAGATGGTGGAAAAGCTTTGGGGAGTCAGGAGGTGAGACACTCGCCACAGAATACCCAGCCTCTGACCTGCTCTTGTTGCCATAGTATTTATGTGGCTGGTCCAGTTTAGTTTCTGGTCAATGGTGACCCCCAGGATGTTGATGGTGGGGGATTCAGCGATGTTGTTGAATGTCAAGGGGCAGTGGTTAGATGCTTGCTTTTTGTTGATAGTCATTGCCTGGCACTTGCGTGGCACAAATGTTACCCAGGTAATCAATATGCTTTGCTTACGTATGTAATCACAGTCAACAAACTGAAACCAGTTGTATAAGGCAGTTAGAAAGCTGAAGGTAAAGGACCCAATCTCCATAATGTTGCAGGGTACTTTATTAATGTGTCTCTAGATATTAGTTTAAGCTAGGTAGCAGTGGGAATGGTACAATTGTCCTCAGTTTCTCCAGGCTAAGGAGGGGATGCTAGGGTCTTGATCCTCACTTTTGTCCAGTCATCCCTGTTGGAAGTGTGTGTATGTAGGTGTTAATTGAGGACAGGAGTGAACTTGGTATAGCATTCACAATTGAATAGCCTGCCACCATTTACTGTCCTAGCTTACACTTGAGACATAGCACCTTGGATGAAGTATTGCAGAGTACTGCCAAATGCGAAGCTTCGTCTGTGTGAATCACCATCTTCAGGACAGGAGGGGTTAAATTGTCAAAGCTGGAGCAAAAAAAATTGAATGCCACACATTCCTCAAGCAACCAAGTCTAATACACTGGCTCTTTCTGCTAGAGGGAATGAACTCTGGAGGCTGCAAATCAAGTATTCACTAAAAGGTATCTGCAGTAATATATAGCTCATTACATGAATGGGATTATTTTCAGTTTTTATTTATACTGTATACAGGTATTGTCTAATGATCAGATTGTAAACTTCCAGATTAAATTATAAATAAGTGTAAACTTATTGGGAAGAGATTTCCTGGAGTGCGATGTGTAACAAAATCATAAACTCAAATTATCTGCACTCGTGTTGCAATGTCTGAATGGAGTGCAGTGGTGAATGGAAGAAGCATTGGGGTTAGTTTTGACTTTGGGCAGCCAACCGGTGGCACAGAGGCAATCGCGATTTTGAGCTCCCACCATCATTTGCATTTGGCAGGTGAGCTGCGGACACCAAACAGGCGAAGCAACACAAAAAGCAACATGAGGAGATACAACACTTTTTCAACGTGGCAGATTTACCCAAATTGTAAACATTGTAGGTGGCAACTATATGGCCACCTTGGCAGCCTGAAATGAACCTTAGGTGAAAGAATTGAGGGCTGAAGTGACTGTGATCATCACTGGTATTGTATTGCCTGCCCTGGAGTTTGATTTCAGGTCAGCTTGCAGCATGTGAGGCAATTCTGTCACAGCCTCACTGGCGAATCAAAATCTACATAAAAATTGTTTCTCAGACAAGTCCCGGTAAGTCTGCCATTGTCTGTATATGAGGGTGAGAGGCTAGTGGCAGCTGCAGTTCTTTTATGATGTACTCAAGCATCCTCATTTCCCTCCTTTCTTGCTTCTATTCTTCTTCATCCAAGTAATACAATAGGAATCCTCGTAGAGACAACTATTGCCCCAAAGGATAAGTTGCTTTTAAAAATGTGTGCCATTCACCAAAGAGCTGCCCACAAGAAAGAAATCATAGAGTTATAGATAGAGTCATTGAGTTATACAGCACAAAATGAGGCCCTTCGGCCCATCGTGTCCACACCAGCCATCAAGCCCTATCTATTCTAATCCCATTTTCCAGCACTTGGTCCGTAGCCTTGTATGTTATGGCATTTCAAGTGCTCATCTAAATGCTTCTTGAATGTTGTGAGGGTTCCTGCCTCTACCATCCTTTCAGGCAGTGAGTTCCAGATTCCAACCACCCTCTGGGTGAAAAAGTTTTTCCACAAATCCCCTCTAAAGCTCCTGCTCCTTACCTTGAAACTATGCCCCCTGGTTATTGACCCCTCTACTAAGGGGAAAAGTTCCTTTCTATCTACCCTATCTATGCCCCTCATAATTTTGTACACCTCAATCAGATCCCCCCTCAGCCTTCTCTGCTCTAAGGAAAACAACCCCAGCCTGTCCAGTCTCTCTTCATAGCGAAGTGCTCCAGCCCAGGTAACATCCTAGTGAATCTCCTCTGCACCCTCTCCAATGCAATCACATCCTTCCTATAGTGTGGTGACCAGAACTGCACACAGTACTCCAGCTGTGGCCTTACCAGCGTTTTGTACAGCTCCATCATAACCTCCCTGCTCTTATATTTTCTACCTCGGCTAATGAAGGCAAGTATCCCATATGCCTTTTTAACCACCTTATCTACCTGTCCTGCTGCCTTCAGGGATCTATGTACATGCACACCAAGGTCCCTCTGATCCTCGGTCCTTCCTAGGGTCCTACCATTCATTCAATTTTCGTGTCATCTGCGAACTTACTGATCATACCTCCTACATTCATATCTAAATCATTAATGTACACTACAAACAGTAAGGGACCCAGCACCGATCCCTGCAGTACACCACTTGACACAGGCTTCCAGTCACAAAAACAACCTTCGACCATCACCTTCTGCCTCCTGCCACTAAGCCAATTTTGGATCCAATGTGCCAAATTGCCCTGGATCCCATGGGCTCTTACCTTCTTGACCAGCCTCCCATGCGGGACTTTGTCAAAAGTCTTACTGAAGTCCATGTAGACTACATCAACTGCACTACCCTCATCCACACACCTAGTCACCCCCTCGAAAAATTCAATCAAATTGTTTAGACATGATCTCCCCCTGACAAAGCCATGCTGACTATTCTTGATTAATCCTTGCCTCTCCAAGTGGAGACTAATTCTGGCCCTCAGAATTTTTTCCAATAATTTCCCTACCACTGATGTTAGGCTCACTGGCCTGTAATTCCCTGGTTTATCCCTACTACCCTTCTTGAATAATGATACAATGTTAGCTGTCCTCCAGTCCTCTGGTGCCTCCCCTGTGGCCAGAGAGGTTCTGAAAATTTGTGTCAGAGCCACTGCAATCTCCTCCCTTGCCTCACACAGCAGCCTGGGATACATCTCGTCTGGGCCTGGGGATTTATCCACTTTTAAGCCTGCTAACATTGTTAGTACCTCCTCCCTCTCAGTGCTAATTTGTTCATGTATATCACAATCCTCCTGCCTGATTTCTATGTCTACATCGTCCTTCTCCATAGAGGAAAGGAAATAGAGAGAGTACAGCGCAAACATGTTCCCGTAAAGGTCAAGGATGGGACCAACAAATCCAGGGAATCCTTGATGTCAAGGGATATACAAGAATGGATTAGGAAAAAAAGGGAGACCTTTTCGCAGGTACAAAGTACTAAAAACAGTGGAAGGCCTAGAGGAGTATAGAAAGTGCATGGGGGTATTTAAAAAGAAATTAGGAGAGCACAGTGAACACAGATGCAAAATATTCATTTAAAACCTCACCTACATCTTCTGGCTCTACACACAGATTGCCACTGTGGTCCCTAATGGGCCCTACTCTTTCCCTGGTTATCCTCTTGCCCTTAATATACTTATAAAACACCTTGGGATTTTCCTTTATTTTGCCCGCCAGTGTTTTTTCATGCCCCCTCTTCGCTCTCCTAATTTCTTTTTTAAGTAACCCCCTGCACTTTCTATACTCCTCTAGGGCTTCCACTGTTTTTAGTACTTTGTATCTGCCAAAAGTCTCCCTTTTTTTCTTAATCCATTCTTGTATATCCCTTGACACCCAGGGTTCCCTGGGCTTGTTGGTCCCATCCTTGACCTTTACGGGAACATGTTGGCACTGTACTCTCTCTATTTCCTTTCTGAATGACTCCCACTGCTCTGATGTGGATTTTCCTACAAGTAGCTGATCCCAGTCCAATTTGGCCAGATCCTGCCTTATCATATTAAAATCGGCTTTCCCCCAATTTAGAACCTTTATTTCCGGTCCATCTTCGTCCTTTTCCATGACTACCTTAAATTTCACCGAATTATGGTCACTGTCACCAAAATGCTCTCCTACTGACTCTTCTACCACTTGCCTGGCTACATTACCTAGAATTAGGTCCAGTACCGCCCCCTCTCTTGTAGGACTTTCTACATGCTGGCTCAAAAAGCTCTCTTGGATGCACTTTAAGAATTCCGCACCCTCTAAGCCTTTCACACTCTGACTATCCCAGTTAATATTGGGGAAGTTGAAATCCCCTACTATTATTACCCTATTATTTCTACACTTCTCTGAGATTTGCCTACATATCTGTTCCTCTATCTCCCCCTGACTGTTTGGGGGCCTATAGTACACACCCAGCAAAGTGCTTGCCCCCTTTTTGTTTTTAAGTTCTACCCATATGGCCTCATTAGAGGAACCTGCTAAGATATCATCCCTCCTTACAGCAGTAATTGACTTCTTGATTAATATTGCGACACCCCCTCCTCTTTTACACCCCCCTCTGTCTCGCCTAAAGATTCTATACCCCGGAGTATTGAGCTGCCAGTCCTGCCCCTCCCTCAACCATATTATGGGCCAGAACTTCGGGTCCCCACGGGTGAGTACCCGTTGGGTACTCACGCGTAGGGCCAACGAAAGTGCCGGTTTCGTGCATGCATTCCGTTCCCTTGAAGGAAGGGGTTCACAGGTCGAATGCATGCGCCGGAGAGGCAGTGTGTTCACCTGGAACTTCCGGGTTTTTTGCAGGTTTCTCTGGGAGGGTAAGTCTCCAGGAGCTACGCTTGTAAAAAGCAGTCGCAAGGCCTGCTTCCAGCAAAATGCTGGAAAAACTCAGCAGGCCAAAGGGTTTCGACCTGAAATGTTGACTCTATTTCTCTCTCCACAGATGTTGCCTGGCCTGCTGAGTTTTTCCAGCATTTTCTGTCGTTAATTCGGATTTCCAGCATCTGCAGTATTTTGCTATCGTACAGAAAAACGGTTGTTGAGTGAAATGCACTCTTGGGCTTCCCTGACTATCTGCCTGCCCCCCTTCTTCTGACTGGTGGTTACCCATTCCCTCTCTGACTGCACTTTCTTAAGTTGCAAGGTGACCACATCTAAAAACATGCTATCCACGTAACTCTCAGCCTCGCGGATACACCGCAGTGCCTCCTGCTGACGCTCGAGCTCCGAGAACCGGATCTCAAGCTGGCCAAACCATTGGCACTTACTGCACATGTGGTCATCCTGACTGCAAGAAGCGTCTAGGGATTCCCACATGCTGCAGGCCGTGCAACGCACGGGACTGAGGTCCCCTGCCATACTTTTAATTGAAAAACTCTTACCTCAAATTTAAACTCTCGGATTCTCGCTCTCCCAAACTACCTTAACTATGAACTACATTAAAAGAAATAAACTTAAAATTGAAGAAAGAAAAAGCACTCACCCACTACTCACCAATCAGCTTCTTCCCCTGCGCCGCTGTCACTTTCTGTACTGTGACGTCACTCTCGAATTCTGCCGCCGCTCCCGCTGCTGCCGCTGCTTGACTGGGCCTGAAAATCACCAACCTTTATTTTCTCCCACAGCCGCTGCTCCCTCACAGGTCCACCGCCCTGCTGCTGCCGCCACCCTGTTTACTCACAGAATCTCCCGCCCTGTTTACTCACAGAATCTCCCGCCCTGTTTACTCACAGAATCTCCCGCCCTGTTTACTCATAGAATCTCCCGCCCTGTTTACTCACAGAATCTCCCGCCCTGTTTACTCACAGAATCTCCCGCCCTGTTTACTCACAGAATCTCCCGCCCTGTTTACTCACAGAATCGCCCGCTCTGTTTACTCACAGAATCTCCCGCCCTGTTTACTCACAGAATCTCCTGCTCTTTTTACTCACAGAATCGCCCGCTCTGTTTACTCACAGAATCTCCTGCTCTGTTTACTCACAGAATCTCCTGCCCTGTTTACTCACAGAATCTCCTGCTCTGTTTACTCACAGAATCGCCCGCTCTATTTACTCACAGAATCTCCCGCTCTGTTTACTCACAGAATCTCCCGCCCTGTTTACTCACAGAATCTCACGCCCTGTTTACTCACAGAATCTCCCGCTCTGTTTACTCACAGAATCTCACGCTCTTCATACTCACAGAATCGCCCGCTCTGTTTACTCACAGAATCTCACGCTCTTCATACTCACAGAATCTCCCACTCTGTTTACTCACAGAATCTCACGCTCTTCATACTCACAGAATCTCCCGCTCTGTTTACTCACAGAATCTCCTGCTCTGTTTACTCACAGAATCGCCCGCTCTATTTACTCACAGAATCTCCCGCTCTGTTTACTCACAGAATCTACCACTCTGTTTACTCACAGAATCTCCTGCTCTGTTTACTCACAGAATCGCCCGCTCTATTTACTCACAGAATCTCCCGCTCTGTTTACTCACAGAATCTCACGCTCTTCATACTCACAGAATCGCCCGCTCTGTTTACTCACAGAATCTCCCACTCTGTTTACTCACAGAATTGCCCGCTCTATTTACTCATGGAATCACCCGCTCTGTTTACTCACAGAATCTCCCGCTCTGTATACTCACAGAATCTCCCACTCTGTTTACTCACAGAATCTCCCGCTCTTTATACTCACAGAATCGCCCATTCTGTTTACTCACAGAATCTCCCACTCTGTTTACTCACAGAATTGCCCGCTCTATTTACTCATGGAATCACCCGCTCTGTTTACTCACAGAATCTCCCGCTCTGTTTACTCACAGAATCACCCACTCTGTTTACTCACAGAATCTCCTGCTCTGTATACTCACAGAATCTCCCGCTCTTTATACTCACAGAATCTCCCGCTCTTTATACTCACAGAATCTCCCGCCCTGTTTACTCACAGAATCTCCCGCTCTGTTTACTCACAGAATCACCCACTCTGTTTACTCACAGAATCGCCCGCTCTTTATACTCACAGAATCTCCCGCTCTTTATACTCACAGAATCTCCCACTCTTTATACTCACAGAATCTCCCGCTCTTTATACTCACAGAATCTCCCACTCTGTTTACTCACAGAATCTCCCGCTCTTTATACTCACAGAATCGCCTGCTCTGTTTACTCACAGAATCGCCCACTCAGAAAACTTGGGGGGAAATAAAGAACTGAAAGTTCCATGTCGTCTCTTTAAATACACTTGCACTGAAAAGGCATATCCTAGCAAACTTGTGTGCCCAATTTATATGAGCAGAACTGAAAAGCTGTGTAAAGAAAGACTTGCATTTATATAGTGCCTTTCATGTCCACTGGACATCTCAAGATGCTTTATAACCAATGAAGTACTTTTTGAAGTGTAGTCACTGTTGTAATGTAGGAAACACGGCAGCCAATTTACGCACAGCAAGCTCCCACAAACAGCAATGTGAAAATGACCAGATAATCTGTTTTTGTTATGTTGATTGAAGGATAAATATTGGCCAGGGCACCGGGGATAACTCCCCTGCACTTCTTCGAAATAGTGCCATGAGATCTTTTACGTCCACCTGAGAGAGCAGATGGGGCCTCAGTTTAATGTCTCATCCTTCAGCACTGCACTGGAGTGTCAGCCTAGATTTTTGTGCTCAAGTTCCTGGAGTGGGACTTGAACCCACTTCTGGTGTAAAGATTGGGAAATTATGTCAGTGGCTAAATTACATCACTTCCTTCACATTTTAATATAATGAAGCTCCTGTCTATTTCTGGCGGGAGTTTCTGACAGCTGATGGAATCCATAGCAGAAGTGAATGTTGTGTGCAAAATGGACAGAAATCCAGCATCACTAATCTCTTCCCTTTATCCACTCCATTATATCCGATGTGTACTCTTAGGCATAACAGAGATGAATATTGGCCACAATCTGTTTGCATAGTTTTGGCTCAGAGAATAGTTCTCTAAACCTCCAGCTGCACCGCAATGCCTCCCTTCAAAATCCCTCAGTCAGGCAGAACTCTCTGACCTTCAAAGGCTCGAAATGAATATATAAATTTAAATCATGCTGGACTTGTTTCAAACAATTAGGATCAATAAAATAGACTGGATTACCTTGATGTCACAAGATATCAATCTTTGGTGGTTGATTTTCTGATTTTATAAATGGAAAGGCAAGTTAAGGATTGAGGCATTTCAAGGTTGCCTGAAGTTAACATTTATCCATGGAAAACCAGTAACTGCACTCCAAAACAAACTCATCTTGTGAAGCACTTTGACAATAGAAACATAGAAACATAGAAGATAGGAGCAGGAGTAGGCCATTCGGCCCCTCGAGCCTGCTCCGCCATTCAATGCGATCATGGCTGATCATCCAAATTCATCCATGCTTTCTCCCCATATCCTTTAATCCCTTTAGCCTTAAGAAATATATCCAACTCCTTCTTGAATATATTTAATGTATTGGCCTCTACTGCCTTCTGTGGTAGAGAATTCCACAGGTTCACCACTCTCTGGGTGAAGAAATTCCTCCTCATTTCTGTCCTAAATGGCCTACCCCTTATCCTTAGACTGTGACCCCTGGTTCTGGACTCCCCGACCATCGGGAACATCCTTCCTGCATCTAGTCTGTCCAGTCCTGTCAGAATTTTATAAGTTTCAATGAGATCCCCTCTCATTCTTCTAAACTCCAGCGAGTACAAGCCCAATCGACCCAATCTCTCCTCATACGTCATTCCTGCCATCCCAGGTATCAGCCTGGTGAACCTTCGCTGAACTCCTTCCATGGCAAGAACATCCTTCCTCAGATAAGGCGACCAAAACTGCACACAATACTCAAGATGTGGTCTCACCAAGGCCCTGTATAACTGCAGCAAGACATCCTTGTTCCTGTACTCAAACCCTCTCGCTACGAAGGCCAACATACCATTTGCCTTCTTAACCGCCTGCTGCACCTGCATGCTTACCTTCAGCGAGTGGTGCACAAGGACATCCAGGTCTCATTGCATTTCCCCTTCTCCCAATCTATTGCCATTCAGATAATAATCTGCCTCCTATTTTTGCCACCAAAGTGGATAATCTCACATTTATCCACATTATATTGCACCTGCCATGCTTTTGCCCAATCACCCAACCTGTCCAAATCATCCTGGACTTTCTCGGCATCCTCCTCACAGCACACACGCCCACCCAGCTTTGTGTCATCTGCAAAATTGGAGATATTACATCTAGTTCCCTTGCCTAGGTCATTAATATATATCGTGAATAGCTGGGATCCAAGGGCCGATCCTTGCGGTACCCCACTAGTCACTGCCTGCCACTCGGAAAAAGACCCGTTTATTCCAACTCTTTGCTTTCTGTCTGCCAACCAGTTCTCTATCCAAGTCAATACCTTGCCCCCAATCCCACAGTGATTACATTTGCAGTAAGTGCTGGCTGCTCGAGGAACTCTGGCTCCGTGTTGATGAGCTGGAGTCCGAGCTTCAAACACTGCGACACATCAGGGAGGGGGAGAGTTACCTGGACTCTGTGTTCCAGGAAGTAGTCACACCAATTAGATTAGCTAATTCAGATGTAGTCCATGGTCAGGGACAGGAGGTTGTGATTATGAGTGAGGCAGGTATGGGGATCCAGGAGGTAGTGTTGGAGGAGCCGCAGCCCTTGCTCTTGTCCAACAGGTTTGAGGCTCTCACTCCCTGTGAGGACGGGAACGGGCACTGCAGGGAGGATGAGCAACCTGGCCACAGCACCGTGGAATGAGGGGCCATTCAAGTGGGGGGAGTAAAAAGAAATGTTGTAGTGGTAGGGGATAGTATCATCAGGGGTATAGATAGGGTTCTTTGCAGCCGAGAGCGAGAGTCCCGAAGGTGGTGTTGCCTGCCCGGTGCCAGGGTTAAGGACATCTCCTCTGGGCTGGAGAGAAACTTGGAGTGGGAGGGGGAGGATCCAGTTGTCGTGGTCCATGTTGGTACCAACGACATAGATAGGACAAGGAAAGAGGTTCTGCTGAGGGAGTATGAGCAGCTAGGGGCCAAATTAAAAAGCAGAACCACAAGGGTAATAATCTCTAGGTTACTACCTGAGCCACGAGCAAATTTGGCTAGGGTAAATAAAATCAGAGAGTTAAATGCGTGGCTCAAAGACTGGTGCGGGAGAAATGGGTTTTGCTTCTTGGGACACTGGCACCAGTACTGGGACAGGAGAGAACTGTTCCATTGGGACGGACTTCACTTGGCCAGTGCTGGGACTAGAATCCTGGTGAATCGAATAACTAGGGCTGTAGAAAGGGCTTTAAACTAATTAGTGGGGGGGAGGTTTCAAGAGAGCGAAAAATAAAAATGTCAGCGGAGATGGCAATAGAGCAAGGTAGCAGTGGGGGAATTAAAAACCAGAGCATGTTAGGAAGGGACAGAATATATAAAGATAAAGGTAAAGTAGTAAAGGGGGTAAAAGCAGGAATAAATTGTCACAAAACATATTTAAAAGTTCTTTATCTGAATGCACGCAGCATTCGTAACAAAATAGACGAGTTGACGGTACAAATAACTACATATGGGTATGATCTGGTGGCCATTACAGAGACATGGCTGCAGGGTACCATGACTGGGAACTAAACATCCAGGGGTATTTGACTATTAGGAAGGACAGACAGGAAGGAAAGGGAGGTGGAGGTGGGGTGGCTGTGTTAATAAAGGATGGAATCACTGCAATAGTGAGAAATGATATTGGGTCAAAGGATCAGGATAGTGAAGCGGTTTGGGTGGAGATAAGGAATAATAAGGGGAAAAAGTCACTAGTGGGCATAGTCTATAGGCATCCTAACAGTTGCAACTCTGTTGGTCGGAGTATAAATCAGGAAATAGTTGGGGCTTGTAATAAGGGAACAGCTATAATCATGGGAGATTTTAACTTTCATATTGACTGGACAAATCAAATTGGGCAGGGCAGCCTTGAGGAAGAGTTCATAGAGTGCATTAGTGATGGGTTCCTTGAGCAGTATGTTACTGAACCAACCAGGGGGCAGACAATCTTAGATCTGGTCCTGTGTACTGAGACAGGATTAATAAAAAATGTCCTAGTAAAGGATCCCCTTGGAATGAGTGACCATAACATGGTTGAATTCCAAATTCAGTTGGAGGGTGAGAGAGTTGGATCTCAAACCAGTGTACTAAGCTTCAATAAAGGAGACTGTGAAGGTATGAGAGCAGAGTTGACTGAAGTGAACTGGGAAAATAGATTAAGGTGTAAGATGGTACATGAGCAGTGGTGTACATTCAAGGAGATATTTCACAACCTTCAAGAAAAATATATTCCACTGAGGAAAAATGGGCGTAAAAGAAAAGATAGCCATCCGTGGCTAAGTAAAGTAATAAAGGATAGTATCTGACTGAAAACAAGGGCATATAAAGTAGCCAAATCTAGTGGGAGGATAGAGGATTGGGAAACATTTAAAAGCCAGCAAAGAATAACTAAACGATTAATTAAGAAAGGGAAGATAGATTATGAAAGTAAACTAGCAAAAAATATTAAAACAGATAGCAAGAGATTCTACAGTTATATTAAAAGAAAAAGGGTGGCTAAAGTGAATGTTGGTCCCTTAGAGGACGAGACCGGGAAATTAATAGTGGGGAACATGGAGATGGCAGAAACGCTGAACAAATATTTTGTATCAGTCTTTACAGTAGAGGACACGAAAAATATCCCAACACTGGACAAACAGGGGGGAGGAGCTAAACATGATTAAAATCACTAAGAAGATGGTACTCGGTAAGATAATGGGACTTAAGGCGGATAAATCCCCTGGACCTGAGCGCTTACATCCTAGGGTCTTGAGAGAAGTGGCGGTAGAGATTGCGGATGCATTGGTGGTAATTTTCCAAAACTCCCTGGATTCAGGAAAGGTCCCAGCAGATTGGAAAACAGCTAATGTAACGCCCTTATTTAAAAAGGGAGGAGACAAAAGGCTGGAAACTATAGACCAGTTAGCCTAACATCTGTGGTTGGTAAAATGTTGGAGTCCATTATTAAGGAAGCAGTAACAGGACATTTGGACAAGCGTAATTTAATCGGACAGAGTCAGCATGGTTTTATGAAGGGGAAGTCATGTTTGACAAATTTGCTCAAATTCTTTGAGGATGTAACAAACAGGGTGGATAAAGGGGAACTAGTGGATGTGGTGTATTTGGACTTCCAAAAGGCATTTGACAAGGTGCCACACAAAAGATTACTGCACAAGATAAAAAATCACGGGATTGGGGGTAATATATTGGCATGGGTGGAAGATTGGCTATCTAATAGAAAACAGAGAGTTTGGATAAATGGTTCATTCTCGGGTTGGCAATCAGTAACTAGTGGTGTTCCGCAGGGGTCGGTGCTGGGACCCCAACTCTTTACAATCTATATTAACGATTTGGAGGAGGGGACCAAGTGCAACATATCCAAGTTTGCCAATGATACAAAGATGGGAGGGAAAGCAGTGAGTGAGGAGGACATAAAAACCTGCAAAAAGACATAGACAGGCTAAGTGAGTGGGCAGAAATTTGGCAGATGGAATATAATGTTGGAAAGTGTGAGGTTATGCACTTTGGCAGAAAAAATCAAAGAGCAAGTTATTATCTAAATGGAGAGAAATTGCAAAGTGCTACAGTACAAAGGGATCTGGGGGTCCTGGTGCATGAAACACAGAAGGTTAGTATGCAGGTACAGCAGGTGATCAGGAAGGCCAATGGAATCTTGGCTTTTATTGCAAGGGGGTTGGAGTATAAAAGCAGGGAAGTCTTGCTTCAGTTATACAGGGTACTGGTGAGGCCACACCTGGAATATTGCGTACAGTTTTGGTTTCCATATTTAAGAAAAGATATATTTGCTCTCGAGGCAGTTCAGAGAAGGTTCACTCGGTTGATTCCGGAGATGAGGGGGTTGACTTATGAGGAAAGGTTGAGTAGGTTGGGCCTCTGCTCATTGGAATTCAGAAGAATGAGAGGCGATCTTATCGAAACATATAAGATTGTGAGGGGGCTTGATCGGGTGGATGCAGGGAGGATGTTTCCACTGTTGGGTGAGACTAGAACTAGGGGGCATAATCTTAGAATAAGGGTTTGCTGTTGCAAAACTGAGATGAGGAGAAACTTCTTCACTCAGAGGGTAGTAAATCTATGGAATTTGCTACCTCACAGAGCTGTGGAAGCTGCGACATTAAATAAATTTAAAATGTAGATAGACAGTTTCCTAGCTGATAAGGGAATTAGGGGTTACGGGGAGCGGGCAGGGAAGTGGACGTGAGTCTAGGTTCGGATCAGCCATGATCCTATTGAATGGCGGAGCAGGCCTGAGGGGCCGTATGACCTACTCCTGCTCTTACTTCTTATATTCTTATGTTCTTAACTTTACATGCTAATCTCTTATGCGGGACCTTATCAAAAGCCTTCTGAAAGTCCAAATACACCACATCCACTGGTTCTCCCTTATCTATTTTACCAGTTACATCCACAAAAAATTCCAGTAGATTTAGTCAAGCACGATTTACCTTTTGTAAATCCATGTTGACTTTGTCCGATCCTGTCGCTGTTTTCCAAGTGCTCTGCTATTACATCTTTTATAATGGACTCTAGTACTTTCCCCACTACCGATGTCAGGCTTACCGGTCTGTAATTCCCCGTTTTCTCTCTACCACCTTTTTTGAATAGTGGGGTAACATTAGCTACCCTCCAATCCATGGGTAATGTTCCAGATTCCATCGAATGTTGGAAGATGATCAGCAATGCATCTACTATTTCTAGGGCCACTTCTTTAAGTACCCTAGGATGTGGATTATCAGGCCCTGGGGATTTATCGGCCTTCAATCCCATCAATTTCCCTAATACCATTTCCCTACAAATACTGATTTCTTTCAGTTCCTCCCTTTCATCAGACCCTGTGTTCCCCGACATCTCTGGGAGGTTATTTGTGTCCTCCTTTGTGAAGACAGAACCAAAATATGTATTTAATTGGTCTGCCATTTCTTTGTTCCCCATTATAAATTCCCCTGATTCTGACTGCAAGGGACCTATGCTTGACTTCACCAATCTTTTTCTCTGCACATATCTATAAAAGCTTTTACAGTCAATTTTTATGTTTCCTGCAAGCTTACTCTCATATTCTATTTTCCCTTTCTTAATTAATCCCTTTTTCTTCCTTTGCTGAATCCTAAACTGCTCCCAATCCTCAGGTTTACTGCTTTTTCTGGCCAATTTATATGTCCTCTCCTTGGATCTTATGCTATCCCTAATTTCCCTTGTTAGCCACGGTTGAGTCACCTTTTTTGTTTTATTTTCATGCCAAACTGGGATGAACAAATTCTGTAGTTCATCCATGCGGTCTTTGAATGTTTGCCATTGCCTATCCACCGTCAACCCTTTGAGTGACATTCCCCACTCAATCCTACCCAACTCGCGCCTCAGACCATCGTAGTTTCCTTTATTTTAAGTTAGGACCCTAGTCTCTGAGTCGACTATTTCATTCTCCATCTTAATGAAGAATTCTATCATATTATGATCGCTCCGACCCAAGGGGCCTCCTACAACAAGATTGCTAATTAATCCTTTCTCATTACATAATACCCAGTCTAAGATGGCCTGATCTCTGGTTGGCTCCTCAACATATTGGTCCAGGAAACCATCCCGTAAACACTCCAGGAATTCCTCCTCCACAGTATTGTTACTAATTTGGTTAGCCCAATCTATATGTAGATTAAAGCCACCCATGATGACTGCTGTGCCCTTATTGCACGCTTCTCTAATTTCCCTTTTAATGCCATCCCCAACCTCTGCATTACTGTTTGGAGGTCTATATACCACTCCCACTAACGTTTTCTGCCCCTTGGTATTTCTCAGTTCTACCCATACAGATTCCACATCATCAGAGCTAATATCCTTCCTTACAATTGTGTTAATCCCTTCTTTAACCAGCAATGCTACCCCACCTCCCTTTCCTTTTTGCCTATCTTTTCTGAATATTGAATACCCCTGGATGTTGAGTTCCCAGTCTTGGACACCCTGGAGCCATGTTTCCATAATCCCAATCAAATCATATTCGTTTACCTCTATTTGCGCAGCTAATTCATCCACCTTATTACGAATGCTCCTCGCATTAAGACACAAAGCCTGCAGGCTTGTTTTTTTAATGCTCTTAGACCTATTAGAATTATTATTTACTGTGGCCATGTTTGATTTGAACCGTTGATTTCTCTGACTGCCACTTTTGTTTTTCTCCTTCCTATCTTTTGCTTTTATCCTTGTTTCCCTTTCCTCTGTCCCCCTGCTCAGGTTCCCAACCCCCTGCCATTTTAGTTTAAACCCTCCCCCAGAGCACTAGCAAACCCTCCCCCTAGGACATCAGTCCCGGCCCTGCCCTGGTGCAAACTGCCCGGTTTGAACTGGTCCCACCTCCCCCCAGAACCGGTTCCAATGTCCCAGGAATTTGAATCCCTCACCCTTGCACCATTCCTCTAGCCACGTATTCATCTGAAATATCCTTCTATTTCTACTCTGACTAGCACGTGGCACTGGTAGCAAACCTGAGATTACTACCTTTGAGGTCCTATTTTTTAATTTACCTCCTAACTACCCATATTCAGCTTTTAGGACAACATTTTAAAGTGCTGTATAAGTGAGTATTTATTTATTTTTCAAAACCGATGACTAGATTTATTTTACCAGGTTTACCTCTGGAACATTATCTCGAAACAAAGGTTGATGGCAATTAAGAAACAGTAATTAACAAAACTGTTTTTGAAATTTAAATTTCTGCCTAAATAGTTTAAATGATTCTGCTCACATGCAAGAGGAATTGTTGTCTGCAGTATTACTCTGACCAGAACTAATTGAGTTCAAGGGGGAAAAATTGAGTCGCGCCCTGAAAAAATTAGCGCCCCCGTGGCCGAAATTCATCAGTAGTGCCCCAAGAGGGAAATAGGGTGCTACTGGAAGCGCCCTGCCTCCCTCTTGAGGTGCTGCGAGGGAATATCACGGTGCTACGGTGCTGCGCCATGTCGCGCCGCAGTACTGCAGGCCTTCCTCCCCTTCTTAAAGGGGAGGGGCCTTGCGCAGAGCGACCCGGGGCCTTGCGCAGCGCGACCCGGTGCCCAGCTGGGCCACCAGGGATCGGAGTGCCGGCAAAAGAACCCGGCACTCAAGAGAAGTGCCGGGCTCACAGTGTGCAGCTGGCACCCCGCGGTGGGGGGCTGAAGAGGAGGCCGGGGACGGCAACGGGGGCAGGTGCTGGCAGGCGGCCAGCAACAGAAATGGCTTCCCGGCACCTTGCCTTTAATTAGCACCACCCCAGCTGCAGGTAGGCCCCCCTGACCCCGTCGGACATAGCGTCCGGCAGTAAGTCAGGAGGCGCTACCGAAGATCGCGGCTGGGGCGCTGCGCAAGGTGATGACGGAATCGCTGGCGGGGTGCTAACGGTTACCGCCAGCGCTAATCTGCCACTGAATCTCGCGGGAGACATTTGTGGCGCCGCACCCGGGCGCTAGTTGCTTTGCGCCCCGTTAGCGCCCTAGCACCTTCTTAGGGCGGTAGCGGGAGGCACAAAGCATTCAAATTTCCCCCCCCCCAAGAATTCAGAATAAATCTATTCTCACCTTTGTTTCCCACAGAGACTGACAAAAATCTTTTTTTTTTCTGGGTCTTCTTGTGGTTTGTTAACCAAAATAACAGTGCTCCCTAACACAATTTTCACAAATAGGTAAAAGCTAAAGGAAACTTATTTGTGAAGTGTTTTTTTGTTAACCAAGAACTCCTGCAGCAGGTGTCTGATAACAGCAATATGCAAGATGTTTATCTGAGCCTAGAAATTGGATTAGGCCTGAAAACGGGCCGTGTCAAGGGCCAGCGCTATTAGCCTTCACCAGTTGAAAGTGGTCCAGGCAGCAGGCAAAATGTGTGCTGCCTGCTCATTATAATGATTGCAGCACTGATCTCAGCGCTAAACGGGCTGCTGTTTGGCTTGGCGCGCAACAGGTGAGCCAATATCAGGTGCAGTCTAATGGCCAGTAATGTTGGCCTAGTCTTTCTCCACTACTTAAAGGGGAGGAGCTTTGATGCAGCAGCACTTTAGTCAAGGCAGTGGAACCGTTACTTGAGCACACTGATGGTCTGCTCGATGAGGTTCCTCATGGCAGCATGGGTCTCATTATATGAGTGCTGGCCACGAGTGGTGAGGTTGCGGAGAGAAGTCATCAGCCAGGTGTAGAGCAGATAGCCCTTGTTTCCAAGCAGCCGTGGTGGCTGGAAGACTGACACAGAATGAAGGCATCATAAGAACATAAGAACATAAGAAGTAGGAGCAGGAGTAGGCCATACGGCCCCTCGGGCCTGCTCCGCCATTCAATAGGATCATGGCTGATCCGAATCTAGACTCACGTCCACTTCCCTGCCCTCTCCCAGTAACCCCTAATTCCCTTATCCACAAGGAAACTGTCTATCTCCATTTCAAATTTATTTAATGTTGCAGCTTCCACAGCTCTCTGGGGTAGCAAATTCCATAGATTTACTACCCTCTGAGTGAAGAAGTTTCTCCTCATCTCAGTTTTGAAAGGGCAGCCCCTTATTCTTAGATTATGCCCCCTAGTACTAGTCTCACCCATCAGTGGAAACATCCTCACCGCATCCACCCGATCAAGCCCCCAAACAATCTTATATGTTTCGATAAGATCGCCTCTCATTCTTCTGAACTCCAGTGAGAAGAGTCCCAACCTACTCAACCTTTCCTCACACGTCAACCCCCTCATCTCCGGAATCAACCGAGTGAACCTTCTCTGAACCGCCTCGAGAGCAAGTATATCTTTTCTTAAATATGGAAACCAAAACTGCACGCAGTATTCCAGGTGTGTCCTCACCAATACCCTGTAGAACTGCTGCAAGACTTCCCTGTTTTTATACTCCACCCCCCTTGCAATAAAAGCCAAGATTCCATTGGCCTTCCTGATCACCTGCTGCACCTGCATATGAGCTTTTTGTGTTTCATGCACCAGGACCCCCAGATCCCTTTGTAGTGTAGCACTTTGCAGTTTCTCTCCATTTAGATAATAACTTGCTCTTTGATTTTTTCTGCCAAAGTGCATAACCTCATGTGCAAGTACCTTTAAGAGAAGAACTGATTTTATACTGCAGTAGCGGCAGTGACCACCCCTGTATAAAAGGCCCTAGCAGGCTTTTGTACTTCAGTCTGACGTTACCCTCTGTTCAGTCCTCATTCTCAGCATTGCTGGCTGTGCAGCTGCCTCAGCAAGCAGAAGGAGAAGGAGAAACCAGACCAGGAGAAGGAGGAGAGTGGAAAGTGGTGGTCTCCTGACCAGGAAGAGGAGGACAACGAAAGACCACCACCACCAACTCCACCATCATCATCATCACAACAACTGAGGTGCCTGGAGAGAGAGGACAGAGGAGGAGAAGGAGAAAGGAGGCCTGCAACAACATCAAACAGGGGAGAGGCCTTTCCCATTACTGCCTCCCCAAATTGGCCTCCACTTAAGGAGAGGGAGAGAGGGGAGAGAAACCACCATCAGCCAACACCAACTGTTCGGAAGGAGGGAGGAATATCATCTTTCAGAACATCTACAGGTGGGTGTTATTTGGGGCACTCTCCCAAAGACTTTGTATTTTAGGTGGGGGGAGAAAAGAAGAAACAAGGCCGGATCATCAAGGGGTGTCTGTGTGTGTGTGTGGCTCTTGTTAAAAACTAGGCCACACACACCACTAATAAGCACCCCTTCTATTGCCTGACCTGGGACAGCTGGAGCTGCCTAGGTGAAGTCCAATTGTATTTATTACATCGTTAAGACCTGGTGTGGGACTGAGCCTGGGGCATCTCCAGCTTTCCCAGGTGAAGACATCTTCTCCCCCTGCCAGAAGACCACCACCATCAAAGACTTTAAATTTCCATCGGAGAGTGCACCCCTGCCAACACTCACCCACCCACCATCCTGAGTGGCAACCCTGCCCTTGCGGCCTCCCTCCTTCCCAACCCCCCTCTCTCTCTCTCTTTGTCTCTCTCTGCCTATTTCTCTGAGGCACCTCAATTTCATCTCTATATATTAATTGCCTATTGAGCAGAGGGGAGAAGGCCCCTCTCCCAATTTCAATCAATAAGGGAAGAGGTGTGCCTTCATTTTAAACAGCTCCCTCTGCTCAATAGAGGACCAAAAAATACCTGAGGCCATTAACACCTTCAGGCCTGTGACTTGGGGTGAGTGTAGCCCTTATAAAAACACCCCATAATGGCGACTGCATCTTCGCCGGTGGCGGGGCCAGCCAGGACTTATGCGGGAGTGGCAGCCACAGCCACAGCTGTTCCCGCTGCTTCTGCTGCCCCGTCACCTTTTAAACTCATGACAAAAAAGCTTGGGGTGAAGAGCTACACTCACCCCACTATGACCATTGAGGCCTGCGTTAAAGCCATGGCTGGGGTTGTCGGCCCCTCAGCCATCGTCGTGGCCTCAAAAATGTACGGGAAGGCTGTGTTCTTCCTGGGGTCGGAGCGGGCGGTGTCCCTGGCCGTCACCAAGAGGCTCACCGTGGGCGGGACCTTCCTGCCGGTGGATCTTCTCGAAGCCACCGAGCAGAGAATTGTCATCTCAAACGTCCCGCCCTATGTCCCTGGTGAGCTCCTCCTCCCACATTTGCACCAACTTGGGGAGGTGAGGTCGAGGATCACGCACATCCCGCTCGGCTTCCAGGAGGCCAGCCTTCACCACGTCTTCTCCTTCTAGCGCCAGCTATTCGTCCAGCTGGCGCGGGAGGAGGACACCAAAGGGGTGTTCATCGTCCACCACGAGGGGACCGCCTATTGCGTCTTCTGGACATCGGACGGTGTGTGATGCCACGCCTGCAAGGAGGTGGGGCACATTCGGAAAAACTGCCCTGCCTCCAAGGCCGCCAGATCGTCTGGTGCGGCCGAGGCTGGCGCCGCCGCCGCTCCTCCCCCCGGATCTGCCTGCGCGTCGGGAATATCTGATGCGCACTCAACGTCGGGGGCCGATGCCACCAAGGCCTCCGGCGGGGGGGAGGGAGTGTGTCTGGCCGGAAAGAAGGCGCGGAAAAAAACGAAGCACCTTAGGGCGGGTCCCCCCGTGGAGAGCCAGCCCTTGCCCCTTAAGCCCCTTACACCTGCGCTCCTCGCGGAGTTAATCGGGGCAGACGCGAGTGGGAGGGGCCTCGTGCCCGAGCCTGTGGCCGCGACAGCCATAGCGGAAAAGCTGGTACTTGCGGCCGGGCTCGGGCCCGAGGAACCCGACAAACCTGCTCCGCCGGAGGGAGCAGACGAGGAGGCCTCTGCAGACATGGAGGTCTCCCTCGCTCCCTCCGTGCTAAAAAGAAGGCGCGACCACCTGGAAGAAGAGGAGGGGTCGCCTGTCCCTCGGGAGGCTGAGGCAGATGTGTCTGTCCGACACGTGCCTCCCGGGGATGGGGACGAGACCCTACCCATGGGGGTGGGCGCGGAACAACCCGCGGCGGAGATTGACATTTTATCGGTGCCATTACCCCTGACCGGGTCGGGCGGCCTGGTGTCTGGGTCGGGCGAGCTTGAGGAAAATTAGCTCGCCCAATGCGACCCGGACATCTCCCAGGGGCTGCTCGACCTGGTAGAGGTTTTAATTCAAAACATCCCATCCGCTGGGTCGGAGGATGGTGGCGGGGAGGAGGATGGCCCCCTGGCTGTGTCTCTGGTGCCGGCCGTACTGGAGGAGCTGGGAATTGTTCTCTCCCCGGTTTCTCCGGTCGTTCTGGTGTCTGGGGCGGGGGAGGAATCCGAACCGCCGCCGTCTTCTGGCCCGGCGCCCCTAGAGGAGCCCAGGGAGGAATCTTCTGCCACCGATCCTGGGGGTGGGATCCGGGCGGAGGCGGGGCCGGCTGGTGTGGCTGAGCCGTTCGCTGCGCACTGCGCGACGGACGGGTCGGTGCTGGTGATGACCCCCTGGAGGAGGATGGGGACTCGGTGATGGGCACGGAGGACGAATTGGACTCCGTCGCCGACGAGGCGCTGGATGACCTCGTGCCGCTCGCCGAGTCTCCCCTCATTCCCGTAAGGGAACTCCGGGACTTTATGGCCACGTGCCTGGGTTGGTACAATAAGATCCGGCTGGCCCTCGACAGGTGGTCGGAGCTGGCGCTGCTCGTCGTGTCCATCCGCGCTGCCGTTAAAATCATGGGCGTGGACGAGGGCGTGAACCCGCTCGAGCTGCGTCGGCTCAGAACGTTCCTCACTGGGCTGCTGAGGAAGTGGCGGCTGACCAGCGGCTGCGCTCCCTCCCCCCGTTAGGTGTAGGTGAAGGTTGCACTATGCTTCTGACATGAAGATAACCATAGCCAACCTCAACATCAACGGCAGCAGGGAGGCGCGCCGCAGATTCAATAACTTCTCGGTCCTTCGGGACGGGAAGTATGCGGTGTGCTTCCTCCAAGAAACACACACCGTTCCGGGAGACGAAGCCACGTGGCTCCTGGAGTGGCAAGGAGGGGTCAGCATGAGTCACCTCTCCAATAATTCCAGCGGGGTGGCTATCTTGCTGGCCCCGCATTTTCAGCTGGAGATCTTGGGGGTCAAGGAGCACGTGCCGGGCCGCTTGCTCCAGGTCACTGTTCGCCTGGGGGGCGTGCCGCTCCATCTAGTGAACGTGTACGCCCCTCAGACCGGTGCGCAGCAAGTGCGCTTCTTCGAAGAAGTGTCCGCTCTTTTGGGCTCCGTCGACGTGGGCGAGTGCGTCATCCTCGGGGGGGATTTTAACTGCACCCTCGAGGCGAGGGACCGTTCGGGTCCCCCGAGAAGCCCGGCGGTGATGGAAAAGTTGAGGGACCTGGTTGGGTCCTTCGACTTGGTGGACGTCTGGCGAAACCTGCACCCCGACTCCAGCGCCTTCACTAGCGTGAGGTCTGGGGGAGGAAGGTCCAGAATCTACCGCCTCTAGATTTCCCGGGCGTACGTCTCCTGCGTTCCGTCGGCTTCCATGCGGCCGGTGCCGTGCACGGACCATCACCTGGTGTGGGCGGAGCTCGCTCCACTGCGCGTGGGGGGGTGTCCGCGTACTGGCATTTTAACAACCTGCTGCTGGAGGACGCGCGGTTCCGGGATTCATTTCGTCGGTTCTGGGCCCAGTGGTGAAGGAAGCAGGGGGGCTTCCCCTCCTTGAGGCTATGGTGGGACGTGGGCAAGGCTCACGTCCGTCTCTTCTGTCAGGAGTACGCGAAGGGGTCGACCAAGAGGCGGGAGGCCGGGGTCGGGCGGTTGGAGGAGGAGGTGCTCAAACTGGAGTCCCGTCTCAGTTAGGTCGTCGAGGACCCGGCCCTGCGGAAGGGGTACGAAGAGAAGAAGGGCGCGCTGAAGGACCTGCAGCTCGTTGGGTCCCGAGGCGCGTACGTGAGGTCACGGATCCAGCTCCTGCGGGACCTGGACCGCAGCTCCCCCTTCTTCTACTCGCTGGAAAAATGACGGGGGGTCCGTAAGCAGCTCTTGGGGCTGCTGGCCGATGACGGATCTCTGGTCTCGGATCCGGGGGGAATCAGCGCGGAGACCCGCACCTATTGTGGGGCTCTCTTCTCTCCGGATCCGTCCAGCGAGGATGCGCGCAGAGTTTTGTGGGAGGACCTGCCGAAGGTCAGCCCGGAAGGCGCCGAAAAATTGGACGCTCCGCTAAGCTCTCCAGAGGAAAGTCCCCGGGGCTGGATGGGCTGACCGTGGAGTTCCACAGGGCGTTCTGGGACGTCTTGGGGGGCGACTACGCGCGGGTCCTGGGGGAAAGTTTGGCGACCGGGGAGATGCCCCTCTCTTGGCGCAGGGCGGTCATTGTCCTGCTGCCTAAGAAGGGCGATCTCCGCCTCCTGAAGAACTGGCGCCCGGCCTCCCTCCTCAGCACGGACTATAAAATCTTTGCCAGGGCCATGTCAGCTCGCCTTGGCACCGTGCTGGCCCACATGATCCACCCCGACCAGTCCTACACGGTCCCGGGCCGGACCATCCACGATAACATCCATCTGGTCCGGGCCCTGGTCCACCACTCCCAGAGGGCTGGTCTGTCAGTCGCATTCCTTTCCCTGGATCAGGAGAAGGCATTCGACAGGGTGGACCACGAGTATCTCTTCGGGACTCTGCGCGCATTCGGGTTCGGGACGCATTTCGTCGCCCGGATATGACTTCTGTACGCCGCCGCGGAGTGTCTGATTAAAGTTAACGGGTCCTTGACGGCGCCCCTTCGCTTCGGGAGGGGGGTGCGTCAGGGATGCCCCATGTCCGGTCAGTTATACGCCGTTTGCATGGAGCCTTTCCTGCGCCTCTTGCGGAAGAGGTTGACGGGACTGGCTCTGCAAGGGCCGGGCGTGGAGGTGGTCCTCTCGGCTTACGCCGATGATGTGCTCCTCACGGTCACGGATACTGGCCGGCGAACTGGCAAGAGCTGGAGGCCAAAGTCACCGTTCGCCTAGGATGCTGGACAGGACTGCTCCGAGTGTTGTCCTACAGGGGTCGAGCGCTGGTCATAAACCAGCTGGTGGCCGCCATGTTGTGGTACCGGTTGGTCACTTTGATCCCTCCCCCTGCGTTTGTCGCCAAGATGCAGAAGAAGCTCATCGACTTCTTCTGGGACAAAAGGAAGCACTGGGTCTCTGCCGCAGTTCTGAGTCTCCCGCTTAGGGAGGGCGGTCAGGCGCTGGTGTGCCTTCGCACCCAGGCTGCGACTTTCCATCTTCAGACGCTGCAGAGATACCTGTACGTCGAGAATCCTCCGAGATGGTGTGCGCTGGCGACGTATTTCTTCCGCCAGCTGCACGGCCTCAATTACGACACGCAGCTCCTGTTTGTGAAAGTGGGCGGCAGGCGTGCCAGCCTGCGGGAGCTGCCTGTCTTCTACCAGGAACTGCTATGGGTTTGGAACTACGTCACTTCCAGGCAGAGCTCTCCCCCGTCAGGAGCGGTGGCTCTCCTTTGGGAGCCGCTGCTCAGGAATCCGCACCTCCACGACCGCAGGTTCGAGCGGCTGGCGGAGGGCAGTGCTGTGCCTGGCAAGGTGACCAGAGTCGGGGACCTGCTCGATGGCAGAGGAGCGGGCTGGATGGCGCCGAAGGAGCTGGCGCGGCGCCTGCCCTGGGCAAACGTCCGGCTTGCGGTCGAAGCCATCGAGTCGGTGAAAGTGGCACTGGGCCCCGGCTCCACAAGGTGTATCGAGGCGGCTCAAGCACGTGGGGCGATCCCGTCCAAGCTTACCCCCGTTCGGACGGAATTCCTCATCGGCGCCCGGCCCCGAAACTCCCCTCGGGAACCGACGCCTCACAACTTGAGCCGTCTCGAGGAAATACCCTACGTGCCTTTTCATTCCGCGTGGAAGGGTTTCCTGTACGGGCTGCTCCTGCACACTCTCCACTTTGCCATCTTCGTCTGCCATCTGGACACGCCTTGGCGTGGCGTCTTGCCGACCGGCGGAGGTGGAGGTCCCCAATGGAGGGCTCTCTACGCAGGAGTCCTCCCTTCTTCCGTCGGGGACTTGTCCTGGAGGGTGTTGCACGGAGCGGTCCCATGCAATAAGGTTTTAAATAGGTTCACGGAGTCCCAGGCCGCCTGCATTTTTTGCGGCCTGGAGGAGTCCGTGTTTCACGTTTATGTCGAGTGTGGGAGATTGCAGCCCCTCTTTCACTACTTGAAGGGGCTGCTCCTCGATTTTTGGTTGCACTTCAGTCCCACGCTCTTGATCTACGGTCACCCGGTGCGGAGGGGAGCGGGCAGGTTTGAGGACCTCCTCGTGGGACTGCTCCTGGGCCTGGACAAGAGAGCCATCAATTGGTCCAGGCAGCAGGCGGTCGAGGGGGTCGTCCAGCCAGATTGCCTGCATCTCTTCCGCGGCCATGTTCGCGCCCGGGTGGCCCTGGAGATGGAGCACGCGGTGTCCGCCAGTGCGCTTGAGTATTTCCGCGACCGGTGGGTGCCGCGGGGACTGGAGTGCATCATCAACCCGGAAAACCAAATTTTAATTTGATTTGTTACGTTTTAGTTGAACTTTTGTTCATTTACAGTCCAATTTGGGTTTTTTTTGGTTCAAAAAGAAGAGTACCCTCTGTTCAGTCCTCATTCTCAACATTGCTGGCTGTGCAGCTGCCTCAGCAAGCAGAAGGAGAAGGAGAAGCCAGACCAGGAGAAGGAGGAGAGTGGAAAGTGGTGGTCTCCTGACCAGGAAGAGGAGGACAACGAAAGACCACCACCACCACCTCCACCATCATCATCACAACAACAGAGGTGCCTGGAGAGAGAGGACAGAGGAGGAGAAGGAGAAAGGAGGCCAGCAAACATCATCAACCAGGGGAGAGGCCTTTCCCATCACTGCCTCCCCAAATTGGCCTCCACTTCAGGAGAGGGAGAGAGGGGAGAGAAACCACCATCAACAGAAAACAACCAACTGTTTGGAAGGAGGGAAGGAGGACATCTTTCTGAACATCTACAGGTGGGTGTTATTTGGTGCACTCTCCCAAAGACTTTGTTTTGTAGGTGGGGGGAGGAAAGAAGAAAACAAGGCCGGAACATCAAGGGGTGTCTGTGTGTGTGTATGGCTCTTGCTAAAAACTAGGCCACACACACCGCTATTAAACATCCCTTCTATTGCCTGACCTGGGACTGCTGGAGCTGCCTAGGTGAAGCCCAATTCACTTTAACCTCGTTAAGGCCTGGTGTGGGACTGAGCCTGGGGCATCTGCAGCTTTCCCAGGTGAAGACATCTTCTCCCCCTGCCAGAAGACCACCACCAAAGACTTTAATTTTCCATCGGAGAGTGCACCCCTGCCGACAGCCACCCACCCACCCACCATCCTGAGTGGTGACCCTGCCCTTGCGGCCTCCCTCCTTCCCAACACCCCCCTCTCTCTCTCTCTTTGTCTCTCTCTCTCTGCCTTTCTCTCAAAAGGCACCTCATCTATCTATATCTTAATTACCTATTGAGCAGAGGGGAGAAGGCCCCTCTCCCAATTCTAATCAATAAGGGGAGAGGTGTGCCTTCAATTTAAACAGCTCCCTCTGATCAATAGAGGACACAAAAACAACCTAGGCAACAATTAACACCGTCAGGCCTGTGACTTGGGGTGAGTGTAGCCCTTTTTAAACAATCAACACCCCATAATGGCGACTGCATCTTCGCCGGTGGCGGGGCCAGCCAGGATTTATGCGAGAGTGGCAGCCACAGCCACAGCTGCTCCTGCTGCTTCTGCTGCCCCGTCACCCTTTAAACTCATGACAAAAAAGCTTGGGGTGAAGAGCTACACTCACCCCACTATGACCATTGAGGCCTGCGTTAAAGCCATGGCTGGGGTTGTCGGCCCCTCAGCCATTGTCGCGGCCTCAAAAATGTACGGGAAGGCTGTGTTCTTCCTGGGGTCGGAGCGGGCGGTGTCCCTGGCCGTCGCCAAGGGGCTCACCGTGGGTGGGACCTTCCTGCCGGTGGATCCTCTCGAGGCCACCGCGCAGAGAATTGTCATCTCGAACGTCCCGCCCTATGTTCCTGGTGAGCTCCTCCTCCCACATTTGCGCCAACTTGGGGAGGTGAGGTCGGGGATCACGCCCATCCCGCTCAGCTTCCGGGAGGCCAGCCTTCGCCACGTCTTCTCCTTCCGGCGCCAGCTGTTTACCCAGCTGGCGTGGGAGGAGGACACCGAGGGGGCGTTCGTCGTCCTCCACGAGGGGACCGCCTATCGCCCCTTTTGGACGTCGGACGGTGTGCGGTGCCACGCCTGCAAGGAGGTAGAGCACGTCAGGAAAAACTGCCCCGCCTCCAAGGCCGCCGGATCATCTCGTGCGGCCGAGGCTGGCGCTGCCGCTGCTCCTCCCCCCAGATCTGCCCGCGCGTCGTGAACATCTGATGTGCGGTCAACGTCGGGGGCCGATGCCACCAAGGCCTCCGACGGGGGGTAGGGAGTGCGTCCGGCTGGAAAGAAGGCGCGTCAAAAAACTAAATACCTTAGGGCGGGTCCCCCCGTGGAGGGCCAGCCCTTGCCCCTTGAGCCCCTTACACCTGCATTCCTCGCGGAGTTGATCGGGGCAGACGAGGGCGGGAGGGGCCTCATGCCGGAGCCTGTGGCCGCGACGGCCATAGCGGAAATGCCAATACCTGCGGCCGGGCTCGGGCCCGAGGAACCCGACAAACCTGCTCCACCGAAGGGAGCAGACGAGGAGGCCCCTGCAGACATGGAGGTCTCCGTCGCTCCCTCCGCGCTGAAAAGAAGGCGCGACCCCCTGGAAGAGGAGGAGGACCGGAAGGAGGAAGGTCCCTCCGAGCAGGGGGAGTCGTCGCCCGCCGCGGGTACTGCGCCACCCCCCCCCGCTGTCGTCATCAGCAGCGATCGGCAGGGGTCGCCTGTCCCTCGGGAGGCTGAGGCAGATGTGTCTGTCTGGCACGTGCCTCCCGGGGATGGGGACGAGAACCTGCCCGTGGAGGTGGGCGCGGAACAACCCGCGGCGCAGATTGACATTTTATCGGTGCCGTTACCCCTCGCCGGGTCGGGCGGCCTGGGTTCTGGGTCCGGCGAGCTCGAGGAAAATGAGCTCGCCCAATGCGACCCGGACATCTCCCAGGGGCTGCTCGTCCTGGTAGAGGTTTTAATTCAAAACACCCCATCCGCTGGGTCAGAGGTTGGTGGCGGGGAGGAGGATGGCCCCCTGGCTGCGTCTCTGGTGTCGGACGTACTGGAGGAGCTGGGAATTGTTCTCTCCCCGGTTTCTCCGGTCGTTCTGGCATCTGAGGCGGAGGGGGACTCCGAACCGCCGCCGTCTTCTGGCCTGGCGCCCCTAGAGGAGCCCAGGGAAGAATCCTCTGCCGCCGATCCTGGAGGTGGGATCCGGGCGGAGGCGGGCCGGCTGGTGCGGCCGAGCCGTTCGCTGCACACTGCGCAACGGACGGGTCGGTCGCTGGTGGTGACCCCCCGGAGGAGGACGGGGACTCGGTGATGGGCGCGGAGGATGAATTGGACTCCGTCGCCGACGAGGCGATGGATGACCTCGTGCCCCTCGCCGAGTCTCCGCACATTCCCGTAGGGGAAATCTGGGGCTTTACGGCCACGTGCCTGGGTCGGCACAATCAGATCCGGCTGGCCCTCGGCAGGTGGTCGGTGCTGGCGCTGCTCATCGTGTCCGTCTGTGCCGCCATTAAGATCATGGGCGCGGACGAGGGCGTGAACCCGCTCGAGCTGCGTCGGCTCAGAACGTTCCTCACTGGGCTGCTGAGGAAGTGGCGGCTGACCAGCGGCTGCGCTCCCTCCCCCCATTAGGTGTAGGTAGAGGTTGCACTATGCTTCTGACATGAAGATAGCCATAGCCAGCCTCAACATCAATGGCAGCAGGGAGGCGCGCCGCAGATTCAATAACTTCTCGGTCCTTCGGGATGGGAAGTATGCGGTGTGCTTCCTGCAAGAAACCCACACTGTTCCGGGAGATGAAGCCACGTGGCTCCTGGAGTGGCAAGGAGGTGTCAGCATGAGTCACCTCTCCAATAATTCCAGCGGGGTGGCTATCTTGCTGGCCCCGCATTTTCAGCCGGAGATCTTGGGGGTCAAGGAGCACGTGCCGGGGCGCTTGCTCCAGGTCACTGTTCACCTGGGGGGCGTGATGTTCCATCTAGTGAACGTGTACGTCCCTCAGACCAGTGCGCAGCAAGTGCGCTTCTTCAAAGAAGTGTCCGCTCTTTTGGGCTCCGTCGACATGGGCGAGTGCGTCATCCTCGGGGGGAATTTTAACTGCACCCTCGAGGCGAGGGACCGTTCGGGTCCCCCGCGAAGCCCGGCAGTGATGGAGAAGTTGAGAGACCTGGTCGGGTCCTTCAACTTGGTGGACGTCTGGCGAAGTCTCCACCCCGACTCCAGCGCCTTCACTAGCGTGAGGTCTGGGGGAGGAAGGTCCAGAATCGACCGCCTCTAGATTTCCCGGGCGTACGTCTCCTGCATTCCGGCGGCTTCCATGCGGCCGGTGCCGTGCACGGACCACCACCTGGTGTGGGCGGAGCTCGCACCGCTGGGCGCACGGGGGGATTCCGCGTACTGGCATTTTAACAACCTGCTGCTGGAGGACGCGCGGTTCCGGGATTCATTTCGTCGATTCTGGGCCGACTGGAGCAGGAAGCGGGGGGGCTTCCCCTCCTTGAGGCTATGGTGGGACGTGGACAAGGCTCACGTCCATCTCTTCTGTCAGGGGTACGCGAAGGGGTCGACCAAGAGGCGGGAGGCCCGGGTCGGGCGGTTGGAGAAGGAGGTGCTCGACCTGGAGTCCCGTCTCGGTCAGGTCTTCGAGGACCCGGCCCTGCGGAAGGTGTACGAAGAGAAGAAGGGTGCGCTGAAGGACCTGCAGCTCGTCGGGTCCCGAGGCGCGTACGTGAGGTCGCGGATCCATCTCCTGCGGGACCTGGACCGCGGCTCCCCCTTCTTCTACTCGCTGGAAAAAAGACGGGGGGTCCGTAAGCAGCTCTTGGGGCTGCTGGCCGATGACGGATCTCTGGTCTTGGATCCGGGGGGAATCAACGCGGAGACCCATGCCTATTACGGGGCTCTGTTCTCTCCGGATCCGTCCAGCGAGGATGCGCGCAGAGTTTTGTGGGAGGACCTGCCGAAGGTCAGCCCAGAGGGCGCCGTAAAATTGGACGCTCCGGTTAGCCTGGCGGAGCTGACCGGCGACCTCCGCCAGCTCTCCAGGGGAAAGTCCCCGGGGCTGGACGGACTGACCGTGGAGTTCCACAGGGCATTCTGGGACGTCTTGGGGGGCGACTACGCGCGGGCCCTAGGGGAATGTTTGGCGACCGGGGAGATGCCCCTCTCTTGGCGCAGGCCGGTCATTGTCCTGCTGCCTAAGAAGGGCGATCTCCGCCTCCTTAAGAACTGGCGCCCGGTCTCCCTCCTCAGCATGGACTATAAAATCTTTGCCAGGGCCATGTCTGCTCGCCTTGGCACCGTGCTTGCCCATATCATCCACCCCGACCAGTCCAACACGGTCCCGGGCCGGACCATCCACGATAACATCCATCTGGTCCGGGACCTGGTCCACCACTCCCAGAGGGCTGGTCTGTCGGTCGCCTTCCTTTCCCTGGATCAGGAGAAGGCGTTCGACAGGGTGGACCACGAGTATCTCTTTGGGACTCTGCGTGCATTCGGGTTCGGGACGCATTTCGTCGCCCTGATCCGACTTCTGTACGCCGCCGCGGAGTGTCTGATTAAAGTTAACGGGTCCTTGACGGCGCCCCTTCGCTTCAGGAGGGGGGTGCTTCAGGGATGCCCCATGTCCGGTCAGTTATACGCCGTTTATGTGGAGCCTTTCCAGCGCCTTTTGTGGAAGAGGTTGACGGGACTGGTTCTGCAAGGGCCGGGCGTGGAGGTGGTCCTCTCGGCTTACGCCGATGATGTGCTCCTCACGGTCACGGATCCCGCTGACTTGCGGAGGATGCGGGAATGCCAGCAGATTTACTCGGACGCATCCTCCGCCAAGATCAACTGGGAGAAATGTTCCGGACTCCTGGTGGGTCAGTGGCGGGTGGACTCCCTGCCGGAGGAGTTCAGGCCTTTCGCCTGGAGCACCACGCACCTCCTCTACTTGGGAGTCTACCTTAGCCCTGCCGAGGACGCCTGGCCGGCGAACTTGAAAGAGCTGGAGGCCAAAGTCACCGCTCGCCTAGGACGCTGGACTGGACTGCTCCGAGTGTTGTCCTACAGGGGTCGAGCGCTGGTCATAAACCAGCTGGTGGCCGCCATATTGTGGTACCGGATGGTCACTTTGATCCCTCCCCCTGCGTTTGTCACCAAGATGCAGAAGAATCTCATCGACTTCTTCTGGGACAAAAGGAAGCACTGGGTCTCTGCCTCTGTTCTGTGTCCCCCGCTTAGGGAGGGCGGTCAGGTGCTGGTGTGCCTTCACACCCAGGCTGCGACTTTCCGTCTTCAGACGGTGCAGAGATACCTGTACGTCGAGAATCCTCTGAGATGGTGTGCGCTGGCGACGTATTTCTTCCGCCAGCTGCATGGCCTCAATTACGACACGCAGCTCCTGTTTGTGAAAGTGGGCGGCAGGCGTGCCAGCCTACGGGAGCTGCCTGTCTTCTACCAGGAACTGCTATGGGTTTGGAACTATGTCGCTTCCTGGCGGAGCTCTCCCCTGTCAGGAGCGGCGGCTCTCCTTCAGGAGCCGCTGCTCAGGAATCCGCACCTCCACGACCGCGGGTTCGGTTGGCTGGCGGAGCACAGGGCTGTGCCTGGCAAGGTGACCAGAGTCGGGGACCAGCTCGATGGCGGAGGAGAGGGCTGGATGGTGCCGGAGGAGCTGGCGCGGTGCCTGTCCTGGGCCAACGCCCGGCTCGCGTCGAAGCCATCGAGTCAGTGAAAGTGGCACTGGGCCCCGGCTCCACTAGGTCTATCGAGGTGGCTCAAGCACGTGGGGCGTTCCCGTCCGAGCTTATCCCCGTTTGGACGGAATTCCTCATCGGCGCACGGCCCCAAAACTCCCCTCGGGAACCGGTGCCTCACAACTTGAGCCGTCTCGAGGAAATACCCTCCGTGCCTTTTCATTCCACGCGGAGGGGTTTCCTGTACGGGCTGCTCCTGCACACTCTCCACTTTGCCATCTTGGTCTGCCGTCCGGACACGCCTTGGCGTGGCGTCTTGCCGACCGGCGGAGGTCCCCAGTGGAGGGCTCTCTACGCGGAAGTCCTCCCTTGTTCCATCGGGGACTTGGCCTGGAGGGTGTTACACAGAGCGGTCCCGTGCAATATGGTTTTAAATAGGTTCACGGACTCCCAGGCTGCCTGTATTTTCTGCGGCCTGGAGGAGTCCGTGTTTCACGTATATATGGAGTGAGAGAGGCTGCAGCCCCTCTTTCACTACTTGAAGGGGCTGCTCCTCGATTTTTGGTTGCACTTCAGTCCCACGCTCTTGATCTATGGTCACCCGGTGCGGAGGGGAGCGGGCAGGTTGGAGGACCTCCTTGTAGGCCTGCTCCTGGGCCTGGCTAAAAAAGCCATCAATTGGTCCAGGCAGCGGGCGGTCGAGGGGGTCGTCCAGCCGGATTGCCTGCCTCTCTTCCGCGGCCATGTTCGCGCCCGGGTGGCCCTGGAGATGGAGCACGCGGTGTCCGCCGGCACGCTTGAGTATTTCCGCGACCGGTGGGCGCCGCGGTGACTGGAGTGCATCATCAACCCAGAAAACCAAATTTTAATTTGATTTGTTAAGTTTTAGTTGAACTTTTGTTAATTTGCAGTCCAATTTGGTTTTATTTTTGTCCAAACTAAAAGAGTACCCTCTGATCAGTAAAATACCTGTTTAATTGTTCTCCCGAAGTCCGTGTATTATTGAGGCGCGGACTTTACAGTGGCGACGAGCAAGTTCAAACTGACCTGCAGTACTGCATCACCTCACGGGGACCTTTCCCTGAGAAGAAGTTTCTTGGAGGTCGAATTCAGAGCAACGGGCGTCGAACGCGGGCAACCGCCCAAGGATCCATCGGTGTTCGGAGAATTGCGGGAGAGGCTGGGGAGAGCTGAGCTTGGCTCCCCAGTTAAGGAGTTCCAGCAAATCATGCTGGTAGCAGGTAGTGCGCTGACCCTTCCGGACTGCGGCGGGCTCGAGCTCGATCGAGCGAATCTGAAAAAGGGGCAGCGCAGCATCGCCAGGAGGAAAGAGAGAGAGAGAGGGTGGAGCGCACAGGGCGCGGTCGGTGCTCAAGAACCGGGCAGCGGAGAGAAAATAAACAAGGGGAAGGAAAAGTGAGACGCGCCGAAGCCGCGGGTCGCCGCCATTACCCTGTAGAACGTTAGGAGCAGCGTGGCAGCAAGGGGAAGAAGGAAAAGCGCGGGAGGTGCCATTTTATTCCATTGGGGAAGAAGGAAAAGCGCGGGAGGCGCCATTTTCAATCACCCAAGATGCCGAAAAGTGGCAGTATCGCTGCTTTCGACATCGAGGTAGAAGACTGGACCACGTATGTGGAAAGAATTGAAGTGTACTGCAAGGCAAATGAGGTGGCCGATGGAAAGAAGGCGTCGGTATTATTAAATTTGATGGGCGCGAGAACGTACGGCCTATTGCGGAATTTAATTACCCCAGCTAAACCAATGGAGAAAAGTTTTGAGGAGGTTGTTAATATCTTACAGGAACACCTAAACCCTACACCGCTGCTGATAGCAGAAAGATTCAAGTTCCATAAAAGAAACCAGCACAAAGATGAGAGCAATGCTGACTATCTTACGGAACTACGCAAGTTATCGAAGCACTGCCAGTTTGGAGCAGGACTGGCAGACACTTTACGGGATGAGTTTGTCTGCGGGCTCCAGAGTGAAGGAACCCAGAAACAACTACTTTCGGAAAAGGACCTGACGCTAGAACAGGCTTTCAGCGTGGCAGTATCCTACGAAGCAGCAGCACGGGGAGCTGCGGAAATACAACAGAAACCACAAGAATACAACGCTAATGAAATGGCGTATGGAGCAGAAAAGTGCTTTCGCTGCGGCAGAACAACCCATGATCAGAAGGACTGCTGGTTTAAGGACAAAGTGTGCAGGCAATGCGGGAAAATGGGACACATAGCAAGAGTCTGCAGGTCGGGAAAGAAAACTAACACTACAAGAACTATTAAGGAAAAGTACAAGAAAGTAAAAAAAATGACAGACAGTAGTTCGGAAGATCAGGAGAGTGATAACAACTCCGGGAGCAGGAGATTAAGTTGTCTAAAGTTACACAACATGATCGCAAAGGAGGATCACTGAACCATTTGGGTCACCCTCATGATAGCAGGATCCCAAATAAAGATGGAATTGGACACAGGATCAGCTCTAACTGTCATGAATCGACGAGACTATGAGCGGCTATTCTCACACATACCCTTAAAGGACACGCCCATTGTATTGAAGACATACACGGGGCAAAAGGTCTACCCCAGAGGAAAAATAAGGGTGCCAGTTAAATATAACGGCAAGGAAACACAGAAACTGTATCTATATATACTATGAGATGGAGGACCACCATTATTGGGACGTGAATGGATCCGAAAAATACAATTGGATTGGCATTCCATTCAGGCGCTAACTGTGACTGAGAAAAAAGATGATGACGTCGCACCTGGACGTCTGTCACAAATTCTAACTGACGCGAAAGAGGTGTTCCAACAAGGACTTGGGACTCTAAAAGGAGTAAAGGCAACGATAAAAATCAAAGATAATGCATACCCCAAATTTTTTAAGGCCAGACCGGTGCCGTACGCGATCCGCCCAGCCGTCGAAGCAGAACTGGAGCGTCTGGAGCGTTCGGGTGTGCTGTCCCAGGTGGATTAGAGCGAGTGGGCCACACCCATTGTTCCTGTAATGAAGAAATCATCGAGCAGCACGCCTGGGGAGCCGAAGACGGTTCGCATCTGTGGGGACTTCAAGGTAACTGTGAACCCAGTCCTGCACACAGTACAATATCCACTTCCACGGATAGAAGATATTTTCGCCTCGCTATCTGGAGGGAAACGCTTTACGAAGATTGATCTGGCCCAAGCGTATCTACAAATGGAGGTGGAAGAAGCATCTAGGAAATACCTCACGATAAACACTCACAAAGGCCTTTACCAGTACAATCAACTGGTACTCGGGGTGGCATCAGCCCCGGCTATTTGGCAGAGGGCAATGGAACAAGTTCTGCAAGGGATCCCAGGGACCCAGTGTTATTTGGATGACATCCTGGTGACGGGCGAAAATGACAGTGAACACCTTGCCAACCTGGAGCAGGTGCTCGCTAGACTGCAGGAATATGGGCTACGAGCCAACCGCCCCAAATGCGAGTTCTTCAGGAGACAAATCTCGTATTGTGGCCACATGATTGATGAGGAAGGGTTGCATAAGTCGCCAGACAAGATTGAGGCAGTAGTTAAGGCTCCAGCACCGGAAAATGTGTCGCAACTGAGGTCGTTTCTCGGGCTGGTGAACTACTACCATAAGTTCTTGCCGAATTTATCGACAATTCTGCACCCACTGAACGCCCTGCTGCAAACTGGAGTAACATGGAAATGGAGTGATGAGTGTAAGCGTGCCTTTCAGAAATGTAAATGCCTAATCACTTCAAAAGAAGTATTGGCCCACTACAGCCCAACACTACCGATTCGGTTGGCATGTGATGCATCTCCCTACGGCATTGGAGCGGTGCTGTCACACAAATTCCTTGACGGTTCAGAGAGGCCAATGGCCTTTGCGTCGCGCTCGTTAAGCTCAGCCGAGCGTAATTACGCCCAGATTGACAGGGAGGCCCTCAGCCTGGTGTGTGGGGTGAAGAAGTTCAATCACTATCTGCACGGGCAGAAATTCACCCTACTGACTGATCATCAGCCCCTGGCCTCCATTTTTAACCCAAAGAAGGGCGTTCCGGTGATGACGGCGCAACAGCTGCAAAGATGGTCACTTTTTCTAGGGGCACATCAGTACGATATAGAATACAAGGGTACGAAGCAGCATGGAAACGCTGATGGGCTGTCGCGCCTACCGTTGCCTACGGTAGTGGAAGCACCTGCAGTGGACCCTGTTGAGATATTCCATGCGACCATAGTCGAATGTCTGCCTGTTACAAACTCAAGTATAGAGAAGGAAACACGAAATGACCCGACACTCTCTCGGGTCTATGATTTGACGGTGAAGGGATGGCCAGCACATGGCGACTCACTGTTGCCAGCATTCTCGCCAAGGAGAGAACAGCTGTCAGTGTGCCGGGGGACCTTGATGTGTGGATCCCGAGTGGTAATTCCACCCAAGTTGAGAGACAGAGTGCTCAATGAGCTTCATGAAGGTCATCTGGGAGGGGTAAAAATGAAAAGCCTTGCTAGGGCTTATGTGTGGTGGCTAGGGATCGATCAGCAAATCAAGGACCTGACAAAGAGCTGCTCAGGATGCCAGAAGGTCCAAAATGCACCACCACAGGCCCCTCTACACCCATGGGAGTGGCCCTCATCTCCATGGCAACGGGTACACATTGATTTTGCTGGTCCATTTATGGACTCAATCGCCGTGGACGCCCATTTGAAATGGCCAGAGGTCATCAAAATGTCCTCCACCACCACGGAGAAAACTATTGCAGTCCTACGGACCATCCTCGTCAGGAATGGCTTGCCAGAACAGATTTGCTCCGACAATGGGCCACAGTTTGTGTCCGAGGATTTCCGGAGGTTTCTGAGGAATAATGGGGTGAAACATTACACATCTGCCCCATATCATCCAGCCACAAATGGATTGGCTGAAAGGTTTGTTCAGACCTTTAAAAAGGCAATAAAGGCGATGTATAATGACGACATACCACTACAACACAAGGTAGATAATTTCTTGTTTGCTTACCGGAATGCGACACATGCAGGCACCAACCAAGCTGCAGCCATAATGTTCTTCAACCGAAGGCTAAGATGTCGCCTGGATTTGCTCAAGCCAAACATAAGACGAGATGTTGAGGATAAGCAATTCCAGCACATCAACGAGAAGCCAACCAGAAGCTTCAAGATAGGACAACCAGTCTTGGCCCGCGACTACCGAACAGAAAAATGGCAGCCAGGAACGATATGCACACAGCAGGGACCACTAATGTACACAGTGGATGTTGGCGAGAGCATCGTGAGATGCCATGCTGACCAGATTCTAGAGTCACAGGAACAAGCCAAACCTATACCACAAGCATGTGCGCCTGGTAATGAGCCCGAAGTACAGATTGCGTCTACCTCAGAAGCAGTGGTATTGGAAGCTGACGAATCAACCAATGACAATGAGCCAGAATCGACTCCACCGCAAGAACAGGATACTCGAGAAAGGTGCTATCCAGTCAGGATTAGGAAGCCTCCTCAAAGACTGAACTTATAAATGATCATTTCAGTTGATGTACTTAGTACCGAGAAAATTGTAATTGTAATTAGTTATTATTTAGTTGTTAAATGAATGTTATGTACTGTTTATCTAAAAGGGGAGGAATTGTTGTGTATGTACCTTTAAGAGAAGAACTGATTATATACTGCAGTACCGGCAGTGACCACCCCTGTATAAAAGGTCCTAGCAGGCTTCTGTACTTCAGTCTGACGTTACCCTCTGTTCAGCTGCAAGCACGAGCAGAGGGAGCAGCCAGACTTTGGAGAGTGGATTAAAGTGGTGGTCCCCTGACCAGGAAGAGGAGGAGAATGTTGGACCACCACCACCAACTCCACCATCATTACATCAACTGAGGTGCCTGGAGAGAGAGGACAGAGGAGGAGAAGGAGAAAGGAGGCCTACATCAACATCAACCAGGGGAGAGGCCTTTCTATCACTGCCTCCCCAATTTGGCCTCCACTTCAGGAGAGGGAGAGAGGGGAGAGAAACCAACTGCTTGAAAGGAGGGAAGAAAACTTCATCCGGAACATCTACAGGTGGGTGTTATTTGGGGCACTCTCCCAAGACTTTGTATTTTAGGTGGGGGGAGAAAAGAAGAAGCAAGGCCGGATCATCAAGGGGTGTAGTGTGTGTGTGTGTGTGCTCTTGTTAAAAGCTAGGCCACACACACCACTAATTAGCATCCCTTCTATTGCCTGCCCTGGGAGAGCTTGGAGCTGCCCAAGGTGAAGTCCTTAATTTAATTTAATTACATCGTTAAGACCTGTTGCAGGACTAAGCCTGGGCTTCTCCAGCTTTTCCAGGTGAAGACGTCTTCTCCCCCTGCCAGAAGACCACCATCACCAAAGACTTTTTCCATCGGAGAGTGCAACCCTGCCAACACCCACCCACCATCCTGAGTGGCAACACTGCCCTTTGCGGCCTCCCTCCTTCCCACCCCCCTCCTCTCTCTCTCTCTTTGTCTCTCTCTGCCTGTCTTTCTAAGGCACCTTAGTTTCATCTATTTTATTAATTGCCAATTGAGCAGAGGGGCGAGGGCTCCTCTCCCAATTTAAATCAATAAGGAGAGAGGTGTGTCCTCATTTTAATCAGCTCCCTCTGCTCAATAGAGGACAAAAAAAAATATATATATATACACCGAGGCCATTAACACCTTCAGGCCTGTGACTTGGGGTGAGTGTAGCCCTTAAAAAAAGCACCCCAGAATGGCGACTGCATCTTCGCCGGTGGCGGGGCCAGCCGGGACCTATGCGAGAGTGGTAGCCACAGCCACAGCTGCTCCCGCTGTTCCTGCTGCCCCATCACCTTTTCGATTAATAACGAAAAAGCTTGGGGTGAAGAGCTACACTCACCCCACTATGACCATCGAGGCCTGCGTCAAGGCCATGGCTGGGGTTGTCGGCCCCTCAGCCATCGTCGCGGCCTCGAAAATGTATGGGAAGGCTGTGTTCTTCCTGGGGTCGGAGCGGGCGGTGTCCCTGGCTGTCGCCAAGGGGCTCACCGTGGGCGGGACCTTCCTGCCGGTGGATCCTCTCGAGGCCACCGCGCAGAGGATCATTATTTCCAACGTCCCGCCCTATGTTCCTGGTGAGCTCCTCCTTCCCCATTTGCGACAACTTGGGGAGGTGAGGTCGGGGATCACGCCCATCCCGCTCGGCTTCCGGGAGGCCAGCCTTCGCCACGTCTTCTCCTTCCGGCGCCAGCTGTTTATCCAGCTGGCGCGGGAGGAGGACACTGAAGGGGCGTTCGTCGTCCTCCACGAGGGGACCGCCTACCGCGCCTTTTGGACGTCGGACGGTGTGAGGTGCCATGCCTGCAGGGAGGTGGGGCACATCAGGAGGAACTGCCCTGCCTCCAAGGCCGCCGGATCATCTCGTGCGGCCGAGGCTGGCGCCGCCGCCGCCGCCCTTCCCCCCGGATCTGCCCGCGCGTCAAGTACGTCTGATGCGCGGTTGATGTCGGGGGCCGATGCCACCAAGGCCTCCGGCGGGGGGGAGGGAGCGTGTCCGGCCGGAAAGAAGGCGCGGGGAAAAAAGAAGCACCTTGGGGCAGGCCCCCCCGTGGATGGTGAGCCCTTGCCCCTTGAGCCCCTTACACCCGCGCTCCTCGCGGAGTTGATCAGGGCAGATGTGAGCGGGAGGGGCCCCGTGCCCGAGCCTGTGGCCGCAACCGCCGCAGCGGTAATGCCAATACCTGCGGCCGGGCTCGGGCCCGAGGAACCCGACAAACCTGCTCCGCCGGAGGGAGTCGAGGAGGAGGCCTTTGCAGACATGGAGGTCTCCCTCGCTCCCTCCGTGCTAAAAAGAAGGCGCGACCCCCTGGATGAGGAGGAGGACCGGGAGGAGGAAGGTCCCTCCGAGCAGGGGGAGCCGTCGCCCGCCGCGGGTACTGCGCCCCCCCGCCCCCCCAGTGCTGTCGTCATCACCAGCGATCGGCAGGGGTCGCCTGTCCCTCGGGAGGCTGAGGCAGATGTGTCTGTCCAGCACGTGCCTCCCGGGGATGGGGATGAGACCCTGCCCGTGGGGGGGGTTGCGGAACAACCCGCGGCAGTAATTGAAGTTGACCTTTTATCGGTGTCGTTACCCCTCGCCGGGTCGGGCAGCCTGGGGGCTGGGTCGGGCGAGCTCGAGGATAATGAGCTCGCCCAATGCGACCCGGACGTCTCCCAGGGGATGCTCGTCCTGGTAGAGCTTTTAATTCAAAACCCCCCGTCCGCTGGGTCGGAGGTTGGTGGCGGGGAGGAGGATGGCCCCCTGGCTGCGTCTCTGGTGCCGGACGTACTGGAGGAGCTGGAAATTGTTCTCTCCCCGGTTTCTCCGGTCGTTCCGGCGTCTGAGGCGGAGGGGAGCTCTGAACCGCCGCCGTCTTCTGGCCCGGCACCCCTAGAGGAGCCCAGGGAGAAATCCTCTGCCGCCGATCCTGGGGGTGGGATCCGGGCGGAGGCGGGGCTGGCTGGCGCGGCCGAGTCGTTCGCTTCGCACTGCGCGGCGGACGGGTCGGCCGCTGGTGACGACCCCCTGGAGGAGGATGGGGACTCGGTGATGGGCACGGAGGACGATTCGGACTCCAGCGCCGACGTGGCGATGGATGACCTCGTGCCCCTTGCCGAGTCTCCCCTCATTTCCGTAAGGGAACTCCGGGATTTTATGGCCAAGTGCCTGGGTCAGCGCAATAAGGTCCGGCTGGCCCTCGACAGGTGGTCGGAGCTGGCGCTGCTCATCGATTCCGTCCGCGCCGCCGTTAAGATCTTGGGCGCGGACGAGGGTGTGAACCCGCTCGAGCTGCGTCGGCTCACAACGTTTCTCACTGGGCTGCTGAGGAAGTGGCGGCGGACCAGCGGCTGCGCTTCCTCGCCCCGTTAGGTGTAGGTAGAGGTTGCACTATGCTTCTGACATGAAGATAACCATAGCCAGCCTCAACATCAACGGCAGCAGGGAGGCGCGCCGCAGATTCAATAACTTTTCGGTCCTTCGGGACGGGAAGTATGCGGTGTGCTTCCTGCAAGAAACCCACACCGTTCCGGGAGACGAAGCCACGTGGCTCCTGGAGTGGCAAGGAGGGGTCAGCATGAGTCACCTCTCCAACAATTCCAGCGGGGTGGCTATCTTGCTGGCCCCGCATTTTCAGCCGGAGATCTTGGGGGTCAAGGAGCACGTGCCGGGCCGCTTGCTCCATGTCACTGCTCGCCTGGGGGGCGTGCCGCTCCATCTAGTGAACGTGTACGCCCCTCAGACCAGTGCGCAGCAAGTGCGCTTCTTCGAAGAAGTGTCCGCTCTCTTGGGCTCCATCGACGTGGGCGAGTGCGTCATCCTCGGGGGGGATTTTAACTGCACCCTCGAGGCGAGGGACCGTTCGGGTCCCCCGCGAAGCCCGGCGGCGATGGAGAAGTTGAGGGACCTGGTTGGGTCCTTCGACTTGGTGGACGTCTGGCGAAATCTCCACCCCGACTCCAGCGCCTTCACTAGCGTGAGGTCTGGGGGAGGAAGGTCCAGAATCGACCGCCTCTACATTTCCCGGGCGTTCGTCTCCTGCGTTCCGGCAGCTTCCATGCGGCCGGTGCCGTGCACGGACCACCACCTGGTGTGGGCGGAGCTCGCTCCGCTGCGCGCGCGGGGGGGGTCCGTGTACTGGCATTTTAACAACCTGCTGCTGGAGGACGCACGGTTCCGGGATTCGTTTCGTCGATTCTGGGCCGACTGGAGAAGGAAGCAGGGGGGCTTCCCCTCCTTGAGGCTATGGTGGGATGTGGGCAAGGCTCACATCCGTCTCTTCTGTCAGGAGTACGCGAAGGGGTCGACCAAGAGGCGGGAGGCCCGGGTCGGGCGGTTGGAGAAGGAGGTGCTCGACCTGGAGTCCCGTCTCGGTCAGGTCGTCGAGGACCCGGCCCTGCGGAAGGTGTACGAAGAGAAGAAGGGCGCGCTGAAGGACCTGCAGCTCGTCGGGTCCCGAGGCGCGTACGTGAGGTCGCGGATCCAGCTCCTGCGGGACCTGGACCGCGGCTCCCCCTTCTTCTACTCGCTGGAAAAAAGACGGGGGGTCCGTAAGCAGCTCTTGGGGCTGCTGGCCGACGACGGATCTCTGGTCTCGGATCCGGAGGGAATCAGCGCGGAGACCCGCGCCTATTACGGGGCTCTGTTCTCTCCGGATCCGTCCAGCGAGGATGCGCGCAGAGTTTTGTGGGAGGACCTGACGAAGGTTGGCCCGGAGGGCGCCGAAAAATTGGACGCTCCGCTAAGTCTGGCGGAGCTGACCGGTGCCCTCCGCCAGCTCTCTAGGGGAAAGTCCCCGGGGCTGGACGGGCTGACCGTGGAGTTCCACAGGGCGTTCTGGGACGTCTTGGGGGGCGACTACGCGCGGGTCCTGGGGGAAAGTTTGGCGACCGGGGAGATGCCCCTCTCTTGGCGCAGGGCGGTCATTGTCCTGCTGCCTAAGAAGGGCGATCTCCGCCTCCTTAAGAACTGGCGCCCGGTCTCCCTCCTCAGCACGGACTATAAAATCTTTGCCAGGGCCATGTCTGCTCGCCTTGGCACCGTGCTGGCCCACATGATCCACCCCGACCAGTCCTACACGGTCCCGGGCCGGACCATCCACGATAACATCCATCTGGTCTGGGACCTGGTCCACCACTCCCAGAGGGCTGGTCTGTCGGTCGCCTTCCTTTCCCTGGATCAGGAGAAGGCATTCGACAGGGTGGATCACGAGTATCTCTTCGGGACTCTGCGCGCATTTGGGTTCGGGACGCATTTCGTCGCCCGGATCCGACTTCTGTACGCCGCCGCGGAGTGTCTGATTAAAGTTAACGGGTCCTTGACGGCGCCCCTTCGCTTCGGGAGGGGGGTGCGTCAGGGATGCCCCATGTCCGGTCAGTTATATGCCATTTGCGTGGAGCCTTTCCTGCGCCTCTTGCGGAAGAGGTTGATGGGACTGGCTCTGCAAGGGCCGGGCGTGGAGGTGGTCCTCTCGGCTTACGCCGATGACGTGCTCCTCACGGTCACGGATCCCGCTGACTTGCGGAGGATGCGGGAATGCCAGCAGATTTACTCGGACGCATCCTCCGCCAAGATCAACTGGGAGAAATGTTCCGGACTCCTGGTGGGTCAGTGGCGGGTGGACTCCCTGCCGGAGGAGTTCAGGCCTTTCGCCTGGAGCACCACGCACCTCCTCTATTTGGGAGTCTACCTTAGCCCTGCCGAGGACGCTTGGCCGGCGAACTGGCAAGAGCTGGAGGCCAAAGTCACCGCTCGCCTAGGACGCTGGACAGGACTGCTCCGAGTGTTGTCCTACAGGGGTCGAGCGCTGGTCATAAACCAGCTGGTGGCCGCCATGTTGTGGTACCGGTTGGTCACTTTGATCCCTCCCCCTGCGTTTGTCGCCAAGATTCAGAAGAAGCTCATCGACTTCTTCTGGGACAAAAGGAAGCACTGGGTCTCTGCCGCGGTTCTGTGTCTCCCGCTTAGGGAGGGCGGTCAGGCGCTGGTGTGCCTTCGCACCCAGGCTGCGACTTTCCATCTTCAGACGCTGCAGAGATACCTGTACGTCGAGAATCCTCCGAGATGGTGTGCGCTGGCGACGTTTTTCTTCCGCCAGCTGCATGGCCTCAATTACGACACGCAGCTCCTGTTTGCGAAAGTGGGCAGCAGGCGTGCTGGCCTGCGGGAGCTGCCTGTCTTCTACCAGGAACTACTATGGGTTTGGAACTACGTCGCTTCCAGGCGGAGCTCTCCCCCGTCAGGAGCGGCGGCTCTCCTTCGGGAGCCGCTGCTCAGGAATCCGCACCTCCACGAACACGGGTTCGGGCGGCTGGCGGAGGGTAGGGCTGTGGCTGGCAAGGTGACCAGAGTCGGGGACCTGCTCGATGGCGGAGGAGCGGGCTGGATGGCGCCGGAGGAGCTGGCGCGGCGCCTGTCCTGGGCCAACGTCCGGCTCGCGGTCGAAACCATCGAATCGGTAAAAGCGGCACTGGGCCCCGACTCCACTAGGTGTATCGAGGCGGCTCAAGCACGTGGGGCGATCCCGTCCGAGCTTACCCCCGTTCGGACGGAATTCCTCATCGGCGCCCGGCCCCGAAACTCCCCTCGGGAACCGGCGCCTCACAACTTGAGCCGTCTCGAGGAAATACCCTCCGTGCCTTTTCATTCCGCGCGGAGGGGTTTCCTGTACGGGCTGCTCCTGCACACTCTCCACTTTGCCATCTTCGTCTACCGTCCGGACACGCCTTGGCGTGGCGTTTTGCCGACTGGCGGTAGCGGAGGTCCCCAATGGAGGGCTCTCTATGCGGGAGTCCTCCCTTGTTCCATCGGGGACTTGGCCTGGAGGGTGTTGCATGGAGCGGTCCCGTGCAATAAGGTTTTAAGTAGGTTCACGGACTCCCAGGCCGCCTGCATTTTTTGCGGCCTGGAGGAGTCCGTGTTTCACGTTTATATGGATTGTGAGAGGTTGCAGCCCCTCTTTCACTACTTGAAGGGGCTGCTCCTCGATTTTTGGTTGCACTTCAGTCCCACGCTCTTGATCTACGGTCACCTGGTGCGGAGGGGAGCGGACAGGTTGGAGGACCTCCTTGTGGGCCTGCTCCTGGGCCTGGCTAAAAGAGCCATCAATTGGTCCAGGCAGCGGGCGGTCGAGGGGGTCGTCCAGCCAAATTGCCTGCATCTCTTCCGCGGCCATGTTCGCGCCCGGGTGGCCCTGGAGATGGAGCACGCGGTGTCCGCCGGTGCGCTTGAGTATTTCCGCGACCGATGGGCGCCGCGGGGACTGGAGTGCATCATCAACACAGAAAACCAAATTTTAATTTGATTTGTTAAGCTTTAGTTGACCTTTTGTTTATTTACAGTTGAATTGTTTTTTTTTTTTTTTTTTTTTTTTTGGGTCCAAATAAAAGAGTACCCTCTGTTCAGTAAAATACCTGTTTAATTGTTCTCCCGAACTCCGTGTATTATTGAGGCACGGACTTTACACCTCACACTTCCCAACATTATATTGCATCTGCCAAATCTCTGCCCACTCACTTAGCCTGTCTATGTCCTTTTGCAGGTTTTTTATGTCCTCCTCATTCACTGCTTTCCTTCCCATCTTTGCATCGTCGGCAAACTTGAATATGTTGCACTCGGTCCCTTCCTCCAAATTGTTAATATAGATTGTAAAGAGTTGGGGTCCCAGCACTGACCCCTGCGGAACACCACTAGTTACTGATTGCCAGCCCGAGAATGAACCATTTACCTCAACTCTTTGTTTTCTGTTAGATAGCCAATCTTCCACCCATGCCAGTATATTACCCCCAATCCCGTGATTTTTTATCTTGATCAGTAATCTTTTGTGTGGAACCTTGTCAAATGCCTTTTGGAAGTCCAAATACACTGCATCCACTGGTTCACATTTATCCACCCTGTATGTTACATCCTCAAAGAATTCAAGCAAATTTGTCAAACATGACTTCCCCTTCATAAAACCATGCTGACTCTGTCCTATTAAATCATGACTGCTGCCAGGATACTGGGCATTCACCATCATGATGTGCTGAGCATGGTCGCACACCAACTGCACATTAAGTGGGTGGTAGCCTTTGCAGTTGTGGTACATCTCAGCATTGATATGCGGTGCTCACAAAGCCACATTTGTGCAGTCGATGGTACCCTGCACCATGGAGAAGCCCAATATCTTGGCAAAACCACGGGTGTGCTCCTCCTGCTTCTCTCTGTTCAGAGATAAGACAATGAAGTCCCTTCTCCTGGAGCCTCTGTGACCTCCCAGATGCAGCGATGGATGACGAACTTGGAGATGTTTGCTACATCGCCTGTTCCAGCTGCAAGGATCCGCCATCGTCATCCTGCTCTGCTGCTGCAGGTCTGGTTCCAAGAGGTGGCAGAGTTCTGTGACCACCTCCTTGGTGAAGTGGAGCCACCGAACACACTGCTCCTGACTTAGGTGCAGGTAGGAGAAGTGATCCCTGAAGACCCTGGGTGTGTAAGGCCTCCTGCTGAGAGCCCTCCTCCTCCTCCTCCCTCTGCGAACAGCTTGTCTTTGCTGCCTCTACTCCATCTCCCTGTCATACTGTAGCGTGAGAGGGCTGCAAGTAATCCCCCATGACTGGGAGCAAGTGGTGTACTCAGAGGCCTTCCAGTTGCAGCCAATGCCTTCCCAATGTCCAGCAGCACTCCCTGCACACTTTACCAACTTTTTAAATGTCTTCCAGCAAGCCAGCATTCATTTAAACTCTGCAAGAGCCAGTACAAGAGAAATAATCAACTTACCTGCAAGTTGGATGCATCCCTTTAAAAGCACTGGTGGGGTTCCTCATTCAGCTGAACAGACATGATTAGGAGAGGGCGTTGATTGGAACAGCGATGTCCAAAATGGCAGGTCTTGCTTCAAATCAGCTTTACACGCTGACTGACATCACGATCTGCCTACTCTGCATACTGCCGGTGCACGCACGTCCTGCCCGCGCAATCGCCCTCACCAAGATGCTGAACAGTGCGAGGCGGACGCTTTTTTTTCCAAACTGGCGTTAACTACCGGCGGTAAGGTGCCGAATTTCATGGCCAATCTGTTTTAATGATGTTGATTGAGAGATAAATAGTGGCCAGGACACCGGGGAGAACTCCGCAGCTCTTCTTCGAAATAGGGTTGTGTGTTCTTTTATGTCCACTTGAGAGGGCTGGACGGGCCTTGGTTTAATAGCACATCCTGCCTCAGTACTGCACTGGAGTGTCAGCCTGGATTATTTGTTCATGTCTCTGGAGAGAATCTTTGAACCCACGACCTTCTGATTCTGAGGTGTGAGTACAACTCACTGAGCCAATATGGGAATTCATTTGAAGTGCAGCAGCCGCAGGCAAATGTGGCAACCATTTAGTACAAAGTATAATCTTAGAAAGTAATGAGATGAATGACTAGTTAATCTGTTTTGGCGGAATTAATTGAAGCAGAGTCATGTTACCAAAAGCTAAACATCTTAAAAACTCATTGCTTGGCACATTGAATAACATGGGTTCGGAGTAGAATAAAGTTGCACTCGCAATTTCGCGATGGAACGCCTAAATCTCGGGATTTATGCTGATTTGTGTATGCGCACATTAGACACAAGACTTTTATATTTAGACTAGCAGATTTCCTGTGGTGTCCTCACATTGAGTCAGAGGATATTCTATTTTGTAATAGAGTTGTTACACCATGTGTAGAAAATATATGGGGGTGTTTTTGGTGTAATGGGGTTATTGTCTCTGGCCAGTCAGAAGTATCTGAGCTGCTTCAGAGACCCGTGCGGTTTCAAATCGCTCCCCTTTTCTGGTTCTGACCGCCGGACTTATTTCAGTAGCGATGTAGACAAAACGAGACTCGTGGTTGGGTGCAAAGACGACCAGTATTTATTGAAAATAAAGAATAAATTGCTGTACAGTGAAAATAATAGTGAATACAGCACACCTATGCTTAATACAGCACACCTTTGCTCAATACAGCGCACCTTTACTTAATACAGCGTACTTTTACATAATACAGCACACGTTTGCTTAATACAGCACACCTTTGCTTAATGGGAGGCGAAACGGACACATCGAGGGAAAATTGACTAAAATTACTATTTAACAAAATTCCCCTTTAATACCACCCCTTATACCTATCTAGGTTGCCATGTAATGGGCCAGAAAGTTTTATGCTCACCAGTAAATGCCTGCTCCGTGCCCCTGCGGTCAATCTTAGATTCTTCACCGCACCGAAGTAGAGATACCCCAGTAATTCAAAAGTAACTGCTGGTATTCCACTTCTTTGGGCGGGCTGTTGAGCTGTTCCTCTTGTGGGCAGGGCATTGGAAGCAAGGCGACAGAGAGAGAGAATGGCTTCCTGAGGGGCTATCTTTATACCCCATTGGGAGCCGTTGTCTTCGCACCCAAATCTGGATGTATCTGGGCTGGTGGGTGCAATACGGCACCACAAACTGATTCTGGATGGCCCCTGGGTCATCTTCATCAACGGGCGGACCATACCTCCGTTGTCAGAGGGGGTACACTGGTCCTGGTCCCGGCCTATCTAGCGGGGCCTGCTGTGCTTCCTCTACCACCTCATCCTCCACCCTCCTTTGCTGCCAGAGCTCCTGAAAACTCAGAGCTGTGGGTGGCGGTCGTGGGACCTCTCATTCCCTGACCAACCTTGTTCTGGGTGTTGCCTGTGGGACGGTTCTATTTGCGTTGCCGGTAAAGTTCGACTGACCTGTCTTCGGGCTGATAAGACAAATCATTCCCTTTGCCCTCTTTAAAGCCATATTCAAGCTTTCTATCTCTTCCCTACAGGGGCCATGATCTGCTTCCTCAAACCCTTGGTCACAGGCCAGCTTATATGTTGCCTTTACCTCCCTAACCTTTTCCTCCTGCTCTTTTATTTCTTGTATGAAGCGGGCATTCTCCTCCCGCACCCTCATCTCATTGCGCTTGGCCTCTGCAACTAGGCACTTCAGGTACTCTAATTTGTACCTCGTGTGGCTTTTGTCCTCACTAAGCTGGTCCACCAGGTGCTCTATCTTGGCCTGGTATTCTTCAATCTCCATTTCCCTATCCCAACTCTCTGCTCTAACTTCCCTAAGCTTGCGGGAACCTAACCACAAACAGATCAGTGGGATAAAAAGAAAACCAATAACTGCTGCTCTCTCCAGACCCAGACCACCATCTGCTACATTGCATACTGCTGCCGACGGTCCTGCCGCGGTCGTCATTTTGTAGAAAATATATGGGGGTGTTTTTGGTGTAATGGGGTTATTGTCTCTGGCCAGTCAAAAGTATCTGAGCTGCTCCAGAGCCCCGTGCGGTTTCAAATCGCTCCCCTTTTCTGGTTCTGACCGCCGGACTTATTTAAGTAGCGATATAGACAAAATGAGACTCGTGGTTGGGTGCAAAGAAGACCAGTATTTATTGAAATTAAAGAATAAATTGCTGTACAGTGAAAATAATAGTGAATACAGCACACCTATACTTAATACAGCACACCTTTGCTCAATACAGCACACCTTTACTTAATACAGCGTACTTTTACTTAATACAGCACACCTTTGCTTAATACAGCACACCTTTACTTAATACAGCGTACTTTTACTTAATACAGCACACTTTTGCTTAATGGGAGGAGAAACAGACACATCGAGGGAAAATTGATTAAAATTAATATTTAACAAAATTCCCCTTTAATACCACCCCTTATACCTATCTAAGTTGCCTTGTAATGAGCCAGAAAGTTTTATGCTCACCAGTAAACGCCTGCTCCATGCCCCTGCGGTCTGTCTTAGATTCTTCACCGCCCTGAAGTAGAGATACCCCAGTAATTCAAAAGTAACTGCTGGTATTCCACTTCTTTGGGCGGGCTGTTGAGCTGTTCCTCTTGTGGACAGGGCATCGGAAGCAAGGCGACAGAGAGAGAGGGAATGGCTTCCTGAGGGGCTATCTTTATACCCCATTGGGAGCCGTTGTCTTTGCGCCCAAATCTGGATGTATCTGGGCTATACAAAAGGGACCAAACTGTCCCCATTGACTGTAATGCGTTTGAATGTGTTACCCATTCATTTTAACTGGTTTGCAATGAGTTTGAAATGTCCCACTGAGTCCTTAAGTGTTCAGTCAACAGCACTCAAGTGGTTTGTAAACAATCCATTGTCCTGCAGTCACCGCCCAACCGCAACTGATTGACAGCTTTAAGTACTTAAGCCCTTGAGTCAACATTGTAGAGGGCCTATAAACAAACAACCCTTTGTCCTGTGAGTGAAACTTCCTAAACTGCAGTTGATTGACAGTTTCAAGTACTTCAACATATTCACACAGGCTGGTGTTTTCAAATCCTTTTGTCAGCCAGCAATGGGAGATATTCTGGCAGGCTGTCTTTGTCTTCTGCCACGAGGCCTGACAGCCATTTTGATACCCTGGGTTTTTAAGGTATATTCCACCCAGGTTTTTTTTAATCAAAAAAATAATCTTCGGGGGCTGTAGAAATTTTCCGAAATTCTTGCGAACCTTACACATGTAACACACAATTAGTGGGGTCAGCGATTTACAGTGAGTGAATAAGTCGAATTTCACTTTCATTACGTGGCATTCTGGAATTTTTGTCAGTGCTTTAGGATTAGTAGCTTCTCATTGGCACATTTCTAGCCAGCTTTGTCTCTTTGATCTGTATATTTCCTGTTCTTCAGTTCTGATTTGCTGCTGTTTTACTTAATCCAAAGTGCGATGCCAAAAGTCGTGCAGTTCAAAGAGGTCGTTTTTAAGGAGCGTCTTAAAAGAGGAGAGAGAGATGGAGAGGTTTAGGAAGGGAATTCCAGAGCTCAGGGCCTAGACTGTTGAAGGCACGGCCGTCAATGGTGACGCAATTTAAATTGGGATTACGCAAGAGGCCCGAATTGGAGGAGTGCAGAGATCTCAGAGGGTTGTAGGGCTGGAGGAGGTTATGTTCCAGAAAGAGTAATAGTCAAAAGCAGAGCGAGGCCGGCCTGCGAATGGCGTGACAGCAGGGCCACCTACTCCTGCTCCTAATTCTTATGTTCTTATGTCAGTAATCGGTTTGTGACGGCCGAATGCACTTCCTGCCCGAGAGCAAAGGTCATGGAATGCGCTTCCTGTCTGGGAGTAAATGTCACCGAGGGGTCGGTTCGGGAAAAAAATAGCAACTCATGATTTCTATACCATATGCTTCAACAGGTCCTACATAACAGCATCTGATTCCTCAGTCTGTACACACTGCACAAACCACCACACCCCCACCACTCACCCACCAAGCATCTTCACCTGCTCAAACTAACATCCACATTTCACGCCTTGCCTACAATCACAGCTATTCAATTACAGTAGGCATATCTCCTAAACACATAGCTGGACTCTGACTCACACACATTTGTTTCTCTTGCAGGCCAAGATGGCTCACAATAGGAGGGAGCAGCAGAGAACAGGTGGGGGTGATGTGCAGCTCTAGCAGCTCTCAGAACTTGAGGAGCAAGTGCTGCGACTCATTGGGCAGCAGGTGATGGGCACCGTGGCCGTCGGTGACGTCGACCCCGTTGGGGGCAACAATGGTATGTTCATCCCCTCTCATTCTCTCATCCCACTTCCCCCTCACACCACAAACCTTTCCCACTTTCCACCTCCTGAGAATGTCTGCATTCCTTGTTCCATTCCTGCCCCCCCCTGCCCTCACCTTAATGCAAGTATTGTGCCTTTATGCTCTCAGATAATCAGCAACCAGATGACCAACCTATCCTTGAGCCCCCACTGAGAGTGAGGAAGGAGAAAAGGAGGAGGAGCAAAGCACCGCATCACTGCAACTCTCACCCACAGATGCCAACTCAGATACTGGCACATCTTTAGAGGCAAGTTTAGTAGAGGGGCCTGCACTGGGTGATGCACCGGGGACGAGCAGGCTGCAGCAAGGCCAGGGGGAAAGGGTAGCTCGGGAGCCAGCTCCACAGAGGGCGAGTTCTGCTGCACAGAACTCAGATGAGGACCTTGAAGGGGAGGCGTTCACAAGAAGGGTGATGGCCATGCACTCTGAGATGGTAGGTGCAATGACAAGGGTGCCCAAGAGCCTCTCAGCAATGGTAAGGAGCGTGGAGGAGTCCACCTCTAACATTGCACAGAGCTCTGCGCATACCATGGAGCCCATCATTTCCACTCTGCAGAGGATGGTGGGCTCCCAGAGAGACCGTGGAGATCCAGACCTCATGATGCGTGTCATGAGCAATGTGGCAGCTTCCACTGCAGCACAGGCAGAAGCGATGCAACATCTTAGTGCTGTCATACAGTCAATGGTTGCTGCCATCGATTCTCAGACTGCTCTCATGCAGTCTCAGCTTAACATAGAAAAATAGAAACATAGAAGATAGGAGCAGGAGCAGGCCATTCGGCCCTTCGAGCCTGCACCGCCATTCAATGAGATCATGGCTGATCATCCAAACCCTAGCACCCGGTCCCTACACCGACAGCCATCCCACACAAGCCCTATCCCCGTAACCCCGTAACCCCCCGTATTTAATCCCCCCTAATACTAAGGGTCAATTTTTTTTTTTTATCATGGCCAATCAACCTAACCCGCACATCTTTGGACTGTGGGAGGAAACCGGAGCACCCGGAGAAAACCCACGCAAACACGGGGAGAATGTGCAAACTCCACACAGACAGTCACCCGAGGCCGGATTTGAACCCAGGTCCCTGGCGCTGTGAGGCAACAGTGCTAACCACTATGCCACCATGCTGCCACGCAAGCTCTGACTGCTGTCATTGTCGCTGGGTCCACCACAGTCCACTGGGGATCTCATGGTGTCATAAAAGGCAAGCAATCTGTGCTCCAGCAGATTGGTAGTGATGCTGAGGTGCTGCCCCAGGGGAGTGGGAGTGGGTCAGTGGAGCAGGAACCTGCTGTCCTCTCTCAGGATGACAGCATTCCTGATCCTACCACTGCCACTCCGCTTGTCGCTGCCTGTCATCCAGCCAGCCCAGACTGCCGCCGCCAATCCTGAGGTGGTGCAGTCTACAGCCAGGCCTTCTAGGCCCAGAGTTGGTCGAGGGCATCCTGCAAGGCCATCTGTAGTCTCTGGCAATTGTTAGATCCGTGTATCTTGATGTTATGTCCTTCAATAACTAGACAAGAGACTGCAGGGAACGATCAACAGGTGTTTACTGAATGAGGGTTACTCTAGAACTAACCTTCCGGATCCCTACTCAGGGTTTATATACAGGTGTGGTCACTGCCGGTACTACAGTATACAGGAGCTGTAAAAAGTAGTTCTCTCCCTTAAAGGTACATACATTACAATTCCTCCCCTTTTAGATTAACAGTACCATAACACTCATTTAACAATTAAATATCAACTAATTACAATTAACACTTTTAACATGCAACATTAGCTGAAAATATTCTATTTATAAATTCAGTCTTTGGGGAGGCTTCCTGATCCTTTCTGGATAGCGCCTTTCCCGAGTGTCTTGCTCTTGGTGCGGAGGCGATTCTGGCCCCCTGTCGTCAGTTGGTTCATCAGCTTCCGATGCTACTGTTTCTGGGGTAGATGCTACCTGTACGTCGGGTTCATCACCAGGTACGTATGGGCGAGTCATGGGGTTGACTCGTTCCTGTGGCTCTAGGATCTGGTCAACATGGCGTCTCACAATGTTCTCCCCAACATCCACTGTGTACATTAGTGGCCCCTGCCGTGTGCATATCGTTCCTGGTTGCCATTTCTCTGTTCGGTAGTCGCGGGCCAAGACTGGTTGCCCTACATTGAAGCTCCTTGTCGGCTTCTCATTGATGTGCTGGAATTGCTTACTCTTAACATCTCTTAGTACATTTGGTCTGAGCAAATCCAGACGAGATCTCAACCTTCGGTTAAAGAACATCATGGCCGGGGTCTGGTTGGTGACTGCATGTGTCGCATTTCTGTAGACTAACAGGAAATTGTCCACCTTATGCTGCAGTGGAATGTCGTCATCGCACATGGCCTTTACTGCTTTTTTAAAGGTTTGTACGAACCTCTCAGCCAATCCATTTGTGGCTGGATGATACGGGGCGGATGTGTAATGCCTTACCCCATTCCTTTTCATAAATCTTCAAAACTCTTCGGACACAAACTGATGTCCGTTATCAGAGCAAATCTGCTCTGGCAAGCCGTTCCTGGCAAAAATGGTCCGTAGGACTGCAATAGTTTTCTCTGTGGTGGTGGAGGACATTTTGATCACCTCAGGCCATTTCGAGTGCGCATCCACGGCTATTAAAAACATTGAGTCCATGAATGGACCAGCAAAATCAATATGCACCCGTTGCCATGGAGATGAGGGCCACTCCTATGGGTGTAGAGGGGCATGTGGTGGTGCATTTTGGACCTTCTGGCATCCTGAGCAGCTCTTTATCATGTCCTTGATTTGCTGATCGATCCCCAGCCACCACACATAAGCCCTAGCAAGGCTTTTCATTTTCACCCCTCCCAGATGACCATTGTGAAGCTCATTGAGCACTCTCTCCCTTAACTTGGGTGGAATTACCACTTGGGATCCACACATCAAGGTCCCCTGGCATACTGACAGCTGTTCTCTTCTGGATGAGAAAGCTGGCAACAGTGAGTCGCCATGTGCTGGCCATCCCTTCACCGTCAAATCATATACCCGAGACAGTGTCAGGTCATTTCGGGTCTCCTTCTCTATACCAGCGTTAGTTACTGGCAAGCATTCAAATATAGTCGAATGAAATATTTCGACAGGATCCACTGCTGGTGCTTCCTCTGCAGTAGGCAGTGGCAGGCGTGATAGCCCATCAGCCTTTCCATGCTGTTTCATGCCCTTATACTCGATTTCATATTGGTGCGCCCCTAGAAAAAGGGACCATCTTTGTAGCCGTTGTGCAGTCATCACCGGAATGCCCTTCTTTGGATTAAAGATGGAGACAAGTGGTTGGTGGTCAGTCAGCAAGGTGAACTTCTGCCCTTGCAGATAGTGGTTGAACTTTTTCACTCCCCACACTAGGCTGAGGGCCTCCCTGTCAATCTGGGCGTAGTTATGCTTGGCTGAGGTTAGTGACCGAGACGCAAAGGCTACTGGTCTCTCCGAGCCGTCCGGGAATTTGTGCGACAGCACCGCTCCAATGCCATAGGGTGATGCATCACACGCCAACCAAATTGGTAGTGCTGGGTTGAAATGAGCCAACACCTCTTTTGATGTGATCAATTCTTTGCTCTTCAGGAAAGCTCGTTTACATTCGTCACTCCACTTCCATGGTACCCCTGTTTGCAGTAGGGTGTTCAGTGGGTGTAGTACTGTAGACAAATTTGGCAAGAACTTATGGTAGTAGTTCACCAGCCCGAGGAACGACCTCAGTTGTGACACATTTTCCGGTGCCGGAGACTTGACTACTGCCTCAATCTTTTCAGGGGACTTATGTAACCCCTCTTTATCAATAACATGGCCACAATACGAGATCTGCTTCTGGAAAAACTCGCATTTGTGGCGATTAGCTCGGAGCCCATATTCCTTCAATCTAGTGAGCAGCTGCTCCAGGTTGGCGAGGTGATCACTGTCATTTTCGCCCGTGACCAGGATGTCGTCCAAATAACACTGGGTCCCTGGAATCCCTTGCAGGACTTGTTCCATTGCCCTTTGCCAAATAGCCGGAGCTGATGCTACCCCGAACACCAGCCGGTTGTATTGGTAGAGACCTTTGAGTGTTGATCGTGAGGTACTGTTTCGAGGCTTCTTCTACCTCTATTTGCAGGTATGCCTGGGCCAGATCAATCTTAGTGAAGCCTTTCCCTCCAGATAGCGAGGCGAAAATATCTTCAATCCGCGGAAGCGGATATTGTACAGTGTGAAGGATTGGGTTCACTGTCACCTTAAAGTCCCCACAGATGCGAACCTTCTTTGGTTCCCCAGGCGTATTACTCAACAACCTCTTCATTACAGGAACGATGGGTGTAGCCCACTCGCTCCAGTCCACTTTGGACAGTACTCCTGAATGTTCCAAACCTTCCAGCTCTGTTTTGACGGCTGGGTGGATCGCATAATGTATCGGTCTGGCCTTAAAAAACTTTGGGCTTGCATTTTCCTCTATTTTGATCATCGCTGTTATGCCTTTTAGTGTTCCGAGTCCCTGCTGGAACACTTCTTGTGCGTCAGTTAGCATTTTTGACAGTCGCCCAGGTGTGACATCGTCATCCTTTTTGGCATCTACAGTCAGTGCTTGTATGGAATGCCAATCTAGCTGTATCTTCTGGATCCATTCACGTCCTAGTAGTGGTGGTCCTTCATCTGGCAATACATATAGGTCCATTTTTGGTGTTTCCTTGCCGTTATATATAACGTTCACCCTTATTTTTCCTTTGGGGTAGACTTTTTGCCCCATGTACGTCTTCAAGACAATCTTTGTATCTCTCAAGGGTATATGTGAGAATAGCCGCTTGTAGTCCCTTCGGTTTATGACTGTTAGGGCTGATCCTGTGTCCAATTCCATTTTCACTTGGACTCCTGCTATCTTGAGCATGACCCAGATAGTTTGGTGATCCTCCGTTTTGATCACATTATGTAGTTTCAGACAACCCAGCTCCTTGCTTCCGGAGTCTGTATCACTTTTCTGTTCGCCTGAACTACTCTCCGTCACCTTATGTACCTTCTTGTACTTCTCCTGTGGAGATTTCTTGCTGCTGGTTTTCTTTCCCGACCTGCAGACTCTTGCTATATTTCCTACTTTTCCACACTGTCTGCACACTTTGTCCTTGAACCAGCAATCTTTATGGTCGTGTGTTGTTCTGCCGCAGCGATAGCACTTCACTGTTCCGTATGACATTTCATTTGTGCCATATTCTTGCGGTCTCCGTTGTATCTCTGCCGCGCCCCGTGCTGCTGCTTCGTGTGATACTGCAATGCTGAAAGCCTTGTCCAGCGTAAGATCCTTTTCTGATAGAAGCCGTTTCTGGGTTCCTTCACTTTGAAGCCCACACACAAACTTGTCCCTTAAAGTATCTGCTAGTCCCGTTCCAAACTGGCAGTGTTTCAATAGCTTGCGCAGTTCTGTTAAATACTCAGCATTACTTTCATCTTTATGCTGGTTCCTTTTGTGAAACTTAAATCTTTCTGCCATCAGCAGCGGTGTGGGGTTTAAGTGGTCCTGTAGGATTGACACTATGTTTTCAAAATCCTTTTCCACTGGCTTCTCTGGGGTTACTAGGTTTCGCAGTAAGCCATACATTTTTGCACCCATTGAATTCAACAATACCAGCACTTTCCTGTCATCTGGCACTTCATTCGCCTTGCAGTACACTTCTATGCGTTCGACATATGTCATCCAATCTTTGACTTCATTGTCAAACGCTGTGACACTGCCACTCTTCGGCATCCCTGGGTGTGGTTAGACTGGCTCAAAATGGCATCTCCCGCACTCTCCCTTCTTCCCCGCTGTGGCTCAAAATGGCGTCTCCCGCACTTTCCTTTCTTCCCCGCTGACGCTGCTGGGCCCTTGAACACCGGCTGCGCTCTGCGCATTTTCCTGCGCGCCTCTCTCTCCCATTGACGCTGCTCAGCCCTTGAACACCGGCTGCGCTCTATTCTCTCTCATCCGTTGACGCCGCTCGGTCCTGAACACCGGCTGCGCCCTGTGCGCTCTACCCTCTCTCTCTCCCCCGTCACGCTGCTCGGCCTTTTTCTGTGCCATCAGTCGGCTCTAGCTGCCGCTGTCCGGGAAGGGTCTGCGCAGTACCTGTTGCCAGCCCGTTTCGCTGGATCACCGTGACTGGAGAACCAAGCCTGGCTCTCGACAGCCTCCCCTGCGATGCTCAAATCTCCGCTGGATGACTGGGGGTTTTCCCGTGGTCGACGCCCGTGCTTCTGGACTCGGCCTTCGTCCACTGTTCTCCAGGAGAGAATCCCTGGGAGGTGATGCAGAGTTGCAGGTAGGTTTGAATCTTCTAGTTGCCAATGTTAGATCCATGTATCTTGATGTTATGCCCTTCAATAACTAGACAAGAGACTGCAGGGAACGATCAACAGGTGTCTACTGAATGAGGGTTACTCTAGAACTAACTCTACAGATCCCTACTCAGGATTTATATACAGGTGTGGTCACTGCCGGTACTACAGTATATAGGAGCTGTAAAAAGTAGTTCTCTCCCTTAAAGGTACATACATTACAGCACTGACCAGCCCTGCTGCAACCACTGGGGAGACACTACGTGGGAGCAGTAGATTAGGAAAAGGCACTGTAAAGAGGAGAAGTAAGGGTTTGCACAAGGTTGATTAGTTATTATTGTTGTTGTATATATATAGTTCCTGAATTTGGATACATTTATTATTGGAATGTTGCAGATGTGTCCCATTTCAGCTTTAGGGCATGGTATGGAATGAGGCAATGATGGGGACGTGCTGAGCAACCGGGAAGTTTTTTTTAATTCATTCATGGGATGTGGGCATCACTGGCAAGGCCAGTATTTACTGTTCATTCCTATTTGCCCATGAGAAGGTGGTAGTGAGCCACCTTCTTGAACCACTGCAGTCCATGTGGTGAAGGTACTCCCACAGTGCTGTTATGGGGGGAGTTCCAGGATTTTGACCCAGCGATGATAAAGGAACAACGATATACTTCTGAGTCAGGATGGTGTGTGACTTGGAGGGGAACTTGGAGGTGGTGGTGTTCCCATGTGCCTGCTGCCTTTGTCCTTCTAGGTGGAAGAGGTTGCGGGTTTGGGAGGTGCTGCCGAAGAAGCCTTGGCGAGTTGCTGCAGTGCATCTTGTAGATGGTACACACTGCAGCCATGGTATGCCGGTGGTGGAGGGAGTGAATGTTTAAGGTGGTGCATGGGGTGCCAATCAAATGGGCTGCTTTGTCCTGGATGGTGTCGAGCTTCTTGAGTGTTGTTGGAGCTGCACTCATCCAGGCAAGTGGAGTGTATTCCATCACACTCCTTACTTGTGCCTTGTAGATGTTGGAAAGCCTTTGGGGAGTCAGGAGGTGAGACACTCGCCGCAGAATACCCAGCCTCTGACCTGCTCTTGTTCCCACAGTATTTATGTGGCTGGTCCAGTTAAGTTTCTGGTCAATGTTGACCCCCAGGATGTTGATGGAGGGGGATTCGGCGATGGTAGTGCTGTTGAATGTCAAGTGGCGGTGGTTAGACTCTCGCTTGTTGGAGATAGTCATTGCCTGGCACTTCTGTGACGCGAATGTTACCTGCCACTTATCAGCCCAAGCCTAAACGTCGTCCAGGTCATTCTCGAATTCATTGGAACCGAAGTCTTATGAGGCGGTCACGGACCACCCTTACACAAGGCCAAGTGAGTGGTGGCCTCCTCCATCGCTGCTGTTCGTCATCCTGTTCCTCATCCTCATCCTTCTCATCTCCCTCTACCTCCTCCTGAGGTGGTGCGGCTATGCCTGGTGGCAATGGCTGCACCCTCATGATGGCCAGGTTGTGCAGCTTGAAGCAGATGACGATGATAAGGGACACCTGCTCAGCCAAGTACTGGAGGGCTCCTCCTGAGCGGTCAAGCCAGCGGAACTGTTGCTTGAGCACTCTGATGGTCTGCTCAGTGATGTTTCTGGTGGCAACATGGCTCTCATTATGAGTGCTGGGCATGAATGTTGGGGTCGCGGAGGGGAGTCATGAGCCAGGTGGAGAGTGGACAGCTCTTGTCTCCCAGCAGCCAACCGCGAGCTTGATGTGATGGATGGAACAAAGGTGGCACGCCCATCTGGCGCTGGATGAAGGCATCGTGGCTGCTGCCAGGATAACGGGCATTGATGGTGAGGATTTGCTGTGTGTGGTTGCACACCAACTGCACATTAAGTGAGTGGTAGCCTTTGCGGTTATGGAATACCTCTGGATTGTGATGCCGTGCCCGCAAAGCCACGTGGGTGCAGTCAATGGCGCCCTGCACCATGGGGAAGCCCGCTATCCTGGCAAAGCCACAAGCACGCTCGCGCTGCTTCTCTCTGGTCATGGGGAAGGAAGTGTAGTCCCTTCTCCTACTGTATAGAGCATCTGTGACCTCGCGGATGCAGCAATGAACAGCGAACTGCGATATGTTAGATATGTCTCCTGTTGCACACTGGAAGGTTCCGCTGGTGTAGGAATTGAGGGCGATAGTGACCTTAACTGTCACTGAGAGAGACGTGGTGCTCCTGATATGAGGCTCAAGGTCTGGCTGCAGGAGGTGGCAGAGCTCTGTGACCATGTCCTTAGTGAAGCGGAGCCTTCTTAGACACTGCTCCTCAGTGAAATTGATGTAGGAGAAATGCTGCCGGAATACCCTGCAAGGGTAAGGCCTCCTGTTGAGAGCCCTGTTGCCCTCTGGCCACATTTTGCAATCTTTCTCTCTGCCTCCTCTGCCTCCGACATTGACGCTAGAGGGCACAGTCCAGTGCCAGTACAGCCCCCACTAAAGTATGGAAATGTTGCACTTTAAAATCTCACCTAAATGAAAGTGAATAATTTTTCTAAGGCAGAAGACTCCTTCAAGTGAAAAACGCTGAAATCGCTCAAAACACCTGTTTGCCTATGTCAAACTGACAAGGCAGCATTCTTTGCCGAGTAAAAATAAACCGGATGTTGATACCTTTATATAGCACTGCTCCGACTGCATACCGCCTCCTCTACCTGTCGTTGCTAATGGCTGGCACTCAAGCAAGGGGTGAGAGAGAATTTCTGAGCCGGGGCGCTGCGCAGCCAGATGATGTCACGTTCTCCGACCGCAGGAGAGCGGGCGCTAGTGGTTACCGCCGCCGCGAACCTCCACTTCAATTTCGCGGACGTTAGTACTATCGCCGCGCCCAGTTGCTAAGCCACTATCGCCCCGTTAGCACCCCCCACAGGCGCTAATGGGAGGCGCTAAGGTACCACATTTCTCTCCCTTAGTGTGTCAGAGGAACAGAACAAGTATCAGCATTAAAAGGGTAGTCTAACTCAGATAAGCCAGAAGGGTAGATGATATTGGAAATGAGAGCAGATTTATGTACCTCCCTAATATTGGCAGAGTCAGTGGGATACTTTTGCTATTTGTGAAGTGATGTGAGCAGGGAGCATCAGGGTATGCTGGCTACTTACACTTTTAAGGAAGGAATGACTAAACTCTACACATGCACAGAGTATGATTTACCTGTCCGTTATACCCGTCTGATCTTTTCAACTGGCAGAAAGTTGAAAGGCAGTGCAGGAAGCAACATAAATATTTTATAAGTTATAAGGTGCTGTATCAACTGAATAGAAACTGTAGGTGGCATGAAAAAAAACTCAGCAAAAACTATGATGTACTTTTGGTTCAGGAAATTGGACTCGAGCATTGCCCAACAAGGGTGCCCCATAATTAAAACATATGCCTACTGAAAATCAGCTTCCAATGTCATCTGATGGCATTTTATGTTTTATTACAGGATATTTGATGTAAAATGTGCATCTCGATTCTAATTTGCAACATGATTGTCATCTGAGAATCTCATTACAATGCCATTAGGGTGCAATGGCTTATTATTTTAATGTTGCTCAATATATTAAGAAAGCTGAAAGCTACATCATTATCTGACAATAGAAATAAGAGTAGGTCATAAATTACAAGGGGACAATGTCTAACAATAGAGCTAAGAATAGGCCATGAATGGCAAAGGGACAATTGATATATTTACAGTAATGGTGAGGGGCTTACTATGTATTTTCAATTTTACAACTGGGGATGCTACAGATCCGCCTTAGGAAAGACAATGTGGAGACTATTGGGAATGATAAACATCTAATGTAGTCCAATAATGAAGCATTAGGGTCTGCTATGGAGATGCCCTTTTGCTGCATCAGATGCCAATATTATTCTCTGCACATCCAGCCAAAATCATACAATTGGAAAATGAGTTGTAATTCATTATGCTTGCGGTACATTGTTTACCAGACCGAATGACAACAATCTGCTTCAAAATGCTTCTAGTTACAGAGGAATTAGACCATTGAAAATTGTCCATGTTGTTTTCTTAATTTTAAAACAAAAGAAAACAGTACATTTCAAAGTGGAGATGTTGTCCCCTCTCAGCTTCAAGTAGGTCAGTTATAGCATTGATTAGTTGCAGAGTAAAACTGTCTCCACGCAATGTACTTTGTCCTCAAACCCAAGAGTACCCTCTGCAGCACCAGTGTCGCACTTTCCGCACCAGCCACTCTATGGCCGGAATTTTCACATTGTCGAGTGGGGGGTCGGTGGTTAAAAGCGCTGAAATTGACAGCGCGTCGGGAACCCGCCATCATCCCGCCGACTTCCACCTTTCACTGGGGCGCGTTTTGAGGCACGCAATGGACCCACTCGTGAGAGGTGGGCAACCTCATTGAGGTTGTTAATTGCTCATTTACAGACCCTTAACAGCCTTTTTAACGTGAGGTTTAAGCTTGAACTGGTTACACACAGGATTCATGGAACTCGGGAACCTCGCCTGTGAAGGGGAGGTGGAAGCTCAGTCGCCATAGTGCGAGGTCATTAAGTGCAACTGGAAAATGCACATAAATACTCACACCTTACACCTTCTTCCTTGTCTAAGGGAAAGGCTCTTGCTGACACCATTTTGTGCAAAGATTTAGCTTTCAGGAGTTTGCAGGTGATTTCTGCAACCTCGGATGTCACACTCACCGCATTGCTAGATACTCTCAGTACATTGGAGGATTGTGCCTCTGATCTCCACTTTATCTGGCATCTATTAGATCAGCACGGGTGCTGCTTATGCTGTCTCACCTTGGACCTCACATTTGGACCAAGATGAGCCCCAGCACCAACAACACCAGCCACAGTAGCAGCAGCAGCAGCAGCCACAACACCAGCAGCAACCATACCAGCAGCCTTCTCCTCACTGACCTGATGCTCCACAGGAGAGAAGAGATCAGCACAGGGCTGGCCTGCATTGGAGGTGATACCCCCAACACAGGGTATACATGCAGAGGATGAGCTTCCTGGACATGACTGAGCTGCAGTGCTTCAGACATTTGTAGCTTGCTGGAATAAGACCTGCTGCCCAGAGGACCTGGTGGACACACCTTACCAGTGGCTGTCAAAGTCACCACTGCCCTCAATTTCTTCGACCCAGGCGGACATTTGCGGGATCTCGCAGTCGGCCGCCCACAGATGCATCACCCAGGTGACCGATGCCATGTTTCACAAGTCAGCCAATTATGTAAACTTTATCACTGATGAAGCCAGTGTTACTGAACGGGCGCTCAGCTTTGCCGCTCTGGCTGGCCTCCCACAGATGCAGGGTGTCATCGACTGCGCACATGTGCCCATCAAGGCACCCCCACATCAGCCAGGAGTGTTTGTGAACTGCAAGGGCTTCCACTCCCTCTGCAACCATAAAAAGATGATTATGCATGTTTGCGCCAGATTCCCTGGCAGCTGTCATGACTCTTTTGTGCTGCACCAGTCCACACTCCCTCAGCTCTTCGCATCTCCAAACAGACTTACTGGCTGGCTGCTTGGAGACGAGGGTGATCCACTGAAGACGTGGCTGATGACACCGTTCAGGCGGCCAAGCAATGAGGCCGAGGAATGCTGTAATGACAGCCTGATGTCCACCAGATGTGTCATAGAGCAAGCAATCAGCATGCTGGAAATGCACTTCAGATGCCTTGACAGATCTGGAGGAGCCCTTCAGTACCCACCAGCCAGGGTCTCCAGAATCATCGTTGCATGCTGCGCCCTGCACAACATAGCGCAGCAGCGAGGATTGGAGCTACAGGAGGAGCAAGGCACAGAGCGTACAGCCTCTTCAGAGTTGGAGGAGGAGGAACAGGTGGAATACGAGGAGGAGGAGGAAACTGAGGTGGAAGTGGCACCAGCAGCAGTGCACATTGCTGCCTGGGAGGCCCGGGATGGCCTCTGAATGGCCTGATTTACTTAACTTGCACCAGTGCACCCATATGACTCCCAGATGCTGTACCAACTTCCCCCCCGACCCCTGCCCCACCCAACAACACCACAAAGCAAACCTACAATGACCAAGCCATTCCTGTCAACCAAACCCCCAATGCTCGAGGTTAAATAATGTCTCACCATTCACTCCAAGTGACAAAGCCACTTCCCAGGTGGCAGGCAAAAATGGCCAAGACAGGAAAGTAGTGCAAAGAAATAAATTTATGTGCATCATAAATAGAACTGAAACTTAACACTAACATTTTAGCAAACACCCATGTGCATACCCTTGTGCATCTACAATTGTGTCTTTTTTCTTTCCTGAGTGCTTCTTTGAGGTGCACCCCCTGTGGCTTCAGCAGAGGTCGAGGCAGGCTGCTCACTTCGCTGCTGCGACTGCTTTGACACTTTTGGTGGACGTCTTCTGAGTTTTAGGGCCCGTGATGGGCCCGCCAATGTCTGCTCTTCCTGCAACTGTGCAGAGGCAGACTCGGCCATTGGGATCCGAGGCAGCATTTGGGGCTCTGACTGAGGGGGAGGCAATGGGGGAGAAGTGGGAGCTCTTTGAGAAGAGCCCCCACTTCCATGTCCCCTGTCACCATCATCCCTCTCATGGCCCACCCGCACTTCCCTGCTAGCAAGGAGCTGGAGAGAACCTTGCTGCACATCAGTGGGGCAATGAACGCCCAAGTCTAAGTTGGTATCCTTCCTACAGATGAGGTCAATGAGAGTCTACAATCTGTTGTTCACAGCAAGCATGTTCTGGTTTGACTGGCACGTTGCTCCTCCATGCAGGTGACCATCCTTTCCATGGAACAGCACATCGTAGCCATCGCCTGTGAGATGGTGGGGCTCATGTTGGAGATGGACTCCTCCATTCTCTCTGCAGTCACACACATCACATCTGGAAAAGCTGCCAGAGCCTCACGCATTTGTTTCTGCCCCTCCAGGATCACCCTCGTTCTCGATGGCCCCTGAGGCTCGGCGTCTGCATGCAGCTGAGCAGACCTAGGAGCATCCTGCACCCTCCGGCGAGGACTCTCCACTGCTGTCCCTGTCAACTCCATCTGCTGTTGCTCACCTGTGATATGTGAGACACCAGGTGACAACACTACTCTATGTCTCGCTGGACCCACTGCGATGCACCCTCAGAGACTGGAGCTTTCTCTGAGGAGTTGTCTTCCTCCTCCGGCTGGACAGTGCGGGGGGCACTTGATGGACCTGTGGGTGAGTAAAGACATGAATTAGAAATGTAATGATGTGCAACGTTACCATTATGCAGATGATGGCATTTCACTGGCTGCTGACATGAAGTCACCATGAGTGACTGTTGTATGCCACATGACTGTATGATATTTAATTCTGTCACCAGGTTACTGGGAGGTCCCCCTCTCTCTGCCTCCCATCGCCAGCAGTTCTGCAAATCTATTGATTTGCAGCACCTCAACTGATTTGCTGCACCTCATCCTCTGCTGGTGTAAATTGAAGGGTCACTTCTGGTTCTTTGCCTCTCCTGGATGTTCTGGGCTCTCTTCTCCTGCATGGAGGGATAGAAGAGAACTTTAAGTGAGTGTGATGGAATGAGTGTAAGGAATGAATGGGCTACGTCTGTAGAGGGTACCTATAAGGGAGTGGCATAACATTGCCAAATGGCCTCCTTCTGTGGCATTACTACCTATGATTGCATTAGGCTGAGGTTAAGTGTCAGTGGTGGTTAGTCAGATGGGGACATGAGTAGGTGCATAGAGAGTAAGGGATGGGTGCACCTTACAAGGTAGGACGGTGTGAGGATTGACATGCAGGAATAGGCTTGGGAAGGCAGAGTGATGGGGTTGGGGTGACACGCACATCTGGATGTAGTTGAATGTGGCATTGCACTCACCTTTCCTGACCTCATGAGATCATTAAATCTTTTGCGGCAGTGGATCCAGGACTGCCTGGCTGCACCCCTATTGCTGACTTCCTCCACGATCTCCAACCATGCCTTCTTGGTCTAACTATAAGGTCTCTTGCGCCCATCCCTAGGGAACATGATAACCCTGTGTGCTCGAACTCCCTGGAGCAGGACTTCCGGGAGGAGTTGGAGAATCTGGACACTGCCTTCTGCCACTGAGACTGCATGCTTCCCTCAAGCCTCAGATCAAAAATCTTTACTTTCTCAACACCCACACCTCTCCCAAAGACCTGTGATCTTCCTCCAACAACCTTCAACTGTGATGTTTGGAAGGCCTCTTTAAATATCTAAGCTCAAGGCAAGTTATCGATGACGTCATCAGACCTGCTCCATTTAATTTGCCGACAAAGTGGACAGTGCGCTGTCGAGTGCTGCATGAGGCCAACCCACTATGCAGTCCCCCCGCACCCAACTCGCCTCACAAGTAAAAATTCCGACCTATGTTTCTGAGTAGGAGAGCCAATAAAGTGTTAATTTGTGATAAACTGTGGCTAGTTTTGAGCTGTGGATTCAGGCCCACCAAAGTTATGTTGGCACTCCTCAAACCATGGCCAGAATTTTGCAGGGGGGTCAGTGGGCGGGATCGGTGGCAGGTCAGGTGGGAACGTGTTTTTTTGACAGCGGGTCAGGATGCCGCTCTCAATCTGCCGCCATGCACCTTTCCCAATGCCAGGTCTGTCAGCACTGAGCAGACCCAACAGGCAGTGGCAGGCAACCCAATTAATCTCATTAACATCTAGCTGACAGATCATTAACAAGCTTTTTTAACTTACCTTTTCACTTTAACATCATGGCCACAGGAACCACGCTATTTGGGGACCACGGCTGTCAACCTGAGGCGGGAGTTCAGTGGCCATTGCTCCAGCTGATTACTTGACAGCTTCAAATGTACAGTAAAAGCTCCCACCTGACAGATCTTCACTTTTCTCAACCACAAGCTGTTTCTCAGTCCACTTCAAGCACAGATTCTGCAGGCTTTCCACTTTCCACTCTCCATCCAGTCTGACCTCATTGGAAGAACTCTTTCACCATTAACAGAATGCTTCTGTCATCTCTACTTCACCTGCCATCTATTCCATCAGCATTGCTGCCCTTGAATCTATCTCACCTGGGTCCTCAGAATCTGACTACCTTCAGCCCCAACATCAGCAGCACCAGGCGCACCAGCAGCACCAACAACACCAACCTTCTCCGCAATCACTTGATGCTACACAGGACACGGCATCAGCACCTGACCACATTGCTACCTGGGAGGCCAAGGATGGCCTCACCATGAATAGATTTACTTCACATGACGCTGTACACATGGCTGCCACATGATGCGCCAAGTTGGTACCACCCCACACCAACACCATAAAGCATCCCTACAATGCCCAAGCCATTCCTTTCACACTCATCACCATTGCAGGAGGTACTGTTATGTCTCACCATTTACTGCAACTCACTAAGACACTTTCAAAGGTGCACGCAAATCTGTCCAAGAATGCAAAGTGTTGAAAATAAACGTTCCAATGTTTGACACCAGATTAACAGAAACTTTACATGGACATTGGCTAAAACACACAAGTGCCTAACCTTGTGTGTTGTTGGTTGGTATGATTGCACTAGGATGAAGGTGAGTGTGAGGGGTGACTAGTGAGATGGGGATGTGATAAGGTAGATAGAGAGAGAGGGGTGATTGGAGGCGCGAGGTAAGTTGGTGCGAGTAAAGATGTGCTGCAGTAGGGTAGGGAAGGCAGAGTGATGGGGATGTGATGAAAGGCACAGCAGGATGAGGTCGAGTGTAGCTTTGTACTAACGTTTCGTGATCTAATGAGATCATTGAAACTTTTGCGCCACTGCACCCAGGTCCTCCTGATGACAGCTCTGCTTGTGTCCTCCTGTGTAATGTGCAACCAGGCTGTGTTGGTGTCCTGGGGAGGTCTCGTTTGCCCATGGGAAGGGAAGAGTGTAGTGTATGTACCTTGAAGAAGGAACTATATTCTGCAGCCCCTGTATACTGCAGTACCAGTAGTGACCACCCCTGTATATAAGCCTGTGTAGTAACTTTGTATAGTAGTTCCAGTTTTGTCTCCATTCAGTAAACACCTGTTATAACCAACTTCTGCAGTCCGTGTCTCAATTACACACGGACATTACAAAGAGGACCGCCAAGTGTGCAGTGACTCCCTCCATAAGCATATGGAGGGAGTCATGGGAGAATCTGGGTGCAGCCCTGCACCTCTGTGCAGTGATTGTCAGTGTTTGCAGCACCTCAATGCTGTAGAACACTGACAGCACAAATGTCAAAAGAAAGTTGGCCATGGTCCCTTTAAGGAAACTGGCTGATGACGCATCACAAAATGACGTCACCAGACCCCCTTCCTCTAATTGGACCAGGAAACATGCTGTGTGGGCTTAAGAAGCCCAATCAGGGGGAAATCATTTCAGACAGTGGGATGGAGCCAGCAGCGGGGTCGGGACCCGCCACCGACATCGTCCGCCCCGAACCCGCCGAGGTCAACAAAATCCCGGCTTATTTTACTTAAGGCCCTTAGAGCCATCAAAGAGATGAAATGATAATTTAACTCCTTATTCTAAGCTGGGATTGAATCCAGCTCCCGAAAGTATCTAATATTTCCAGGTAGCAAATTTTACAATAAAATGTTTAGCATACAAATATAATTTTTGTGTTCCCTTGTGGAAAGCATGCATTATTTCTAAATTGCAAAGGGCATTGCACACTAAAAGGGATAAAAACTCATTTGTATATCCATAGTACAATCACATTTAATAAAACACTTCAAGACATTCAAGGTCTGCTACAGTATATAGGTATGAGTGTATGTATGTGTGAGTGTATGTCTAACTGTACATGTGTGCCTATGTGTATGTGTGCGTGTATGGATGCATTAATATGAAAAACTATACTTCCAATGCACATTACATTAATTTCAAAAGAAGTTGAGATCAACATATAAACAAAACATTCTGAAGAACCAGGGGATATGGGTTGCTGCTAATTTGTTGCTTGATTTATGGTTAGCAATTATTTCCCCAGGGTCTTCATAATATCACTAGTTTATACCATATATTAATTGGGTAAAGAGATGAAAAAATGGACTTAAAATAAAACATAATTCATTTGTGCTTTGCTCCAACGTGGCCTCAGGCAATGCAAGTGTTAACTCATCTTTCTTGTGCGATTTTGGATTAAGTAATTTATACTTATAATAACATTGACTTCAAAATGGGTTTCAAAAGAAAAGCAGTTGCAGTTACAGTTACAGGTGAAGTGGCAAAATCACAGCCAGTCGAGGGGAATACTTTCCTAGCTGTTAATTTTCCCGTTCACTGCACTTCAGTTTTAATCAGCAGCATATTTTCAATTCCAATAATCTACCTCTTACCATGCCTAAGATTGAAGGACATTTGCAATTGGTTACTGTAACAGCTGCTCTTATTTCAGCAGGCGCTCAAGTCACCAGAGCTGTTTAAAGTTAGAGTTTGAATTAACGTCCTGGTAAATATTGCTGTAAGAGCCATAAAAGCTTAAGAAAATACTTTAAAATATTGGTTAAATAGCATAATACAGTTAATTTACCTGATTGACTTATTGTATTAAGAAACCCCCTATTTTCTTGCTCCAGTAGTATAGTCCGAGACACCCCCTACATTCTTGCCACAATGGTACAGTCCCTAAGCCACACATGGTATGCAGCCATTTTACAGTTTAAACTCCACGTGGCTGAAGGAGGCAGAAGTTGTGAGGTTTGGAGCAATACAGTTTTTGACCGTGTTCGTTTATACGTGTTTGCTTTGTAATTCCGTTTGTGAAGTGTTATAGTAAACAGTTTAAAAGACAAAGCTACGTTTGGGAACGTTTTATTTTGACACGCGTCTACTCATTGTTAACAGCCCCACAGCTCAGTGGCTGCCTGTTTGGAAACTAAGAAGCGCCACTACATTAGTCAAAAACTTGCTCCCTAAGAAGGAAAGGACGGAATCGTTGGCGAATGTATACATGAATGGTCACGGAGCCAGACGACAATATAAGAAAGCGAAGGTACAGTGACTGTTACTTGCTTTGTTCATTCTATTGAGAAGCTAAATAAGAGCTGCGGGTAAAATGGCCGAGGCCTTACGGAGCCAGGAGCTTCCCCCAGCCAGAAGGATTGCTGGCCAAAAGAGGGAAATAAAGCTCCCCCCAAAGGCAATGGAAGAGAAGTTACATAGAAGCATAGGTGCAAGGAAGGCTAAATTAGCTCAGATAACTGGAAAAATGAAGATAATTGATCGTCTCATGGAAGATAATGCTAATATTAAGAAAGCTGAAGACATAATGTATTACGATTTCTCCAAGCTGCATGAAGAATTTAATGTACTCAATGAAGATGTATTAGCACTTCTGTCTGAAGAAGAGGGAAACGCTGATCAGCACAACTGGCTTGATCTTAAATCAACCAGCATTAAGGACTATATCAAGGCCACAGAACAGTGGATGTTAAAGATTCGTCAAGATGCTGATACAGCAGAGAAAGATAAAGTTGACGATGAAGTCGGACCAGACGATAGCATTTCAGAGACTTCCGCCAGACCGAGCAAAAATCGAAAAGAAGGTAGCTCTGTTTCTGGACGCAGGTCAGTCGCTTCTACCACAAGCTCGTCGCGACGCATGAGAGAGGAGGTTGAACGGGCGGCGTTGATGGCACGCGCAGCATCTTTAGCGGAGAAGCAAGCTCTTGAAAGGGAAGAAGCCCAACTGCAGGTCCAAGAGGCCCAACTGCAGGCCCAACAGGCCCAACAGGCCCAACTGCAGGCCCAAGTGCAGGCCCAACAGCAGGCCCAACAGGCCCAGGTGCAGGCAAAGAAAGAACAGCTGGAGATAAAAACAGCTATCGCGGTCTCAGACGCCAGGTTGAGTGCGTATGAAGATTATGAAGGCTCACGGGACGGCGGGAGCGAATACTGCCAGTCAATGTTGTCACATAGAGTTGGATCCAGGGCACCTTCAAGAGTTACAAGAGAGTCCGAAGGCAATCCCCTGGCATTACAGCGTGGAAGAGTGGCCTCTCCACTAACAGGAGCACGTGATGCTACCCCAGACGTCAGATGGTCTAGACTAGACCCTGCTGATGACCACCAGAGGCCTGAAGACACAGGGAGAAGCCTATACCAAGTGATGCAACGTCAGAACGAAATTACAGAGATGCTTGTAAAACAACAGAATCTGTTTTGACTCCCTCAAAGAGACATACCAGCGTTCCAAGGCGACCCACTCAAGTATAAGCCCTTCATCAAATCCTTTGAACAAGCCATTGACTCCAAAACAGAGAGCAGCAGTGATAAGTTGTACTACCTGGGACAGTACACCAGTGGGAAACCACAAGACCTGGTCAGAAACTGTGAACACATGAAACCGGACCGGGGATACATAGAAGCCAGGAAGTTGCTGCAGGAGCACTATGGTAACGAGCTGAAGATAGCCACTGCATATATTGAAAAGGCTACCAAGTGGCCACAGATCAGATCGGAGGACGGAGAGGCATTGAACGCATATGTTCTTTTCCTCATAGGATGTCGCAACACCATGGAGGATGTTGAATTCATGGAAGTGATGGACAATCCTACGACTATGAGAATCATCATCTCTAAGCTTCCTTACAGGATGAGAGAACAATGGAGAAGAACAGCCTTTGAGATAATGGAGAGACGGAAAAGTAGAGCCAGGTTTGCAGACTTAGTGAATTTCATAGACAAACAGGCTAAAATTGCGAGGGACCCATTGTTTGGAAACATCCAGGATGCCAGCCCGACCACCGATGGAAGAGTGAAAGCCAAGCCTGTTGAATCAAAGACTCTCAGGAAAGGTGGTTCCAGGGGAAGCAGCTTTGCAACTATCGTCACTCAGGCCGAGGAAGAAAGGCCCCAGAACTCATCTCCCAAAAAGAGCAGCACAGTGACGCCTGCTAATGCCTTTCAGAAGCCATGCTTATTCTGCCAGAAGAATCATACATTGGATTTCTGCAGCGACATCAAAGCACAGCCACATAAGGACAGAATCGAATTCCTGAAGTACAACGGCCTATGTTTTGGATGTCTCTCTCAGGGGCACCTGAGTAGAAACTGTAAGCAAAGAACAACATGCAGAGAGTGCACTCGGAAACATCCCAGTCCGCTGCATATCCATAAAGAAGAACAAGTCTCTAAGAAGAGTGAAGAAAACAATACCGATGAGAAGGTTGTTTCAAGTGCTCTGGTGTCGCTAGAACCAGAGACTTGTGGACTCACTGGGGCCGGTGACAGTGATTGTATTCTTGCCATCGTACCAGTAAAGATCAAGTCTAAGAGGAGCGAGAAGCTTGTGGAGACTTACGCCTTCATGGATCCAGGTAGTTCAGCAACGTTCTGCACAGAATCACTCATGCGACAGCTGAACGTTAGAGGCAGAAGAACAGAAATCCTATTACGCACCATGGGTCATGAGAAGTCAATGCAAAGTTATATCCTGTCAGACTTAGAAGTGTGTGGACTTGAAGAGAAGGACTTCATAGACCTGCCTAATGTTTTCACACAGAGGGAGATTCCTGTTAGAATGGGGAACTTAGCCCTGCAGAAGGATGTGGATAGATGGCCTCACCTAGAAAAGGTGCGACTCCCATGCATTGAAGCAGAAATTGGCCTATTAATTGGAACCAATGCCTACAAAACTATGGAGCCATGGCAGGTGATAAACAGCAAGGATGACGGACCCTACGCCATCAGGACAGCCCTTGGATGGGTAGTCAATGGACCGGTAAGGAGAGATGATGGCAACAAGTCGAACAAGGAGGAACGACAAAATGTCACAGTTAATCGCATCTCTATCGCAAGCATTGAAGAGCTGTTGATACAGCAGTTCAACGCAGACTTTTCAGAACGCAGCTGTGAGGAAAAGACAGAGATGTCACAAGAAGACCATCAGTTCATGGATTTGATGACAAGGTCTACACAGTTCATTGATGGCCACTATCACATTGGTTTGCCACTGAGAAGACAGACCGCGAAGATGCCGAACAATCGCTGCATAGCAGAGCAACGCGCCATCAGTCTAAAGAGAAAGCTGAACAAGAACCCCGACTTTCGCGAAGACTACAAAGGCTTCATGAGAAACATCATAGCGAAAGGCTATGCTGTAAAAGTGCCCAAGGAACAGTTGAACAGAGACGATGGAAGGGTCTGGTACATTCCTCATCACGGTGTGTATCACCCAAAGAAGAAAAAGATCCGTGTAGTGTTTGACTGCGCCGCCTCATTCAGAGGAACTTCACTGAATGACCAGCTGCTTCAAGGTCCTGATCTTACTAATACCCTCATTGGCGTCTTGACTAGGTTTAGACAAGAGCTCGTTGCCATGATGGCAGACATAGAATCAATGTTCTACCAAGTCAGAATCCCTGATGAAGATGCTGATCTTCTGCGTTTCCTTTGGTGGCCAGATGGCGACGTTAGTCAAGCGATGGTGGAATGTAGAATGGCCGTACACTTGTTCGGAGCCACATCATCTCCCAGCTGTGCAAGCTACGCTCTCAGAAAAACTGCAGAAGATGGCAAAGGCAAAGCACCATCAGAGGCTGTGGAGACAATCTTCAGAAACTTTTATGTCGATGACTGTCTGAAGTCCGTGTCAACAGAAGACGATGGCATCGCACTGTCAAGAGACCTTAGAACTCTGTGTTCGAATGGAGGATTCCATCTGACTAAGTGGATAAGCAACAGCAGAGCAGTTCTAGCTTCTATCCCAGAAAAGGAAAGAGCCACTGAAGTCAAAGATCTGGACCTGAGCCACGATGTCCTTCCTATCGAGAGAGCTCTTGGTGTACAATGGTGCATTGAGTCAGACACGTTCAACTTCAGGATAATGGTGAACGAAAGACCATCCACAAGACGAGGGATTCTCTCCGTGGTCAGTTCCATCTACGACCCTCTTGGATTCCTGGCACCACTCATTCTGCCGGTGAAGTTGATGCTACGAGAGCTGTGTAGAGACAAGAGAGGATGGGATGAAGATATCCCAGAAGGTCAAGCTCAGAGATGGCACAGATGGTTGACAGATTTGCAACAACTTTCTAGCTTCAACGTCAGTAGATGCATCAAGCCCGCGAGTTTTGGAGCTACAAAGACGGCTCAACTACATCATTTCTCGGACGCCAGTGAGGACGGCTATGGCACGGCTACTTACCTCTTGCTGACAAATCAACAGGGCCAGAAACATTGTGCCTTCCTCATGGGGAAATCCAGGGTGGCTCCGCTGAAGCAGGTCACCATCCCGAGACTGGACGGCAGCGGTTGTTGCAGTTAAAGTTGACCAGGCGATGCGGAAAGAGTTACAGCTCCCACTAGAAGAATCTGTCTTCTGGACGGATAGCACGACGGTGCTGAAGTATATAGAGAATGAGAAGATACGCTTCAAGACCTTCGTAGCAAACAGAATCTCATCCATTAGAGAAGCTACACAACCATCTCAATGGAGTTATGTAAACACCTCATTAAACCCAGCAGATCAAGCCTCACGGGGATTGAAGGCTGAAAACTTCATGAGGAGTGAAATTTGGATACAAGGCCCAAGTTATCTGCTGGAAACAGAGAGATCATGGCCAGAAAGACCAGATATGCCAAGTCAGATTGCTGAAGACGACGTCGAAGTCAAGAGATCAGTCACAGTAAATCTCATAACTATGAAAGAGAACTTTGACACAGTGAACAAGCTTGTTAACCATTTCTCAGGATGGCACCAGTTGAGGAAAGCAGTTGCATGGTTTCTAAGGTTGAAAGAGTTGCTGCTACACCTGAGCGGTAAGAGAAAAGAGTACCGAGCCACTATCAGTCAGTCTGAAAGTAACCCCGATAAGCAGAGAATGCTTCTACAGCAGTATATGCATCAGCACAAGACCACATTGGGTAAGAATTCATTGACCGTGGAGGATTTGGCCAAGGCTGAGATGGAGATAGTTTGCTTCAGTCAAAGACAAAGATACCCAGAAGAAATCGAAGCTTTATAGCGAAATACTCCAATCAAGAAAGGTAGTCATATCTACAAGCTGGACCCTACACTGCAAGATGGAGTACTGAGGGTGGAAGGGAGACTAAACAAATCTGCTATGCCAGAGGAGGCCAAGCATCCTGCTATCCTTTCTAAGGACCTCCGGGTTGCTACTCTCATTCTTCAGCATATACACCAGAGTATTGGACACAGTGGGAGGAATCACGTGCTTGCGAAGCTAAGACAAAGATACTGGATTCCAGGAGCTAATTCTGTAATAAGAAAAATACTCTCTGAATGCATTGTTTGCAGACGGTTACACGCTAGAGCTGGGGAGCAGAAAATGGCAGACCTGCCTGAAGACCGTTTGTTACCAGACAAGCCCCCATTTACAAACGTAGGGTTGTCTATTTCGGGCCTTTCGAGGTAAAGCGAGGACGGAGCCTTGTCAAGAGATATGGTGTGCTTTTCACTTGTTTGACCATCAGAGCAGTTCATATTGAGGTGGCACACACGCTTGACACTGATTCCTGTATTAACGCCTTGCGGCGCTTTGTCTGTAGAAGAGGTCAGGTGTCCATTATGCGTTCTGATAATGGCAATAATTTCGTCGGAGCGGAGAGAGAACTACGGGAAGCTATTGAAGGTTGGAATCGGCTTAAAATACAGGAAGCCATGATGCAAACAGGAATTAAGTGGATCTTCAATCCTCCGGCTGCATCCCACCATGGAGGTGTCTGGGAAAGACAGATACGCACCGTAAGAAAACTACTCAGTTCTGTACTGAAGCAGCAAGCGCTCGACGACGAGGGACTCCAAACCGTTCTGTGTGAGGTCGAAGCCATCATTAATGACCGACCGATAACTAAGACATCAGATGATCCCAATGACCTCGAAGCCCTGACTCCGAACCACCTGTTGTTGTTGAAAACACAGCCAACCATGCCCCCGGGAGTCTTCAAAAAGGAAGATCTGTATGCCCGTCGGAAGTGGAGGCAAGTTCAGTATATGTCAGACCTTTTCTGGACCAGATGGACAAGAGAATACTTACCTCTGCTACAGGAGCGTCAAAAATGGTCCAAAATAAAGAGGAACTTCATTGTCGGAGACATTGTCTTAATCGTGGATGATTCAGCCCCTAGAAATTCTTGGTTGATGGGAAAAGTAATTAAGACCATGCCAGACTCCAGAGGCGTCGTTCGTCGCGTTTGTTTGCAAACCAAGACCAGTACCCTGGAAAGACCGATCACAAAGCTCTGCCTGCTACAAGAAGCAGCGTGAAAAGTTCCTGAACGAAAAAAGTGGACACTTATATTGTAAATATGTTGAACTCATTAGTTTATGACTCTTAATGTTTGAGTAATTGATACGCTTCATGTGCCTAGTCAATTAGGGGCCGGAATGTAAGAGCCATAAAAGCTTAAGAAAATACTTTAAAATATTGGTTAAATAGCATAATACAGTTAATTTACCTGATTGACTTATTGTATTAAGAAACCCCCTATTTTCTTGCTCCAGTAGTATAGTCCGAGACACCCCCTTCATTCTTGCCACAATGGTACAGTCCCTAAGCCACACATGGTATGCAGCCATTTTACAGTTTAAACTCCACGTGGCTGAAGGAGGCAGAAGTTGTGAGGTTTGGAGCAATACAGTTTTTGACCGTGTTCGTTTATACGTGTTTGCTTTGTAATTCCGTTTGTGAAGTGTTATAGTAAACAGTTTAAAAGACAAAGCTACGTTTGGGAACGTTTTATTTCGACACGCATCTACTCGTTGTTAACAGCCCCACAGCTCAGTGGCTGCCTGTTTGGAAACTAAGAAGCGCCACTACAATTGCAGAGTGCAGTTTGACTGCCTGGAGTAACTAGGTGAGATGAGAGAGGCAGGAAACCAGCACTTTAAAACTTACTGATTAAAACTGAAGAGCCAGTGAAGGGGGAACGTGATTGGAAACGTTGTGCTGCAAATTAAAAATCACTGGGTTTGTTGCAGGATATTGAGCTGCGACCAATTACTTGGCCTTTGCATAATATCACTGATTTATTAGTTTCATGCTCACTTCCACAAGTTTCTCCAAAGATTCGTAATTATTATTAGTTTCACAGTTGAATCTCCCTCTCTATTTGACCTGGCAGTGGACTTTGGGAAAAGTAATTTGCATAGCATTTGTCAACTTAAGAAAAACTAAGTGGACTTGGACTCAAATGTTGATTCCAGAAGTAAGGCATTGTCTGTCTCTCTCTCATGTTGTTGCATGTTATAATGAAACCCTCATTATCCCCTATAATGGATAGTGGAAATTGAAAGAAAGAAAGACTTGCATTTATATAGCGCTTTTCACGACCACCGGACGTCTCAAAGCACTTTACAGCCAATGAAGTACTTTTCTGAAGTGGAGTCACTGCTGTAATGTGGCAAAAAAAACAAAAGCCCCTAAATTCTAGTCCTATGTATTGTACAGCAATTTCCTAGGTATGTGAGTGAAAAAAAGTATAAAATAAATAACAAGCAAAACATTAGGTTAGAAATTTCTGTTGATGATAATAACAGGCAGGTGTTTATTGCTCTATCTGAATTTGGTAATTAAAAAAATAGCAGTGAGGGGTTGTGCTGGAAGCTGAGGGCCTGCGTTACAATAACTTACTGCTGATGTCCCCATTACTAACACAGAGCTGAGCTGTTATGTCATATACTGATTATGACTAATGTGATATCACCAGTAATATGTAAGTTAATGATCATCATTATGGGACAGATGGTGTTAGTAACCACTCTATTTAATTAAAGGATTATGTACAGGTCAAAATTATTTCTAAAAGATTAATGTGCTGTCCTTGACCTTACAAATCCATCCTTCTCTGGATTGTAAATTGAAATTAATTATACATACTGAAGAGCCAGGTTATGGTAAGTGATTGAATAAAGTTAAATGGCACAAACATCTCTCAGTAGGAACAGTCTTTGAGGCAGGTGAATTGGAGAACAGAGATGTTCTGCATAGATATAAAGATTTTGAAGACCCAGTTAGCCTATGCTTTCGGTACTTGGCTTGTAAAACAAATTGCAGTTCAACTCCAAAGTTATTTCCAAGTCTTAATTCATATATATTGTATCAACTCAATATAATTTGATGTTTCTGAATTTATCCAGTTCGGGCCATTTACTCTGTTTGGTCCTTGTCCCATACTAATGTACATACATGTACTGTGACAGAGAACACAAGCTGTCTATAATACCAATGCTATAGAAACATAGAAAAATAGGAGCAGGATTGGGCCATTCGGCCCTTCAAGCCTGCTCCATCATTCAATATGATCATGGCTGATCCTCTATCTCAATACCATATTACCACTCTCTATTCCCATACCCCTTGATGACTTTTGTATCTAGAAATCTATCTATCTCCTTCTTAAATATATTCAGTGACTTGGCCTCCACAGCCTTCTGCAGTAGAGAATTCCACAGGTTCACCACCCTCTGTGAGGAATGGAACTTGGTGAACCCAACTGCAGGAAGGCAAACTGAGGCAGAGGTTAGGTTGCAAAAACAAAGATAGACTTTACTTGAAATAAACAAAAATAACAACAGCACAGATACAGGCTAGCAGGCCGGCAAGAGGATCACAAGGCAGTGAAACTCAAGACTGAGCAATGAACATAAACTAAGCACCACTTAAATAGCAGGCATATAACCATGCACAGGTGAGTACAATTAGGAATAAAGAAGGAAACAATTAAGAGTTCATGGTGCCCTCTGTTGGCGAGGCGAGGCAGAACCTGGGTCATTCCTGACACCCTCTGAGTGAAGAAATTTCTCCTCATCTCAGTCCTAAATGTCCTACCCCGTATCTTGAGACTGTGACCCCTCGTTCTAGACCCCCCAGCCAGGGGAAGCATCCAGTCTGTCTAGCCCTGTCAGAATTTTATACGTTTCAATGAGATCCCCTCTCATTCTTCTAAACTCTAGTGAATACAGGCCTAGTCAACCCAATCATCTGGGGACTTGCACCAAAATTGGGAGAGCTGTCCCACAGGCTAGTCAAGCAACAGCCTGACATAGTCATATTCACAGAATCATACCTTTCAGCCAATGTCCCAAACTCCTCCGTCATAAGAACATAAGAACATAAGAAATAGGAGCAGGAGTAGGCCAATTGGCCCCTCGAGCCTGCTCCGCCATTCAATAAGATCATGGCTGATCTGATCCTAACCGCCAATCCACTATGACAGGACTATCTCCTGAATCTAACAGCATTAGACACACGAAAACAGGAGCAGGATCAGGCTACACGGCCCCTGGGCCCGCTCCGCTACCCATAGGGCCATGACCGATCCGAACCTAGACTCATGTCCAAATTCCTGCCCGCTCCCCGTAACCCTTAATTCCCTTTTCTACTAGGAAACTGTCTATTTCTGTTTTAAATTTATGTAATGATGTAGCTTCGACAGCTTTTTGGGGCAGCATATTCCATGGACCTACCACCCTCTGAGTGAAGTAGTTCCTCCTCATCTCAGTTTTGAAAGAGCAGCCCCTTATTCTAAGACTATGCCCCCTAGTTCTAGTTTCACCCATCATCTGGAACATCCTCCCTGCATCCACCCGATCCAACCCCTTCATAATCTTATATGTTTCAATAAGATCGCCTCTCATTCTTCTGAACTCCAATGAGTAGAGTCCCAATCTACTCAACCTCTCCTCATATGTCCATCCCCTCATCCCCGGGATTAATCGAGTGAACCTTCTTTGTACTGACTCGAGAGCAAGTATGTCCTTTCTTAAGTATGGACACCAAAACTGTATGCAGTATTCCAGGTGCGGTCTCACCAATACCTTGTACAACTGAAGCAATACCTCCCTATTTTTATATTCTATCCCCCTAGCAATGAAAGCCAACATTCCATTGGCCTTCTTAATCACTTGCTGCACCTGCATACTAACCTTTTGAGTTTCGTGCACCAGGACCCCCAGATCCCTTTGTACTTCAGTACTTTCAAGTTTCTTGCCATTAAGATAATAACTTGCTCTACGATTTTTCCTGCCAAAGTGCATAACCTCACACTTTCCAGTATTGTATTCCATCTGCCAAATCTCTGCCCACTTACTTAGCCTGTCTATGTCCCCTTGCAGGTTTTTTATGTCCTCCTCACTCACTACTTTCCCTCCCATCTTAGTATCATCTGCAAACTTTGACGTGTTACACTCGGTCCCCTCCTCCAAATCGTTAATATAGATTGTAAAGAGTTGGGGACCCAGCACTGACCCCTGCGGAACACCACTGGTTACTGATTGCCAGTCTGAATATGAACCATTTATCCCAACTCTCTGCCTTCTGTTAGATAGCCAATCCTCTATCCATGCCAGAATATTACCCCCAATCCCGTGATTTTTTATCTTAAGCAATAATCTTTTGTGTGGCACCTTGTCAAATGCCTTTTGGAAGTCTAAATACACTACGTCCACTGGTTCACCTTTATCCACCCTATATGTTACTTCCTCAAAGAACTCCAGCAAATTTGTCAAACATGACTTCCCCTTCATAAAACCATGCTGACTTTGTCTTATTAAATTATGATTATCCAAATGTCCTGTTACTGTCTCCTTAATAATGGACTCCAAAATTTTACCTACCACAGATGTTAGGCTAACCGGTCTATAGTTTCCAGCCTTCTGTCTACTGCCCTTTTTAAATAAGGGTGTTACATTAGCAGTTTTCCAGTCTGCCGGGACCTTTGCTGAGTCCAGGGAGTTTTGGAAGATTATTACCAATGCATCCACAATCCCTACCGCCACTTCCCTCAAAACCCTGGGATGTAAGCCATCAGGTCCAGGTGATTTATCCGCCTTGAGTCCCATTATTTTACCAAGTACTACTTCCTTAGTGATTTTAATCGTATTTAGCTCCTCCCCCCCTATAGCCCCCTGCTTGTCAAGTGTTGGGATATTCTTGGTGTCCTCTACTGTAAAGACTGATGTAAAATATTCATTCAGTGTTTTTGCCATCTCCATATTTCCCACCATTAATTTCCCGGTCTCATCCTCTAAGGGACCAACATTTACTTTAGCCACCCTTTTTCTTTTTATATAACTATAAAAACTCTTACTATCTGTCTTTATATTTTTTGCTAATTTACTTTCATAATGTATCTTCCCTTTCTTAATCAATCTTTTTGTTATTTTTTGCTGTCTTTTAAAGTTTTCCCAATCCTCTATCCTCCCACTAGATTTGGCTACCTTATATGCCCTTGTTTTTAGTCGAATACTATCCTTAATTTCTTTACTTAGCCACGGATGGCTGTCTTTTCTTTTACACCCTTTTTTTCTCAGTGGAATATACTTTTTTTGGAATTTGTAAAATAACTCCTTAAATGTACACCACTGATCATGTATCGTCTTATCCTTTAACCTATTTTCCCAATCCACTTTACTCAATTCCGCTCTCATACCTTCATAGTCTCCTTTATTCAAGCTTAGCACGCTTGTTTGAGATACAGCCTCCTCACCCTCTAACTGAATATGGAATTCAACCATGTTATGGTCACTCATTCCAAGGGGATCCTTTACTAGGACATTTTTAATTAATCCTGTCTCGTTACACAGGACCAGATCTAAGGTTGCTTGCCCCCTGGTTGGTTCAGTTACATACTGCTCAAGAAACCCATCCCTAATACACTCAATGAACTCATCCTCAAGGCAGCCCTGCCCAATTTGATTCGTCCAATTTATATGATAGTTAAAATCCCCCATAATTATAGATGTTCCCTTATTACAAGCCTCAACTATTTCCTGATTGATACTCCGTCCAACCGAGTTGCGACTGTTCGGAGGCCTATATACTACACCCACTAGTGTTTTTTTCCCCTTATTATTCCTTATCTCCACCCAAACTGTTTCATTATCCTGATCCTTTGACCCAATATAATTTCTCTGTATTACAGTGATTCCTTCCTTTATTAACATAGCCACCCCACCTCCCCTTCCTTCCTGCCTGTCCTTCCTGATTGTTAAATAACCTGGTATGTTTAATTCCCAGGCATTGTCACCCTGCAGCCATGTTTCTGTAATGGCCACAAGATCATACCCATATGTAGCTATTTGTGCCTTTAACTCGTCTATTTTGTTACGAATGCTACGTGCATTCAGATAGAGAACTTTCAAATATGTTTTGTGACACTTAGTTCCTGCTATTGCCCTTTTTATTACTTTACCTTTTACTCCACACCTTCTACCCCTTCCTGACACGCTCTGGTTTTTAATTTCCCCACTGCTACCTAAGTCTATGACCTTCTCTGTTGTCGTTTGTATTATTTGCTCTCTGGGAACCTCCCCCCCACTAGTTAGTTTAAAGCCCTCTCTACAGCCCTAGTTATATGATCCGCCAGGACTCTAGTCCCAGCACTGGCCAAGTGAAGCCCGTCCCAACGGAACAGCTCCCTCCTGTCCCAGTACTGGTGCCAGTGTCCCAGGAAGCAAAACCCATTTCTCCCACACCAGTCTTTGAGCCACGCATTTAACTCTCTTATTTTATTTGTCCCAGCCAAATTCGCTCGTGGCTCAGGATTATTACCCTTGTGGTTCTGCTTTTTAATTTGGCCCCTAGCTGCTCAAACTCCCTCAGCAGAACCTCCTTCCTTGTCCTATCTATGTCGTTGGTACCAACATGGACCACGACAACTGGATCCTCCCCCTCCCACTCCAAGTTTCTGTCCAGCCCAGAGGAGATGTCCTTAACCCTGGCACCGGGTAGGCAACACAGCCTACGGGACTCTCGCTCTTGGCTGCAGAGAACTCTATCTATCCCCCTAATAATACTATCCCCTACCACTACAACATTTCTATTTACTCCCCCCTCTTGAATGGCCCCCCTCTCCACGGTGCTGTGGCCAGGTTGCTCATCCTCCCTGCAGCCCCTGCTTCCATCTCCACAGGGAGTAAGAAGCTCGAACCTGTTGGACAAGAGCAAGGGCTGCGGCTCCTCCAACACTACCTTCTGGATCCCCGTACCTGCCTCACTCGTGGTCACACCGTCCAGTCCCTGACCATGGGCTACATCTGAATTAATTAACTTCATAGGTGTGACCACCTCCTGAAACACAGAGTCCAGGTACTTCTCCCCCTCCCTGATGTGTCGCAGTATCTGAAGCTCAGACTCCAGCTCATCAACACGGAGCTGGAGATCCTGTAGCAGCAGACACTTGTCACAGATGTAATCACCGTTAGCCTCAATGGGGTCTACCGGCTCCCACATCTCGCAACAGTAACACATCATCTGCTCCATTCTATGTAATTAATTATAATTTTTTTTATTTAATTAGATTAAATCAATCCCTCTAATTTACACCAGTTTAATGGTTAACCAACTGTCTCCCTTACAGCACAGACCCTAGAAAAAAACCGCCGAATTTAAGCTTGTAATAAAAAGAAGAAATACTCATCAACCAATCCAACCAATCACCTACCTGCTTCCTGGTGACGTCACTCTTGGATTATTTTTTACCTCTCTCCTCTGCTGTTGATTTGGTACGCCTCTGGTCGCTGCCGCTCGTTTTTATGCCGGTTATAGCTCCTCCTCCTGACCTCGCTGCTCACTCCTAGGTCCGATGCTGGTCTCGGGCCTCTGGTCGCTGCCGCTGGTTTTTATGCCGGTTATAGCTCCTCCTCCTGACCTCGCTGCTCACTGCTAGGTCCGATGCTGGTCTCGGGCCTCTGGTCGCTGCCGCTGGTTTTTATGCCGGTTATAGCTCCTCCTCCTGACCTCCCATCGGCAGGACAGACCCACCAGGGGTGGCGGCACAGTGGTATACAATCGGGAAGGAGTGGCCCAGGGAGTCCTCAACATTGACTCCGGACCACATGAAGTCTCATGGCTTCAGGTCAAGCATGAGCACCTACTGCCCTCCCTCAGTTGATGAATCAGTACTCCTCCATGTTGAACACCACTTGGAAGAAGCACTAAGAGTAGCAAGGGCACAGAATGTACAATGCGTGAGGGACTTCAATGTCCATCACCAAGAGTGGCTCGGTAGCACCACTACTGGCCGAGCTGGCCGAGTCCTGAAGGACATAACTGCCAGTCTGGACCTGCGACAGGTGGTGAGTGAACCAACATGAGGGAAAAACCTACTTGACCTCGTCCTCACCAATCTACTTGTCGCAGATGCATCTGCCCATGACAGCATTGGCAGTAGTGACCACTGCACAGTCATTGTGGAGATGAAGTCCCATCTTCACACTGAGGACACCCTTCATCGTGTTGTGTGGCACTACCACTGTGCTAAATGGGATAAGAGAAGAGATTCAGAACAGATCTAGCAGCTTAAAACTGGGCATCCATGAGGCGCTGTGGGCCACCAGCAGCAGCAGAATTGTATTCCACCACAATCTGTAACCTCATGGCCCGGCATATCCCTCACTCTACCATTATCAGCAAGCCAGGAGACCATCCCTGGTCCAACAAGGAGTGTAGAAGAGCATGCCAGGAGCAGCACCAAGCATACCTAAAAATGAGGTGCCAACCTGGGGAAGCTGCAACACAGGACTACATGCATGCTAAAAAGTGGAAGCAGCATGCTATAGACAGGGCTAAGCGATCCCACAATCAACAGATCAGATCAAAGCTCTGCAGTCCTACCACATCCAGTCATGAATAGTGGTGGACCATTAAACAACTAACGGGGGGAGGAGGCTCCAAGAATATCCCCATCCTCAATGATGGTGGTGCCCAGCACGTGAGTGCAAAAGACAAGGATGAAGCGTTTGCAACCAACTTCAGCCAGAAGTGCCGAGTGGATGATCCATATCAGCCTACTCCCGAGGTCCCCACCATCACAGAAGCCAGTCTTCAGCCAATTCGATTCACTCCACGTGATATCAAGAAACGGCTGAGTGCTCTGAATACAGCAAAGGCTATGGGCCCCGACAACATCCCGGTTGTCGTGCTGAAGAGTTGTGCTCCAGAACTTGCAGCGCCTCTAGCCAAGCTGTTCCAGTACAGCTACAACACTGGCATCTATCCGACAATGTGGAAATATGCCTTATGCGCTATCAATTACTCATAAAAGACTGGGAGTTAAGAGAGTAACTAAAGGCTTTTATTAGCAAAGAACAGAGCATGCCTCTCGTGGTTGACTGGGTTCCAAGAAGGCAGGGGGCTGCAGGTCAATCACCTTTATACCTGGGCCTGTGTGGGTGGAGCCAGCCGAGACATGTTGAGGCATGCATAGGTACAACAGTGTGTAACAACAACATCAACAACAACAACAACAACAACAGTGGTTTACCACATTCACCCCTTGTTTAAAATTGAGTCCGGCGGGGTGAAGTGTACTAAAGGTTCGTGTAAGTAAGTCTATCAGGTGGCCTTGTATGCCGTCCTGATCGTCGTGGTGGCGGCGGTGATGGTGCAGCATCCAACGTTGAGTCTGGCGTCTCATTGAGTGGTTGGGTGGTCAATGACGGGTCCTGGGGCTGCGGCATGCCGTCTAGCGGGGTTGGGTTGTGGGTAGTGGTGGATGGCAATGGTAGTGTTTCAGGGGCACCCAAAGGTGCGAGATCTCGTGTGGGGGCTGTGTCCTCCCGCCCGTCCGGGTATGCTACGTAAGCGTACTGGGGGTAGGCGTGGGTAGTGGTGGATGGCGAGGGGGGTGTTTCGGGAGCACCCGAAGGTGCGAGGTCTCGTATGGAGACTGTGTCCTCCCGCCCGTCCGGGTACACCACGTAAGCATACTGAGGGTTGGCATGGAGGAGGCTCACCCTCTCGACCAGGGGGTCCGTCTTATGGGACCTCACGTGCTTCCGCAGTAGGACGGGTCCTGGAGAAGTCAGCCATGTCGGTAACGAGGTCCCCGATGTGGACTTCCTGGGGAAGGAGAACATTCTCTCGTGAGGGGTAGCATTGGTGGCTGTACAGAGCAGTGACCGAATGGAATGGAGCGCCGCAGGGAGGACTTCCTGCCAGCGAGAGGTCGGGAGGCCCTTAGATTTCAAGTTTAAAAGGACTGCCTTCCAGACTGTCGCATCCTCCCTTTCCACCTGGCCATTCCCCCGGGGGTTGTAGCTGGTGGTCCTGCTTGTAGCGATACCTCTCGAGAGCAGGTACTGCCGGAGTTCGTCGCTCATAAAGGATGAGCCCCTGTCGCTATGAATATAGCTAGGGAAACCGAACAAGGCGAAGAGGTCATTCAGACATTTAATGACCGTGGTACTGGTCATGTCTGAGCAAGGGATGGCAAACGGGAAACGGGAGTACTCATCAATTATGTTGAGGAAGTACACATTGCGGTCGGAGGAGGGGAGGGGCCCTTTAAAATCGACGCTCAGCCGTTCAAAGGGGCGCCTGGCTTTGATCAGGCTTGCTCTGTCTGGCCTATAAAAATGCGGTTTGCACTCGGCACAGATTTGGCAGTTCCTGGTTATGGTCCTGACCTCCTCGATGGAGTAGGGCAGGTTACGGGATTTGATGAAGTGAATAAACCTGGTGACCCCCGGGTGGCAGAGGTCATTGTGGAGGGTCTTCAGTCTATCGACCTGCGCGTTGGCGCATGTACCACGTGATAGGGCATCTGGGGGCTCATTGAGTTTCCCGGGCCGGTACAAGATATCGTAATTGTAGGTGGAGAGTTCGATTCTCCACCTCAAGATCTTGTCGTTCTTGATTTTGCCCCTCTGCTTATTATTAAACATAAAAGCTACTGAACGCTGGTCAGTGAGCAGGGTAAATCGTTTTCCGGCCAGGTAATGCCTCCAATGTCGCACAGCTTCCACAATGGCCTGGGCCTCCTTTTCGACAGAGGAGTGTCGAATCTCGGGGCCCTGGAGGGTCCTTGAGAAAAAGGCCACGGGTCTCCCCGCCTGGTTAAGGGTTGCAGCTAGGGCAAAGTCGGAAGCGTCGCTCTCCACTTGGAAAGGGATGGACTCATCCACTGCGTGCATTGTGGCCTTCGCAATATCTCCTTTTATGAGAGTGAAGGCTGCACAGGCCTCTGCTGTCAGGGGGAAGGAGGTGGACTTGATGAGGGGTCTGGCTTTGTCCACATAGTTCGGCACCCACTGAGCATAGTACGAGAAAAACCCTAGGCATCTCTTCAGTGCTTTTTGGCAGTGGGGGAGGGGGAGCTCTATAAGGGGGCGCATCCTGTCGGGGTGGGGGCCGATGACTCCGTTCTCCACTACACAGCCAAGAATGGCAAGGCGCTTGGTACGAAACATACATTTGTCCTTGTTGTATGTTAGGTTCAGCCGCTGGGCCGTACGGAGGAATTTCTCTAGATTAACATCATGGTCCTGCTGGTCGCGGCCGCAGATGGTGACGTTGTCTAGATAGGGGAAAGTGGCCTGGAGCGCGTTCTGGTCGACCATCTGGTCCATCTCCCGTTGGAAGACTGAAACCCCGTTGGTGACGCCGAAGGGAACTCTGAGGAAGTGGTAGAGACGACCGTCAGCTTCAAAAGCTGTGTACTGGCGGTCCTCAGCCCTGATGGGGAGCTGGTGGTATGCCGACTTCAGATCAATCGTCGAGAACACCCGGTATTGTGCTATCTGATTGACCATGTCAGATATGCGGGGGAGTGGGTATGCATCTAGCTGGGTGTAGCGATTGATCGTCTGGCTGTAGTCAATAACTAGGCGCTGTTTTTCGCCAGTCTTCACTACCACCACTTGTGCTCGCCATGGGCTGGTGCTACTTTCAATAATCCCTTCCTTCAGGAGTCTTGCTACCTCGGATTTAATGAAGCTCCTATCCCCGGCACTGTAACGCCTGCTTTTGGTAGTGATGGGCTTACAGTCGCGGGTGAGGTTAGCGAACAAGGAGGGGGGGGACTTTAAGGGTGGAGAGGCTGCAAATGGTGCGCGGCGGGCGATTTAAAAGCTGCTGGCTGCAGACTGTGAGTGGGGGGAGGGGTCTGTCGTACGCTAATGTGACACTCTTAAGGTTGCACTGAAAATCCAACCCCAGTAGAAAGGCAGCGCAAAGATGGGGCAGGACCAGGAGTTTAAAATTTTTGTATTCTGTGCCCCTTACTGAAAGAGTCACTACACAGTAGCCACCGACGTCCGCTGACTGGGCTTTGGAAGCCAAAGAGATCCGATGTCGCGTCAGCAGGACCGGGAGAGAGTAACTCCGCACCGTGTCGGGGTGGATAAAGCTTTCCGTGCTCCCGCTGTCAAAAAGGCAGGTAGTGGCGCGGCCGTTTACCTTAATGTCCATCATGGACCTGGACAGTTGATGAGGGAGAGATTGGTCCAGCGTCACGGAGGCCAGCGTATGGTCGAGCGAGTCGATGTGGTCGACAGGTGAGGCGGTGGTTGAGTCCGGGTCCCCCGTGGTTGATGTTGGAGACGTCCGAGATGGCGGACAAAATGGCGGCGCCCATGGTCCCGATCCCCACGCGGCTGGGGGAGCCCAAGATGGCGGACAAGATGGCTGCCCCCACGGTTCGCACGCGGCGCTGCTGGCGTTAGCGGTTTTACCTTTGCAGGCGCTGACATAGAGTCCTTTCTTCCCGCAGCCGGAGCAGGTAGCGTTTCTCGCCGGGCAGCGTGCTCTGGGGTGTTTTGCCTGGCCACAAAAATAACATTTCTGTGCCTTGGACATCGCAGCAGCAGTTGAAGGTGGCGGTCCCATGACCCAAGGTTGTGGCGTCCACGTTGCGGAGCGGTTAGGGGAGAAGGCGTCCATATTCCTGTGGGCCGCGTCGAGCGAGAGCGCGAGGGACACTGCCTTTCTCAGGTCCATTTCTCCCTTTTCCAACAGTCTCTGCCGGGAGTAGTCGGACCTTAGACCCGCAACGAAAGCATCTCGGATCAGTCCCTCCGTGTGTGCTGCGGCCGATGCTTCTTTGCAGTCGCGGCCGAGTATCCGTAGTGCCCATAGGAAGGCCTCCACCGACTCCCCGGGCTGCTGTCTGTGGGATCTTAAGAGGTGCCGGGCATAGACCGTATTTACCGGGCGTGCGTATTGCCCTTTTAGCAGACCGATAGCTGCCGCGTAGGTCGTCGCGTCCTGGATTATTGTATAAACTTGGTGGCTCACCTTTGAGGCCAGGATTTCCAACTTGTTTTCGTCCAGGGTCACAGTTGAGGCTTGCAGGTAGGCCTCGAAGCAACGCAGCCAATGCGCGAATTTGGTAGCCGAACCCGCCTCTTGGGGGTCTAGGTCCAGGCATGTTGGTCTGAGGGCTCGCAGCAGCTCCTGTTGCTCAGCGTTTGGTGCAGCAGTCTGCTGTTCAGCGTTTGGTGCAGCAGCCTGCTGCTCAGCAAATGTCGACATTTTGTTTTTGCTAATAAAATTGATGCGCTATCAATTACTCATAAAAGACTGAGAGTTAAGAGAGTAACTAAAGGCTTTTATTAGCAAAGAACAGAGCATGCCTCTCGTGGTTGACTGGGTTCCAAGAAGGCAGGGGGCTGCAGGTCAATCACCTTTATACCTGGGCCTGTGTGGGTGGAGCCAGCCGAGACATGTTGAGGCATGCATAGGTACAACAGTGTGTAACAACAACAACAACAACAACAGTGGTTTACCACAATGCCCAGGTATGTCCTGTCCATAAAAAGCTGGACAAATCCAACCCGGACAATTACCGCACCATCAGTCTACTCTCAATCATCAGCAAAGTGATGGAAGGTGTCATCGACAGTGCTATCAAGCGACACTTACTCACCAATAACCTGCTCACTGATGCCCAGTTTGGGTTCCGCCAAGACCACTCGGCTCCCGACCACATTACAGCCTTGGTCCAAACATGGACAAAGGAGCTGAATTCCAGAGGTGAGGTGAAAGTGACTGCCCTTGACATCAAGGCAGTATTTGACCGAGTGTGGCATCAAGGAGCCCTAGTAAAACTGAAGTCAATGGAATCAGGGGGAAGCGCTCCACTGGCTGGAGTCATGCCTAGCACAAAGGAAGATGGTTATGGTGGTTGAAGGTCAATCATCACAGCCCCAGGACATCGCTGCAGGAGTTCCTCAGGGCAGTGTCCTAGGCCCAACCATCTTCAGCTGCTTCATCAATGACCTTCCCTCCAGCATAAGGTCAGAAATCGGGATGTTCGCTGATGACTGCACAGTGTTCAGCGCCATTCACAACTCCTCAGATAATGAAGCAGTCCATGCATGCATGCAACAAGACCTGGATGACGTTCAGGCTTGGGCTGATAAGTGGCAGGTAACATTCACGCTACAGAAGTGCCAGGCAATGACTAACTCCAAGAAGCGAGAGTCTAACCACCTCCCCTTCACATTCAATGGCATTACCATCGCCGAATCCCCCACTAACAACATCCTGGGGGTCACCATTAACCAGAACCTTAACTGGACTAGCCACATAAATACTGTGGCAACAAGAGCAGGTCAGAGGCTAGGTATTCTGTGGCGAGTGTCTCACCTCCTGACTCCCCAAAGCCTTTCCACCATCTACAAGGCACAAGTAAGGATTGTGATGGAATACTCTCCACTTGCCTGGATGAGTGCAGCTCCAACAACACTCAAGAAGCTTGACACCATCCAAAACAAAGCAGCCCACTTGATTGGCACCCCATCCACCACCTTACACATTCACTCCCTCCACCACCGGCATACCGTGGCTGCAGTGTGTACCATCTACAAGAAGCACTGCAGCAACTTGCCAAGGCTTCTTCGGCAGCACCTCCCAAACCCGCAACCTCTTCCACCTAGAAGGTCAAGGGCAGCAGACGCATGGGAACACCACCACCTCCAAATTCCCCTCCAAGTCACACACCATCCTGACTTGGAAGTATATCGCCAATCCTTCATCGTTGCTGGGTCAAAATCCTGGAACTCCCTACCAACAGCACTGTGGGAGTACCATCACCACACGGACTGCAGCGGTTCAAGAAGGTGGCTCACCACCATCTTCTCAAGGGCAACTAGGGATGGGCAATAAATGCTGGCTTTGCCAGTGACACCCAGATCCCATAAACGAATAAAAAAAATTAAAACAATCTCTCCTCATACGACAGTCCTGCCATCCCAGGAATCAGTCTAGTGAACCTTCGCTGCACTCCCTCTATGGCAAGTATATCCTTTCTTAGGTAAGGAGACCAAAACTGCACACAGTACTCCAGGTGTGGTCTCACCAAGACCCTGTATAACTGTAGTAAGGCATCCTTGCTCCTGTACTCAAATCCTCTTGCAATGAAGGCCAACATACCATTTGCCTTCCTAACTGCTTGCTGCACCTGCATGTTTGCTTTCAGTGACTGGTGTACAAAGACACCCAGGTCCCTTTGTACATCACCATTTCCCAATCAATCACCATTTAAATAATACACTGCCTTTCTGTTTTGCCTACCGAAGTGGATAACTTCCCATTTATCCAAGTTATACTGCACCTGCCATGTATTTGCCCACTCACTCAACTTGTCTAAATCGCCTTGAAGCCTCTTTGCATCCTCCTCACAACTCACAATCCCACCTAGTTTTGTGTCATCAGCAAACTTGGAAATATTACATTTGGTTCCCTCATCCAAATCATTGATACATATTGTGAATAGCTCGGGCCCAAGCACTGATCCCTGCAGTACCCCACTAGTCACCACCTGCCACCCTGAAAAAGACTCATTTATTCCTACTCTCTGTTTCCTGTCTGTTAACCTATTTTCAATCCATGCCAGTATATTACCCCCAATCTCATGTGCTTTAATTTTGCACACTAACCTCTTATGTCGGACTTTATCAAAGGCCTTCTGAAAATCCAAATACACCACATCCACTGGTTCTCCCTTATCTATTCTACCAGTTACATCCTCAAAAAACTGCAGTAGGTTTGTCAAACACGATTTCCCTTTCATAAATCCATGTTGACTTTGTCTAATCCCGCTGATATTTTCTAAGTGTCCTGTTATCACATCCTTTATAATAGACTCTAGCATTTTCCCTACTACTGATGTTAGGCTAACTGATCTGTAGTTCCCTGTTTCCTTTTTTAAATAGTGGGGTTACACTTGCCACCCTCCAATCTGCAGGAAGTGTTCCATAATCTATAGGATTTTGGAAGATGACAACCAATGTATCCAGTATTTCCATGGCTACCTCTTTTAGTACTCTGGGATGCAGATTATCAGGCCCTGAGGATTTATCAGCTTTCAGTCCCATTAATTTCCCCAGCACTATTTTTTTGCTAATACTAATTTCCTTTAATTCCTCCTTCTCACTAGACCCTTGGTTCCCTGGCATTTCTGGGAAGTTATTTGTGTCCTCTTCCATGAAGACAGAACCAAAGTATTTGTTTAATTGCTCTGCCATTTCCTTGTTTCCCATTTTAAATTCTCCCATTTCTGACTGTAAGGGACCTACATTTGTCTTCACTAATCTTTTTCTTTTTACATACTTGTAGAAGCTTTTACATTCCGCTTTTATGAACCTTGCAAGTTTACTCTCATACTCTATTTTCCCCCTACCTTAATAAATCTCTTGGTCCTTTTTTGCTGAATTCTAAACTGCTCCCAATCCTCTGGCTTGCTACTTTTTCTGGCAACTTTATATGACTCCTCTTTGGGTCTAATACTCTCCTTAATTTCTTTTGCTAGCCATGGTTGGGCCGCTTTTCCTTTTGTGTTTCTGCACCAGAAAGGAATGTATAACTGTTGCAATTAATGCATTTGTTCCTTAAATTTTAGCCATTGCCTATCCACCGTCATGCCTTTTAATGAGGCTCCCCAATCTATCATAGCCAACTCACTCCTCATACCTTCTTAGTTTGCTTTGTTTAGATTTAGGACCCTAGCTTCGGATTGGTCTTCTTCACTTTCCATCTTAATGAAGAATTCTATCATGTTATGGTCACTCTTCCCTAAAGGACAAATGTAAGAAGTCACACAACACCAGGTTATAGTCCAACAGCTTTATTTGAAATCACAAGCTTTCGGAGCGCTGCTCCTTCTTCAGGTGAAGTGGAGAAATGCATAAAGACACAGCTTATATAGTCAGAGAATCATGTCAGATGTTTACAGGTAACCTTTCCAACTGCCATTTATCACACCTCGGCAGAGAGATAATCACAGCAGTCAAAGGTGTGAATGGTGTCCAAACAGGTCAGTCAGGGAAACATTACATCAAAGAACAATGAGGTGGGGTCACAAGGGGTCAAATATTGCAGATGCTGGGGTCTGTATGAAAAACAAAAAAAAGACAAAAAACATTTTTTTTGGCTGGAAATCACAGCAGGTCCGGCCGCATCTGTGTAGGGAGAACAAGCCAATGTCGACTCGAGTCTGGATGACCCTGCATCAGGTGGGGTTACATGTAGCGTGACATGAACCCAAGATCTCGGTTTAGGCCGTCCTCATGGGTGCGGAACTTGGCTATCAGTTTCTGCTCGACGATTTTGCGTTGTCGTGTGTCTCGAAGGCCACCTTGGAGAATGCTTACCCGAAGATCGGAGGCTGAATGTCCTTGACTGCTGAAGTGTTCCCCGACTGGGAGGGAACACTCCTGCCTGGTGATTGTTGCGCGGTGTCCGTTCATCCGTTGTCGCAGTGTCTGCATGGTCTCGCCGATGTACCATGCTCCGGGGCATCCTTTCCTGCAACGTATGAGGTAGACAACGTTGGCCGAGTCACATGAGTATGTACCATGTACCTGGTGGGTGATGTCCTCACGTGTGATGATGGTATCTGTGTTGATGATCTGGCATGTCTTGCAGAGGTTGCTGTGGCAGGGTTGTGTGGTGTCGTGGTCGCTGTTCTCCTGAAGGCTGGGTAATTTGCTGCGAACGATGGTCTGTTTGAGGTTAGGCGGCTGTTTGAAAGCGAGTAGTGGAGGCGTGGGGATGGCCTTAGCGAGGTGTTCGTCGTCATCGATGACATGTTGAAGGCTGCAACATGTTGAAACCTTCAACATGTCATCGATGACGATGAACACCTCGCTAAGGCCATCCCCACGCCTCCACTACTCGCTTTCAAACAGCCGCCTAACCTCAAACAGACCATCGTTCGCAGCAAATTACCCAGCCTTCAGGAGAACAGCGACCACGACACCACACAACCCTGCCACAGCAACCTCTGCAAGACATGCCAGATCATCAACACAGATACCATCATCACACGTGAGGACATCACCCACCAGGTACATGGTACATACTCATGTGACTCGGCCAACGTTGTCTACCTCATACGTTGCAGGAAAGGATGCCCCGGAGCATGGTACATCGGCGAGGCCATGCAGACACTGCGACAACGGATGAACGGATACCGCGCATCAATCACCAGGCAGGAGTGTTCCCTCCCAGTCGGGGAACACTTCAGCAGTCAAGGACATTCAGCCTCCGATCTTCGGGTAAGCATTCTCCAAGGTGGCCTTCGAGACACACGACAACGCAAAATCGTCGAGCAGAAACTGATAGCCAAGTTCCGCACCCATGAGGACGGCCTAAACCGAGATCTTGGGTGCATGTCACGCTATATGTAACCCCACCTGATGCAGGGTCATCCAGACTCGAGTCGACATTGGCTTGTTCTCCCTACACAGATGCGGCCGGACCTGCTGTGATTTCCAGCCAAAAAAAATGTTTTTTGTCTTTTTTTGTTTTTCATACAGACCCCAGCATCTGCACCACACCACATCTTCCCTAAAGGACCCTGCACAACAAGATTATTACTTAATCCCTTCTCATTGCACAATACCCAATCTAGGATAGCCTGTTCCCTAGTTGGCTCCTCAACATACTGGTCTAAAAAACTATCTTGTACACGCTCCAGGAATTCATCCTCCACAGTATTATTGCTAATTTGGTTTAGCCAGTCTATATGTAGATTAAAGTCACCCATGATTACTGTAGTACCCTTGTTACATGCATCTCTAATTTCCTGTTTGATGTCATCCCCTACATTACCACTACTGTTTGGAGGCCTATAGACAACTCCCACCAATGTTTTCTGCCCGTTGGTGCTTCTTACCTCCATCCAGACTGATTCTACATCTTGATTTTCTGAGCCAATATCCTTTCTCATTATTGCTGTACATCTGTATTTTTTGGTTCAAAACTCCCAAAGTAATATCAATCCTTACTATTTTGTAAGGCGGCACATCCAAGCTAGCAGATATCAGGAATAATAAAGAAAAGTATTGGTGGGTGAAAAGATTCAAAAATGGAGGCCTTCTAAACCAAAACAACTAATGTGCGGAGGCAAATTCAGCCAAGGGTCTTATAACTTTACAATTTTACCTATTTTACCAACTTTTTCACCTATTTAGCTTGGATTGGGTTTTGGGTTAATTAACATTAGCCCTTAATGGATGACAGTGAAAGGGAGAGGAAATGGAAGGAAATGGGAAATATTAAAGTAATTGAAAGAAAGAACTTGCACTTATTTAACGTCTTACATGAGCTCAATGGCCTAGAAATTCAGTATAGCCACTTTTGGGGCGGTAAAGTCGGGCGGCTGCTAAAGTTTGCGCCCGCCGGAAAGTGGAGGCCACTTCGCCGATATTCAGTAGCTTTGGCCAAGGAGTTTGCTCGAGCGCTAAAACTGGCGTTGCACGGCTATCTTTAGGCGCTAAGCCGGCGGTGCAGACTGATACCGCCGAGGCCGGGCGCAGCGCAGGTGCGGTCATGTTTTGATTTACGGCAGACACCCTGGCGCCGGCCAGCTCTTAAAGGGGGAAGGGTCGACTTGGTCTGCTACCACGCCCTGGATACTGCAGCCCTCCAGCTAGGCCTAAACACTGCTGCTGGAGAGAAATAGCGCCAGGAAGGATGCAGAGGGCCCGTGAGCGAGCGCAGCGCTTCTCTGCCCATGATTTAAAGGTGCTGGTTAGGGCTTTGGAGAAGAGAAGCCATATCTTGTTCCCGGACAGTGGCAAGAAGCCTCCCAAGAGGGTGTACAGGAGAGCCTGGAGGGAAATCGCCCAGAGGGTCACAGCCAACAGCGATGTCCCCAGGACTGGTGTCCAATGCCGGAAAAAGTTTAACGACCTCACTCGGATTGTCAGGGTGAGTACCCTTTCCAGTGTCCTCCTCATCCTTGCATGTGCACCTCACATTATGGGCAAAGGGACCTCAAAGGCCTAATGGCCAGCCCTCATCCAGCAGCTATGGCACTGGCATGAACATCAATTGCACTTTCTGCACTTTACACACTGGCCAAGCTATTCGACCATGGGAGGCAGTGCACACAACAACAGGGCACCACACTGGCCAAGCTATTCGACCATGGGAGGCAGTGCACACAACAACAGGGCACCACACTGTACTTAGAGGCCGTCCTTTCTCTTGCAGGCCAAGCTGGCCCAGAATCTGAAGAGCCGGACTGTCACCAGGGGAGGCCGTGCCCAGTTCCAGCAGCTCAGTGACCTGGAGGAGCGCGTGGGTCGAGTCACGGGTGCCCGGGTGATTGGCCCCGTTGCAATCGGAGATGCCGACCCTGTGCTGGGCCCCAATGGTAAGGACATGACCGTTTGGACCTCTCTCGTTCCCCTTGCGCTTCAGATCTACATCCTTTGCCACTTTCCGACCAATGCGCAGAATGCCACCACTCATGCCTCCCTCGCTGACACCCTGTCCTCACTCTAAAGCTACTCTTGTGCCTTCCTGCTTTCAGCTGGTGAGGAGGAGGTCCCTGAAGCTGCGAGTGTCAGTCCCTCGGAAGAGGAGGATGAGGAGGAGCAAGAGGAAGGCGGCACATCGGGGGAACCCTCATCTGCGCCAGGGGATGGCAATGGAGGGGACACGTCTTCCCTGGAGGAGAGCCAGGGGGAAGTGTTGCAGGGGGGTGTAGCTCCTGTGCCCAGTGGCGTCCAGCCACGCGGGAAGGGTCGGGCAGCTCGGCTGCCTTCTCCCCAGAGGGGGGAAGTGTTGCAGGGGAGTGGAGCTCCTGTGCCCAGTGGCGTCCAGCCACGCGGGAAGGGTCGGGCAGCTCGGCTGCCTTCTCCCCAGAGGGGGGAAGTGTTGCAGGGGAGTGTAGCTCCTGTGCCCAGTGGCGTGCAGCCACGCGGGAAGGGTCGGGCAGCTCGGCGGCCTTCTCCCCAGAGGGGGGAAGTGTTGCAGGGGAGTGTAGTTGCTGGGCCCAGTGGCGTGCAGCCACGCGGGAAGGGTCAGGCAGCTCGGCGGCCTTCTCCCCAGAGGGGGAGTTCGGCCTCCAGTCCGGAGACGGTCCTCGCCCAGGAGGTGCGCCTCCTTGATCAAATGTCCGCGGACTCGGATCGTCGGCACACCGAGTTCATGGGGGTTGTGGCACGGTTGCCTGAGGCCATTGAGTCCCTGGCTCATAGTGTGTCCGATTTCGGGGCCTCACAGGCCAGGGGTTCGAACAACTTGCAGCAGCACAGGCCAGGGGTCTCGAACAATTCGGGGCATCACAGGACGCGAGTCGGGCACAATTCGGGGCATCACAGGACGCGAGTCGGGCCGAATTCGGGGCATCACAGGACGCGAGTCGGGCCGAATTCAGGGCAGCACAGGACGCGAGTCGGGACGACTTCAGGGCAGCACAGGCAGCGAGTGGACAGTTGATCAGTGGTGCCATGCAGTCACTGGCTGGTCTGATGCGGGCACAGACCAGGGCAGTACGGGCACTCACTGCTGCCACACTCGCTGTGTCACGCATGCATCACCAGGGCACCCGCCGCGCTGCTGCAGCACAGCAGTCTGGCCTTCACCAGATTGCTGCGCTTGCTGCAGTGCCAGCCCGGCCGAGTGCCAGTGTCTCTGGCGACCAGCGAGCGCCTGGCATCAGCCAGCTTGCCCCCATTGCTGCAGCCGCCACTGCCACTCCCCCAGCAAAGCTGCGACGAGCTGCTGGAGAGACTGATGCTGCCCAGCCACAGCTGCAGCAGTCAGCAGCTGGCCCCTCGAGGGCCAGAGCTCGTCTAGGCCGACCCCCAAGGGCATCTGCCGTCACGCAATGTGCCCCTCAGGAGCCTTCCCCCAGCCTTGCAACACCCACAGGGCCCAGGTTGAGGCGGAGCAGCAGGTCGGCCAGGGGCCGGAAAAGGCTGGACAAGGACTCGCCCTCTCGGCACACAAAGTAGAGTGTGTTGGCAAATGTTTTTTTATATGGGGGTGGTTGTGTTGTCTATGGGGGGGGGTTCTTTTGGTAAGGCCGAGGATGAAGGCCATTTGGATGGACAAGTTTTGTTATTCCTCCCCAGGTTGTGGGAGTGAGATATGTTTTTGACTGTTTTTTGGGGGTGTTGTGTGTTTTTGGGTTTCATGTGGGAAGGGCCCTGAGTTTGTTCAATAAAGCTTTTTCTTTATTCAGCTTGTCCATGTGTGATGTTTCAAGTGGTTGTTGCGTTAACCGGCTGAGGGCTTGCGGAGCGGCTGCATTCATGTGCCTTCATTGCCACAAGCCATTCCCTGACAGAGGGCCTAGAAGTGTCATTCAATAAGCCGCCGACGGACGGCCCTTGGACCTTGTGGCTCCCTCCTGGGCTGGTACTCCTCCTCCTCCTCCTCCTCCTCCTCATGGTCCTCCTGCTCGTCCTCCTGAGGTGGTGGTCCAACGTGAGGTGGCAGTGCCTGAGTCCTGCGGATAGCCAGGTTGTGCAGCATGCAGCAAACGACGACGAACTGGGAGACTCTATCCGGCGAATACTGCAGAGATCCGCCGGAACGATCCAGGCAGCGGAACCGTTGCTTGAGGACGCCAATCGTTTGTTCTATGATGTTCCTTGTGGCTTGATGGCTTTCGTTGTATGCCTCCTCAGCAGGGGTCCTGGGCGCGCGGAGCGGGGTCATGAGCCATGTACACAAAGGATAGCCTTTGTCCCGATAAACCATCCTCTTGGGGGAGGCTGTGCCTGGAACATGTCAGCCACAGTAGTCTGGCGCAGGATAAATGCAACGTGGCTGCTGCCTGGAAAGCGGGCATTGACAGCTAGGATGCGCTGCCTGTGGTCACACACCAGCTGTACATTGAGGGAATGGTAGCCCTTCCGGTTGCGGTAATCCTCGGCATTGTCGATAGTTGCCCGCAAAGCCACATGCGTGCAGTCAATGGCGCCCTGCACCATGGGGAAGTCGGCGATCCTCGCAAATCCGACTGCACGCTGCTCCTGCCTCTCTAGGGTCATGGGGAAGGAGATGAATTGGTGTCTCCTTGTGAAAAGGGCATCGGTAACCTGCCGGATGCAGCGATGCACGGCGAACTGGGAGATGTTAGCTATGTCCCCAGCAGCGGCTTGGAAGGAGCCGCTTGCATAAAAGTTCAGAGCCACCGTGACCTTCACTTCCACCGACAGAGACGTCCTGCACATCAGCTGTGGACGCAGATCTCTGTGAAGCAGCTGGCAGATCTCTGCAACCACCTCCCTTCTGAAGCGCAGCCTCTTAACACACTGCGCGGCAGTCATGGTGAGATAGGACACCTGCTGGCGGTATTCCCTGAGTGGGTAAGGCCTACGTTGCCGATGCCTGATGGCCCCTCTGCGTCTAGGCATGGCTGCCCCTCTCACACAGCGTCTGCGAGCCCTTCGCACATAATGCTGGAACTGAGGGTTGGAACCCCATGCAGCCCCCATAATATACTTGCAAACAGTGAAATCACAATGAGTCAAATTTCCAAGCTCTGGCCAGAAGCCCAAAATACCTCTCCTATGTTGGCCCAAATCAGTAAGGTCTCTTCCTTGGTCTCTGTCCAGAAATCCGTTGCACTAAAGTCATTGCAGCAAAATGGCTGGCCTTTATAGTTCAGTCTAAGTGCCCTTTAATTAGCGCTCCCCGAGGCCCGCAGGGCCTCTGCTGCGTTCCACTTCACAGTTCTTAACAGCGCCACGCCCACATTGGGTGGGCGCCACTGAAGTTCCGGTTTGGGGTGCACAAACGGCGTTGCACGACGAAATGACGTCATAAGTTGCGCGCGCAGCTGAGCGCGCACAAACACTTTGCGCCGGCGCTAAATGTCTACTGAAGTTGGGCGTAGGCGCAGATCGTTCCGCGCCTGGCCGCTAAGTGCCTAGCGCTCGAGATCTACTCCTCTTATGGCGCTAACGGCTGGCGAACGCAACTGAATTTCTCGGCCAATATGTCCCAAAGCCCTTTACAGCCAATAAAGTACTTTTGAAGTGCAGCCACTGTAATGGGGAAAATTGGAATGCAATAGTGCCAGCATGAAGTTGAAGGTGGGTGGAGAAACATTTCAGCTTGAACTGGGGTAGTGGAAGGAGAGTAACCAATTTAACTGGGTTTGAGGAAAAAATTGAGGGGATAGCGGTAGAAATATCAGCATAAACTAGGAGGATTGGAGCAGTGAGTGTATCTGTGAAAGTGTGTGAAATTTGAAAGGGATAGAGTGTCCCTGTAAACTGGGCCCTGAGAACATAGAGTGCCTTTGTGAACTTGGTTGTGAGGGGACGAATGTGGGAGTATTACTATTGAGGTAAGTTTTGGGTAAATGATAGTCTGGCTGTGCTGTTGAAAATTCAAATGTCACCTTATTTTTCCTTTAAATGGCTGCAGCCAGGCTCTCCTATGACTCCCTCCACATGCTTATGGAGGGAGTCACAGCACGCAGGGAGGTTCTCTTCCCTTCCAATGGGCAGAAGAGACCTCCCCAGGAGACCATTGCAGCCTGGCTGCGCATTGCACAGGAGGACACAAGCAGGGATGTCATCAGGAGGACCAGGCTGCAGTGGCGTAAACCTTTCAATGATCTCAGCAGATCACGAAACGTTACTGCAAAGCCACACTCAACCTCATCCTGCTGCGCCACTCATCACATCCCCATCACTCTGCCTTCCCTACTCTACTCCTGCAAATCCTTACTCACACCAACTTATCTTGCACTTCCACCGATCCCTCTCTATCTACATTATCACTTCTGCATCTCACTATCCACCCCTCACACTCACCCTCATCCTAGTCCAATCATACCAACTAACAACACACAAGGGTCGGCACTTGTGTGTTTTAGCCAATGTTCTTGTGAAGTTTCTGTTAATGTGCTGTCAAACATTGAAATCTTTATTTTCAACACTTTGAGTTCTTGGACAGATTTGGAAGTGGCTTAGTGAGTTGCAGTGAATGGTGAGACATTACGGTACCCCCCGCAATGGTCATGAGTGTGAAAGGAATGGCTTGTGCATTGTAGGGATGCTTTATGGTGTTGGTGTGTGGTAGTGCCAACCTGGCGCATCATGTTGTAAGGGGTCGTTTTAACGAGCTTATGGTGTGCTAAATCGGTTTTGGTTTTCGCACTACTCGTGAGCGGTTTCGAAGCGCTCCCCCCTCACGGTTCTAGACACTGGGCTTATTGCCAGACAACCTTTGTGTGTTGGCCCAACTCGTGACTCGGAAGACAAATGGTCAGATGAGACAGATTGAGTTTTAAATCAAAACGATCTTTATTTTTGAAAGAGAATGTACACAGAGAAAAATGGCAAGAATAAATGCAGACGAAAAATAACGTTTCTCACAGAGGACTAAATTATACACTGAGAAAAATAACTTTAAAGCATATAAACAGTTCTAAAATAGCAATAAGCTAAAAGCGGGGGTGAGGGAAGCGCACGGACACATCGAGGGATAAATCACACTCCTGACTTACAAATACCCTTAACGTTACAAACCCTCCCGTTACTGAATATACCTCAATTATGTCAGTTAGGTAGAGTTGGGCCTTTATGCTCACCAGAATTTCAAAGCCCTTCTGGACCTTGGTACTTCTTGTTACGTCTGGAATTTCCGATCTTCCTTATGGGACCGGCTCCTGGACCCTGTTACTTGGTGTCGTCCAGGACCTCTGACCTTCCTTATGGGACCAGCTCCTGGACTCGCTCTCCTGTACAAACTTTGGAAGTCCTCCGAAATCCTCGAGCCGTTTTCTGTTCCGCACGGTCCTCGAACTCCTGATGGTAACTGGACTTGGACTTCACGGTGTGAACCGTCTCCGGAGGAGTCTTCCTTACTCTGGTCGAATCTTAGACTGGCTTGCTGATGATTTACCTGAACGGTTATACTCTTTTCTGGCCCTAATCTTGGCGCCAAATCAACCGTTTTCCTTTGTTAAGGTTGTTTTAACAAAAGCAAGCACATTAATTTTAACTGCTCGCAAATCGAACTAATGGGAATCCGATTAGTGTCCCTTCGTTTGTGTGTGCTCAGCAGTTTCTGAGATCGGTTACCGCTTTGCCATAATGGGAATCCATTTAGTGTCCCTCCGTTTGTGTGTGCTCAGCAGTTTCTGAGATTGGTTACCGCTCTGCCAGCGATTAGCGCACCTCCAGGTGCTAATAGTTTTGTTTACTGCTGTAACCACATTACAATATCAAAAACAGTAAGGTTCTGGATTCTTTTAATCGATGATGACTCAGACTTCCTTAAGGTACTGTATGTGTGTCCTTTTGAACTGGGCCATGAGAACTGCCAACTCCATTCTGTGTTCTCACAATGTGGCCACTTCAGGGGCCCTACCCGTATACTGTATTTCATGGATTTTTGCGAATCCTACAGTCCCCCCTGTGATACAATGAGCATCTTCAATCGTCTTTGTATCATAAAATGTCTTTGGGTGAGCACAAATCTGTTCCCTCCCCAACTGACCTTCCCCGTAATTTACCTTGCTAAGGAGTGTACCTCGCCCGCACTTTCCTCATTCCGAACAATGAAGTTTGAGAAAACATTTCCTATTGGAGACAAACCTTTAAACAATATACAGACTCACCTAGAGTCATAACAGAATAATCATAATACAATATAATGCGAATTCAAACACGGTACAGAACAATCCAAAATAGTAAAACAACAGTAATTACACGGGCGACTCCCCGTTTATACTGACATAGTGGCCCCGCCAATTCGGCTGACTAGGGAATTCCCTGCTGTGTCCCTTCCTTCTGCACTGTACACAGACCAGGTACAAAACTATCCCCAGTTGGCACACCACCAAAATGTGGGAAGCCAGTCGGATCCATGATGGGACCTCTATATTATCAAAAAGGTCCCACCACGGTGGAACCACTATACCCTGAATTTCTGCCCCTATATCAACGGTCTTTTGTTCCAAAGTGAAAAAGTGTTTCTGCGAGATGACGACCGCTTTGAGCAGCGCGGTTAGGTGTTCTGGGAGAGGGGGAATCGTAAACCCAAAATGTGCTACGTACTTTTGGAGATCAGTGAAATTCTCCTTAATGGTGAGGTGAACAGTGGATGGTTCGGGGATCGGGATAATCTGCAGCTGTGCCACTTGAACTATTGCCTCGGGTTTAAAACAGAAGCTGCTGTCACTGACCGCGCACCAGCCGTGCTGTCCGTGCCAGTAGTGAGACGCTGCGGTGGCGACACAATATGTCCCACCTCCTATGTATGCCACCTGTGGGGGAACATGGCCCTGTGCCATGGCTTCCATAGAGCAATTGAAAGGCTTAGCGTCAGCAGACCTGAACCCGCATTGTGGTATTGAATAGGCGTTCAAGTGCTGGGGACACAGGATTATGTGTGCTCCCCGGCTACGGCACCCTGAGAAGTCAGTCCCCGTCATAGCATGCTCCCACTTAATGACGTAGGGTGGGACCTCTGCAAAACGGACATGAGCTCCCCCCCGAATGACTCCAATGTTCACCACCCTATACACCAGCGCAGGTCGGGCTGTCCTGCTCATTATGGGGATCCGCACGACGACCCCCATGATGGTGTGGTTGGAGCGACCACAGTCCACCGGGACTGGGTAGGCCTCAGAAGCGAGCTGGAGCTGGCATGGACTTAACGCGTTCTCAAAAGGGTGGAGGGCTGCGAGGTGTTTGTTACTGATCCAGGAGGGGACCAAACCCTGTTTCAAGTCCTCCAGATTGCTGCGGCCCTCGCCCAGCAACCATGCTCCGTATAGTACGCACACCTCATTCTGGGCAGCCTGACCTGAGGCGTTCCTGTCCTCCCTAATGAGAGCCTTGACCGTCCGAGCCTGCTTCTCCAGCTCCGCTATGATCTCTTTTAAGTGGAGAGTCATAGCCTGATCCTCATGGAGCTCCGAACCCACCACCCGATTTTCGTCCGTGAGGATTCCCTTCAACTGGGTCTTTAACCCGTTGACCTGCTGCTGCAGTTCAATGTCGTCCAAACTATTTATGATGGACGACCCAGTGTTAAACCCTGTGAACCAGTCGTTCACGGCGCCCCTTCTTTGTCTCCCCACTTGCTCCCATTCCTTGTGGCCCTCGGTATAGAGTTTGGTCCTGTTGACCCTTGCGAAGTCAAATTCAAAGAACTTCTGCAGGGTCTCTTTTAGCAGGGCCTGATATAGCCTTCCTGTTTCTACGGGGCACCATTCCGGCAGGTGCACCTCGGTCAGATTGAGGATGACCGAGGCCACCGCGTAATGGACCCCCTGGTAAGCCATTTTATTAGTCGGAACGAAAACTAAACCGTTCCCCGGTCCCTTGGTGGTGGTGGGGCACCCCTCTGTTACCGTCCGTGGTGTCTGGGTCGTGGGCAGGGGCTGTCGGGGGCGGGTCACTAACTCAGTGGCATTAACTGCGATTGGGGAGTAGGGGACCGCGCATGCGTCCAAGCGTGATTCCCAGTCCATCCCTCTCCCGTTATCTTGCCACTGGCTGTGGAAAATGATGGAAACACCTGCGGGGCAGACTTTTCCTGAAACCCACATACATACGTAAATCCCTTGATCGGGTTCCCACCATTTATCCCAGCACACTGTCAGCCCTCCCTGGGTCCCTGTGATGGTCCGGTGAGTGTTGTTCCCTAACCTTTCCCACTGTCCTCTGGGGTTCCCCATGTCCTTGCTCAGTTTCCTGAGCCACCACCACCTATCCCTGCACGTTAAGCAAATTTGTTTTCCCACAGTAACACCGATCTGCGTGGCCTTGATCGTGACCCACGGACACAATAGTGAAACTTCTCCATAAGTGAAACCAATGTCATTAGAGTATTTAGTGGCATTCGATCCCAGCCAACCCGGCCAGTTGCCCTCGTGGGTATATCCAGCGACTCCCTCTGCCTTGCACAGGCCCTGCCCGTCGTGAGCCAGGGGCGCCGTTTCCCCGGTACATCCGAAGATGTGGTGATACTCCGTCTCCCTTCGCCACGCGATGTTGAGGCCCACCAGGGCCGTGAGGATGATGCCTCTTAGTAGCATCATTGGATTAATATCTGTTGGAGAGATAAAAGAGAATGTTCGAGCCGGGCTCCTTGGGCTCCTCGGCTTGGGTGTGGGGTGAGTGGGTCCCGCGACCCTAGCTCACTTAACTTGCCACTCTGTACCGTTCCAAAATGCCACCATACCTCAGAAAAACCTTATACATACATACTAAAATAACAATAACTAAACCTTATTCTCCAAAACTATATATATCTATGTACATCTGCCGCCCGTCTCCGGACGGCCAGCTTATAATCTGTGGGGACTGTCGCAGGCCTCCCCCTGCGGCGTTCCCACATCAGTCTCAGCTGCTGGTCCCTGGCAGCCTGTGGCTGCTGGCTGCGGACTGTTTAAATTTCCCGCAAATCGAACTAATGGGAATCCGATTAGTGTCCCTTTATTTGTGTGTGCTCAGCAGTTTCTGAGATCGGTTACCGCTTTGCCATAATGGGAATCCGTTTAGTGTCCCTCCGTTTGTGTGTGCTCAGTGGTTTCTGAGATTGGTTACCGCTCTGCCAGCGATTGGCGCACCTCCAGGTGCTAATAGTTTTGTTTACTGCTGTAACCACATTACAATATCAAAAACAGTAAGGTTCTGGATTCTTCTAATTGATGATGACTCAGACTGCCTTAAGGTACTGTGTGTGTGTCCTTTTGAACTGGGCCATGAGAACTGCCAACTCCATTCTGTGTTCTCACAGTGTGGCCACTTCAGGGGCCCTACCCGTATACTGTATTTCATGGATTTTTGCGAATCCTACAGTGTGGCACCTAGGGTGTATGGCAACAAGTGAAGTAAATCTGGTCATGGTGAGGCCATCCCTGGCCTCCTGGGCAGCAATGTTATCGGGTGCTGATGCCCTCTCTCAGTTGATTGCAGGGCAGGTTGGTGTTGCTGTTGGTGCTGCTGATGTGCCTGATGCTGCTGGTGTTCAGGATGATTGTGGTGGGATTCTGAGGAGCAAGTTGAGTTAGTTTCAAGGGCACCGATGCTGATGTAATAGATGGCAGGTGAAATTGAGATGACAGACGCGATCTGTCAATGGTGAGAAACGTTGTTCCAATGAGGTGATACTGGATAGAGAGTTTACTCCAAACACTTGCAACCTGCATAAAGCTCAATCTGTTTTCCAAATGCAGTAAGCAACAGCTTCTGAGCTTGGAAAGTGACCAGATGTGAGATGGAAGCTTTAATAGCACATTTGCAGCTGTCAAGTAATGAGATGATTCCATGGTCATACAACTCCCGACCTGCTTACCTGACGTGATCCCCGAGTATCGTGGACCTCATGGGCGACCTTGTAAAATGTAATGATGAGCTCAAAATACTTCTTAATGAGTTGTTAACAATGTCATAATGATCTGAATTGCCTCCCCCGCCGCTGCGTGTCAGGTCTGTTCAGCACTGACAGACCCAACATCTGGTAAGGGCACGTGGCGATGGGTTGGCAGCGGGGTACCGTCCCACTGTGGTAAAAAAACATTTTCCCACCCGACCCACCACCGAACGCGCCCGCTGATCCCCTGAAACATTCCCCCTTTAATATAAGTTTGTTCTCCAGCTTTTATTCAAATCATTTTGATAAACAACCACACATTGTCTGGGAGTGAAGCATTCTATCATTTGGCTAATTTAAATGCTACTAATGCATCCTGGGATGTTGTGCACACTCTGCACCGTAGGATCTGCCTTCAGCTTACAAGAGACACTGTTATGGGTGAAAATATCGAATCTGAGCCCAGGCTTTTGAGAAAGCCTGAGGACTTCAGCTAAAAATTTTAATGAAGGCATTAAAAGATGCAAAAACAAAAACAAAATTGGAACAACAAAATGTTTTATGGACAGGAAGAGCACACAAACTCAAAACTTTTAATAACATATATTTGATAGCATAATAAGGTTAATGCTGGACCTCATCTTCTGCATCAGGAAACTGTGTTTCCAACTGAGAACACATACACATTTCATTTGATGCATTGAGTATTTATTTGACTTGTGCCAAGAATCTGCTGTGCAATAAATCCTACCTTCAAGACAAAAATGATCTCTAAATTAACAAGATGGAATGTTTAAAACTTAAAATTATTTTAATGGAAAACAGATCAGTTTGAAATTATAAAACGGCCCAACTATAAATCTCCAGGGGTGGACCGCAACATTCCCAGTGAATGAATAAAATCATCTATGATGAACTAAAATGGGAGATTTTGATATGAACAAGATAAACACTCAGATTTCATATGAAAGGGTTAATATGAGAAAACACAGTTAATTTTCAAATGAGTATCATTCTGTTTGTACACATGTGATAAAGCACCTGCGTTGCATTACTGCATTGAATAACATTAATCAATCATTATTTTTTTTTAAACTGGCAAGATGTCTGCTTTAATCAGGAAAAAAAATTATTTTTCTTTAGATCAGTAATTAGAAATTAATTAAACAAGGTTTAAGGGTCTGTTAACTCTGCCAGTGGCACTACTACTAGATTATTACATGTAGAAAATGGATATCAAGCAGGAAACTGGGTGGTGCAGTAAGTTAGCAGAGTGTCATATAATCTTTGGATTCTAGATTCAAATTATGTCTGAGTCGTGAGGTGAAAGTCTCTCATTTTTCTGAAGAGCCATGTGGTAATAAATTCTGGTAGTAGTAGTACAGTTCTTAGTGGCCATAGGTCCACAGCAGAAAACAACTCACAATTTAACACAAATTGAAGATGGATTGTCTATCTCATTCAGAATGAATAGCAATGCTCTTCTGCAGAGAGGAGAGGGAGCTTACTCTGTATTTGATTGCACTGTATCTGGGAGTACACAGCAGCTCCATCAGTATTAAAAAGAGAAAAGGTGGGTTAATGTTTTAGGTAGAAACTTTTAATTTTATTTTAAACAATTCAGCACCTTAGTTATAATAGTGAATGTTATATGATCACAATGGGACAAAAATTGCGGACGGTGGCATAGCTCCGGAATAAGCCGCTGACTTCTGAAAAGTACACCTAGTTACCTTGAGCAAGGCCCGGAACGTAGACTTCCTCTTCAGTGTTGCAGGGTTGTGCGCAGCGTATGACATCAGGAAGGCCAGGAGTGCAACATACAGCTTATGTGTAAGTGAAGACGCTCCCACAATATCTGCCTAAACTAAGACAAGTCCACAGGAACTTCCTTCATTCTCTTCCATTGAAATTACATTTTAAAACCTTTTAAAACCTTCTAAAACATCTATAAAAAAAACCTTCTACTTAAACTGGTACTTGGACTTATTTCATATATCAGCATTTTGGTTTTTATTATCCAAACTCACAGCTTATTAGTCCCTATGTATACAACTTCCTGTTTTGATACTCAGTAAAGGTCTAACAATGTTTTATATCTCCTACAGGTAATGTTGTTGAACTTCAGAAAGAAATTCCCAGCCAGATATTCAATGTTAATTTTCAGGATTAAAATATATTATTCAGACCTCATTTAGACCGGTAATAGATAAATCAATTTTCCTTGTTATAGATGCATTATATTGTTTGTTATGTTGTTCTTTTTTGAGTTGAAAGGACAGAATTGATCACTGAAATCTGATAGATGTTCACTTTATTTAACTTTCTTATTCAACTTCTCAAGTAATTAAAATGAAACTCGACCGACAAAAAAAGCTTCCTCCAACAAAACGTACACAATATACGTCCACTATTAATAAATCAACCTAAAACCGTCTAATCATCTGTGTGCTGGATTCTTTGTTCTAACATAAAACATCATCAGAAAAGCTTCATTCATCACACAGAAACCTCACAGGCTGAATTAGATTATTTTCTATATATCCATAAAATCAATTCAAACAGCTCTGCAGTCAGTTCCTGTTAAGCGAGTAGTCTGTTTGCCACGTTTTCTCCCCCAATATTCATGAACCTTTTTTATTGCAAGTGACAGATATTTTCTCAGTGTCTTTTTTTCCTAAAATTGCTTTGCAGCATTAAGAAAACATGTCAGGGCGGACTAATCATTTTGCAATACATTTCCAATCAAAATCAATTGATAAGATTGTAAACGGTGCTATCCTGTGTTTGTCTTGGTATCGGGGAAATGCAAAGTGTAAAGTCCACGCCTCAATAATACACGGACTTCAGGAGAACAGTTTAACAGATACTTTACTGAACAGGAGGCAGCATCAGACTGAAATACAGAAGCCTGCTAGGGCCTTTTATACAGGGGTGGTCACTGCCGGTACTGCAGTCTAAAACCAGTTATTGCCTTAAAGGTGCATACACAACAATTCCTCCCCTTTTAGATAAACAGTACATAACATTCATTTGACAACTAAATAATAACTAATTACAATTACAATTTTCTCGGCACTATATACATCAACTGAAATAGTCATTTATAAGTTCAGTCTTTGAGGAGGCTTCCTGATCCTGACTGGATAGCGCCTTTCTCGCGTATCCTGTTCTTGCGGTGGAGTCAATTCTGGCTCATTGTCATTGGTTGGTTCGTCAGCTTCCAATACCCCTGTTTCTGAGGTAGACGCAATCTGTACTTCGGGCTCATTACCAGGCGCACATGCTTGTGGTATAGGTTTGGCTTGTTCCTGTGACTCTAGAATCTGGTCAGCATGGCGTCTCACGATGCTCTCTCCAACGTCCACTGTGTACATTAGTGGTCCCTGCTGTGTGCATCTCGTTCCTGGCTGCCATTTCTCTGTTCGGTAGTCGCGGGCCAAGACTGGTTGCCCTACCTTGAAGCTCCTGGTTGGCTTCTCATTTATGTGCTGGAACTGCTTATCCTCAACATCTCGTCTTATGTTTGGTTTGAGCAAATCCAAGCGACATCTTAGTCTCCAGTTGAAAAACAGTACGGCTGGAGTTTGGTTGGTTATTGCATGTGTCGCATTCCGGTAAGCAAACAAGAAACTATCCACCTTGTGTTGTAGTGGTATGTCGTCATTATACATTGCATTTATGGCCTTTTTAAAGGTCTGAACAAACCTCTCGGCCAATCCATTTGTGGCTGGATGATATGGGGCAGATGTGTAATGTTTCACCCCATTATTCGTCAGGAACCTCCGGAAATCCTCAGACACAAACTGTGGGCCATTGTCGAAGCAAATCTGTTCTGGCAAACCCATTCCTGGCGAAGATGGTCCTTAGGACTGCAATAGTTTTCTCCGTGGTGGTGGAGGATATTTTAATGACCTCTGGCCATTTCGAATGGGCGTCCACAGCGATTAGAAACATTGAGTCCATAAATGGACCAGCGAAATCAATGTGTACCCATTGCCATGGAGATGAGGGCCACTCCCATGGATGTAGCGGGGCCTGTGGTGGAGCGTTTTGGACCTTCTGGCATCCTGTGCATCTCTTGGTCATATCCTCAATTTCTTTATCGATTCCTGGCCACCACACAAACGCCCTGGCTAGGCTCTTCATTTTTACCCCTCCCAGATGACCCTCGTGAAGCTCATTGAGCACTCTATCTCTCAACTTGGGTGGAATTACCACTCGGGATCCACACATCAAGGTTCCCCGGCACACTGACAGCTGTTCTCTCCTTGGCGAGAATGCTGGCAACAGTGAGTCGCCATATGCTGGCCATCCCTTCACCGTCAAATCATAGACCCGAGAGAGTGTCGGGTCATTTCGGGTTTCCTTCTCAATACTTGCGTTTGTAACAGGCAAACATTCGACTATGGTCGCATGGAATATCTCCACAGGGTCCACTGTAGGTGCTCCTTCCGCCGTAGGCAACGGTAGGCGCGACAGCCCATCAGCGTTTCCATGCTGTTTCGTACCTTTGTACTTTATGTCATACTGATGTGCCCCTAGAAAAAGTGACCATCTTTGCAGCTGTTGCGCCATCATCACTGGAACGCCCTTCTTTGGGTTAAAAATTGAGACCAGGGGTTGATGATCAGTCAGTAGGGTGAATTTCTGCCCGTGCAGATAGTGATTGAACTTCTTCACCCCCCACACCAGGCTGAGGGCCTCCCTGTCAATCTGGACGTTGTAGTGTATGTAACCTGTACTACCTTAAGAGGATACCTTAAGGTGATGGACTACTTTTTGATGGCTCCTGTACATTGTAGTACCGGTGGTGACCACACCGGTATGTAAACCCTGTGGGGCAAAGTGTATTCCAGTTCAGCCCTGACCCTCAATTACTAAAGACCTGTTTAATTATTTCTGTAGTCTGTGTCCAGTTATTCAGCATAACTACATTTGGAAACACAGACTCAACAGTGGCGACGAGTCTGATCTTACCTAGCGGCAGTTGCATCAAAGGAAGCTTCGCCTCTGAAACGGACGTCAATCAAGGACATCCACCCTCAACATCCTGCTGGGCACTGCATAGCACGGGAGGCAATCGGGAACCCGGGTTGGTTTCTGGCCACGAAGTCAAACATCAGTGAACATCCCTTCGACGACAGCGGCGGGTAAGCCCGATCGAGCGGCACGGGGGGGAAGTCGGCCGAGTTGTCAGTAAGAGAAGGGGAGGGAAATGACGAAAAGGGCGGAGAACACGATCGCAGCCGGTGTCAGGGGCCGGACTGCAATCGGGGCAGAGACGCGCAGCAGCCAGAAAAGCGTTTATGTCCACAAGGACCGCGGGAGCGGCGGGGAACAAGAGCAGCAGCGTAGGGGAAAATAAAGGACCGCTGGGAGGCGAGAACGGCAACAGCGCAGTAATCACCATTTTGAGTCGGCGGGGGAAGAAGACAAGCGCGAGAAAAGCCGCCAAGCGCGGGAAGCCGCCATTTTGAAAAAAAATAAAATAAAATAATAATCATATCTGAAGGAAAGGAAACTCAACAAGGATGCCAAAAACGGGTAACATCACTGCTTTTGATAGCGATGTGGAAGATTGGGCCACTTATGTGGAACGCGTCAAAGTTTACTGTGCAACGAATGAGGTACTGGAGGATAAGAAAGCACTAACCCTATTAAACTCAATGAGTGCGAAGACATACGGGTTATTAAGGAACCTTGTAACATCAGGTAAACCGGTAGGAAAGAGTTTCACGGATATTGTTACTATCCTGCAAGAGCATTTAAACCCCACGCCGCTGCTGATAGCGGAACGATTTAAATTCTACAAAAGAATTCAACTTAAAGAGGAAAGCAACGCTTAATTCTTAATCGAACTGCGCAAGTTATCAAAGTACTGTCAGTTCGGTACAGGACTAGCAGATGCACTGAGAGATAAGTTTGTGTGTGGGCTCCTAAGGGAAGGAACCCAGAAGTGACTGCTGGAGGAAAAGGATCTTACACTGGACAAAGCTTTCAGCATTGCAGCATCGCACGAGGCAGCAGCACGAGGCACTGCAGAGATACAGCAAAGGCCATTGGAATTCAGCACCAATGAAATGGCATTGGGCGCAGTAAAGTGCTATCGTTGCGGAAGGACAACGCATGACCAGAACCAGTGCTAGTTCAAAGATAAAGAATGCAGGCAATGTGGCAAACTTGGTCACATAGCGAGAGTATGCCGGTCAGGAAAGAAGACCAGCAGCAAAAAGTCGCCGCAGGAGAAGTACAAAAAAGTACGCAAGGTGACAGAGAGCAGTTCGGATGAACAGAAGATGGATTCAGACTCCAGCAGTAAGGAACTGGGTTGTCCAAAAATACATAATGTGGGTAACACAGCAGATCACCAAACTATCTGGGTCATGCTTCGGATAGCAGGAGTCCAAGTGAAGATGGAATTGGACACTGGATCGGCATTGACGGTCATGAATAAGCAAGATTACAAAAGGTTATTCTCGCACATTCCCCTGAGGGATACGGAGATTGTATTGAAAACATACACGGGGCAAATGGTATACCCCATCGGAAAGATAAAAGTAAATGTGGTCTACAATGGTAAAGAAAGTCAGGAAATTGACTTGTACGTGTTACCTGATGGAGGTCCGCCACTACTGGGACGGGAATGGATCCGGAGAATAAATGTGGACTGGCATTCCATACAAGCACTGACTGTAGATTCCTGTAAAGAGGACGACGTCAAACCTAAACGACTGTCCAAAATATTGGACGATGCTAAGGAGGTGTTCCAACAGGGACTGGGAACACTGAAAGGAATTACGGCAAACATCAAGGTTGAAGAACATGCAAATCCAACATTTTTCAAAGCCAGACCGGTACCTTATGCGATACGACCTGCTGTGGAAGCAGGGCTGGAAGGGCTAGAACGTTCAGCAGTACTGTCAAAGGTGGACTGGAGCGAATGGGCCACACCCATTGTTCCTGTCATGAAGTGTTCGTCGAGCAACAAGCCGGGGGAACCTGGGAAGGTTCGCATCTGTGGCGATTTCAAGATCACTGTTAATCCGGTTCTTCACACGGTGCAATATCCGCTTCCGCGGATTGAAGATATCTTCGCTTCGCTGTCTGGCGGGAAATACTTCACCAAGATAGACCTGGCGCAGGCGTACCTACAGATGGAAGTTGATGAAGCGTCACGCCAGTATCTCACGATCAACACACATAAGGGCTTATATTGGTATAATAGACTGGTTTTTGGAGTGCATCAGCTCCAGCGATTTGGCAAAGGGCCATGGAGCAGGTATTGCAGGGAATTCCAGGCACACAATGCTACCTGGATGACATTCTGATTACAGGAGATGATGATGAGGAACACCTCGCGAATTTGGAGCAGGTGCTCACCAGATTGAAAGAATATGGGCTCAGAGTTAATCGCCAGAAATGTGAGTTCTTTCAAAAGCGAATCTCGTACTGCGGCCACGTCATTGACCAGGAAGGGCTCCATAAGTCACCTGACAAGATCGAAGCTGTTGTGAAAGCTCCTGCTCCGGAAAATGTATCCCAGTTGAGGTCGTTCCTTGGGTTGGTTAACTATTACCACAAGTTTCTTCCAAATTTATCCACGGTGTTACACCCGCTGAACACTCTTTTGCAAATGGGAATACCATGGAAGTGGAGCGATGATTGTAAGCAGGCTTTTCAAAAAAGCAAGGCACTGATCACCTCTAAGGAAGTGTTGGCTCACTTTAACCCAACGCTACCTATTCGCATAGCTTGTGATGCTTCTCCATATGGTATCAGGGCAGTGCTCTCACATAAGTTTCCAAATGGCTTGGAAAGGCCAGTTGCGTTCGCATCCAGATCATTGACCTCCGCAGAGCGCAACTATGCTCAGATAGATAGGGAGGCTCTCAGCCTCGTGTGGGGAGTTAAGAAATTTAACCATTACCTGCAAGGCCAAAAGTTTACGCTGCTGACAGATCACCAGCCGTTGGTTTCCATTTATAACCCTAAGAAGGGTGTTCCGGTTATGACGGCGCAGAGGCTTCAGAGATGGTCCCTTTTCCTAGGGGCACATCAATATGATATCGAATTCAAAGGTACAAAACAACATGGTAATGCTGATGGGCTGTCGCGCCTGCCACTACCTACAGCGGAAGAGGCGCCGGCAGTTGATCCTGTCGAGATATTTCACTCGACCATCATCGAATGCTTACCAGTCACCAATGCGGGTATTGAGAGAGAGACCCGAAACGACCCGACACTGTCTCGGGTCTACGATTTGACAGTGAAGGGATGGCCAGCACATGGCAACCCACTGTTACCAGCATTCTCAGCCAGACGAGAACAGCTGTCCGTCTGTCAAGGAACGTTGATGTATGGAACAAGGGTGATTATTCCTCCTAAATTAAGGGAGAGAGTTCTGAAGGAATTGCATGAAGGTCATCTGGGGGGAGTCAAGATGAAAAGCCTTGCTAGGGCTTATGTGTGGTGGCCAGGTATCGACAAACAAATAGAGGACCTGACTAAAAGCTGCTCAGCGTGCCAAAAAGTTCAAAACGCACCTCCAATTGCACCGCTACATCCGTGGGAATGGCCTTCAACCCCATGGCAACGTGTGCATATCGACTTTGCAGGTCCATTCATGGATTCCATGTTTTTGATAGCAGTAGACGCACATTCTAAATGGCCAGAAGTGATTAAGATGTCGACCACTACCTCTGAAAAGACGATCGCAGTTCTAAGAACCATATTTGCAAGGAATGGGTTGCCGGAACAAATATGTTCAGACAACGGACCACAGTTCGTGTCAGAAGAATTCCAGAAATTCATGAAAAAGAAGGGGTGAAACATTATACCTCTGCCCCATATCATCCGGCTACAAATGGGTTGGCCGAGAGATTTGTACAAACATTCAAAAAGGCGATAAAGGCCATGAGCGAAGACCATATTCCACTACAACACAAGGTGGACAATTTCCTGATGGCATATCGAAACGCCACGCATGCAGTGACAAATCAAAGCCCTGCCATAATGTTCTATAACAGGAGGTTGCGGTCCCGGTTGGATTTGTTAAAACCCAATGTGCGTAGGGAAGTCGAAAACAAGCAATTCCAGCACGTAAATAACAAGGCCACTCGGAGTTTCGAAATAGGACAACCAGTGTTGGCCAGGGACTATAGGAATGATAAATGGCAATCCGGAACAATTCGTGCCCAACAAGGACCCTTGATGTACACGGTAGACGTTGGAGAGAACATAATACGACGTCATGCTGACCAACTTGTGGAATCGAGAACAAGGGTTGACCCCATGTCTACGACAGAGACACCAGTTGAAGAAGTTATTGAGCCTGTAGCATCTACCTCAGACTCAAACGTACATGATGATGTTCAATCCATAGGAGATCAAATGGATGAGTCACCCCAGCAACGAGAACCAGAGACCCCTGAAAGGCGTTATCCGGCCCGGATCAGGAGGCCTCCTCAGAGACTGAATCTTTGAACAGTTTTGTGTGGAAGTTGTATATATGTTATCCATGTAATGTTTAAATTGGGGTGTACACTGTTAAGCTAAAAGGGGAGGAATTGTAGTGTATGTAACCTGTACCACCTTAAGAAGATACCTTAAGGTGATGGACTACTTTTTGATGGCTCCTGTACATTGTAGTACCGGTGGTGACCACACCGGTATATAAACCCTGTGGAGCAAAGTGTATTCCAGTTCAGCCATGACCCTCAATTACTAAAGACCTGTTTAATTATTTCTGTAGTCTGTGTCCAGTTATTCAGCACAACTACATTTGGAAACACAGACTCAACAGACGTAGTTACGCTCGGCTGAGGTTAGCGAGCGCGATGCAAAGGCTATTGGGCTCTCTGAACCGTCACGGAATTTGTGTCACAGCACCACTCCAATGCCGTAAGGTGACACAGCACATGCCAACCGAATCGGTAGTGTTGGGTTGTAGTGGGCCAATACTTCTTTTGAAGTGATTAGGCATTTACATTCCTGAAAGGCACGCTTACACTCATCACTCCATTTCCATGTTACACCAGTTTGAAGCAGGGCATTCAGTGGGTGCAGAATTGTAGATAAATTCGGCAAGAACTTATGGTAGTAGTTCACCAACACGAGGAATGACCTCAGTTGCGACACAATTTCCGGTGCTGGAGCCTTGACTACAGCCTCAATCTTGTCCGGCGACTTATGCAACCCTTCCTCATCAATCATGTGACCACAATACGAGATTTGTCTCCTGAAGAACTCGCATTTGGGGCGGTTGGCTCGTAGCCCATATTCCTGCAATCTCGTGAGCACCTGTTCCTGGTTGGCAAGGTGTTCATTGTCATTTTTGCCCGTAACCAGGATGTCGTCCAAATAACACTGGGTCCCCGGGATCCCTTGCAGGACTTGTTCCATTGCCCTCTGCCAAATAGCCGGGGCCGATGCTACCCCGAATACCAGTCGATTGTACTGGTAAAGGCCTTTGTGAGTGTTTATCATGAGGTATTTCCTAGATGCTTCTTCCACCTCCATTTGTAGATACGCTTGAGCCAGATCAATCTTTGTAAAACGTTTCCCTCCAGATAGTGAGGCGAAAATATCTTCGATCCGCGGAAGTGGATACTGTACTGTGTGCAGGACTGGGTTCACAGTCACCTTGACGTCCCCACAGATGCGAACCTTCCTTGGCTCCCCAGGCATCCTGCTCAATGCTTTCTTCATTACAGGGACGATGGGTGTGGCCCACTCACTCCAGTCCACCTTAGACAGCACTCCCAAATGCTCCAGACTCTCCAGTTCAGCTTCCACGGCTGGGCGGGTCGCGTATGGCACCAGTTTGGCCTTGAAAAATTTTGGGGTTGCGTTATCCTCAATCTTTATGGTTGCCTTTATTCCTTTTGGAGTCCCAAGTCCTTGTTGGAACACCTCTTCCGCGTCAGATAGAATTTGTGACAGACGTCCAAGTGCGACGTCATCACCCTTTTTGTCAGTCACAGTTAGTGCCAGAATGGAATGCCAATCCAATTGTATTTTTTGGATCCATTCACGTCCCAATAATGGTGGTCCTCCATCTCGTAGTATATACATGTATAGTTTCTGTGTTTCCTTTCCGTTATATTCAACTGGCACCCTTATTATTCCTCTGGGGTAGACCTTTTGCCCCGTGTATGCCATCAATACAATGGACGTGTCCTTTAAGGGTATGTGTGAGAATAGCCGCTCATAGTCTCGTCGATTCATAACAGTTAGGGCTGATCCTGTGTCCAATTCCATCTTTACTGGGGACTCTGCTATCATGAGGGTGACCCAAATGGTTCGGTAATCTTCCTTTGTGATCACGTTGTGTAACTTTAAACAACTTAGCCTCCTGCTCCCGGAGTCCTTATCACTCTCCTGATCTTCTGAACTACTGTCTGTCAGTTTCTTTACTTTCCTGTACTGTTCCTTAGTAGTTCTTGTCGTGTTGGTTTTCTTTCCCGACCTGCAGACTCTTGCTATATGTCCCATTTTTCCGCATTGCCTGCATATTTTGTCTTTAAACCAGCAGTCCTTCTGCTCATGGGTTGTTCTGCCGCAGCGATAGCACTTTTCTGCTCCATACGCCATTTCGTTAGTGCTGTATTCTTGTGGTTTCTATTGTATTTCCGCAGCTCCCTGTGCTGCTGCTTCGTAGGATACTGCCACGCTGAAAGCCTGTTCTAGCGTCAGGTCCTTTTTTGAAAGTAGTCGTTTCTGGGTTCCTTCACTCTGGAGCCCGCAGACAAACTTATCCCGTAAGGTGTCTGCCAGTCCTGCTCCGAACTGGCAGTGCTTCGATAACTTGCGTAGTTCTGTAAGATAGTCAGCATTACTCTCATCTTTGTGCTGGTTTCTTTTATGGAACTTGAATCTTTCTGCTATCAGCAGTGGTGTAGGGTTTAGGTGTTCCTGTAAGATATGAACAATCTCCTCAAAACTTTTCTCCATTGGTTTAGCTGGGGCAATTAAATTCCGCAATAGGCCATACGTACTCGCACCCATCAGATTTAATAATACCGACGCCCTCTTTCCATCGGCCACCTCATTTGCCTTGCAGTACACTTCAATTCTTTCCACATACGTGGTCCAGTCTTCTACCTCGTTGTCGAAAGCAGTGATACTGCCACTTTTCGGCATCTTGGGCGATTTAAAATGGCGCCTCCCGCACTTTTGCTTCTTCCCCAATGGAATAAAATGGCGCCTCCCGCGCTTTTGCTTCTTCCCCAACGGGATAAAATGGCGCCTCCCGCGCTTTTGCTTCTTCCCCTTGCTGCCACCCTGCTCCTAGCGTTCTACGGGGTAATGGCGGCGACCCGCAGCTTTGGCGCGTCTCGCTTTCCTTCCCCCCCGTCTAGTTTCTCTCCGCTGCCCTGTTCTTGAGCACCGACCGCGCCCTGTGCGCTCCACCCTCTCTCTCTCTTGTTTTCTTTTCCCGGCGATGCTGCGCGGCCCGTTTTGTACAGCCGCTCGATTGAGCTTGAGCCCGCCGCAGTCCGGAAGGGTCAGCGCGCTACCTGCTACCAGCACGATTTGCTGGAACACCTTAACTGGGGAGCCAAGCACAGCTCTCCACAGTCTCTCCCGCAATTCTCCGAACACCGATGAATTCTTTGGGCGGTTGCCCTCGGTCGATGCCCGTTGCTCAGACTACGACCTTCCGGAACCCTCCTCTCAGGCCAGATCCCCGTGAGATGATGCCACACTGCAGGTGAGTTCGAACTTACTCGTCGCCACTGTAAAGTCCGCGCCTCAATAATACACGGACTTCGGGAGAACAGTTTAACAGGTACTTTACTGAACAGGAGGCAGCGTCAGACTGAAATACAGAAGCCTGCTAGGGCCTTTTATACAGGGGAGGTCACTGCCGGTACTGCAGTCTAAAACCAGTTATTCCCTTAAAGGTGCATACACAACACAAAGTGGTGATTTTTCAACTGCAGATCTTTTAAGATGTGAAACAGGCTCCTAGTAACCATAAAAAAAACAGTCGTCATTGCTGGGCAGTTGGTGGGCAAATAGTCCAAATTTGTGCCAGCAATTGGTTTTTCCTAGGCGGTGCAGATGATCTGTCAAGGTGTACCTTGACAGATCGCAAGTTCTGGATTTAGCGCATGAAAATCCTGAACTTCCGATGTATTTCAAAGGCGGTATGATGGTGTACGCACAGAGTGCACCATCATACACACTGCAAAATCTGGGCCAATAAGTCTTTGTCTGTTTTTATCACCAACAGCCATTTCTAGCACTATCAGAAGAATCAATCAAGAGTACACATTTAAATCTTGCCACTTGTCTCAACAATGTGTAAAGCGAAGTAACAACAACTTGCATTTATAGTGCACCTTTAATGTAGTAAAATGTTCCAAGGTACTTCACAGGAGTATAATCAGACAAAAATTGACACCGAGCCAAAGAAGGAGGCATTAGGACATGTGACCAAAGGTTTGGGTCAAAGAGGTAGGTTTTAAGGAGCATCTTATTGGAAGAGAGAGAGGTGGAGAGCTTTAGGGAGGAAATTCCAGAGCTTAGGGCCTATTCAGCTAAAGGCACGGCCAGCAATGGTGGGACAGAAGAAGTGGAGGATGCGCAAGAGACCAGAGTTAGAGGAGGGATGTAGTGCTGGAGGAAGTTACAGAAATAGGGAGGGGCAAGGCCATGGAGGAATTTGAATACTAAGAGAAATATTTGAAAATGGACTCGTTGGTGTACTGGGAGCTAATGTTGGTCAGCGAGTACAGGGGTGATGTGTGAATGGGCCTTGGTGCGAGTTAGGATACGGGCAGCAGGCTTTTGGATGAACTTAAGTTTATGGAGGGTGGAAGATGGGAGGCTGACCATCTTATGGAATAGTCAAACCTGAAGGTAACAAAAATGTAGATGAAGTTTTTAGCAGCAGAAGGACAGAGGCGGGGATGAAGACAGCTGATATTATAAGAACATAAGAAATAGGAGCAGGAGTAGGCCATTCGGTCCCTCGAGCCTGCTCCGCCATTTAATAACATCATGGTTGATCTGATCTTGGCCTCAACTCCACTTTTCTGTCTGTTCCCCATAACCCTTCACTCCCCTGTAGTTCAAAAATCTGTCAATCTCCACCTTGAATATATTCAATGACTCCACCTCCACAGCTCTCTGGGGTAGAGAATTCCAAAGATTCACGACCCTCTGAGAAGAAATTCCTCCTCATCTCCGTTTTAAATGGATGCCCCCTTATTCTGAAACTATGCCCACTAGTTCTAGATTCCCCCATGAGGGGAAACATCCTCTCAGCATCTACCCTGTCAAGCCCCCTCAGAATCTTATATGAGTATAGGCCCAACCTGCTCAACCTTTTCTCATAAGATAACCCCTTCATCCCAGGAATCAACCTGGTGAACCTTCTCTGAACTGCCTCCAATGCAAGTATATCCCTCCTTAAATAAGGAGACCAAAACTGTATGCAGTACTCTAGGTGTGGTCTCACCAACACCCTGTACAGTTGTAGAAAGACTTCCCTACTTTTATATTCCATCCCCCTTGCAATAAAGGCCAACATTCCATTTGCCTTCCTAATTACTTACTGTACCTGCATGCTAACCTTTTGTGTTTCATGTACGAGGACACCTAGATCACTCTGTAACGCAGCATTCTGTAGTCTCTCTCCATTTAAATAATAATTTGCTTTTTTATTCCTCTTACCAAAGTGGATAACCTCACATTTTCCCACATTATACTCCATCTGCCAATTTTTTGCCCACTCACTTAGCCTATCTCTATCCCTTTGCAGACTCTTTGGGAGAGAAATTGGGTTGCTTTGTGCCTCTTGTTTGCGCCCCACCTCCTTCTTTGGGTGCTGCTACTGAGTTTAAGGGGGAGGGGTGCTAACTTTTTTGGGGCACTAAAATTAGTGCCCCGGAGATATGAGCACCCCAAAATGGGCACTACCCAATTTTTCCCCCCTTTGTGTCCTATTCACAACTTGCTTTCCCACCTATCTTTGTATCATCAGCAAATTTGTCTGCAGTATACTCGGTCCCTTCATCCAAGTCATTAATATAGATTATAAATAGTTGAGGCCCCAGCACTGATCCCTGTGGCACCCCACTAGTTACAGTTTGCCAACCCGAAAATTACCCATTTATCCCGACTCTGTTTTCTGTTAGTTAGCCAATCCTCTATCCATGCTAATATATCACCCCCAACACCATGAGCTCTTACCTTTTATGTGGCACCTTATCGAATGCCTTTTGGAAATCCAAATACACTACATCTACTGGTTCCCTGTTATCCACCCTGCTTGTTACATCCTCAAAGAACTCTAATAAATTTGTCAAACACGATTTCGCTTTCATAAAACCATGTTGACTCGGCTTGATTGTATTATGATTCTCTAAATGTCCTGCTACTACTTCCTTAATAATGGACTCTAACATTTTCCCAATGACACATGTTAGGCTAACTGCCCTATAGTTTCATGCTTTCTGTCTCCCTCCTTTCTTGAATAGGCGTTACATTTGCGGTTTTCCAATCCGCTGTGACCTTTCCAGAATCTAGGGAATTTTGGAAGATTTCAACCAATGCATCCACTATCTCTGCAGCCACTTCTTTTAAGACCCTAGGATGCAGGCCATCAGGTCCAGGGGACTTGTCAGCCTATAGTCCCATTAGTTTGCCTAGTACTTTTTCTCTAGTGATAGTGATTGTTTTAAGTTCCTCCCTCCCTTTTGCCCCTTGATTTTCCACTATTATTGGAATGCTTTTAGTGTCTTCTACTGGGAAGACAGATACAAAATATTTGTTCCAAGTCTCTGCCATTTCCTTGTTTCACATTATTAATTCCCCAGTCTCATCCTCTAAGGGACCAATGTTTACTTTAGCTACTCTATTCCTTTATATATACTTGTGGAAGCTCTTACTGTCTGTTTTGATATTTCTTGCTAGTTTACTCTCATAATCTATTTTCTCCCTCTTTATTATTTTTTTAGTCATCCTTTTCAAGTTTCTAAAAAGCTCCCAATCTTCTGGCCTACCACTAATCTTCGCAACATTGTATGGTTTTTCTTTCAATTTGATACCCTCCTTAACTTCCTTACGTTAGCCATGGATGGTTCATCCTTCTCAAAGAGTCTTTCTTTCTTACTGGAATATATCTTTGATGAGAGTTATGAAATATCTCCTTAAATGTCTGCCACTGCTTATCTACCATCTTACCTTTTAATGTATTTTCCCAGTCCACTTTAGCCAACTCTGTCTTCATACCCTTGTAATTGCCTTTATTTAAGTTTAAGACATTAGTTTCAGACCCAAGTTTCTCACCCTCAAACTGAATGTGAAATTCTATCATTTTATGATTACTCTTCCCTAGAGGATCCTTTACTATGAGATCATGAATTAATCCTGTCTCACTACACATTACCAGATCTAAAATAGCCTGCTCCCTGGTTAGTTCCACAATGTATTGTTTTAAGAAACTGTCCTGAATACACTCTATGAACTCATCCTCAAGGCTACCTTTGCCAATTTGATTTGTCCAATCTTTATGAAGATTAAAATCACACACAATTATTGCAGTACCTTTCTTACAAGCCCCATTATTTCTTGATTTATACTCTGTCCTACAGTGTAGCTACTGTTAGGGGGCCTATAAACTACTCCCACCAGTGCCTTCTTTCCCTTATTATAGCTTATCTCCACCCAAACTGATTCTACATCTTGATCTTCTGAGCCAAGATCATTTATCACTACTGAGCTGATCTCATCCTTTATTAACAGAGCTATCCCACCTCCTTTTCCTTTCTGCCTATCCTTCCAAAATGTCAAATACCCCTGAATATTCAGTTCCCAGCCTTGGTCACCTTGCAATCACGTCTCTGTAATGGCTATTAGATCATACCCATTTATTTCTATTTGCGCTGTTAATTCATTTAGCTTGTTATGAATGCTGCAAGCATTCAGATAAAGAGCCTTTATTTTTGTCTTTTTACCATTTTTCCCTACTCTGACACTATTTGCTGGTGCACCCTTATGCTTGTATGCTCTGTCCCTTCCTGTCACACTCTGGTTATCATTACCCCTATCGCTACCCTACACTATTGCCTTGTCCTTTCTCATTAACTTTCTAAGTTTCCCCTCACCTGAACACCCGCCCCCCCCCCACCAACTATTTCAATTCAAGCCCTATCTACAGCCCTAGTTATTCAATTCGCCAGAACACTGGTCCCAGCACGGTTCAAGTGAAGCCCGTCCCAACGGAACAGCTCCCTCTTTCCCCAGTACTGGTGCCAGTGCCCCATGAATCGAAACTCATTTCTCCCAATCCTTGAGCCATGCATTCAACTCTCTGATCTTATTGACCCAATGCCAACTTGCATGTGGCTGAGGTAGTAATCCAGAGATTATTACCTTTGTGGTTCTGATTTTTAATTTAGCCCCTAGCTGCTCATACTCCCTCAGCAGAACCTCTTTCTTAATCCTACCTATGTCATTGGTACCTACGTGGACCACGACAACTGGATCCTTCCCCTTCCACTCCAGGTTCCTCTCCAGCCCTGAGGAAATGCCCCTAACCCTGGCACCGGGCAGGGACTCACGCTCTCAGCTGCCGAGAACAGTATCTATTCCCCTAACTATACTGTTCCCTACCACTGCTACATTCCTTTTTACTCCCCCAACTTGAATGGCCCCCTGTACCACGGTGCTGTGTCAGTTTGCTCATCCTCCCTGCAGTCCCTGCCCTCGTCCACACAGGCTGCAAGAACCTCGTACCTGTTGGACAAGCGCAAGGGCTGAGGCTCCTCCAATGCTACCTTCTGGATCCCCATACCTGCCTCACTCGTAGTCACACCCTCCTGTTCTTGACCACAGCCCAAATCTGAAGTATTTAACCTAAGGAGTGTGACTACCTCCTGGAAGAAAGTGTCCAGGTAACTTTCTCCCTCACTGATGAATCGCAGTGTCCAAAGCTTGGACTCCAGTTCATCAACACTGAGCTAAAGTTCCTTGAGCTGCAGACACTTACTGCAGATGTGGTTGCTGTGGATTATACCAGCTCCCGTATGCTACAGCTGCAACACGTCATCTGCCCTGCCATCTCTATTGTATTTTATTTAACTAATTAGGTTTTCAAGTTTTGAAATATTCAATTGTCTATTATGTTTTTAATCTAGGTAATTGTAGTGTCTGGGTATCAATAATACTCGGACTGCAGGAGAACAATAAAACAGGTATTTACTGAACAGAGGGGAACTCAAGACTGAAATACAGAAGCCTGCTATGGCTTTATATACAGGGGTGGTCACTGCCGGTACTGCAGTGCAGAATCAGTTCTTCTCTTAAAGGTACATACACAACAATTCCTCCCCTTTTAGATAAACAGTACATAACATTCATTTAACAACTAAATAATAACTAATTACAATTACAATTTTCTCTGTACTATAGACATCAACTGAAATAATCATTTATAAGTTCAGTCTTTGAGGAGGCTTCCTGATCCTGACTGGATAGCGCCTTTCTCGAGTATCCTGTTCTTGCGGCGGAGTTGATTCTGGCTTATTGTCATTGGTTGGTTCGTCAGCTTCCAATACCACTGCTTCTGAGGTAGACGCAATCTGTACTTCGGGTTGATTACCAGGTGCACCTGCTCGTGGTATGGGTTTGGCTTGTTCCTGTGACTCTAGAATCTGGTCAGCATGGCATCTCACGATGCTCTCTCCAACGTCCACTGTGTACATTAGTGGTCCCTGCTGTGTGCATATCGTTCCTGGCTGCCATTTTTCTGTTCGGTAGTCGCAGGCCAAGACTGGTTGCCCTATCTTGAAGCTCCTGGTTGGCTTCTCATTTATGTGCTGGAATTGCTTATCCTCAACATCTCGCCTTATGTTTGGTTTGAGCAAATCCAGGCGACATCTTAGCCTTCGGTTGAAGAACAATATGGCTGGAGCTTAGTTGGTGACTGCATGTGTCGCATTCCGGTAAGCAAACAACAAATTATCCACCTTGTGTTGTAGTGGTATGTCGTCATTTTACATTGCCTTTATTGCCTTTTAAAGGTCTGAACAAATCTCTCAGCCAATCCATTTGTGGCTGGATGATATGGGGCAGATGTGTAATGTTTCACCCCATTATTCCTCAGAAACCTCCGGAAATCCTCGGACACAAACTGTGGCCCATTGTCGGATCAAATCTGTTCTGGCAAGCCATTCCTGGCGAAGATGGTCCGTAGGGCTGCAATAGTTTTCTCCGTGGTGGTGGAGGACATTTTGATGACCTCTGGCCATTTTGAATGGGCGTCCACAGCGATTAGGAACAGTGAGTCCATAAATGGACCAGCAAAATCAATGTGTACCCGTTGCCATGGAGATGAGGGCCACTCCCATGGATGTAGCGGGGCCTGTGGTGGAGCATTTTGGACCTTCTGGCATCCTGTTCATCTCTTGGTCATATCCTCAATTTCTTTATCGATTCCCGGCCACCACACAAACGCCTGACTAGCCTCTTCATTTTTACCCCTCCCAGATGACCCTCATGAAGCTCATTGAGCACTCTATCTCTCAACTTGGGTGGAATTACCACTCGGGATCCACACATCAAGGTCCCCCGGCACATTGACAGCTGTTCTCTCCTTGACGAGAATGCTGGCAACAGTGAGTTGCCATATGCTGGCCATCCCTTCACCGTCAAATCATAGACCCAAGAGAGTGTCGGGTCATTTCGGGTTTCCTTCTCTATACTTGAGTTTGTAACAGGTAGACATTCGACTATGGTCGCATGGAATATCTCAACAGGGTCCACTGCAGGTGCTTCCTCTACCGTAGGCAACGGTAGGCGCGACAGCCCATCAGCGTTTCCATGCTGTTTCGTACCCTTGTACTCTATGTCGTACTGATGTGCCCCTAGAAAAAGTGACCATTTTTACAGCCGTTGCGCCGTCATCACCGGAACGCCCTTCTTTGGGTTAAAAATGGAGACCAGAGCCTGATGATCACTCAGTAGGATGAATTTCTGCCCGTGCAGATGGTGATTAAACTTCTTCACCCCCCACACCAGGCTGAGGGCCTCCCTGCCAATCTGGGCGTAGTTATGCTCGGCGGAGGTTAACGAGCGCGACACAAAGGCTATTGGCCTCTCTGAACCGTCAAGGAATTTGAGTGACAGCACCACTCCAATGCCGTAGGGAGATGCATCACATGCCAACCAAATCGGTAGTGTTGGATTGTAATGGGCCAATACTTCTTTTGAAGTGATTAGGCATTTACATTTCTGAAAGGCACGCTTACACTCATCACTCCATTTCCATGTTACTCCAGTTTGCAGCAGGGTGTTCAGTGGGTGCAGAATTGTAGATAAATTCGGCAAGAACTTATGGTAGTAGTTCACCAACCCGAGGAACGACCTCAGTTGCGACACATTTTCCGGTGCTGGAGCCTTGACTACAGCCTCAATCTTGTCCGGCGACTTATGCAACCCTTCCTCATCAATCATGTGGCCACAATACGAGATTTGTCTCCTGAAGAACTCGCATTATGGGCGGTTGGCTCATAGCCCATATTCCTGTAATCTCGTGAGCACCTGCTCCAGGTTGGCAAGGTGTTCACTGTCATTTTCGCCCGTAACCAGGATGTTGTCCAAATAACACTGGGTCCCCGGGATCCCTTGCAGGACTTGTTCCATCGCCCTCTGCCAAATAGCCGGGGCTGATGCTACCCCGAATACCAGTCGATTGTACTGGTAAAGGCCTTTGTGAGTGTTTATCGTGAGGTATTTCCTAGATGCTTCTTCCACCTCCATTTGTAGATACGCTTGAGCCAGATCAATCTTTGTAAAGCATTTCCCTCCAGATAGTGAGGCGAAAATATCTTCTATCCATGGAAGTGGATATTGTACTGTGTGCAGGACTGGGTTCACAGTTACCTTGAAGTCCCCACAGATGCGAAACTTCTTTGGTTCCCCAGGCATGCTGCTCAATGATTTCTTAATTACAGGAAAAATGGGTGTGGCCCACTCGCTCCAGTCCACCCGAATGCTCCAGACTCTCCAGCTCTGCTTCAACGGCTGGAGGGATCACGGTCTGGCCTTAAAAAATGTTGGGTTTGCGTTATCTTCGATTTTTATCATTGCCGTTACTCCTTTTAGAGTCCCAAGTCCTTGTTGGAACACCTCTTTCGCGTCAGTTAGAATTTTTGACAGTCGTCCAGGTGTGACGTCATCATCCTTTTTGTCAGTCACAGTTAGTGCCAGAATGGAATGCCAATCCAATTGTATTTTTCGGATCTATTCACATCCCAATAATGGTGGTCCTCCATCTCGTAGTATATATAGATACAGTTTCTGTGTTTCCTTGCCGTTGTATTCAACTGGCACCCTTATTTTTCCTCTGGGGTAGACTTTTTGCCCCGTGTATGTCTTCAATACAATGGACGTGTCCTTCAAGGGTATGTGTGAGAATAGCCGCTCATAGTCTCGTCGATTCATGACAGTTAGGGTTGATCCTGTGTCCAATTCCATCTTTACTGGGGACCCTGCTATCATGAGGGTGACCCAAATGGTTCGGGGATCCTCCTTTGCGATCACGTTGTGTAACTTTAGAGAACTTAGTCTCCTGCTCCCGGAGTCCTTATCACTCTCCTGATCTTCCGAACTACTGTCTGTCAATTTCTTTACTTTCTTGTACTTTTCCTTAGTAGTTCTTGTAGTGTTGGTTTGCTTTCCCGACCTGCAGACTCTTGCTATGTGTCCCATTTTCCCGCATTGCCTGCATACTTTGTCCTTAAACCAGCAGTCCTTCTGATCATGGGTTGTTCTGCCGCAGCGATAGCACTTTTCTGCTCCATACGCCATTTTGTTAGCGCTGTATTCCTGTGGTTTCTGTTGTTTTTCCGCAGCTCCCCATGCTGCTGCTTCGTAGGATACTGCCATGCTGAAACCTGTTCTAGCGTCAGGTCCTTTTTTGAAAGTAGTCGTTTCTGGGTTCCTTCACTCTGGAGCCCGCAGACAAACTTATCCCGTAAGGTGTCTGCCAGTCCTGCTCCGAACTGGCAGTGCTTCGATAACTTGCATAGTTCCGTAAGATAGTCAGCATTGCTCTCATCTTTGTGCTGGTTTCTTTTATGGAACTTGAATCTTTCTGCTATCAGCAGCGGTGTAGGGTTTAGGTGTTCCTGTAAGATATTAACAATCTCTTCAAAACTTTTCTCCATTGGTTTAGCTGGGGCAATTAAATTCCGCAATAGGCCGTACGTTCTCGCGCTAATCAAATTTAATAATGCCGATGCCTTCTTTCCATCGGCCACCTCATTTGCCTCGCAGTACACTTCAATTCTTTCCACATACATGGTCCAGTCTTCTACCTCGTTGTCGAAAGCAGTGATACTGCCACTCTTCGGCATCTTGAGTGATTTAAAATGGCGCCTCCTGCGCTTTTTCTTCTTCCCCAATGGAATAAAATGGCGCCTCCCGCGCTTTTCCTTCTTCCCCAATGGAATAAAATGGCGCCTCCTGCGCTTTTCCTTCTTCCCCTTGCTGCCACACTGCTCCTAGCGTTCTACAGGGTAATGGCGGCGACCCGCGGCTTCGGCGCATATCACTTTTCCTTCCCCTCGTTCTATCCTCTCCACGCTGCCCGGTTCTTGAGCACCGACCGCGCCCTGTGCGCTCCACCCTCTCTCTCTCTCTCTTCCTCCCGACGACGCTGCACGGCCCCTTTGCAGAGTCGCTCGATCGAGCCCGAGCCCGCCGCAGTCCGAAAGGGTCAGCGCACTACCTGCTACCAGCACGACTTGCTGGAACACCTCGACTGGGGAGCCAGGCCCAGCTCTCCACAGCCTCCCCTGCAACTCTCCGATGGATCCCTGGGCGGCTGCCCGCGGTCGACGCCCGCCGTTCTGACTTCGACCTCCAAGAAGCTTCTCTTCAGGGAAAAGATCCCTGTGAGGTGATGCAGTACTGCAGGTGAGTTCAAACCTGCCCGTCGCCAGTGTAGTGTCCGGGTATCAATAATACTCGGACTGCAGGAGAACAATAAAACAGGTATTTACTGAACAGAGGGGAACTCAAGACTGAAATACAGAAGCCTGCTATGGCTTTATATACAGGGGTGGTCACTGCCGGTACTGCAGTATAGAATCAGTTCTTCTCTTAAAGGTACATACACAACAGTAATAACCTTGTTTAATTTATTAAATTTAGTTATATGCTTTAGGTCTTTACTGTAACTTAGCCCACAGTCCTAATTTAGCCCTAGTTGTTTATATTTTTTTAATGTATCAAGCAGCACCTCTTACCCCCACCTCACCGAATTCCCTCACTCACCAAATTCCTGAGTTTACTACACTGTAAAACAGTACTCCGTAGAACTGGACTCCGTGCTACTTATCTATTACCTTATTATGGAGATGGAAGTAGGAGAAACCTCTCTCTACTGTCAGTTAGTCCACTAAACAGTGTCACATAGACTTTAAAACCATTGTTTTGGAAATAGGGTTACGCTTTGCACTGACGCCATATTTACTTATTCACAAAATGTGTTGATGAAAAATGCATAGATTAATATGGAGTACAACACCTACCTAAGAAAAGTTGTAAGGTTCTCAAAATTCCCACATTTCCCCCCCCCCCAAGGTTATTAATAAAAAGGGACCCTGTATGGATAATTTAAAAAAAGGGTACCCAAAAAATGGCATCCGCACCTCATGACCAAAAGCCTGTAAGATTTTACAAGCTTGGACTCTGCAGCACAGAACAGGCAGCTTTGGGAAGTCGAAACTTAAAATGCATTTCTGTGAAAAGGACTTTTGTGTTTGAAGGGCCAGACAGCTAGGCAAACATTGGATATTCATTACGTCAGATTGAAACAGATCAACCCAGTTAGGTCTAAGCATAAGGCCATTAGGTTGTCCGCATAAATAATCGGAAACAGCTTAAGGAAGCCATCAAGGCTGCACAGGCCGATTAAAATGCATTAATGACAATACAGCCCGGACATCGGGCCATCAGGTGCGATAAACGGCCATCTAAAACCAGTTAACTTAGATTGGTATAAACATTTAAAACAGCCCGCCAAAAGTTAAACAATGGACTGACCTGATTTGGCGCGCAGATAAGGGTCATCGGAGAGTATAATTGTAGGCCCATCAGTAACAATCCCTCTCTTGACTTTGACCTCTTGTCTGGTCTTGGGCTGCTGTCGCTCATACTCATGCACTGGCCTCATGGCAGGCTCTCTTCTCGCTCCCCGCATTGGGTTTAACAGCCAAGGACATCCAGACCAATCGCGGGTGAGGGACGAGACCCGAGTCCAAAGTCATACAGGACACACGGGCCACAAAAAGGGGCAGACAAAATGAGATGAGACAAGGCGAGACGAAGAAAAAGGTAAAGACCCGACAAGAGCAGAGAAGGGCAGCAGAAGATGCATTGATTAGAGACCGAATGCCTAGTTATAAGCTGGCGCTTGGGGAAGAAAATATATGTATGGACAGTGAGAATAAGTTGGCTAGTTAAACACTGCGATTAAGCTGGCCTTAAACGCAGGTGTCCATGCCATAACGAATATACCGGTGTTCCAAGAATGGGTAGAAAAATCTAAGCAGTGAAGACTGCCAACCGTTCCACTAACGCAACGTCACCGCCGACAACCGCCCGAGGGAGAAGAAGAAGAGAACCCAGAGATGACGACGGTAGCTGAGGAGAGGAAAGATGTGTCGCAGCAACAGCTCCAGCGCCGCGCCCTGAGACCACGTGGCGACGGAGTATCCCAAAGGACAGGAGACCAAACCTCAAAACTCACAACTGTTAAAGCAACAGGTTTTGGATTGGTGAGCATGAATTCCTGGCCCCTCATAGCTTAATCTAGTTAGGTATAGGGGTGGGATAAGGATAAGGGGATTGTTAAAGTAGTTGTTTTTCCCTCGATGTGCCGTGTGTTCCCCATTCCCTGTATAAGTATAATTATTGTTCATGCCTGTAATTTCTATCAGTAATTTCTCATAAGACTGTGTTTTATTTCTGTTTTAATAAAATCTTGGTTTTCTTACAACAAACCACTTGTCTACTCGAGTTTTCTGTATCGCCGCCTGTACCTAAGTCCGGTGTCTAGAACCCAGGGGTGTGGGAGCGATTCGAACCGCTCACAGGCAGTCAGGGGCATAACTGACTGGGCGCACGCGCCGCCACACGCCACCCCCTACAAAGTGCATATCCAATCTGCATTAATGAACAGTGTATGATGAAAAATGTATCAGTGCCCTTTCGCATAAAATTTCTGTATGAATATTTTCAGTTAGCACCAGCTGTTGATCGCGGATATTTCTATTTCACTTAATTAAAGGTATTGGGTATTAAATGCAATTGGAAGTATCACCAGGTGTTCATAAATGATAACTCTGTGCAATGACTTTTACAAAGACTTTGTTAAGCTGCTATCTGTAAAAAAAAACAAATCAGTCTTGTCCCAATACCAGGACTGATCTCTATAGTTGTGTGGACAGTGGCAAACACCTGTCAAAACCAACACTTTGCTTTCTTAAATTTAATTGACTATCTGTCAGATAAAATCTAGGTGACCCTGTAAACGCTTGAAACAATTCATTTATAATCGCTCTTCACGCTGCATTACAGTTCATACTCACTTCACTTCTCATTCCTCATTCCTTACTCGCAAAGGTCAGTATTTGATTCCTAAGCATTTCTTAAACAGAAAGCTCCTTGAAATACCTAACATTGATGTTTTTTGTAGGTACATCCGGAGGTCACTGAATGTTTCAATCCATGTTGAAATAATCCTCTTATCACTTTACGTTACCAGAAACATGTTTGCGTGTTTCACACGGTATAATTTAGATGGAGCTTTTGTGAAATTTAATTCTTAATCGAACATCGACTGCATGTTAGAAATACTAGCCCAGAAATTTGCCTCGAGCAGTGGTGCAAAATGGGTGGAATTGGATCAGCCGCCCATTATACACAGCGCCTGATATTGACTGCAATGGAACTGACTATCAGGTGCTGCGTGAAGCAGGTGGGCGATCTGACACCGCCTCTTTCGTGCCACCACCCAAGATGAATTTCGAGGCCACTATCTGGCAAACAACATTTCAGGGGAATTTTAACCTGGAAAAAAGGTTGGGTTGGGGTCGTTTGTGAAGTTAAAGTGTTAAAAACCTGAATCCTGACCAGATCCCGCCTCCAACCTGCCCACTTCTGGTTTCAGAGGAGGCGGGACTGGGGGGGTGGGGTGGTAGGCGGGCAGGCAGCCAATCCTCTCCCTGGAGGTGGGTCGTTCATTTACCTATTATAATGAGGCTGGCCTGCCTCAGATTTAACCTCCATTTTAAATTCAACAGTGGCTGGCCAGGTTTTGCATGCCTCGTTATACCTCACCAGCTAAAGTAAGGTGAGGACTACTGGATTCAGGAGGTAAGTGCATCTACACATGCCTCCTGGATCCAGCATCCCTACTGTAGGGAGTGGCGTGTGCCCAGTCAGCTCTGCCCCTGGCTGTCCCTGAGCGGTTCGAATCATTCCCACACCCCTGGGTTCTAGACACCAGATTTAGCTACAGGCGGCGATACAGGAAAATGAGTAGACAGCTGGTTCAGTGCAAGAAAACCGTAATTTTTATTAAAGGCAAAACAAAATCACAATACTGAGAATTACTAAGATAATTACAGGCATATAATAAAACCAATACACTTATTTGGGAATGGGGAACACACGGCACATCGAGGGAACACACATTAAAATCCCCTTATCCTTATCCCACCCCCAATACCTAACTAGATTAAGCTATGAGGGGCCTGGGATTCATGCTCACCAATTTGAAACCTGTTGACCTTTTTAACATTTGTGAGTTTTGGGGTCCGCTCTTGCTGTCCTTTGGGGTACGTCATTGCCACGTGGTCACAGGGCGTGGCGATGGAGTTGTTTGTGCGAAGCACCCTCCTTTTCCTCAGTTAACGTCTTCGTTGAGTCGCGATGGGTCTTCTTCTTCTTCCCTGGGCGGTTTGGTCGCCGACGGGTTTTATAACGGTTGGGGCTCAGTTGGCGGTTTATATTGTCAATATGCTTTTACTACCCATGCATCGAACACCAACTTATTCATCAAACGCCAGCTTATAACTAGGCCGTTTGTTCCCCAACACGTCTTTCCGCCGCCCTTCTCTGCCTTTACCGGTTTACCGCTTTCTTCATCTCGTCTCGTCTCATCTCGTCTCGTCTGCCCGTTTGTGGCACCGTATGTCCTGTGTGTCTTTGAATCGGGTCTCGTTCTCCTCCCGCGTTCGGCCCTTGGTATACTAATGGGCGTCCTTGGTGTTGAGTGGTGCGGGGAGCAATAAAAGAGCCCACCACGAAGCCTGGGTACGAGCGAAGAGCAAGCGGCCAGAGCAAGAGCAAGAGACCTTGGCCACCGGTGGGCCTACAATTATACCCGGTTCTTCATCCCTTATCTGCGCGCCAAATCAGGTCAGTCCTTTGTCTAACTTTTGGCGGGCCCGTCCAAAATGATTACAGTCATCTACTTTAACGGCTTTTGGGGCAGTTGTCTCCTGGTTTAATGGCTTCGATATCCTGGCTGTTTGTTATGTATGGAATTTAATTGTCCTCATTCTGGCTTGATGGCTACTGTGAGCTGTTACCGATTATGTATGCAGAAACTTAACGGCCTTGATTAGGCCCATTCTGTCTTGATCTGTTCCAAGGTGAATGAATGCTGTCTGGCTTCACAAAGTCTTTCACAGATTCATGCATTTTAGGTTTCGTTTCAGGTTTTGAAAAGTGCCTGCCCTTTTGCAGGGCCTTGCTTTTAAAATTCTATACTTTTTGTCACGAGGTTGCAGAAGCCATTTTGGATACCCTTTTTTAAAAATAACTTGTCCATACAGGGTCCCTTTATCCATAACCTTTGGGGAATGTGGGAATTTTGAGAACGCTACACTCCCCCCTGTTGATACTAAACTCGCTTTAAGTATCATCCTAACAAGGTGAGCAAAATTCCCGACCCTCCGCAGTCAATCTTCCCCTGTAATTACCTATCTATGATCCCACGACATGCATTTCCCATTCTGTAAAAATGTAGTGTACATAAGCATACATAGACAGATTACAGGCGTTTAAACACATCCAAGCATGGAGGGGACCAACACCCCTGCACCACTTGGTACACATCATCTTTATTAAAATTAACAAATCGAAAAATTCTTTATTAAAAATAACAAAAGAACGCAAAAAAAACCAACAATCTTTATTCAAAAACACAAACAAAAAATTCAAACAGGTGTATCTCCCTCCATCTTAACATAATGTTCTTTCCATGTCCTTTGGTTTTGGAATTCTAGTATTTGGCCTTTTCCCTTGCACTGAGTGCATACTAGGTACAATACTATTCCCAGCTGGCAAACCACGAGCATGTGGGAAGCCAGTCTAATCCACAAAGGGACCTCTATATTCTCAAAAATGTCCCACCAGTGTGGAACTACAATGTCCAATATCTTGGCCCCTATCTCTACTGTTTTCTGCACCAGTGTGTAGAAATGTTTCTGGGAGACTATTACTGCTTTGAGTATTTTGGTAAGATGTTCTGGGAGAAGGGGGATTTCGTAGCCAAAATGCGCTACGTACTTTTGTAGATTGGTGAAGTTCTCTTTGACAGTGAGGTGAACAGTGGAGGGTTCAGGAATGGGGACAATTCGTTCCTGGGCCACTTGAACTTCTGCCTCGGGTTTAAAGCTGAAACTGCTGTCACTTACCGGACACCAGCTATGCTGTCCATGCTGGTAGTGGGGTGCACCTGTGGTGACACAATATGTCCCACCTCCTATATATGCTACCTGTGGGGGAACATGGCCTTGTGCCATTGCCTCCATGGTACAATTTATAGGTTTTGTGCCAGCAGCTCTAAACCAGCACTGTGGTTTTGAATAGGCATTCAAGTTCTAGGGACACAGTATTATGTGTGCTCCCCGGCTCCTGCACCCCGAGAGGTCAGTACCTGTCATAGCGTGCTCCCACTTTATGACATAAGGTGGGACCGCTGTGAAATGGATGTGTGCACCCCCTTGAATGACTCCAATGTTCTCCACCCTGTATACTGGCGCGGGTCGGGCTTTCCCACCCATGACCAGCATCCTTACTACTATCCCCATGATCATATGGTTTGACCGTCCACAATCTACTGGGACTGGGTAGACCTCAGAACCTAGCTGGAGTTAGCACGGGTTTAATGCATTCTCAAATGGATGGAGGGCTGCGAGGTGCTTGTTGCTGATGCAGGAGGGGTCTAAACCCAGTTTTAAATCCTCCAGGTTACTGCGGCCCTCACCCAGCAACCACGCCCCGTACAGCATGCACACCTCGTTTTACGTAGCCTGATCCGAAGCATTTCTGTCCTCTCTTATGAGGGCATTTACAGTCTTTGCGTGCTTCTCCAGCTCAGCTATAATTTCTTGTAAATGGACCGTCGTGGCCTGGTCCTCATGTAACTCTGAGCCTACTACCTTATTCTCATCCATTAAGATTTTCTTTAACTGTGTTTCTAAACCATTTATCTGGGTCTGCAATTCTATGTCATCTAAACTGTTGATGACAGAGGACCCTGCGTTAAATGCAGTAAAAACATAATTCCATGCTCCCCTTCTTTGTCTCCCCGTATTACCCAAAAACTCATGGTGTGTGGTGTACAGCTCGGTTTTGTCGACATTGGCAAAATCGAACTCGTAAAATTTCCTAAACATCTCCTTTAACAGGGCCTGGTATAGCTGTTCTGTCTCTTTGGGTCACCACTCTGGTAAGTGTACCTCGGTGAGGTTTAAAATCACGGAGGCTACCGCGTAGTGTACCCTCGGTACAGCACCTGATCCGTAGGCACTAGTACCAGCCCATTCCCTGGTCCCTTGGTGGCGGCGGGGCACCCCTCCCTGTGTGTCCTTGCTGCCTGGGTTGTGGGCAGGGGCTTTCGGGGGCGGGTCACAAGCTCAGTGGCATTGGCTGGGATCGGGGAGTATGGGACCGCGCACTCCTTCAGGCTGGTACCCCATTTCATCCCCTCCCTGGCGTCTTGCCACTGCCGGTGGAAAATGATGGATATGCCTGTGGGGCAGACCTTCTCTGACCCCCACATACAGACATAGATCCCCTGATCCGGTTCCCACCACTTGTCCCAGCACACACTTAATCCCCCGTGAGTCCCGTGTTCCCCAATCATTCCCACTCGACTGCAGGGTTTCCCATATCCTTGCTCAGCTTTCTGAGCCACCACCACCTATCCAAAGGAATCTGTCCCTTGCATGTTAAACATACACTTTTCCCTACGGTGACGCTGACCCTTGTGGTAACGACCTGTACCCTGGGGCACAGGAGGGAGGCCTCCCCGTACATGAACCCGGTCTGGCTGGAATACTGAGATGAATTGGACCCCAGCCACCCTGGCCACCTTCCCCCGTGGAAGCAGATTGCGAGCTCCTCCACATCCCATTCGCCGCTTCCATCGGTCACTATCGGTGCTCTATCTCCTGAGCACCCATAGATGTGGGATTCCTCCACGTCACCTCGCCTTCCAATGCTCAGTCCTATCATGGCGAGTAGGATTACGCCCCTCTTCATCCTGAAAACTTTTCTGCAAAGAGATACAAGAAAATATAGCCAGGTCCCGAGGAGATTCTCTGGCTTGGGTGAAGCATAGTCGGGTCTTGCGACCTCGACTCAAATACAAACACTCTTAGAAAAACTACTTATTTAAAACTACCCGTCACCTTGTTTAAGCTTACACTAAACACCCAAACTTAATAATACCAAACTTAATTTACCTAAACTATGTACATCCGCCGCCCGTCTACGGGCGGCCAGTCTAATTCCTGTTTGGGCTGCGGCACACTGCTCCCTTCGGTGTGGCCGCACCATCCTGTACTTTCGGTCCCTCCCAGCCTGCGGCTGCTGGCTGGGGGCCTCTGCCTTTGGACTGATCCCTCACTGGAGGGGCGGCCCTTTTTAACTGGGGAGCCAGTGACCACGGTTTCCTTGGCTGGGGCGTCCGTGGGGACCTTCTAGGGATTTTGGCGGGTGGGGGTTTTCTGGCTGGTGGGCCTTTAACCCAAGCCACTGCCCCCTCTGGTGCGGTCTGTGGACTTACCATTGCCGCTGGCTGGGGATCTTTTTCCTCAGGCTTTACCTCTCCTGAACCTGGGCTAGGGGCAGGTAACTCTTTGCAGCCTGGTGCTACAGGCTGAGGGTCTCCGCCTCCAGGTCCCAAATCTGGGTCCGGGGCGGGCTCTTCGCCCTCAGGTCCCTCCTCCTCTAAACCTGGGTCAGGGGCGGGGTCTGCGCCCTCGGGTCCCTCCTCATCTGGATCCCAGAAGAGTGGGGGAGTGGCCCAATTGGTGGGCGGGATGGCCCCTCCCCTTAAACAAGCCACAGCGCCTGCCTGTGCAGCCTGTGAACTTTTTCCCGCTGCAGGCTGAGGATCTCTATCCTCAGACCTTATCCCAACTGGATGTTCTCTCCTCTCGGGCTTAAACAGTTTACACTGATTAATATGGAACCATTTGGTGCGCCGAGGCATCTTAATGACGTATACCATGGGGCTGGCTTTGTCTACAATGTTGTAGGGCCCCATGTATAGCGGTTCTAGACTTCCTACCCGAGCATAGTTCCTCACCATGACCTGATCCCCTACCTCCCACTCATGGTGTTTTCGGGGTTCTAGCAGCAATCGGTTGCTCCGATGCTGCTTTCCCATGTTCCCAGCCGCCTGCCCGTGGACCTGCTTAAGGTGCTTGAAGAGGTTTCGGGCGAACCTGTCCCGGTTTACCTCCCTGAGCTGACCTTCGGTGAGCACCGGGGCTAGTACATGGGTGGGGGTCTGCATAACCCTGCCAGTCATCAGCTCATGCGGGGAGTACCCCGTGCTTTTCGACTGGCTGGCCCGGATCCCCATCAGGACCAACAGTAGGACCTCTGCCCATTTTCGAGGCGAGTCCACCGTCTCCTTCCTTAACCTCTCCTTTAAGGTCCTATTCATCATCTCCACAATCCCTGATGACTGTGGGTTGTGGGCAATGTGTCACTTCCCCTCAATGCCGAGCAGCATAAGGGTATACTGCATTACCTGCCCGGTAAAGTGACTCCCTTGGTCGGACTCCACATACTGCGGTAGCCCCCATCGCGAGAACACTTCCCGGACCAGGATCCTGGCCGTACCCAGAGCTGTGGCTGTTCTGCAGGGGAAGGCTTCTACCCATTTTGTGAACACATCTACCAGGGCTAGGCAGTACTTATAGCCTCCCTGGGCGGTGGGCAGTTGCCCAATGTAGTCGACCTGTATCGACTACCATGGTCCCTCTACCCTCCTGATGTGTCCCATAGGTACCTTCCTTTTGTGGGGGTCAGGGTTATTGGCAGCGCACACCAGACAGCCGGCGCAGAACTTACAGACATCTTCCCTGAGTCCTGGCCACCATCCCGCCTGTTCCACCCGCTGCCAGGTGGTCTCAGGCCCAGGAAGCCCCGCTCCTGAACCCTCATGGGCCAGTTGAAGTAATTCCCTCTGGTGCTGCTGCGGCACAAACCACTGTCCCCCCCTGAACAGCATGCCTTCTTTCACGGAGAGGACTGCTGTGCCGTAAGGGCCCTCTACCCTTTTTCCCTCAGTCACTGCGCTGAGGACGGCCTTAAGGAAGGGGTTTTGGGTTTGGACCGTCTTGAGGTCCGGGGCTAAAGCTACCCCTGCACTCCCTTGTGTCCCATCCCTACCCCTGACTGCTGCTATGGGTCTGGATCCATATGGGTCCCAGAAAGTGCCTGTGCGGGCACCCTCCTTAGCCAGCATGTCAGCCTGCTGGTTACCCTGGCTACGGGGTTCTGTGGAGGAATGGGCTTTCACCTTGTGGATGAAAACCTCCCCTTCCTCCCCCACTGCTGCTAGGATTTTCTCCAGCAGGGGTTTCACTGTGAGGGGTCTTCCGTCAGCAGAGGCGTATCCGCGGCGGGACCAGATGGCCAGGTACTCCGTACACGAATTGCACGTAAACATGCTGTCCGAGCAAATCGTGTACGGGGTGGGAAAGATTTCGGGGTGTGTAACAACGTACACTACCACGAACAGTTCAGCCTGCTGGGCGCTCATGGTGTTGGGGAGCTTAATTGCCAGGGCAATGTTTGCCGCTGGGTCATAAACTCCACACCCCGTGAGACACTCGCCAGCAGATACCGTGCTGGAGCCGTCTACTATATCTCGCGGCCCGTGGGATGTATCCCGGCCCGTAAACCTATGTCCACTTCCCAAACCCCTTCTATGGAACACCGGTGGGCTGTTCCAGGATATACCAGGTTGGCTGCGAGCTTTGGCTCGCAGAGACCCTTCACCTTAAGGTCCATCTGTGAGAGAAGCAGGGTCCAGCGAGCAATGCGGGCACTGCTCACCGTCCCATTCTTGATCCTCCCATCCAGGAGCATCTGAGTGGGTGTGTGATGGGTGAGGAGGGTGATGGGAGAGGTGCCTGTGAGGATCAGCGATCTTTTCACAGCCCGATGTGTGGCCAAGAGGTGCTGCTCACAATTGGAGTAGCTCCTCTCCACATCCGTGAGTATCCTGGAGGAGTAGACCACAGGCCTCAGCCGGCCATGCCGCTCTTGGAGCAGCACAGCCCTCAGGCTATCCCCGCTGGCTGCTACCTCCAGGAAGAACTCTTTCCCCCCATCTATGGCCCCTAGAGCTGGTGCAGTCTGCAGATCCTCCTTGAGCCTGACAAATGCTGCCTGGCAACCCTCATCCCAAACCCACTCCACACCCTTGTGTAGGAGTTGGAGCAGAGGGGCTGGTGTGGCTGCATAGTCTTCAATGAAATCTCTGCAGTACCCGGTTAGCCCTAAAAATGACCTCACACCCGTGACTGTGTTGGGGACTGGAAACTCCTGTATCGCTTCCCTCCTAGCCTTATCTATGGCCCTTTCCCCAGCGCGTACGGTCAGGCCCAGGAATTTCACCTCCTGCTGGCCGATCTGCGCTTTCTTCGGGTTTACTTTAAAACCCTCCTGCCTGAGCAGCTCCAGCAGTTTGGCCAGTAGTGGGCCATGCTCCTCTCTCGAATCGGTGAAGAGGAGCAGGTCATCCACATACTGCACCAACTGTCTGAAACCCTTTAAACTATTCGCCATACACTGATGGAAAATGCTGGGGCTGTTGTGGAAGCCCTGAGGCAAATAGTTCCAGGTGTACTGTTGCCCTTTAAACGTAAAGGCAAACTTGTACTGATCCTCCCTCCTTAAAGGGATGGACCAAAACCCGTTGGAAATATCCAGCACCATGAACATGGTCGTGGATGCTGGGATACTTCCTATCAGGTCGGCAACTGCTGCTACCGTGGGTGCGCAGGCTGGGATGTTGCTGTTGAGCACCCGATAGTCCACCGTGGCCCTCCAGGAATTGTTCGGCTTTCTAACCGGCCACAGTGGAGAGTTTACGTGGGTGACTATCGGACTCAGGACTCCCTGCTGCACTAAGGAGGACATGGCAGCTTCCATGTCTGGCTCCACCTCCCTGGGGAAGTTATACTGTTTCTGTGGTCGGACCATGGGGTCCCCGTCTACGCTGACCTCAAACCCGTTGACCCTCCCGCAGTCATGTTTGTGTGTGGCAAATGTGGCTAGGTGGGCCTGCACAAATGCCTGGAACTCTTTTGGGGTATTGCTGACCATGAGCTCGAGGTTATAACCCTCTTTGGGCTTCATGGTTCACACGGTCCCCTTCCCTTCTTTCCCTGAGATTACTACTACCTCGCCGTCCTTTCCTGTACTTGCCCCCCATAGGCAATGATTTCTTAAATCCACCAGGATTCCGTGGCCTACAATAAAGTCGGCTCCCAGGATCCCCTTTCCACCCTCCTGTTCCCACTTCATTAGGATACAGGTCCACTTAGAGCGGAGTGTACCCAAACGAATGGAGAGCGGGATGGAAAACAAGCTGACCTGTTCTCTGCCTGTGAATCCTGCCAGACTGTATGGGACCCCGCTAGAGAGAGGCGAGGTGGTGGGGTTACCTGAATGGACCATGGTCCATGATGCCCCCATATCCAACAGATAGGTCTCCTTCACCTTTTCTACCTCCATCTCCACGAGGGGTCTCTTCCATACACCATACCGCAGGGAACACAGGTAAACAGGCTGCGCTGTCTCTAGTCATGGCTGTGGGTTGAATGGGGCTGACGGGGTGAGAGCACCGGTAATGGTGGCTACTCTCCCCTGGCCAGTCAATAAGGACCTCATAGTGTCCAAAAATGACTCGACCGCGGCGGGAGGGATCCCTGCCTGTAGGGGGTTTCTATTGCTTGCTCTGGTCTCCTGCCAGGCTTCTTGCAATAATTACCCGTGAGTGGTTCGACCCACTCGCCCCTACGGTTCTAGGCCTTGGGATTAGGTGCAGGGAGCTGTAGTGCAGAAAAACTCAATAGACCAGGTCGAATAGCACGAAATGGATGCCTTTATTGAACAGTTTGCAGCATTATAAAATACATGTCATATGCACAGATTAAAGCAACTACAAGCATGCACACATCTATAAACTTAACTCTATAGAAATGGGGAACACACGGCACATCGTGAAAGGGGTAACACATTACAATTACCCTTAACCCCCTCCCCTAAACCTAACTAAGTTTCGATTTGAGGGACTCGGGATCATGCTCACCACTTTAAGAATTGCGAAAAAGGCTTTGCAGCCTTTCGACACAGCTTTCCGTCGTCACGTGGGTTTGGAAGCTTCTGGCGCAGCTTGTTTTCCTCTTGGTTCTCCTGCGATGGAGGCAGCCGATACAGCCTTGGTGAGCGCTCGCCACGGATGGATCCATTACCGATGTGATGTTGAAGAACTGAAGCATCCGTTACCGATGTGATGTTGAACTGGATGCACACTCCGGGACCTGAGTGTCTTCTTCTCCGGCCTGGATCGTCGATGATCTCCCGACAAAAGTACCCGGGCCTCCCTCGTCGTCTTCCCGTCGTGGCCGGGCCTTGCCTGGCCGAGCTAGCTTCCAAGCCGAATTCTTCTCGTCGTCTTCTCGTCGTGGCCGGGCCTTGCCTGGCCGAGCTAGCTTCCAAGCCGAATTCTTCTCGTCGTCTTCTCGTCGTGGCCGGGCCTTGCCTGGCCGAACACCGAACACGTTCCGAACCGAAATTGTTCCGAAGGTCCGAACCGAAGTGCCGTTTAACCGAAGAGTCTGTCCCGAAGCGTTTTTGAACCGAAGGAGAACTCACTGATGGACTTTACTCAATCCACAGTTACACTTTTTTGGAACATTCTTATCTCCCGCCAAATCATAGTCCTGTCTTTGTAATAATTTTGGCGGGCAGAACTCTCTGCAGGGGTGTTTTGTCTTCATAACGGGAGTCGGTGATAGCTTAACTGGCCTTCCTGGGCCGATAATGTCTTTGCTTTGTTACCGTAACTTGGTTTGTATATTGATTGGTCTGGAGATTGCCCTGGATGGCTGTTAAACGGCTTCTCTTTGTACAGTGTAATGGGTTTAAGCGTTAGTTCAATTGTCCGCCCATATCTTGATGGGTCTCATCCTGCCACCCAAATCTGTCCTGTACTTATAATCTAATCACTATGTATGCTCAGTTCCATGAGTTTCGGCTTCCCGAAACTGGTTTCCGCGGGCTTTTAATGTCCTCAATCCACAAGCCTGTCTGGCTTGCAGTAACAGAAATTCAAATGGTCCCAGAAGCTGGTCACGAGGTCTGGCGGCCATTTTGTGTGCCCTTTTATCAAAGGTTTCTCTGTAAAAGCTTCTTTTGGTCAATAAAGCTGTTTTATTAACCCTATTTTCCTACGTGATTATTTAATGAAAATTTCGCGAACCTTTTAGGCTGGGGCTGCGGAGTTCTTTCCCTTGCTGTCTTTCCAAGGGTTTTTGCACTCCTTCCTCCAGTGGCCATCCTTCCCACACCCGTAACAATTGAGCTTATTGCTCGAAGGGTTATTCCCTTCCTGATGTCACTCCTTCCTACCCTGTCCGGGTTTTACCTCATGCACCTTCCCCTTGGGTGGGTGTGCATCGGTTCCCCTACCGTTCTTATAGGCTAGGGTCAACTGTCTGATCACCGTAAGTTCGGTGGTCAGGGGATCCTTGGGGTCGAAGCAGGCTTCCGCCTTGGCCCAGACCTGTGGCAAGCTGTTTGCCACCAGGCAACGGAGCCAGTGGGCCAGTTGATCCCCGTTCAGGAATGCCCGGTTAGGTGTCCCAGGACAAGCACTCCGGTACACCGGCCATAAACTGTCCGCGAAAGCTTGCGGGGTCTCCCCTGCGAGCTGCACCGTCTTCTCCACACGGGAGAAAGGACTTCCCTCATTCATCCCCATGGCCTCCAGAACTTCATCCCTGAGCACTTCATACCCGCCCTGCCTCCATTTACACTCGTCAGAGAGGGATTGGAGGAGCTTACTCTCCAAAGAGAACAGCAGCATTTTAGCCTGCTCAGCACCATTGCATTCATTGATGCTAGCTGCCTGCTCCACTTCCCTGAAGTGGACCGAGGGGTCTCCTTTCTCGGTGAGCCTTGGGATATGGCTCACCATAGCCCTAAGCTGTTGGGTGCTATAGGGTAATACGAACTGGTTTTGGAGGGGTCCCTCTTCCTCACCATCTGCGGGTGGGCCGAACCTCCGATGCCGGGCTGGGCACATCGGTCCTGGTTCTAGCCTCTCCTGCGGGGGTTGTTCCACCTCCGCTTCGACCCCTGACTGCAACCCCCCTTGCTGCCAGACCTCGCTAAAACCTGGCGCTACGGGTGGTGGTCCGGGACCTCCTGTTCCTCAACTGGGTCGCCCCTTTGCCCTACCTGTGGTGTCTGGACCGTTCTCCCCAGGTTCCCTGTAAAGTCGACCTGGGCTGCCTTCGGGCTTATGAGGCACACCATGCCCTTTGCCCTCCTTAGGGCCAGGCTCAGATTCTCTATCTGTTCCTTGCAGGGGCCATGATCGGCATCTTCAAACCCCTGTTCGCTCGCTATCTTATAGGCTGCTTTTACTTCCTTTACCTTCTCCTCCTGCTCCCTTACTTATCTCGCTCGGCGGGCGTTCTTTTCCCGTAACCTCAACTCGTTACCCTTGGCTTCGGTGACTTGGCACTGTAGGTATTCCAACCTGGCCTTATGTTCTCCCATTAACTGAACCCGTTCCTGATTCAGGGCCTGCGATGCTACCAGTAACTTCTCCCCCGCTAGAGCCTTGTCCTGGATCTCCAGGGCTGACTCCTTTATCTCGGCTGCTTGTGCCGCAACGAGCCTTTCCAGAAGCTGGACCTGCTTTTTGAAGCACATCAGCCAGACTGCCTTCTTTAGGGATTTCTTGTGCTCCTTCCCTTCTGTCCGCTTGGCTGCAGCATCTACCGGACGCCCAGCCTTTAACAGAGTGGTGATCCACTTCTTAGTTATATTCACCTTACTAAACACATAATCAGAAATCCTTTCCTCCATCATGGTTTGCCCTTCCGAACCATTGTCTACTGTATTGCACCCCTGTTGCCGGTGTCCTGCCGCGGTCGTCATTTCTGTAGGGGGTGGCGTGTACCCAGTCAGCTCTGCCCCTGACTGTCCCTGAGCGGTTCGAATCACTCCCACACCCCTGGGTTCTAGACACGGACTTAGGTACAGGCGGCGATACAGAAAAACGAGTAGACAGCTGGTTCGGTGCAAGACAACTGTAATTTTTATCGAAGGCAAAACAAAATCACAATACTGAGAATTACTAAGATAATTACAGGCATATAATAAAACCAATACACTTATTTGGGAATGAGGAATACACGGCACATCGAGGGAACACACATTAAAATCCCTTTATCCTTATCCCACCCCCAGTACCTAACTAGATTAAGCTATGAGGGGCCAGGGGTTCATGCTCACCAATTCGAAACCTGTTGACCTTTTTAACGGTTGTGAGTTTTGGGGTCCGCTCTTGCTATCCTTTGGGGTATGTCGTTGCCACATGGTCACAGGGCGCGGCAATGGAGTTGTTTGTGCGAAGCACCCTCCTTTTCCTCCGTTAACATCTTCATTGAGTCGCGATGGGTATTCATCTTCTTCCTCGGTCGGTTTGATCGCCGACGGATTTTATAACAGATGGGGCTCAGTTGGCTGTTTATATTGTCAATATGCTTTTACTGCCCATGCTTCGAACACCAACTTATTCATCAAACGCCAGCTTATAACTAGGCCGTTTGTCCCCCAATGCGTCTTTCCGCTGCCCTTCTCTGCCTTTACCGGTTTACCATTTTCTTCGTCTCGTCTCGTCTCATCTCGTCTCGTCTGCCCGTTTGTGGCCCCTTATGTCCTGTGCGTCTTTGAATCGGGTCTCGTTCTCCTCCCGCGTTCGGCCCTCAGTGTCCTTGGTGTTGAGCGGCGCGAGGAGCGAGAAGAGAGCCTGCCACGAGGCCAGGGCACGAGCAAAGAGCAAGCGGCCAGAGCAAGAGCAAGAGACCTTGGCCACTGGTGGGCCTACAATTATACCCGGTTCTTCATCCCTTATCTGCGCGCCAAATCAGGTCAGTCCTTTGTCTAACTTTTGGCGTGCTCGTCCAAAATGATTACGGTCTTCTACTTTAACGGCTTTTGGGGTGGTTGTCTCCTGGTTTAATGGCTTCGATATCCTGGCTGTTTGTTATTTATGAAATTTAATTGTCCTCATTCTGGCTTGATGGCTACTGTGAGCTGTTACCGATTATGTATGCAGAAACTTAACGGCCTTGATTAGGCCCATTCTTACTTGATCTGTTCCAAGGTGAATGAATGCATATTCTGTGTTTACCTAGCTGTCTGGCTTCACAAAGTCTTTCACAGATTCATGCATTTTAGGTTTCATTTCAGGTTTTGAAAAGTGCCTGCCCTTTTGCAGGGTCTTGCTTTTAAAATCCTGTACTTTTGGTCACGAGGTTGCAGAAGCCATTTTGGGTACCTCTTTTTTAAATAACTTGTCCATACAGGGTCCCTTTATCCATAACCTTTGGGGAATGTGGGAATTTTGAGAATCCTACACTACCTAACCCACACCCTGTTATTGGAGACCCCAGCGAGGCCTCCGATCTCCCCCAAGAGGCCTTCCCCACCCACCCCCATGCCCCTCCGGCCCTCTGATGTCATCTGCAACAACCCTCCTCCCTGACCCCATGCTCCTCCTGGCTCTCCGATGATGCTCTGAAGCCCCCGCTTCTTCTCTGGTCCCCGAACTACTCCTCTGGCCTCCAGTCCTTCGCTCTGGCCCTCGATTGTCCCCGACCACCCCCACCACTCATCTGGCATCATATCTGATCATTGCCAAACCCACCCCCTGCTGCTCCGGTCGTGATCATTGCCGAACTCCCCTCCGCCCCCCCCACCCCCGCTCCTCGACCCTTGCTCCGGACCCTGATTATTGCCGACAGTCCCCTGTGCTCATCTGGCCCCCCGACCACCCTTCGGCCCCCACGTGATTCCTCCCTCCCTCCTCTGTGTGACCTAGTGCTGCAGGCCTACCCGCCCACAGCTTGCCAGCCTCTCAATCTGGCTGGCTGCAGGTGGGAAACAGAGGTTTCCCATGCAACTCAGGCCCTGCCATTAAATTCAGCAGGGCCTACGGGAAACCTGTTCTCCCGGGTTTCCCGACCACTTCAGAAGCCTCCCTAACCCCACCCCCTGCTCCCATCCCGCCTCCTCATTGAAATTCAGGCCTTCATTTCAGGAAGTTATGAAAATTCCATGTCAGGCTCCATCAATGGAAAAAAATCATATAAGTGTTTAACATGTACCTACCATGCCAATTATATCTGCAGATGGTGCTGCATGTGTCAATTTCCATGTCACATCTGTCATAGTACGTTAGGATGGCAAAGCAGTACTTGGTACTGAAAATAAATGTTTGTGCATCATAGCATGCAGGTATGCTTAGTATCTATTTCATTTTCTTAAGTGCAGCAATAGTAATTTATTTATTTTCCAATGCAGTTGAACTGCATATATCCAAAGATAAAATATCAAGTTTGAAAACAGGCATCGCTCTCAGCCCTTGCTTCCAGGCCATGTTGATCCTCGGTAAAGTCAGGAATTCCCTCCCTGGTTGTTGTGTATGTACCTTTAAGGGAATAACTGGTCTTAGACTGCAGTACCAGCAGTGACCACCCCTGTATAAAAGGCCCTAGCAGGCTTCTGTAGTTTCAGTTTCAAGCTGCCTCTTGTTCAGCAAAGTACCTGTTAAAGTCTTCTCCCGAAGTCCGTGTATTACTGAGGCGCGGACTTTACAGTGGCGACGAGTAAGTTCAAACTCACCTGCCGTGTGGCATCATCTCACGGGGATCTCGCCTGAAAGGAAGGTCCTGGAAGGTTGTAGTCTGAGCAACGGGCGTCAACCGAGGGCAACCGCCCAAAGAATCCATCGGTGTTTGGAGAATTGCCGGAGAAACTGTGGTTCCAGCGAATCGTGCTGGTAGCAGGTAGCACGCTGACCCTTCCGGACTGCGGCGGGCTCAAGCTCGATCGAGCGGCTCTACAAATCGGGCCGCGCAGCGTCGCCATGAAAAGAAAACAAGAGAGAGAAGGTGGAGCGCACAGGGCACGGTCGGTGCTCGAGAACAGGACAGCGGAGAGAAACTAAACGGGGGGGAAGGAAAGCGAGGCGCGCCGAAGCTGCGGGTTGCCGCCATTACCCCGTAGAATGCTAGGAGCAGCGTGGCAGCAAGGGGAAGAAGCAAAAGCGTGGGAGGCGCCATTTTATCCCGTTGGGGAAGAAGCAAAAGCGCGGGAGGCACCATTTTAAATCGCCCAAGATGCCAAAAAGTGGCAGTATCACTGCTTTCGACAACGAGGTAGAAGACTGGACCACGTATGTGGAAAGAATTGAAGTGTACTGCAAGGCAAATGAGGTGGCTGATGGAAAGAGGGCGTCGGTATTATTAAATCTGATGGGTGCGAGTACGTACGGCCTATTGCGGAATTTAATTACCCCAGCTAAACCAATGGAGAAAAGTTTTGAGGAGATTGTTCATATCTTACAGGAACACCTAAGCCCTACACCACTGCTGATAGCAGAAAGATTAAAGTTCCATAAAAGAAACCAGCACAAAGATGAGAGCAATGCTGACTATCTTACGGAACTACGCAAGTTATCGAAGCACTGCCAGTTCAGAGCAGGACTGGCAGACACCTTACGGGATAAGTTTGTCTGCGGGCTCCAGAGCGAAGGAACCCAGAAACGACTACTTTCAAAAAAGGACCTGACGCTAGAACAGGCTTTCAGCGTGGCAGTATCCTACGAAGCAGCAGCACGGGGAGCTGTGGAAATACAACAGAAACCACAAGAATACAGCGCTAACGAAATGGCGTATGGAGCCGAAAAGTGCTATCGCTGCGGCAGAACAACGCATGAGCAGAAGGACTGCTGGTTTAAAGACAAAATATGCAGGCAATGCGGGAAAATGGGACATATAGCAAGAGTCTGCAGGTCGGGAAAGAAAACCAACATGACAAGAACTACTAAGGAACAGTACAGGAAAGTAAAGAAACTGACAGATAGTAGTTCAGAAGATCAGGAGAGTGATAAGGACTCCGGGAGCAGGCGACTAAGTTGTTTAAAGTTACACAACGTGATCGCAAAAGAAGATCACCTAACCATTTGGGTCACCCTCATGATAGCAGGGTCCCCAGTGAAGATGGAATTGGACACAGGATCAGCCCTAACTGTCATGAATCGATGAGATGATGAGCGGCTATTCTCACACATACCCTTAAAGGACACGTCCATTGTATTGAAGACATACACGGGGCAAAAGGTCTACCCCAGAGGAAATATAAGGGTGCCAGTTGAACATAAAGAAAGGAAACACAGAAACTATACATGTATATACTACGAGATGGAGGACCACCATTATTGGGACGTGAATGGATCCGAAGACTACAATTGGATTGGCATTCCATTCTGGCACTAACTGTGACTGACAAAAAAGATGATGACGTCGCACCTGGACGTCTGTCACAAATTCTATCTGACGCGGAAGAGGTGTTCCAACAAGGACTTGGGACTCTAAAAGGAGTAAAGGCAACCATAAAGATTGAGGATAACGCAACCCCAAAATTTTTCAACGCCAGTCCGGTGCCATACGTGATACGCCCAGCTGTGGAAGCTGAACTGGAGAGTCTGGAGCGTTCGGGGGTGCTGTCTAAGGTGGACTGGAGCGAGTGGGCCACACCCATCGTTTCTGTAATGAAGAAAGCATTGAGCAGCACGCCTGGGGAGCCAAGGAAGGTTCGCATCTGTGGGGACTTCAAAGTGACTGTGAACCCAGTCCTGCACATGGTACAGTATCCGCTTCCGCGATAGAAGATATTTTCGCCTCACTATCTGGAGGGAAACGTTTTACAAAGATTGACCTGGCTCAAGCATATCTACAAATGGAGGCGGAAGAAGCATCTAGGAAATACCTCACGATAAACACTCATAAAGGCCTTTACCAGTACAATCGACTGGTATTTGGGGTAGCATCGGCCACGGCTATGTGGCAGAGGGCAATGGAACAAGTCCTGCAAGGGATCCCGGGGACCCAGTGTTATTTGGACGACATCCTGGTTACGGGCGAAAATGATAATGAACACCTTGCCAACCTGGAACAGGTGCTCACGAGATTGCAGGAATATGGGCTACGAGCCAACTGCCCCAAATGCGAGTTCTTCAGGAGACAAATCTCGTATTGTGGCCACATGATTGATGAGGAAGGGTTGCATAAGTCGCCGGACAAGATTGAGGCTGTAGTCAATGCTCCAGCACCAGAAAATGTGTCGCAACTGAGTTCGTTCCTCGGGTTGGTGAACTACTACCATAAGTTCTTGCCGAATTTATCTACAATTCTGCGCCCACTGAACGCCCTCCTTCAAACTGGTGTAACATGGAAATGGAGTGATGAGTGCAAGCGTGCCTTTCAGGAATGTAAATGCCGAATCACTTCAAAAGAAGTATTGGCCCACTACAACCCAACACTACTGATTCGGTTAGCATGTGATGCGTCACCTTACGGCATTGGAGCGGTGCTGTCACACAAATTCCGTGACGGTTCAGAGAGGCCAATAGCCTTTGCATCGCGCTCGCTAACGTCAGCCGAGCGTAACTACGCCCAGATTGACAGGGAGGCCCTCAGCCTGGTGTGGGGGGTGAAGAAGTTCAATCACTATCTGCACGGGCAGAAATTCACCCTACTGACTGATCATCAACCCCTGGACTCAATTTTTAACCCAAAGAAGGGCGTTCCGGTGATGACGGCACAACGGCTGCAAAGATGGTCACTTTTTCTAGGGGCACATCAGTATGACATAGAGTACAAAGGTACGAAACAACATGGAAACGCTGATGGGCTGTCGCGCTTACCATTGCCTACGGCGGAAGAAGCACCTGCAGTGGACCCTGTGGAGATATTCCATGCGACCATAGTCGAATGTTTGCCTGTTACAAACGCAAGTATTGAGAAGGAAACCCGAAATGACCCGACACTCTCTCGGGTCTATGATTTGACGGTGAAGGGATGGCCAGAATATGGCGACTCACTGTTGCCAGCATTCTCGCCAAGGAGGGAACAGCTGTCAGTGTGCCGGGGAACCTTGATGTGTGGATCCCGAGTGGTAATTCCACCCAAGTTGAGAGATAGAGTACTCAATGAGCTTCACGAGGGTCATCTGGGAGTGGTAAAAATGAAGAGCCTAGCCAGGGCGTTTGTGTGGTGGCCGGGAATCGATAAAGAAATCGAGGATATGACCAAGAGATGCACAGGATGCCAGAAGGTCCAAAACGCTCCACCACAGGCCCTGCTACATCCATGGGAGTGGCCCTCATCTCCATGGCAACGGGTACACATTGATTTCGCTGGTCCACTTATGGACTCAATGTTTCTAATCGCTGTGGACGCCCATTCGAAATGGCCAGAGGTCATTAAAATGTCCTCCACCACCACGGAGAAAGCTATTGCAGTCCTAAGGACCATCTTCGCCAGGAATGGGTTGCCAGAACAGATCTGTTCCGACAATGGCCCACAGTTTGTGTCTGAGGATTTCCGGAGGTTCCTGAAGAATAATGGGGTGAAACATTACACATCTGCCCCATATCATCCAGCCACAAATGGATTGGCTGAGAGGTTTGTTCAGACCTTTAAAAAGGCCATAAAGGCAATGTATAATGACGACATACCACTGCAACACAAGGTGGATAACTTCATGTTTGCTTACCGGAATGCGACACATGCAGTAACCAACCAAACTCCAGCCGTACTGTTTTTCAACCGGAGACTAAGATGTCGCTTGGATTTGCTCAAACCAAACATAAGCCGAGATGTTGAGGATAAGCAGTTCCAGCACATAAATGAGAAGCCAACCAGGAGCTTCAAGATAGGGCAACCAGTCTTGGCCCATGACTACCGAACAGAGAAATGGCAGCCAGGTACGATATGCACACAGCAGGGACCACTAATGTACACAGTGGACGTTGGAGAGAGCATCGTGAGACGCCATGCTGACCAGATTCTAGAGTCACAGGAACAAGCCAAACCTGTACCACAATCATGTGCACCTGGTAATGAGCCCGAAGTACAGATTGCGTCTACCTCAGAAGCAGGGATATTGGAAGCTGACGAACCAACCAATGACAATGAGCCAGAATTGACTCCACCGCCAGAACAGGATACTCGAGAAAGGCGCTATCCAGTCTGGATCAGGAAGCCTCCTCAAAGACTGAACTTATTAATGACTATTTCAGTTGATGTATATATTACCGAGAAAATTCTAATTGTAATTAGTTATTATTTAGTTGTTAAATGAATCTTATGTACTGTTTAGCTAAAAGAGGAGGAATTGTTGTGTATGTACCTTTAAGGGAATAACTGGTCTTAGACTGCAGTACCGGCAGTGACCACCCCTGTATAAAAGGCCCTAGCAGGCTTCTGTAGTTTCAGTTTCAAGCTGCCTCTTGTTCAGTAAAGTACCTGTTAAACTGTTCTCCCGAAGTCCGTGTATTATTGAGGCGCGGACTTTACACTGATGGTGAAACACATCTCGAGGAAACCAACCCTTTGCTTTTTATGTTGTTGCTGCCCCTCGAACGACTGACCTGCCTGATAATGTGACACTACCTCTGATAAATAAATCGCAAGAACAGGAATAGATTGAAAGCAAGTGAGGGGAAAGGAAACCAAGAGTAGCCCTACTCTACCAGTGAGAGTGAAATCTACGGGCCTGGGGAAGGAAATGCAGGCTGGGAGGTTCCTAGCCCCCCCCACCCCCCCTACCTTTACACTGCCCACTTCTCTCCACCTTTGCTGAATAGTGCTATAGGATCTTTTATGAACAGGCAGATGGGACTTGGTTTAATGACTTGTCCAAAATATGGAGCCAACAGCAAAGAAATAGTCCTTCAGTACTACATTGAAGTGTCAGCCTAGTTTATTTGCTTAGGTTCTGGAACAGGGTTTTGAACCCACACATTTCTGACTCAGAAGCAAGATTGCCAAGAGCCAAGCTGACATGGCTGCTTTGCAATATATTGGGTGCATAAAGATACGCTCTCAATCATAGAGAACGGCAGCTTCCAGGAACATGAGGAAAATATCTGAGTAAAAACACAAAAAGACAACAATCATATTTTGATTTCTGGGAGCCAATTTTAACTTTGGGTGGACATCAGGTGGTGGAAGGATCATTCGTGCCGCCCGTTGGAAGTTCTTGTCAAGAGGCCCGAGCCGATTTGAAGGTGGAGCCTCGGTTGTTTGCAAGTGCTGCTCCAGTGCCAATGGGTAGGGGGAAGCAGAATTAGGGCAGCTCCTCCATGGAGCAGAGCCTGGGATAACGTTTTAAAGGGGGGTGGCGAGATAATCATTGGGTGAGCATGCGGCCGTGTGAGCAGTGGGGCAAAAGATTTTTGTGGAGCCAAGAGGAGCATGAATGTTCCTCCTGGCTCCACAAGAATCTCTAACAAAACTTATCCTTACCTTTTTCTGAGCAGCCTGCAGTGGTCCCTTTAAGGACCGCTGGTTAGACCGCTCAATACCTGGAACCAACGGGTGGAACGTGCCATTGATACCTCAAAATTGTGTCAGGATCCTGAGCATGTATTTTGCTGCAATTTACAGGGACTGTCAACCTATTCCTGCTGTGCGGAGGTGCTCAAAATCATGGCTCTGCTCTATATTTAAAACATTTCTGAAGAACCTGCTCAAAAACAAATGTGACCTGAAACGTTAACTCTGTTTCTCTCTCCACAGATGCTGCCTGATCTGCTGAGTATTTCCAGCATTTTCTGTTTTTATTTCTTATGTTCTTATGGTTACAGCAGATTCAGATCAGCCAGAAGAGCACAAATCTGTTGAGGTAAAGCTCTTTTTATAATCCTCTCCTATGAAATCTGTTGAGTTTTTAACATTCCAATCGAAGAATAGTGAAAGCTACTGAATGCCACACACTAGGGAATAGTTAGTTTGCAGCCAAATGGTGTATTTATTAGCTTATAAATAACAAATAAAAACTAGCGCATGGCCCTGACATTGCCCAAATATTTAGAATCTAACTCTTGCCACGTAGGAATTATTAAAATAGTCTCTCAGTATCAAATACTAAATATGTTTTCTATCAGTATAAATCCTATTGCAGTAGCATATACCAGTTTTATCTGCAAAAAAAATTGAAGCTAGAACATTTTAAATAGTACTACTAGTTCTATTTTAAATGTGTAATAATGAAATTGGTCCAATGAAGTTACCTGCATTAGTTGTAGACTAGCTGCGAGCTCTCACACCGAGAGAATAGAACAAATGTCTCAGTTATGCTGGCACTACTGGTGTTTTACAGATACATTGCTTGTAGTGATGTGAACAGGCAATCACACTGCCCACGCGCATCACAGTAAATTGGGGAAAGTGAGAGAAAACAGAAGGACTGAGTTCATGCATCTTGGGCTATGAACATTTTTATGGGTCACCAAATCAAATCCATCCATGTTTCAGTTCAAGAATGATTCACACCTGAAAGCTGCCAAGGGACTAGTTAAATCTGAATAATTATTTTGCTGTTATCTGGTATCAGTATTAACCGTTAATCTGCAGGCAGGTTCGGGGGAATTTTTGTTCTCCATGAGCCGACCAGTTTTATTTTTTTTCAATTCACACACTGATACTGAAATAAATATTATTACAATAATAAAGCTACCTAACCTTCAGGAATATTGTTATTATCGTAATAACCTTAAACTACCAACTGAAACACCTAATGCACAATTTTATATAAAATAAAGCTATTTAAACATCCATTATCTTTCTTCCTAGTCTCACGTCCTTGTTCTCTACCTCCATCCTATTCCTTTTACAAAAAAAGTAATTTTACTCTTCAACTGCCAGTTTTGAATGCTACATTCCAGCCTATGCCCTGTCTTAACCTCACACAGCTGAACACGACATTAATCGACATGCCAGCACTATTTAAAGAGATCATCAACTACTTACAGGTTAGTTGCAGGGTTATTGCTTCTGGCTGATGATGCAATTCTACGCATTTTTGGAGCTTTCCTATACTTGCCTAAAGTTTCAATAGTCTACAGGGAGTGTCTGGCTGGTGCTGAAATATGTTTTTGTTCATTTAAAAGCTTGTGCTAAAACAAGTTGCATCCAGACATGGGTGCCCTTATAGGCCTTCCTCTTGGAATTGAGCATGACTGGGAGAATGAAGAGAGGCCATGCAGAGCAGGGTAAGCTGCTAGAAGCGGGAGGAGGATGTGGAGAAGGGCTTTCAGCAGGAGGCAATATCTGCAGAGGGTTTCTAGGGAGCGATTCTCTTATGTCAACTTCAGCAAGGACCAGTGCTTGAGACGTCTTCGCTTCACTAAAGAGGTCATGACTGAAATCTGCCAACTGCTGCAGCCACAAATGCAACCTCAAAGTAGGGCAAGGACAGCATTGCCTACGGCCATGGCACTTAACTTTATGCATCTGACTCCTTCCAGGCTGCTGCTGGAGATATAAGCAACATCTCACAGTTTGCACTGCACTGTTGCATAAGGGAGGTCACTGGGTCTCCTTATACACAGAGGGACGAGCAGGTGAAGTGAGCACAAGGGTTTGCACAGATTGCAGGCTTCACCATGGTGCAGGATGCCATTGACTGCTCACACATTGCCTTGTGTGCACCTCATGTGAACTCAGCCATTTTCATGAACCAAAAGGGATTCCACTCCCTCAGTGTGCAGCTGGTGGATGACCACAGGCAGCGCATCATGAAGGTTGTCCTGGCAGAAGTCATGATTCCTTTATTCTGCAGCAGTCCTCTGTGCCACCTGTATTTGAACCATCATGTCAAGTCAAAGGCTGGCTACTGGGCAGAAAGGGTTATCCGCCCATGACATGGCTCATGACTCCAGTCCGGAACCCATGCTCACTTGCAGAGCAGGCCTACAATGAGAGCCATGCTGCCAGAAGGAACATTATAGAGCACCCATCAGCGTCCGGAAGCAATGCTTTCACTGCCTGGACCGCTCTAGAGGAGCCCTGCAGTACTCAGTTGAGTGGGTATCAAGATTTGTGGTAGTATGCTGCATGCTGCACAACCTCGCCACTGTGAAGGAGCAGCCCTTGCCACCACCTATCAGGTGAGAGGCTGAGGAGTAGGAGCACAAAGAAGAGGAGGAGGAGGAAGTGTAAAAGGAAGTGGAGGAAGAGGAAGAGGAAGGAAGGCTACAATGTAGACAGCCCCTTTCTGCCCAGGCTGTATGTGATGATGAAATAATAAATGAGTGATACCAGTAACCTCAACAACACCTCCCCATCCACCAACAGTCCCACACTCCTGATATTAAAAGATGGGATAAAGACAGTAAAGAGAAAGGATCTTAGCTCAGAAAATCAAGATGTAGAATCACGTTGGGTGGAGATAAGAAATAACAAGGGGCAGAAAACATTGTTGGGGGTAGTTTATAGGCCCCCAAAGAGTAGCTATACTGTTGGACGGAGTATTAATCAAGAAATAAGAGGAGCTAGTAACAAAGGTAATGCAATGATCATGGGGGGCTTTAATCTTCATATAGACTGGACAAATCAAATTGGCAAAAGTAGTTTGGAAGAGGAATTCATGGAATGCATTTGAGACAGTTTTCTAGAACAATTCATTGTGGAACCAATCAGCAATGAGGCTATCTTAGATCTTGTATTTTGTAATGAGATAGTGTTAATTAGTAATCTCATAGAAACGGATCCTCTGGGGAAGAGTGATCATAATATGAAAGAATTTCACATCGAGTTCGAGAGTGACATACTTAAATTCAAACCTAGAGTATTAAATGTAAATAAAGTCAATTACATATATATGAAGGGCAAGTTGTCTAAGGTAGATTGGGAAATTAAATTAAAAGGTATGAAGGTAGATAAGCAATGGCGGACGTTTAAAGAAATATTTCATAATTCTCTACGAATATACTTTCCATTGAGAAATAAAAACTTCACAGGAAAAGTGGTCCACCCATGGCTAACTAAAGAGGTTAAGGATGGTATTAGATTATAAGAAGAGGCTTATAATGTTGCCAAGAAGAGTAGTAAGCCTGAGGATTGGGAGAGTTTTAGAAACCAGCAAAGGATGACCAAAAAATTAATAAAGAAGGAGAAAGTAGAATGAGAGTAAGCTAGCAAGAAATATAAAAGCAGATTATAAGAGCTTCTACAAGTATGCAAAAAGGAAGAGCGTAGCAAAAGTAAATGTTGGTCCCTTACAAGCTGAGACAGGAGAAATTATAATGGAAAATAAGGAAATGGCAGAGACGTTAAACAAATATTTTGTATTTGTCTTCATGGTAGAAGACATGAAAAAATACCCGAAATACTGGGGAGCCAAGGGTCTAATGAGAGGGAGGAACATAAAGTAATTAATAATGGTAAATAAAAAGTACTGGAGAAATTAATGGGACTAAAAGCCGACAAAACCTCTGGACCTGATGGCCTACATCCTAGGCTTCTAAAAGAGGTGAGTGCATATATAATGGATGCATTGGTTGTAATCTTTCAAAATTCCCTAGATTCTGGAACAGTCCCAGTGGATTGCAAGGTAGCACATGTAACCCTGCTATTCAAAGAAAGGAGGGAGAGAGATAACAGGGAACTACAGGCCAGTTAACCTGACATCAATCGCCGGGAAAACACTAGAATCTATTATTAAGGAAGTGGTAACAGGCCACTTAGAAAATCATAATATGATTAGGCTGAGTCAACAGGGTTTTATGAAAGAGAAATTGTGTTTGACAAATCTATTAGAGATTGTTGAAGATGTAACTAATACCTTTTGAAGTGTAGTCACTGTTGTAATGTAAGAAGAATAGAAAAACAGAATGTTTTTTAAATGGTGAGATATTATGAAATGTTGGTGTTCAGAGAGATTTAGGTGTCCTTGCACACAAAACATAGAAAGATAACATGCAAGTGCAGTAAGCAATTATGAAGACAAATGGTATGTTGGCCTTTATTGCAAAGGGTTTGGAGTACAAGAGTAAGGAAGTCTTGCTGCAATTGTACAGGGCTTTGGTGAGACCACACCTGGAGTACTGTGGAGTACTCCGTACATAAGGAAGGATATACTTGCCTTAGCGGGGGTGCAACAAAGGTTCACTAGATTGATTCCTGGGATGAGAGGGTTTTCCTTTGAGGAGATATTGAATAGAATGGGCCTATACTCTCTGGAGTTTAGAAGAATGAGAGGTGATCTCATTGAAACATGTAAGATTTTGAAAGTGCTTGATAGGGTTGATGCTATGAAGCTGTTTCTCCTGGCTGGAGAGTCTAGAACTAGGGGGCATAGTCTCAGGATAAGGTATCGGCCATTTAGAACTGAGATGAGGAGAAATTTCTTCACTCAGAGGGTTGTGAATCTTTGGAATTCTCTACCCCAGAGGGCTGGGGATGTCCAGTCATTGTGTGTATTCAAGGCTGAGATCAATAGATTTTTGGACTCGAGGGAATCAAGGGATATGGGAATTGGGCAGGAAAGTGAAGTTGAGGTCAAAGATCAGCCATGATCTTATTGAATGGCGGAACAGGCCGAGGGGCCATATGGCCTACTCCTGCTCCTATTTCTTATGTACTGCTAGCCACTCACAATATCGAGCTCCCTGCTGATGTGTGCAGCCAATGACCAGCACGGATAGCGTTGGCTCCATGCAACAATCATGTAAAGCAGCAGGCAGCATGAATTTAACATGCTGCCTGCAACGCGATGAACATCCATAGGTTAATTACGTACCTTGATCCCCTGCCCGTTTTCGGGGGTTAGTCAATTTCTCCACATTGTGTCTTGGAGTTAATACCTCACAAAGCATCCCAGAACTGTCTAAACATTGAAAGTATTGCTGTGGTAGTCCAAAGGTATATTCTATTCCATTTCTTCATCTTGTTATATTTGTCTTATTGTAGATCTCTTCCCAAGAATTTTGCAATTGACAGCAGTTAAGTAGTGATCATGTATCCCTAGTTCTCAGGAGCCTAATTCCATGAGGATGTGTGCATTGTGAACAATGCCTGTAAGTAAGTAGTTACTTGCAGAATTTCTGTTTGTAGTAGCCAGTTGTGTAGTTTAATGCAATGGTCACGTTAACTTCTATTGATGCTACCATCAAAATGCTGCTGCTTGGCTGCAGATATGGTTACAAGAACTCACACAGTCAGAGCTGGCGACTTTGATGAGATGCAGTCTCTTCACAAATTGGTTTTCCCCTTCGTTCTTTCTAAGCTCGAAATATATTGTCCTACATGCTTTTCGTCCTTCTTATTGTCCTCACTGTTTTGAAAGCAAAACTATTGTCTCCCGTTATAACTCAACCCTTTTCTGGACCTCAAATCTGTGGAATTATTTCCTTTTCATGCTATAATATCTAAGTTTTCAAAAAGCTAAACCATCTGTCCTGTAATCACTGCTTTCTGATTTAACTCATCTTCTCTTTTACCCTTTTCATCTCTAGTGGTATCCTTCACTATTCTCCTGGACCATTAACATTAGTTTCTTAATAATGAAAAAAAATACTTCTTTCCCAGATTTACTAGATTGTAAGTACTGTATCTATATATATAAATGGATCGATCTGTCTGTCTGTCTGTCTGTCTATCTGTCTGTCTATCTGTCTGTCTGTCTGTCTATCTGTCTGTCTGTCCTTCGGTGTGCGTCTGTCCGGCTATGCACTCAAAAGTTATAGAGCGTACCTACACGTGCGTTACATCAAAAGAAAGCTTACCATTCCAAAACGGTCGTAAGCGTATTTACGTTTCGGCCGGACAAAAATTGCGCCCGCGGTATCCAAAAAACGTTCAAAATTCCGCTCATTAGCATCTCATTATCTGCTCATTAGCGATAGAGTGACGTCGAGGTCGACCAATCGTACGCCGGGTTCCTGGCGCGTGCGGGCGGGCTCTCCTACAGTCGAGTGACGGGACGATTGACCAATCCTACGCTTCGGTGACCTGACGGTCGACCAATCGGTGCGTGTGTGGGCGGGCCTTATCGTTCTGAACCGAGGTGAGTCGCCGCCATCTTGATTCCAAACTTTTCCTTTCTTTTTCCCTCTTTCTGCATCTTTAAAAAAAAAGTTGCTTTTAAAACACATATTGTTTTTAAAAAAAGTTAATTACTTTCTAAATCTTTTATCTAATCTCATTAATTTTCCTACCTTTCCCCGTTTTTCCAGGTAGGCCTCGAAGCCTCGGCCTCTCCTCCGCACCCACGCCCGAGCTAGGCACCTCCCAGCCCCAGTCAACAAGTGGCCCCCGATCACCGCCATCTTTGTGAAGGCTGGAGGGGCGGGCCTCAGCCGAGTGCCGCTACCGCCGCCATCTTAGTAAAGGCTGCTGCGGCGGTGGTGGCACGGAGCTCCGCGGAGCAGGTGCGCGGCGGCGACTAACTCTCCCCCCCCCAGTCTGTCTCTCTCTCTCTTCCCCGCGCCTCCTGAGTGCGCGGGGGAAGAGGCCCGGGGCACCGTGGCCGCTTTCGGAGACTTTAACTCCGTGACAGGTGAGGAGGGTCTTTGTTCACGTTGGGCGGTGGGCGGGTTCCCCGGGTGCTGATCCCTGGCGGTGTGGGTGTGGGGACGGAGCCCGGCTCTTACCTTGCCCCGGAGAGCGGGCGGACGGCGGGGCCTGGAGTAGCAAATCGGGCACCGGCGCCAAGATGATTTGCATACAGAGCCTGAGCGGCCGGTGAGCTCGCAGACAAAAAATGGCAGAAAAACTGAGAGCGGCAGAGGGGAACAGACATCAGAGAGACAGAGAAATAGGGAGGGAGGAGGGGGAGAGGACAGGGAGAGGGAGAGGGGCAGGGAGGGAGAGGGAAGAGAGAGAGGGTGGGGGAGAGAGAGATGGTGGGGGGGTGGAGAGAGAGAGGGTGGGGGGGTGGAGAGAGAGAGGGTGGGGGGGTGGAGAGAGAGAGGGTGGGGGGGTGGAGAGAGAGAGGGTGGGGGGGTGGAGAGAGAGAGGGTGGGGGTGGAGAGAGAGAGGGTGGGGTGGGTGGAGAGAGAGAGGGTGGGGGTGGGTGGAGAGAGAGAGGGTGGGGGTGGTGGAGAGAGAGAGGGTGGGGGGTGGAGAGAGAAGGGTGGGGGGTGGAGAGAGAGAGGGTGGGGGGGTGGAGAGAGAGAGGGTGGGGTGGAGAGAGAGAGGGTGGGGGGTGGAGAGAGAGAGGGTGGGGGGGTGGAGAGATAGAGGGTGGGGGGTGGAGAGAGAGAGGGTGGGGGGGTGGAGAGAGAGAGGGTGGGGTGGAGAGAGAGAGGGTGGGGGGTGGAGAGAGAGAGGGTGGGGGGGTGGAGAGATAGAGGGTGGGGGGTGGAGAGAGAGAGGGTGGGGGGGTGGAGAGAGAGAGGGTGGGGGTGGAGAGAGAGAGGGTGGGGGGTGGAGAGAGAGAGGGTGGGGGGGAGAGAGAGAGGGTGGGGATGGAGAGAGAAAGACTGGGGTGAGGGGAGAGAGAGAGGCTGGGGGGAGGGGAGAGAGAGAGGCTGGGGGGAGGGCAGAGAGAGAGGGTGGGGGGAGGGGAGAGAGAGCGGGTGGGGGGAGGGGAGAGAGAGGGAGAGAGGGTGGGGGGAGGGGAGAGAGAGAGAAGGTGCGGGGAGGGGAGAGAGAGTCTGGGGGGAGGGGAGAGAGAGAGGGTGGGGGGAGGGGAGAGGGTGGGGGAGAGAGAGAGGGTGAGGAGAGGGGAGAGAGAGAGGCTGGGGGGAGGGGAGAGAGAGAGGGTGGGGGGAGGGGAGAGAGGGTGAGGGGGAGAGAGAGAGGCTGGGGGAGGGGAGAGAGAGAGGCTGGGGAGGGGAGAGAGAGGGGCTGGGGGGAGGGGAGAGAGAGAGACTGGGGGGAGGGGAGAGAGAGGATGGGGGAGGGGAGAGTGAGAGGGTGGGGGGAGGGGAGAGAGAGAGGGTGGGGGGAGGGGAGAGAGTGGGGGAGAGAGAGAGGGTGAGGAGAGGGGAGAGAGAGAGGCTGGGGGAGGGGAGAGAGAGAGGGTGGGGGAGGTGAGAGAGGGTGGGGGGGAGAGAGAGAGGCTGGGGGAGGGGAGAGAGAGAGGCTGGGGGGAGGGGAGAGAGAGAGGGTGGGGGGAGGGGAGAGAGGGTGGGGGAGAGAGAGAGGCTGGGGAGGGGAGAGAGAGGGGCTGGGGGGAGGGGAGAGAGAGAGACTGGGGGGAGGGGAGAGAGAGGGTGGGGGAGGGGAGAGTGAGAGGGTGGGGGGAGGGGAGAGAGAGGGTGGGGGAGGGAGAGAGAGAGAGAGGGTGGGGGGAGGGGAGAGAGAGAGAGAGGGTGGGGGGGAGGGGAGAGAGGGGGTGGGGGAGGGGAGCGAGAGGGTGGGGGGAGGGGAGAGAGAGAGGGTGGGGGAGGGGAGAGAGAGAGGGTGGGGGGAGGGGAGAGAGAGAGAGGGTGGGGGAGGGGAGAGAGAGAGAGGGTGGGCGGAGGGGAGAGTGAGAGAGGGTGGGGGAGGAGAGAGAGAGAGAGGGTGGGGGAGGGGAGAGAGAGAGAGGGTGGGGGGAGCCGAGAGAGAGAGAGGGTGCGGGGAGGGGAGAGAGAGGGTGGGGGGAGGGGACAGAGAGAGGGTGTGGGGAGGGGAGCGATCAAGGGTGGGGGGGAGGGGAGCGAGAGAGGGTGGGGGAGTGGAGCGAGAGAGGGTGGGGGGAGGGGAGCGAGAGAAGGTGGAGGGAGGGGCGTGAGAGGGGGGCAGGAGGGAGGGAGAGGGGGGGAGGAGGAGTGAGTGAGAGGGGGAGGGGGGAGGGGGGTAGGGAGGGAGAGAGAGTAAAGCAGGGAGAGACAAGGGGAGGGAGAGTGAGAGGGTGCGGGAGGGAGAGCGTGAGCAGAGGGGGAGGGAGAGTAAAGTAGGGAGAGACGGGGAGGGAGAGAAAGAGTGAGGGAGGGAAAGAGTGAGGGGGTGAGACAGGGAGGGAAAGAGTGAGGGGGTGGGACAGGGAGGGAGAGCTTACCTTTTTCCTTCCTTCGCAGTGGTCCATCGGGCCACCTTCCCCCCCGTCGCGCTCTCTCTTCCCCCCCAGTCGCTCTCTCTCTTCCCCCCCAGTCGCTCTCTCTCTTCCCCCTCTCTCTCTT